>NC_092340.1:318107500-319307500 GCF_046630445.1 Rutidosis leptorrhynchoides
GGATCAAGATGAGTAATCCTGCTGCGTGTTGCTTCTGTTTAAATCAACGAAAACGAAACCACACCTTCCTACTTTATTCTGTTGGCCAATATTACATTATGAAAGATCTAGTGATCCGCTATTTTATTAGATTGATAAAACTTGGGCCACTTAACATCACTTTTGCTAGTGTATTAGGAGTGAAAATTGATTTACTAGGCATGCAATTTTATAAAGCAAGAAACCCACATCATCCTATAATTACAGTGTATTATTATCTATTTTATTCGGTTTCCATTCCACCCAAAAGTATCAAGACACCCACTTGCCAATAAACAAGCAATAAAGTTATGGGATGTCGACTAGTTGGAGTGAATGGCAGACAAAGATGATGATGAAGGAATAAAAGGGGCAGCTATGTGGATCCTAATCGGGCAAAGCTAATAGGAAACCCGAAATTTGTTTAGGATATATGCAGATGCCATTTATATTAATACGGGCTTAATTAAATTGACACTAGGGCCATAAAAGCTTTGGACATCCTTGATGGGCCGTAAGGATATTGGGCCAGAAAGTGGAGATGGTGGCAAAGTAGTTGGTGATGAAAATGGGTTAAGAAGAATAATTACGCGACATAGAACAGAATGGAAAAGATAGAGGAACGGTTTGGTTTGGTGTCGGGTTTACAAGAGGTCGCGGGTTCGAGCCCGACCTCTGACAAAATAGTTTTTTTTTAAGGTAGTATTATTACTATTAATATTATTATTATTGTTAACTATTGTTATTATTATGACAATTATTATTATTACCAATATTAATAACATGGTTAATATTATCACTAATACGATTAATATTAGTATCATTAGTGTTAATATTAGTATTATCATTAAAATTATTATTATTATTATTATTATTATTATTATTATTATTATTATTATTATTATTATTATTATTATTATTATTATTATTATTATTATTATTATTATTATTATTATTATTATTAAGTATTAAGTATTATTATCAAAATTATTATCTTCATTATCATTATTATTAAACTTATCATTTTTATTAAAAACTACTATTATTATTATCAAAAGTATCATTTTTATTAAAATTATCATTTTATTTTAATAGTACTATTATTATTACTATTAGTATTATTATAAGTATTTTTATTATTATTATCATTAGTAGAATCATTGATATTATTACCATTATTATTATTATTATCATAAAAAGATACAACTTTTTATTTATAATTATTAATATTAATTTACTAAATAGATACTAGTTGTGTAAACACATATAATATAATAAATTATGGATTTTTAATAATACTAATTATATATATACACAAAGTAAAACTATATAACATAAAAATTATGATATAATATATGAAATTATTTGATTACGATTATGTGTGTTAATATATATATAAATGATATAGGTTCGTGAATCCGAGGCCAACTCTGCTTTGTTCAATATAGTCATATGTATTTTTACTACAAAATACATTAGGTGAGTTTCATTTGCTCCCTTTTTAATTGCTTTTGCAATATATATATTTTTGGGACTGAGAATACATGCGCTGTTTTTATAAATGTTTTACGAAATAGGCACATGTACTAAAACTAATTCTACGTGGGTTTAAACCAGAAATATACCCTTAGCTTGGTAACATTAAACTACTTGTCTATGTACGGTAGGCGCGAATCCTAAAGATAGATCTATTGGGCCTGACAAACCCCATCCTGACTATGGGATGCTTTAGTACTTCGAGGTTATTTTAATCACACCTGATCTGGTGTACTTCAGAGGGTAAAACATGAACGTTAAGGCTTGTTACCGGGTGCCTACAACTTATAGAATACTTTTATACACTTGCGAGTGTACATATATGTATAAACGGAAATTCTTGTGGTCTATTAATATATTGAAATGATTGTTATGATAAACCTATGAACTCACCAACCTTTTGGTTGACACTTTTAAGCATGTTTATTCTCAGGTATGAAAGAAATCTTCCGCTGTGCATTTGTTCATATTACATGGAGTCGTTCATGGCATATAGAGGTCAGAACCTCGCAATGGGACCAACTGTTGAAGACTTCGTCCAGATGGATTAGGACGGGGCATTTCAATGTAATGACTTTTCGGAAATGAAATATTTATCTCTTGCGTTTTCTTACTGTGAATGCCGTTTATTTTATGGCGCGCTTTAAATTTATAAGCGCTTTGTATATGATTTGTATTTGGGCAAATTTGGTCATTGTTTAGTAGAAGATGTACGCGTACTAGGTGTATCACTACCCTTGGCGATTTGTTTGTTTCTCCCGAGTGGCGGCTTGTTGAGTGTTTGCAAGACCAGACATATGGATTTTTTTCGTAGCTACTGTATGATCAAATGCGTAAGATCGTTTGTTAGCATGTTACTCTATTTAGCTAAGTTATTTATTGATTTTAATCATAATTATACTCAAGGCATGTCAAAACTTAACTTATCATATATATTGTTGTGCACACAATATATACTTAAGTTATGTATCTGTGTGTGCGTATTGAAAGTCTTCTAAGTGCGCCAACACTTAGGATTGAGGTCACGCGCGACCAACGCCGTCATTTATAGTCATGACTTGCAGATCTTAAGTTCTGAGCGGGTAGGTTAGGTCAACCCAATGAAGCTTAACCGTCCGGTTATAATAAACTAGCTTGTCGCCAAACAATCTTCTGCTGCACGTGTGCCGGAGAAAGCAACCCTTCAAAGGCAGGAGTGTGCTGCCTAAAAGATTGTGCGCACCATTTTCAAGTTATAGAACTACTTTACATATAATGGTACAAAGATTTTAGCAAAAAATAACTTGGAGGCAATAATTAAACGTAGATAAAATCTGTGCGTAAAGCGCTTAGGAACATTGCCATATCAGTACAGACTTCAAATATGCGCTAGACAAGGCGCGTTAAAGAACAAACACCCAAATTTCCTTAATACCAATAATAGGAATAACCACCCTGATCATAACTGTACTTGCATGCTCTCTCCTTCAGCTTCTCATCCTTATGTTCTTCGTATTCATAGTCAGCGCCGGTAATCTCCTCCTCCTCATCATTTGTAGCTCCTGAAGAGCTGCCCCCATCTTTCTTTTCCTTTGCCGTGGCTTGAATACTTTAGATCTGTGAACACCAGTCAAATTGTGTTACAAAATCAACGAATGCGCGAGTATGTGTGCTAAGTGCACTCTAATATGCATCTTATGTTTCGGATTATGTAAGATTGTGCTCATTTTTATGCGGTAAGCGCGCCGACTGGTTACGCGTTTTTAGCGTGTCATCCGTTCAAGTATTTAAGCGAGCGTTGACTTTAGATAGTCATGCGTTACCTATATTTACAATCCAAAGGTAATTAGTTATGTTCGTGTTTACATACCTGCTGAAGCCGATAGTCCCCCGCTGTTACTTTGGACTTAAGAGTAGCTTTCCCTATCGGAGTAGGTAGCACTATGATGCCTTGAAATATATTAGTTGTGATATCAAAGTGTGATAGCGCCGGTTGCCCGAGGATAGCATCGTACTCTGATTCCGCGCGAATCACTTTGAAGTCAACTACCAACGTGTGCTCCCTCTCCCTGTCATGATCGTCCCGCAAGGTCAATGCTCCTCCGAGTATTCCTTTTGACCAAGCGGGGTCCCCACTTATTCCCCTGAATTGTTGCTTCACCTCCCTTACGTGGTGTGACGACCCGGAAATTTCCGATCAAATCTAAACTTAATCTTTATATTTGATCTCGACACGAAAAGCAAAGTCTGTGATGTTGAGTCTCAAAATTTGTGAACTATTTAAATAAGATCATTTGACCTTTGACTGATCCCGACGATTCATGAACATTTGTTTGTAAGTAAATATGTATATATATGTACAAATAAATATAAAAATAGGTATATATAATGATTTGGAATTATAGAATGTGGTTTAATCATCTGAATTCAATAAGTAAATTAATATAATCTATATATGATTTCTGTACATAAATTATTATATGTACAATGTATATGCATTAAAATGTATAAGAAATTAATACTCAATATAAGTTATTACATAATAGATATTATATAGTTACTCATATTATTACTCATAATTGTTATAGTATTATTATTACTCATATTATTATTATCATTAATAATAATAATATTATTATAATTAGTATTATTACTATTATCATTAATAATATTATTAACATATATTTTATAGTTATTATTATCATTACTAACATAATTACAAAAAATTATCATTTCTATTAAAGATTATTATTACTTTTACCATTTATCTTATTAGTAGTATTATGTTGTGATTAGTTTTTGTTAACATTATTATTATTAGTTCTATTATCATCATTATTATTAGTATTTTGTTATAATACTAATGTATTATCATTATTAATATTAATTAATAATGTAAATTAATTAAATATAGATAATGTACGTATTCAGTTTTCAATCTCTTTCTTAGTGTAGATAATTTTGATTTCTGTCTGAACGCAGTACAAGATTGATTCCAAACAACCACAACATAACAAATTCTGTTAGGAATTAGTACGCCTTTTTAATTGTTTAATTTTCCTTCTATTCCTGATTGGAAGAGTGTCGAACCAATTAAGCTAGCAAACAAATTCCATGAGCTGTAATGATATCTGTAATATCTATATAGTACTCTACTAGGGTAATTCAAGCTATAATAGAAAAATAAAATTTAAAAACTTAAGAACACCTTCATATTCGGTTTCTACTTTTATTTGCTACTACGTTGATTCGATCTCCGACTATCACCACCACCATAGTACCATCATCTTCTTTAATTTTTGTGGTTTTCGTTTAAAGTCCATTGAACCACCTTCTTCTCCACCACTTTACAGTCGACCACCACCACCTATGGCAAACAACCACCATCACCAACTTGTAAACCATCGAAACCATCATCATTATCTATGCTTGTTTTACTCGATCACCTTTTAATTACAACCAAAATCACATAATCCCAACCATCGTGTACCACTACTCCTATCTATATCTGTTTCTACTTGGCTCATTGTGTTACTGCTATTCTGGGTTCTTGGTATCCAGACTATCACCCAACAACAAATACAAGATCGACTTACATGTTATTGTTACTATTTTAGATCCACCACCACCATGATCTGAACACCACTTTCAACTCTCTCTCTCTCTCTCTCTCTCAATTTCTCTCTCTCATTCTTCTTATGGTCTTCCTCGTGAACTCACAAAAAACCATCGAACCATTTCATTACAACCATCACCAAACTTGAACTACACCTGCAATATCTTATTTCTATCCGTTCATAACTCACCACCATCAATTTCTCTTTTATAAATGTTGTTGTCTGTATTAAAAGAAAAAAGGGTTAAAGTGGAGAGAAAACCTTTATTCCTTTTGTTTTGTGGCTACTACCAATTGTTCACTTGTTAGTTTTATAAACTGAAAGAAATACCACTCAATTGTTGGAGGTTTGAATGGTTTGCAAAAGTGATCAAGGATCACTAATTTATCAGTTGGTGGGTCAGGATTGTCGACCATTACAGAAACAAGGGCGGCTGTTTACTTCATTATTTTTTTTTCTTTCTACACCGTGAATTATTACTCCACTAAATATGCAAAGCAAAGAAATGGGATCCTATGGACTATTGGGCCACGAATGCAGTTTTTTGGACTGCTGATATTGCTGTGAAACCTCACCAAAAACCGCCAACAAATAAACCCCAATATGATGTACCTACTGTACTTTTCTTCCTTATTCAATTCACTAATATGTTTAATTATTTTGGAGTATGAACTATAAATTCAGTTCCTCTTTTTGGGCCTTGGTTTGAGGTACTATCAGTGTCATTCGGTTTCTATATAAATAATGATACTGCTTAATGATAACCTAATAATGATACGCGATGAGGTTAGGATTAAGATAGTTGATGGTGTACGTTGATGATTTAATAACCATGATGATGTCTTGTGTCGATGAAGAGATGATAGATGATTATGTTTAAGATGATGAGTGAAGATCGATGCTGTTGATGATGTTGATCATGGTTTTGATATGATAATGATGGTAACTATGGTGATGAAACGCGTATGATAATAATGAATTTATGATGACGATGATACTGATTAATGCTGAAATTCGCTGTTATGATCTTTGTATGTAATCTGGTCGGCTGGTTTATCAGATGCAAAAGAACATGAAAACAATTAAATAAAATGGCTTAAGTAAATATAGGATCCATATTATAACAGAAGAATATAAATGGTTAAATGGTTATGGGTGTTTGCGTGGAACGAGAAGTCGTGGGTTCGAGCCCGGGCAGGAGCGTTTAATTTCTTTAAAAGCTTGTTTCCTTAAGGTAGTATTTTTATTATTTTTGTTATTATTATTATTATTATTATTATTATTATTATTATTATTATTATTATTATTATTATTATTATTATTATTATTATTATTATTATTATTATTATTATTATTATTATTATTATCATAAGTATTAGTATTATTAGTAGCAGTATTATTATCATTATAGTTGTTAATATAAATATTAGTATTATTATTATTAGTAAAATCATTATTTTTATAGTTATTATTATTAGTATACATTATTATTAAAATTAACATTTTTATTAAAAGTATTATTTTTATCTTTTTTATTAAAAGTATCATTTTTATAAAAACTATCATTTTTGTTATTATTATTATTAT
This sequence comes from Rutidosis leptorrhynchoides, assembly GCF_046630445.1. NCBI lineage: Eukaryota > Viridiplantae > Streptophyta > Magnoliopsida > Asterales > Asteraceae > Rutidosis > Rutidosis leptorrhynchoides. The sequence goes on from NC_092340.1 coordinate 318,114,238, forward strand.
TATAAAATAAAACAGCTTTTCATTTATTTTTATTTTGTCAAATAACTGTTAGTTATATAAAATTATATTTACTACATCTAACATAACTATATTAATATTTTATATTAATAAATATAATTAATTAGGTTATTAATGAAACACGTAATTAAAATAACAATTAACTAACTAATAATATATAAATTTGTTCGATTACCATTATATGTGTTAATATATATATATATATATATATATATATATATATATATATATATATATATATATATATATATATATATATATATATATATATATATATATATATATATATATAAATGATATAGGTTCGTGAATCCGAGGCCAACCCTGCATTGTTCAGTTTTGTCGTATGAATATTTTTACTACAAAATATTGGATTGTGAGTTCATTTGATTCCCTTTTACTCTTTACATTTTTTGGACTGAGAATACATGCGCTACTTTTACAACTGCTTTATTAAATGCTTTTGAAATACATTTTGAACTGCGAATACATGAAATGCTTTTATAAATGTTTGACGAGATAGACACAAGCAAAACATTCCTCGAATGAATTATGTGGACGTGATAATTGCCACCATTAAATTATATGTACGTGATAATTGCCACAATTGATATGAATATTTTTTCCCCTGATTATTATTGCTTGGTAACCTAAGAATTAGGGAACATCACTAATTTTGAGAATTAGTGCACGCCTAATTGATGCGAATCCTAAAGGTAGCTACCGGGTTTAACACCCCCACCTAGAATGTTCACTAGACGGAAGGGCTAGTGGGCGTGGTGTTTAGTACTGCGAAGTTTATATGATTATTATACACACGAGATGTTCTATTTTAGGGATATTATTATGCGCATTATATGTTAAGGTCGGTTACCAAGCCAAGCTATGAAAGAAATGAAAGGTGAATGTTATGTATCGAGAGAATGATTTTATACACAGGTTATGTGTATGTTATTTTTGTGCACGAGATATGTGTACGATTACTAAGATTTATGAAAGATGATTTTGTACACGAAAAAGGTGTACTGTATTTAAAAGATATCGCATGTACATTACAGGTGGGTATAGGATTCGGGCCCATTTATACCATGCAGGATTTAAATCTTGTGGTCTATCAAAATGATTAATTTTATTGTTTTATGATAAACCTATGAACTCACCAACCTTTTGGTTGACACTTGAAAGCATGTTTATTCTCAGGTATGAAAGAAATCTTCCGCTGTGCATTTGCTCATATTAGAGATATTACTTGGAGTCATTCATGACATATTTCAAAAGACGTTGTATTCGAGTCATCGAGTTCATCAAGATTGTTATTAAGTCAATTATAGTTAGAGGTATTATGAAATAGTATACTTACCGTCAACTTTCGATGTAAAGAAAGTTTGTCTTTTAAAAACGAATGCAATGTTTGTAAAATATATCATATAGAGGTCAAGTACCTCGCGATGTAATCAACTATTGTGAATCGTTTATATTGTATATGAACGGGGCATTTCAGTTGGTATCAGAGCAGTGGTCTTAGCAAACCAGGTCTTGCATTAGTGTGTTTAACTGATAGTTGTTTAGATGCATTAGTGAGTCTGGACTTCGACCGTGTCTGCATGTCAAAAGTTTTGCTTATCATTTCGTGTCGAAAATTATTTTCTTATCATCCTTAAAGTCTAGACACGTCTTACTGCCTCTATTGCATAGACAATGTATAGATAAATTCATATCTTAGCGTATCTGTTATTGTTACCTTTGTCTGACAGCTTCTGTAGATTCCTCCATAACTTATGGGATTTTAGTATTATATATGCATATGTAAAATTATGTATTACAGGGTACTAATCTACATCCTATAATCTATTTCTTATCTGAAATCCTTCATCTGATCGTACGAGATGAATTCCTCAACCCGTTCGAATTCCTCGGATTCCGACAGCTATTCTGATATGGAGTTTCACCTAAGCTCCGAAAGCAGTGTCACCAGAATGAATCAACCAATCATCCATCCCCAATTCATCTGATGAGATCGTAGCCTACTTAATCAATGGAGACGAGAAGAAGGCAATCCTTTCCACCCACCAACTTGCACTCTTGGCGATGAACCTGAAGCACTTACCGGCGAACTCATTCGAAACACTATTTTCACCCTCATTTCCCAAATATCTCGCCACGATTATATTCTATCTAAAATTCTAAACCTTATTCATTCGCTCGTTCTGACCGAGAATCATCCCAAAATAATAGAAGAAGTCAACGAACTTCGCGTTTGAGTAATCAATTTGGAGAATATGGTGCAAAACTTACCAGCTTAAGCAACATCACCGGCACCAACAGTACCATCAGTAACAGCACCCGTACCATTAATAACACACACCTCAACATCTCATTCTGTACCTCGATTATAATCATCATACTACGTATCGTTCTACATCAATTATATTCGTTTGACATGGCAATTATGTAATCTCTAATGTTTTAGAGATTATATATTCTTGTTCTAACGGTTAATTAAATGAGTTTAATATCATATTAACTCATTAAATCCATGATTACATCTAAAGAGAATATATATGTAAGTATATTTTCATAAAGATTGTAATTAAAAATTCTTTTGTACAAACTATTAATGGTGAAAATATTTTAACGGGTAGATAATACCCGAGAAATATTTAGATTTCACATTAATAAGTTACACTGTACATTCTTTGAATCTGATTCAACAGTCATTTACTATCCTACTTACATCCACAGAGATACGAATCTGCTCACCACAGAATAACCATTTTCATTCAATTTCTTATTTGGATTTTGACTTATCAGAATCCAACAAGTGGCATAATGAATAAAACATTGGACAAAAATAAAATTTGTTAGAAACAAACAAATTAACCATGAGAAATTTTTGTTAAGAATCCTAGCTAACTGTTCCTAGCTAACTGATTACATTTTATTTATCGCAGTTTATTTATAGCAATTCAATTATCGCAATTTTATTTATCGTCATTTAATTTCTGTTATTTATTTTACGCACTTTAAATATCGGGACACGTATATAAGGTTTTGACATATCATATCGACACATCTATATATATTATTTGGAATAACCATAGACACTCTATATGCAGTAATGATCGAGTTCTCTATACAGGGTTGAGGTTGATTCTACAATAATATATATACTTTGAGTTGTGATCGAGTCTGAGACAAGTATACGGGTCACGATATGTATTAATTAATTCGAATATTATATATTAAACTATATATGAAATTATTGGACTGTTAACTGTGGACTATCGACTGTGGACTAATAACATTGGACAATTAAAATGAATTAAAATATTGATTATAACATATGAAACTAAACATTTCTTCAAGTTTGCCATTTGATTTCATCTTAAACCTCGTTTGTATCTTGATGATTACAATCTGCGTTCAAACCTTTCATGATTCTTGAAAACACCTCAATCGAGAGGATGAACCAACTGCACTTCGTCTATGGGAGAAAAGATTGATACATATAGTTATGCACCTGAAGAATTCTCGAAAACTGAGTAAACATTTAACACGTAGCTGTTATAATTCCTTAGTGTTATTATTACCCAAAATAACTTGGTAATCCCTTTTAAAGTAGCAAATTTTGTCACAGCTCCAGCAAGTCAACTTCGACTTTTTATTTAAATTAGCCTTATTATAATCTTGATATATACGCATGCTCTTTTATTGTTACTGGGGAATCTTTTATATTCCACTATATAACCAGCAGACGTACCAGCAACTTCGTTGCTCCTTGGCTTAAATCTCTACGATAAATCGATATATTTATCTATTGAAGTCTTATCATGAACTCATCGATATCTTGTAACGATAATTACCATACCAAGTACCAGAAGGCATCAATCGATAATCTCGAAATTCTCAGCGATTCTACGACAAAATTTTATATATATATATATATATATATATAACTTCTATCTCCTGGATTTACGAATTTCAATTCTGAATTTCTGAAAAGCGCTTTAGCTTATGAATCAGTTTACCGAGTTTTGAAAAAGCTGATGAAGCAGTGAAAACCGAAGACTGCCTTAACAGTCAAAATTTTGATGATAAAGAATGGAGTGTTGGAAAAGCTTAAAGATTTTAATACTGAGAAATGAATTGAGCAAATCATGAAAGAGACTCTGAACAAGGACTAAACTTGTACATAAAAGAATCCTGATGATTCTGTTTTTGATGAAATCTTTAAACGAATACCTTGCTCCTTAATCGCTCTAAATCATAGTGAATGAATTTCTTCATCACAATTTGATTCAAAAATTCTAAGATGTTATCGTATCTTTCATTATTAATATCCTCAATATTTCTGAAGATATCTTCATAAATATTCTCGTCCGACATAAATTATCTCTCCGCGTTATCTGTGATATATCATAAAAGGAAACTGTTTTAGTTTCTATATTCTGTAAACCTTAGAGTTTAAAATAAGAATACTTTTAAAGTAGTGTTGGAAATTGATGCATGAGTTAGTATAATATAATGACACTTGATCAACGTGATTATATTACTGTAAGTCATGCTGAGTTTCTAATAGTACATGACGATTCACAGACCATACCATCATCATGTGCCATGTTACACGACTCTTGTATTCTATTTAACCTCTAAAATATCAAGAAAATATTTTCTTGATGATTCAGTCTTTTCCGAATATTCTGGTAATTTGACAAATCAAGACCGTGCTATTTCAATTTCTTTCTTAGAACATTAGTTATGTTCATTTGAAACTCCATACCTACGAACTCTGGATCATTATTCGCTTGAATTAAAGTCGGGAAGAGAAAACAAAAGAATTGGACCCCAACATATAAAGGAAATGAAGTGGATGGATTTATAGTGTAAAATCAGACAGAGCAATCGAGACAGAACATCGCATTTAACCAAAAAGGATTCTAATTTTCTTAATTATCGGAGAACAAAATTTTATTACGAAGATTTTCTCTAAATCCCTTGAACTCCGGAAATCAACCATATCTACGTCAAAAGATATGATGAAACATTATTTATTCATTTCACTCTTTTGTGACAGCTTCATTCGTACTCTTCGAATAATCGAATTATTTTACCCGTATTATTCAATGATGATAAAACTCTATTTATCAACTCATATTCGTCATGAAAACATTTTTATTGTTAGCCATGACCACCTCACTCAAATTTCGGGACGAAATTTCTTTAACGGGTAGGTACTGTGACGACCCGAAAATTTCCGATCAAATTTAAACTTAATCTTTATATTTGATCTCGACACGAAAAGCAAAGTCTGTGATGTTGAGTCTCAAAATTTGTGAACTATTTAAATAAGATCATTTGACCTTTGACTGATCCCGACGATTCATGAACATTTGTTTGTAAGTAAATATGTATATATATGTACAAATAAATATAAAAATAGGTATATATAATGATTTAGAATTATAGAATGTGGTTTAATCATCTGAATTCAATAAGTAAATTAATATAATCTATATATGATTTCTGTACATAAATTATTATATGTACAATGTATATGCATTAAAATGTATAAGAAATTAATACTCAATATAAGTTATTACATAATAGATATTATATAGTTACTCATATTATTACTCATAATTGTTATAGTATTATTATTACTCATATTATTATTATCATTAATAATAATAATATTATTATAATTAGTATTATTACTATTATCATTAGTAATATTATTAACATAAATTTTATAGTTATTATTATCATTATTAACATAATTACTAAAAATTATCATTTCTATTTAAGATTATTATTACTTTTACCATTTATCTTATTAGTAGTATTATTTTGTGATTAGTATTTGTTAACATTATTATTATTAGTTCTATTATCATCATTATTATTAGTATTTTGTTATAATACTAATGTATTATCATTATTAATATTAATTAATAATGTAAATTAATTAAATATAGATAATGTACGTATTCAGTTTTCAATCTCTTTCTTAGTGTAGATAATTTTGATTTCTGTCTGAACGCAGTACAAGATTGATTCCAAACAACCACAACATAACAAATTCTGTTAGGAATTAGTACGCCTTTTTAATTGTTTAATTTTCCTTCTATTCCTGATTGGAAGAGTGTCGAACCAATTAAGCTAGCAAACAAATTCCATGAGCTGTAATGATATCTGTAATATCTATATAGTACTCTAATAGAGTAATTCAAGCTATAACAAAAAAATAAAATTTAAAAACTTAAAAACACCTTCATATTCGGTTTCTACTTTTATTTGCTACTACGTTGATTCGATCTCCGACTATCACCACCACTATAGTACCATCATCTTCTTTAATTTTTGTGGTTTTCACTTACAGTCCATTGAACCACCTTCTTCTCCACCACTTTACAGTCGACCACCACCACCTATGGCAAACAACCACCATCACCAACTTTTAAACCATCGAAACCATCATCATTATCTATGCTTGTTCTACTCGATCACCTTTTAATTACAACCAAAATCACATAATCCCAACCATCGTGTACCACTAATCCTATCTATATCTATTTCTACTTGGCTCATTGTGTTGCTGCTATTCTGGGTTCTTGGTATCCAGACTATCACCCAACAACAAATACAAGATCGACTTACATGTTATTGTTACTATTTTAGATCCACCACCACCATGATCTGAACACCACTTTCAACTCTCTCTCTCTCTCTCTCTCTCTCTCTCTCTCTCTCTCTCTCTCAATTTCTCTCTCTCATTTTTCTTGTGGTCTTCCTCGTGAACTCACAAAAAACCATCGAACCATTTCATTACAACCATAACCAAACTTGAACTACACCTGCAATACCTTATTTCTATCCGTTCATAACTCACTACCATTAATTTCTCTTTTATAAATGTTGTTGTCTGTATTAAAAGAAAAAGGGTTAAAGTGGAGAGAAAACCTTTATTCCTTTTGTTTTGTGGCTACTACCAATTGTTCACTTGTTAGCTTTATAAACCGAAAGAAATACCACTCAATTGTTGGAGGTTTGAATGATTTGCAAAAGTGATCAAGGATCACTAATTTATCAATTGGTGGGTCAGGATTGTCGACCACTACAGAAACAAGGGAGGCTGTTTACTTCATTATTTTTTTTTCTTTCTACACCGTGAATTATTACTCCACTAAATATGCAAAGTGAAGAAATGGGATCCTATGGACTATTGGGCCACGAATGCAGTTTGTTGAGCTGCTGATATTGCTGTGAAACCTCACCAAAAACCGCCAACAAATAAACCCCAATATGATGTACCTGCTGTACTTTTCTTCCTTATTCAATTCACTAATACGTTTAATTATTACGGAGTATGAACTATAAATTCAGTTCCTCTTTTTGGGCCTTGGTTTGAGGTACTATCAGTGTCATTCGATTTCTATATAAATAATGATACTGCTTAATGATAACCTAATAATGATACGCGATGAGGTTAGGATTAAGATAGTTGATGGTGTACGTTGATGATTTAATAACCATGATGATGTCTTATGTCGATGAAGAGATGATAGATGATTATGTTTAAGATGATGAGTGAAGATCGATGCTGTTGATGATGTTGATCATGCTTTTGATATGATAATGATGGTAACTATGGTGATGAAATGCGTATGATAATAATGAATTTATGATGACGATGATACTGATTAATGCTGAAATTCGCTGTTATGATCTTTGTATGTAATCTGGTCGGCTGGTTTATCAGATGCAAAGAACATGGAAACAATTAAATAAAATGGCTTAAGTAAATTTAGGATCCATAATATAACAGAAGAATAAAAATGGTTAAATGGTTAGGGGTGTTTGCGTGGAACAAGAGGTCGCGGGTTCGAGCCCGGGCAGGAGCGTTTAATTTCTTTAAAAGCTTGTTTCCTTAAGGTAGTATTTTTATTATTTTTGTTATAATTATTATTATTATTATTATTATTATTATTATTATTATTATTATTATTATTATTATTATTATTATTATTATTATTATTATTATCATCATCATCATAAGTATTAGTATTATTATTAGTAGTAGTATTATTATCATTATAGTTGTTAATATAAATATTAGTATTATTATTATTAGTAAAATCATTATTTTTATAGTTATTATTATTAGTATACATTATTATTAAAATTAACATTTTTATTAAAAGTATCATTTTTATCTTTTTTATTAAAAGTATCATTTTTATAAAAACTATCATTTTTGTTATTATTTTTATTATTATAAAATAAAACAGCTTTTCATTTATTATTATTTTATCAAATAACTGTTAGTTATATAAAATTATATTTACTACATCTAACATAACTATATTAATATTTTATATTAATAAATATAATTAATTAGGTTATTAATGAAACACGTAATTAAAATACCAATTAAATAACTAATAATATATAAATTTGTTCGATTTCCATTATATGTGTTAATATATATATATATATATATATATATATATATATATATATATATATATATATATATATATATATATATATATATATATATATATATAATATAGGTTCGTGAATCCGAGGCCAACCCTGCATTTTTCAGTTTCGTCGTATGAATATTTTTACTACAAAATATTGGATTGTGAGTTCATTTGATTCCCTTTTACTCTTTACATTTTTGGGACTGAGAATACATGCGCTACTTTTACAACTGCTTTATTAAATGCTTTTGAAATGCATTTTGAACTTCGAATACATGAAATGCTTTTATAAATGTTTGACGAGATAGACACAAGCAAAACATTCCTCGAATGAATTATGTGGACGTGATAATTGCCACTATTGAATTATGTGGACGTGATAATTGCCACAATTGATATGAATATTTTTTCCCCTGATTATTATTGCTTGGTAACCTAAGAATTAGGGAACATCACTAATTTTGAGAATTAGTGCACGCCTAATTGACGCGAATCCTAAAGGTAGCTACCGGGTTTAACACCCCCACCCAGAATGTTCACTAGATGGTAGGGCTAGTGGGCGTGGTGTTTAGTACTGCGATGTTTATATGATTATTATACACACGAGATGTTCTTTTTGGGATATTATTATGCGCATTATATGTTAAGGTCGGTTACCAAGCCAAGCTATGAAAGAAATGAAAGGTGAATGTTATGTATCGAGAGAATGATTTTATACACATGTTATGTGTATGTTATTTTTGTGCACGAGATATGTGTACGATTACTAAGATTTATGAAAGATGATTTTGTACACGAAAAAGGTGTACTGTATTTAAAAGATATCGCATGTACATTACAGGTGGGTATAGGATTCGGGCCCATTTGTACCATGCAGGATTTAAATCTTGTGGTCTATCAAAATGATTAATTTTATTGTTTTATGATAAACCTATGAACTCACCAACCTTTTGGTTGACACTTGAAAGCATGTTTATTCTCAGGTATGAAAGAAATCTTCCGCTGTGCATTTGCTCATATTAGAGATATTACTTGGAGTCATTCATGACATATTTCAAAAGACGTTGCATTCGAGTCGTCGAGTTCATCAAGATTGTTATTAAGTCAATTATAGTTAGAGGTATTATGAAATAGTATGCTTACCGTCAACTTTCGATGTAAAGAAAGTTTGTCTTTTAAAAACGAATGCAATGTTTGTAAAATATATCATATAGAGGTCAAGTACCTCGCGATGTAATCAACTATTGTGAATCGTTTATATTGTATATGAACGGGGCATTTCATGTGGCCCTTCATTTTGTAAGACATGTCATTGAAGCAGTGGAAGAACATGACATTGACGCAGCTACCGGTGTCGATGAGAATGTTGTTGATGTATTGGCTGCCCTCAGGCAAGTAACCTTCCACAACCAAAGGGGCACATTTTCTTTCATAAATGGGCTCGCGCGGAAGATGCGCCTTAAGGGATTCGTACGACAACAGGGGTTCCTTCTCAATCTCCTTCCATTTCTGCCACAAAAGGCATAGATAACCTTGTCCTTTTCAGCACCTTCATTCTCTTTCTTGTATGCACCAGATTCCTCCTTCGCTGGCTTCAAATGCTTCAATTCTCCACGCTTGAGGCAAACGACCACTTTGTCAACCAACGCTTTGCAACGATTAGTTTCATGTCCGAAATCATTGTGGAAGTCACAGAACTTAAAATTGTCGCACCGCGCATATTTAGACATGCGTGTTGGTTTCTCAAACATTTTGGAGATGGGCTCCATCACATATATCTCTTTTAAGCTTTTTGGTAAGATTCCTGATTAGCGCCTGCTTGTTGTTGTTATTGGTGTTGTTCCTTGATGGCTTCGTTGATGTTTCCTATCACTGTGATGGTTGCTACCATGGTGGCGGTATGGGCTGGAATCGTGTTACCTTCTTCTGAAACTACCTGACTGGCGACCACCCCTTGGCGAATCGTAGCCGTCGCGCCGACCGTTTCTTGAACCACGGTAACTTGAATACCTGGTAGTATCTTCTTCAGCACGAATGTGTTCGTGCGCTTCTCTAATGGCCTCCACTAGCATTTCTGGTGGGCGCTTCGGAAGTCTTTCCACAATGTTAAGTGGCGTTCCCGGCAGATTCCGTGTTTGAAGCCGGATACCTTTAGCGATTCAGCGCAATTAGGGATTTTAGCTACTTCTTGGCAGTATCTGTCAATGAACTGTCCCAAAGACTCCCATCGTTCATGTTTGATGTCATGGCATTCCACATGCGTCCTCCGTGTTACGTGCATGTTGTTGAAATTAAGCAGAAAACGTGTTCGAAGATCATCGTAACAGTTGATAGCGGGTGCTGAAAGGTTGTTAAACCATTGTCGAGCCATGCCTTCAAGCAGCGGTGGAAACTCCATACATTTTGTTTCATCCGCCCAGCGCTGGTTTCGCGCTATCCCTTCATATTTTTGCAAAAAGTCATCTGGATCTGAGAATCCATCATAGTATCCCAAGGTGAGTGGTATCACAGGTAATGGTGTTGAGACATGATTCAATATGTGTGTTGCAAACTTCTCCCCGATGGGAGCGGTTTCAAAAGAAGGTTTGACGGGCACCCCTTTCATGCCTGCGTACATGTTTTTGATCATGAGTTCAGCCTTCCCAGGCTGTTCGAATTCATGCACCATGTCTTCTGGCACAACGTCCATTAACGCGTAGATTAGATTGGCATGGTTAAGAGCGCGTTGTTCGCGTGTTTGACCTGGTGACTCGGTAGAAGCGTCTCTTTCTGCAGACGAAGTTCCTTGCGCAAAGGTAGTAGCGCTAGATCTAGGGGTTGTTGGGGAAGCAAGGTCTCACGCTTTGTGGGAAGACAGGACTACTTGCGTGACTTGGGCTACTACATGTGGCTTCAGGCGGTGAATAAGCGGGGGTGAACCCTATACTTGTGGTGTTCGAGGCCCACGGTATAGGCCTGATTGCTTCCGGGGTCTTGAAAGGAGACGTGGATGCGCTAAGGGGAGATATTGGAGCGCCCCTTGGTGGTGCATTCTCGGAGGTTCCTGCAGGTCCTTTAGCTGCGGGCTTTGGTCCTGTGGGCGAGGTAGCTCACGCTTGTACATGTTTAGGTACTTCTGGCTTGCCAGTCATTTCGATACCTGTTACTGTATTAAAAAGAAACAAGCAAGTTGTTAGCAGACATATAGAAAAAAGATCAAATCAAAACCTTTTAACTTGTATGTCCCACGGATGGCGCCAAATGATCAAGCATAGAATAATCGGGTCGGGTTCGGTCCATGCTTGACATCAAAGAAGGGGGATTTAAGGGTCAATTGGGTTTAACTCTCCGGTCCGGAGTATCGTGAATAACCCCTTATGAGTTGATGATCTCAGCATGGGTGGTTAAACATAGACCCACCATCGACGGGTTGTCCGGTTAATGATGTCTCACACTGGGTTGTAGGGTTTGCGTTCATAGAACGTTACTTGTATATCAAGAGTGTCTAGTGGAATGTTATATGTCCGGTAGCACGGGTATAGAGGTGCTATGTAGTAGGCGCTTACTGTTAATGAGATGGTGTGTGTGTGTGTGTGTGTGGAATGAATCTTCAACCCCTTATGTTGTGGATTTAGTCCGTTATTTATAGGGTGATCCTTTTTGTCTTTTATTGCTACATAATAAGGCTAAAAGGATCGTGGCCTGCGAATAGTACGTCCTTGAGTGAGCTTGAACTGACAAAATCCAAATGTGTTTTTTCGGACCTGACTTTTGTCTACCAGATGCCCTCTGCCAGCTACAGCATCGCCTGACATGTATACGTCACCTTGGCGCTTGCGTAGGATCTGCGCCGGATTCTCATTCTTTCAGCGCGCGACATGCATGGCTCATGCGGTGATGCTGTTTGATGCGCTACATGAGATGATCGGGTATGCGTATCATTAATATGTAACAAAAGTATGTTAAACTTGGCTGATATGGCCAAAACGGACGGTTTTATTTGTGCAATATCGTTAGGTCGCAACACGTCAGAATTAGCTACCAAAAGAGAGTAATGGTTTTATTATTTATATTTAGCTGGGGATTCCTAGCTATAACTCAACTACTTTTCTTCCTTTTAACGAGTAAGTGGTAAATATAACTCAGGTTCATATTTTTGTATGTTTGCTCAGTAACGTGGGACAAAAGCGCCTATATAGTTAACCCTAGTGACAAGAGGTGATAAATTAAAATTAACTAATAATGCGGTAATTTAACTGTAAAGATAAAGATAGATGGGTATGGAGAATAGAATTCTGATGGGGAACTATCGCAAGAGTTTAACTACCTAGAATGAACACTAAACCTCAATCAACTAGGCTATGAACCTAACTGATTTGTCACTAAGAGTTTAGGCTTTGAAGATTCTGGCTAAGACGGATATCCCTACTCCCAACGTTAACCTTAGAAGGTTCAAACGACCTTATGGATAGAATTCTAGGTACATGAACAGAGTGGTATATCCCTAAAGGAAAGTCTCAGCTTTTCTTAATCCTAGTTGGTCTAACTAAAGCAATATTCCTCCACTTAATACTACGCTATGCCTTAACATTAACAGATGTGCAATCTTAGATATTCTAAGGTACTTTTAATTGGATTAGAGGTCTCTCCTTTACGATCACTTATTCAACCCCGGATCATCTTACAACATCTCAAGAACGTTGCTTCTGACGCGAATCATACTTTTGAGCAAGCCAGTGTTCACTGAACTCTATATTTCCTACTCTAATCATAACCTGAATGAGAAGCTCTTCTTTCACGAATAAATGGTTATTCGTACGTAGGTACTATATCCCTATTGTGACGTTAAGCACACATAACTACTTGTGACGACCCGACAAAATCGCCATTGACGGGGCCGTCAACTTAGGTCCCGTTACGTGGTCATAGTCCCTAAATGAGACGCGTTTGACCAAAATTATGTCGCATTCATTTGAAATGTATAAGACTTGCAAGGTTTTAAGTTACCAAATGGTTCGACAACGAGTTTAAGTTTACAGAAGTTGTAAAGTATAAATGAAATAACTTGCGACATAATATAAGTTGAAAATCACGAATGCTATCAATAGCGTATGCATGTAAACATTAAGTTTGAATCCAAAGGTGCTATCACCAGCGTATGCATGTATGCTTGACCCCAAGCAAGTAATCAAAGTGTGTGGAAGCATGTATCAAGTAGCCAAGTATGAACCTGAGAAACATATAGAAAACTGTCAACTAAAAACGTTGGTGAAATCATAGGTGTATTTGTAAACGTTGTTTTTGAACCACAAGATTTATTATAAAGTTGATTATCCAAATCGTTTAAATTCCAAAGATGTTGTTTGTTTGCCGAGCACCCAATTATTAAGGCTTAACTGAATGGTACCTCTAAATCATAGTGTTAGAACCTACACTATACCCGAAAATATATTTCATCCGCAAACAGTAGCGAACCGTCTGAATGAGGGTTCGTCAAACCCGCATGGCTACACAACATAAGTTCACGCTTACACCCTACAAGTGTAACTAATGATAATTGGACTTGAGGATTTTTGTTCTAACTCGCACGTGGAATGTTTGTTTTCGTACTTGTGTTCAAAGTATAATGTATAAACCGTATATGTTTCTCATCCCATGATTTAAAGAGTAAAAGTTGTTGAAAAAGTGGGACTATGATCTCACCGTAGTTGCATGCCAAAGTACTTCATTTTAAACGTTGTGCAATGAAAGTTGTTTACTCTTGACCTAAACAAGTAAGTTATATCACTATCGGGTAAGACACAAGGTCAGTCGAAATGTGTTCAATTAGTCCTATGGCTCGTTACGACTCGATTATATAGCATGTGAATCAAGTTGTCAAGTTTCATGCAAGAATCAAGTATAAGAGAAAGGTTATAATGATTAAACAAAGTATTGGTTAAGTTTGAATAAAAGTCAACTTTGGTTAAGTCAAAGTCAATGTAAAATTCAACACGTTCGGGTCGGGTCTCGGACAATTTTTCTGAGTTATATAATCATATATGAGCATGTTAGAACAAGTTACATGTTAATCGGATGTGCGTAGCATAGTTAGAATTAAACGTGAAAACGCAAAATTGGACAGTCCACTTCCCAGGCATATGCCGCGCCGCGCCAAGGTTGGCCGTGTCAAGGCAAAGCACTGGGGGCTGATTCCTGGGCTGTTTCAAGTGTTCAAGTCTCGAACCAAAATTCACCAATTCACAAATAATGAACCGTAAACATTCAAAACACGTATCTTATATCGTTGGAAATGTAATTTAACGAGGAATACAGCTAAACACATTTCATCAATCAAATTCATCATTTACAATAACTAAATCCTCGTTGAATGATCGTTAAAGGTTCGTCATTTAAGTTTCAAGTTCATAAAATGCATTTCATGATTCGGGAATCCAATGTACACATACGATATGCCGTTTCGAAGGTAATTAAACATACATTGCAACTAAACACTTACCAAAAACATTTCATAGCATTCAATGCATCAAAAGTTTATATATAAGTCTAGCAAACCCTAACCAAAAATCACAAAATCAATAATCATGTTAGTGAAATTTTCCAAGTCAACCTAGACATCAAATTGAAGCTAATGATGCTAGTAACACATTTAATACATGAACTTTAACATAACAACAACATTTAATCAACCAAAACTCAAGATTAAACACACCCATTTTCAAGTTCATGCTAGTTACACCAAAATAACAAGATCGAGCAAACGAATCACATATTCATGTTAGACTTGAGCCATAAACACTAGTTAACACACTTTTAAGTTTAAAGGTCTAATTTATGAAAATTAGAGATTTTGAAAAGCTTACCCCAAGCTATGAAATTGGTACCAAATTGAAGAGGATGATGCAAGGATCACAAATATGTAATTTGTTTTGATGTTAGCTTGCTAGATTTGAAATGGATGATGAATCTTTGAAGATGTTAAAATGGTGTTCTTGGTGACTAGAGAGAAAAGAGAGATGAGGGAGGAGGAATGAATGAGTGGTGGTGGTGGGGTTTGACTAGTTGACCTAGTCAACTAGTTTAGCCCCTTGGCAACTTTAGTCCCTCGAGTTTAAAAGCAGGTGCGTGAAATAACCAAACGAATTATTTTAAATATGCTAGAGTGAACGAGAGATGTTATTATTAAATAACGGACTTTAAAATAGATAAACGGATGATACGAATAAGATAGCGAAAGATATTATATAAAAAAAAAGACGGGCGTTCAAATAAATTAACGAAAAAAGGCGGGTTATTACATTACCCACACCTTAAAAGAAATTTCGTCCCGAAATTTAGTGGGAAGTAATAGTCGTTGTTTCTTCCTCGAGACCTTGCGTTGCCAATTCTACGAATAAGTGAGGGTACTTTCTTTAACATTTGATCTTGTCTTTCCTACATAAACTTGGATCCTCTTTTGGCATTCCAACGAACATTGAGGATAAGAATTTTACTTTGTCTTAAGGTTTGGCTTCACGATCCATAATTTCAACCGGTTGACCCATGAAGTGGAGTTTGTCATCGATAGTAAGCTCATCGAAAGGAATAACAAGTTCTTGGTCAGCAAGACACTTCTTTAAGTTCGATACATAGAATGTAGGATGAACGGAATTCGATTGAGTTGGGAGTTTGAAACGGTAAGCAACGGGTCCAAAACGCTCCAAGATTTCAAAAGGGTCAAAATAACGCGGATTTAGCTTTCTACGTTTCCCGAAATGGATTGCACCTTTTCAAGGTGCGAATTTTAACATTACACGGCTAACCACTTGGAATTCGAGAGGTTTACGTCTAACATCGGTATAGTGGCGATTACGGGCCGTCTTGAGCCTTTCTTGGATTTGAACAATCTTAACGGTTATTTCATGAATGAGTTCGAGTCCGGTGGTTTGCTTGTCACCTATTTCGGCCCAACGAATAGGAGGATGACATTTGCAGCCATATAAAGTTTCGAAAGGTGCGGCATTAATACTCGAGTGATAACTATCATTGTAAGAGGAATCAATTAATTTAAACAATACAAGTTCGTGATATGTTTTTCCAAGGTTTGAATCGTACGTTTACTTGGTCCGTCGGTTTGTAGATGATACGCGATACTCATGTCTAAACGTGTTTCCAAGGTTTTTTGTAAGGCACTCCGAAATTTAGAAGTGAAACGAGTATCTCAATCCGAAATAAATGACAACGGCACACTGTGTCGAGATAGAATTCCTATAATGTATAGTTGTACAAGTCTTTACAATCTTGTCAGTTTCTGAAAAACTTTTGTTAGAACAAGTTTCTTATCGGTTTCTGAAAACGTTTGTTAGGACTATTCACCCTCGTGGCGAATACTAGTATAACGTGAAAAGTCTCTCTCTCTCCATTGAGAATTTAGATAAAAGATTTCCTTATACGGAAGTACGAGTGTAATGCGAGAGAAGTTTCCGCCTTGATGAGAGGATATCAAGCATTTGTAGTTTGTCGATAAAACCGTGCGAAAACGAGATAGTATACACGTATAACCTATGTTTTGAAGTCAAAAGAATTGGTCATTTATTCAGAAGCATCAATATGATTTGGCGATAATCAAAGGTGTGTCCTTGGTATGGTTGTTATCAATATTCTCGGAGTTTTCGGATGGCAACAAGGAAAAATAAAGTCATGTACATGGCACATGGTGGTGATTAGGTTGATCGAGTCCAATTACCATCACGAGTCATTAGAACTTTGGTATGACTTACCATAATATAACTACATTGATCGAGTGTCGTTATATTACGCTAACTCATACCTCCATTCCCACATCACTCCATAAAATCAAGTTCGTGTAATCGTGAAGATTTAAAATGAACAAAGTGTAACGGCATCTCTAATGTGACTAGTATTTAATTGAAAGAATTAGTGCAACTCTGAAGATGCGTTTCTCGAGGGAAGTGTATAACTGGTTGTTCACGTCGATGCGGTTCAAGTCAAACAATAATGTCTTTAGGTACGAAAAGATTAACGAATTATGATAACGAGTAGTACGCAACTGTAGTGATAAGTAGTGATGACGACACTCACCAAGAGTAGTGATGGTAGTAACAAGAAGTGATAGATAGTGAAGAACACCGGTGTAACATCGGTAGTGGTTAGTGATTGCCATAGTGGTGGAAACTTTACAGCACTTGTGGATAGCAAGCTGGAACGGTGGTGAATAACAACCTGGGAGACAGAGTTCCCGAACTAGTATAACTAATGAAGTCATCGTCATCCTTGCGCGTATAAATCTTGAATTTACGTGTGTTGCCAGTAAGCAGCAGAGTACGGGTTCGCATGACGAGAGTTAGGTACAATTAAGAAGTTCACCTAAGAAAGATTCAAGTATAATGCACAAGTAGTCAAGTAAGTGCTATCTATAGCAAATGCAAGTCAGAATGCAATGATTAACTATCCAGTTGTAGTCTAGATTTACTAATGCATCCAAACGACTCTGTCAGACACACTAATGCACATCCTAGATCCCTACAACCAACGCTCTGATAGCAACTGTGACGACCCGACAAAATCGCCATTGACGGGGCCGTCAACTTAGCTCCTGTTACGTGGTCATAGTCCCTAAATGAGATGCATTTGACCAAAATTATGTTGCATTCATTTGAAATGTATAAGACTTGCAAAGTTTTAAGTTACCAAACAGTTTGACAACGAGTTTAAGTTTACAGACGTTGTAAAGTATAAATGAAATAACTTGCGACATAATATAAGTTGAAAATCATGAATCTATCAATAGCGTATGCATGTAAACATTAAGTTTGAATCCAAATATGCTATCACTAGTGTATGCATGTATGCTTGACCCCAAACAAGTAATCAAAGTGTGCTGAAGCATGTATTAAGTAGCCAAGTATGAACCTGAGAAACATATAGAAAACTGTCAACTAAAAACGTTGGTGAAATCATAGGTGTATTTGTAAACGTTGTTTTTGAACCACAAGATTTAGTATAAAGTTGATTATCCAAATCGTTTACATTCCAAAGATGTTGTTTGTTTGCCGAGCACCCAATTATCAAGGCTTAACTGAATGGTACCTCTGAATCATAGTGTTAGAACCTACACTATACCCGAAAATATATTTCATCTGCTAACGGTAGCGAACCGTCCGAATGAGGGTTCGTCAAACCCGTATGGCTACACAACATAAGTTCATGCTTACACCCTACAAGTGTAACTAACGATAACTGGACTTGAGGATTTTTGTTCTAACTCGCACGTGGAATGTTTTTTTCGTACTTGTGTTCAAAGTATAAAGTATAAACCGTATATATTTCTCATCCCATGATTTAAAGAGTAGAAGTTATTGAAAAAGTGGGACTATAATCTCACCGTAGTTGCATGCCAAAGTACTTCATTTTAAACGTTGTGCAATGAAAGTTGTTTAGTCTTGACCTAAACAAGTAAGTTATATCAATACCGGGTAAGACACAAGGTCGGTCGAAATGTGTTCAATTAGTCCTATGGCTTGTTACGACTCGATTATATAGCATGTGAATCAAGTTATCAAGTTTCATGAAAGAATCAAGTATAAGAGAAAGGTTATAATGATTAAACAAAGTATTGGTTAAGTTTGAATAAAATTCAACTTTGGTCAAGTCAAAGTCAACGAAAAAGTCAACACGTTCGGGTCGGGTCTCGGACAATTTTTCTGAGTTATAAAATCATATATGAGCATGTTAGAACAAGTTACATGTTAATCGGAGGTGTGTAGGTGTGACGATCGCTCCAAATCTATATGGACAAACACGTCATTCATCGATTTCATTGCGAGGTATTTGACCTCTATATGATACGTTTTGTAAACATTGCATTCTTTTAAAAAGGCACACCATAAATGAATATTTAAATCAAAGGTTTTCGACATCTGATGATTTTTACATATATACAATCACCGTAAATAATAGTTTACAATAATACTTCCATTGACAATGCAGTCAAAATAAGATACATGGTAATGATTTGGTGAGTGCAACGTTTCCTTGAAAAATATGTCATGTAAGACTCCATGCACATAGCTTTTATAACACATAAGCAAACAGCGGAAGACTTCTAGGGAACCTGAGAATATACATGCTAACAAGTGTCAACACAAAGGTTGGTGAGTTCATAGTTTTAGTGTTTCGCATAATCTGTATATAAAAGTGGATCACAAGATTTCAGTTGTTTCATTCAGAAATGTTTATCAAAATATTCTTCAAAGCACCCTGGTAACTAAACTTAACGTATATATAATTTATACCCTTTGTATAATCATCTTAATAATACACGCAAACCAACGTGTACGCTTCTCAAACAGCATACGTCCGTTAAAAGGCTAGCGCTCTAGCTCGGACGGGGATATCAAGCCCTATGGATCCATATACAACTACTCGCGCCCACCAATTCTTATAACTGGCAGTTACTAGTTACCAAAGCTAAGGGATTTTCGGTTCAAACTCAGTGTAGAATTTAGTATGTACTTGTATCCATTGCGTTTAAAATAAAGTGCATGTATTCTCAGCCCAAAAATATAGATTGCAAAAGCAATTAAAAGGGGAGCAAATGAAACTCACACATATAAATATTGTAAATCAGTTAATAAAGCATTTGCATGTATTCTCAGCCCAAAAATGTAGAGAGTAAAATGGATCATATGAAACTCACCTTAGCAACATATAAAGTCGTTCACCAAAATGTGATCGAAACACGGATTACCAAATAACCGTAGATCTCAACGTATCAATATTGTGATTTAATATTATAGGAAGGTACGTAGACGCAACGGAGATGATAAACACTAGGTTTGTCTTGCGAATAGTACCCATGAATATTACCCATAACCTTCATAGTTATAACTCATACTTTTCTTAGTTCTATCCCGTTCGAAAACCATTTTGAAAGTGACACGCTCATGACCTCGTCGTAGTATTTTATGTATAATACTACTAATAATAATAAGATTAATAATAATATTAATCTTAATAATACTTTAAATAATAATAATAATAATAAGATTAATAATAAATATTAATCTTAATAATAATAATAATATTAATTATAATAATAAAAATATAAATAATAATACAGAGTAAAAAGAGAGTGAAATAGATTTAGGATATAAACTGGCTAAATGATCGAGCTTTATAATGTCTCCTAGAAATCCCTGCCATGCGATCGCATGGCATATGTGAGGGGAACCCATGCGATCGCATGGCCCCTGGTGACAGCTCAAAGTTGCTTGTTTTCTTGCTTGTCGACATAATATTATATAATATATATAATATATTTAATTTAAATAATTAATTATATATTATATTAAATTCACATGCATAGTTGACTTGTAATTTTCGTTCCGATAAGTCGTACGTTGTCACTCGACTTATGTCCCAGTTTCGGTTTCTCGAACGCATTTTCGTACGCTTAGAAAACTCGCAATTTATGTTTTGTGACTCGTACCTCTGTCAAAATATAGTCTTAAATTATCAATAAACTATATCATTCAAAGTGTATCTTAAACTTTCGAGTGTTTTGGTCATTTACTTCTATAAATCATTGTCTCGCTATTTGTTAATATAAATATAATAACAAATCGTTTTATGACCAAGTTAATATATATTTTCAACATTCATAAACACGTTTTAAATATACGTCCAAGTTATTCATATAATTAATATTCCAACTTATCATATATATTCAAATAAATATTTAAACCAATAAGTTTAATGTACGGTATCAAACCATTAAAACTTTGTTACGTTTTCAAGTTATAGTATATATATGTATCTATTTACATATAATGGTTCGCGAATCGTTGAGAATAACCGAAGGGTATTTAAATATATAAAGGTAGTTCAAAAAATTTTGAGATTCAGTTTTACAGACTTTGCTTATCGTGTCGGAAATGTTAATCATACAAAGATTAAGTTTAAATTTGGTCAGAAATTTCCGAGTCATCACAGTACCTACCCGTTAAAGAAATTTCGTCCCGAAATTTGAGTGAGGTCGTCATGGCTAACAATAAAAATATTTTCATGACGAATATGAGTCGATAACTAGAGTTTTATCACGTTTGAATAATATAGATACAAAAATCCAATTACTCGAAGCGTATGAGGGAAGTTATCGTAAAAGGGTGAAATGAGGAAATAGAGATTCGTTTATAACTCTTGACGTAGTAACGATTGATTTCCGGAATTTAAGGAATAGAAAATCTTCATTATCTAAATAAGATTTGATTCTTCGGAATTTGCGGAAATTAGGATTATCTTTGATTAAATGCGTAATCTGCCTCGATTGCTATGTCTGATATTTTGCTATAAATTGACCTCTTCTGTTTCATTTATTTTCACCACTCCTATTATCTTCTTTCTTATTTCATACTTACAAAAGATTTGTGAAAATGCTTCATCCAGTTCTGATTCTTGATATTTTCTTGGCTATCATACCATTCATTCTTCTTTTTCATCTGCCACCAGAGGAGGTTATTTTCTTCTACTATTACCTTGGGGTTATATTGTTTTTCATTCTACCGTGTCTTTATATTGCTATACGCTTTGATATACACGGTTTGTAATTTCAGGGTTGTTTTTGGGCTTTATATTTTCCATTATATTTCGGAGCTTCATGCTTTTCGTTTTCTCTTCCCGACTTTAAGTCAAGCAAATAATGGTCCAGAATTCATAGGTATGAATTTTGGAATGAACATAATTAATGTTCTAAGAAAGAAACGGTAATGGCACAATCTGACTTGTCAAATTACCAGAATATCTGGAAAAGACCGAATCATTAAGAAAAATATTTTCTTGATATATTTAGAGGTTAAATATAATGAAAGAGTTATGTAACATGGTTCATGATGAGGGTGTGATCTGTAAACCTTTATCACGTTCCATTAGAGACTCAGCATGACTTACTGTAATATAATCACGTTGATCAAGTGTCATTATATTATACTAATTCATGCTTCAGTTCCCAACACTACTTCAAAAACATCCATTTTTCGAAATTTTCAAAAATTAGAAACTAAAATAGTTTCTTTTATGATGTAACACAAATAGCGTAAAGAGATAAATAATTTCGAATGATAATAGTTATGAAGATATCTTTAGAAATATCGAAGATATTTATAATGAAAGATATGATAATATCTTAGAATTTCTAATATCGAAGGATGATGAAGAAGATTTGTTCGTAACGGATTTTGAGTCAGGAGCAAGGTATTCGTTAATGACTTCAGCAGATACTGAATCATTTGTATTCTTTGAAGGCAGGTTTAGTCTTTGTGATTTGTCCACAACCTCCTTCATGGTCTGCTCAATCCGTTTTCAGTTCCAAACCTTCTCTTTTTCTCAGCTTTACCACCATACTATTCTTTATAATCAAACTTTTGACTGTTAAGGTCGTTTACAGTTTTTGCTGATTCATCACCATTTTTCCAAATTTCGGAGAACTAGTTTCGCAGTTTGGGTGTTTTTCAGAAACTTCACCTTTGAAGTAAATAAGTATAGGAGATAGACATTATATGTCTATACATAACTGTTGGCGTAGAATTTCTGCGAAATTTGAAATACTGATTGCTAATTTCCGGTAGTTGGTATGGCAATTACCGTTACAAGATGTGGATGAGTACATGATAGGGTTTCAATGAACAATTATAATGGTTTTTCGGAGAGACTTTAAGTCACAGATTAATGAATTTGCTGGTACATTTACTGTTAATGTGGTGGAACATGAAAGGTTCTCCAGTAACAAAAACGTATATGCCAAAGTTACAATTCTGAAAGGTCGTCATTGACTGGTTGAACGGTTGATAATACTGGATACTTTTGAAAAGGAATTGCAAGGTTATTTTCGGTAAAAACAATGCTAATGGATCTTGCACAGATTTAAAGTCAAAGTATAGCTTTGAAAGATGTAGAGATCTAAGAATGATGTCACCGGTTCAGAGTTATGACTTGGATTCTGATCCGTCAATATCAGAATATGTAATTGAATTTGTATGAAAATGATTGTATATCGTTGTGAGCATTGTTAATAATTTTTAAATCAAAGTTGAAGAATGTACAGTGTAACATATTAATTGCGAACTTATATATTTCTCGGGTATTACCTACCCGTTAAAGATTTCACAATTAATACTTTGTACAAAAGAATTTTTTTATTACCGTCTTTATGAAAATATATGTATGTATATTTTCTTCAGATGTAACACAGATTTAATGAGTTAATATCATATTAAGCTCATTTTATTTTTGACTTGAATTAGAAATGAATATTCTCTAAAACATTAAAGATTTAATAATCTTTACGGAGTAATTCACTAATGTAATCAATACTCAGTTTTATTGATATTTTCTCGGTGAATCATGTTGGTGCTCATGGAACTCTTGCTAACTTTGCAAGGTACGAATGATGTTTTCTAGAAAGTTTCGAATACATCGAAGATGAAAGTATAAAATCAACCATATAATTGAATAATATACTTAGTTTATTATGAAATGGAATTCATTGAGTTGGAAACAGAGATTGTAGTGAACGATGGTTAAGTCATTAACGAAGGATGTACATCATAGCATATGAATTAACCGAGTAGTACCTACCAGTTAAGATTCACACGTAATAACTTGGTACGAAAAGATTTATTTTGATTTTAAAATTCATATATATTAATTATACATAAAATTTCTTCAGGAGAAATGAATTAATACTTCATCGGTTATTGTTGCTGGTATTTCTTGGTAACTACGGTGCGTAGGACGTTGATGCTCATGGAACAGATTGTGAAGTTGAGGTTTGCGATGCTGATGTTGTTGGTGGTGGTAATGGTACTGTTGGTGTTGTTGTCGGTGGTACTGTTGATGCCGGTGATGCTGCTGGTGCTTGTAACCTTTGCATCATATTCTCCAAAGCCACTACCCGAGCACGAAGCTCGTTGACTTCCTCTACTACACCGGGATGATTGGCGGTTCGGACGAGCGGATGAATAAGATCCAGAATTTGAGAGAGTATATGATCATGACCAGATATTCTGGAGATGAGAGAGAAAATGGTATTACGAACAGGTTTGCCGGTAAGTGCTTCAGATTCTTCGCCAAGAGGGCAATGTGATGGATGGAAGGGATCACCTTCTTCTTGTCTCCAATGATTAAGTAAACTACGAACCCATCCCCAATTCATCCAGAATAGATGATGGCTAATTGGTTGATCCATTCCGGTTACACTGTCTTCGAAATTCAGGTGAATATCCATATCGGAATAGCTGTCGGAGTTTAAGGAATTTGAACTAGATACAGGATCCATCTTGTATAATTAGGGAGATGATATTTTTTTTATATGAATTAGATTATAGAATTTAGTTTGGTATTCTTCAATACATAATTTACATATGTATATATAATACCAAATTCCATAAATCACGGAGAAATTTTCGGAAGATGTCAGGAAAAGGTTACAGTAACAGATACGCTAAGATATGAATTTTTGTCTATACACTATTCATGCAATCAATGCAGTAAAATGTGTCTAGACTAAGAATGATAAGCAGGTAATTTCTGACAAAAATGATAAGCAAAACTTTTGACATGCAGACACGGTCGAAGTCCAGACTTACTAATGCATCCTAACAACTATCAGTTAGACACACTCATGCAAGACCTGGTTCGCTAGGACTAACGCTCTGATACCAACTGTGACGATCGCTCCAAATCCATATGGACGAACACGTCATTCATCGATTTCATTGCGAGGTATTTGACCTCTATATAATACGTTTTGTAAACATTGCATTCTTTTGAAAAGGCACACCATAAATGAATATTTAAATCAAAGGTTTTCGACATCTGATGATTTTTACATATAGACAATCACTGTAAATAATAGTTTACAATAATACTTCCGTTGACAATGCAGTCAAAATAAGATACATGGTGATGATTTGGTGAATGCAACGTTTCCTTGAAAAATATGTCATGTAAGACTCCATGCACATAGCTTGTCTAACACATAAGCAAACAGCGGAAGACTTCTAGGGAACCTGAGAATATACATGCTAACAAGTGTCAACACAAAGGTTGGTGAGTTCATAGTTTTAGTGTTTCGCATAATCTGTATATAAAAGTGGATCACAAGATTTCAGTTGTTTCATTCAGAAACGTTTATCAAAATATTCTACAAGATTGAGCACCCTGGTAACTAAACTTAACGTATATATAATTTATACCCTTTGTATAATCATCTTAATAATACACGCAAACCAACGTGTACGCTTCTAAAATAGCATACGTCCGTTAAAAGGCTAGCGCTCTAGCTCGGACGGGGATATCAATCCCTATGGATCCATATACAACTACTCGCGCCCACCAATTCTTATAACTGGTAGTTACTAGTTACCAAAGCTAAGGGATTTTCGGTTCAAACTCAGTGTAGAATTTAGTATGTACTTGTATCCATTGCGTTTAAAATAAAGTGCATGTATTCTCAGCCCAAAAATATAGATTGCAAAAGAAATTAAAAGGGGAGCAAATGAAACTCACACATATAAATATTGTAAATCAGTTAATAAAGCATTTGCATGTATTCTCAGCCCAAAAATGTAGAGAGTAAAAGGGATCATATGAAACTCACCTTAGCAGCATATAAAGTCGTTCACCAAAATGTGATCGAAACACGGATTACCAAATAACCATAGATCTCAACGTATCAATATTGTGATTTAATATTATAGGAAGGTACGTAGACACAACGGAGATGATAAACACTAGGTTTGTCTTGCGAATAGTACCCATGAATATTACCCATAACCTTCATAGTTATAACTCATACTTTCCTTAGTTCTATCCCGTTCGAAAACCATTTTGAAAGTGACACGCTCATGACCTCGTCGTAGTATTTTATGTATAATACTACTAATAATAATAAGATTAATAATAATATTAATCTTAATAATACTTTAAATAATAATAATAATAATAATAATAATAATAATAATAAGATTAATAATAAATATTAATCTTAATAATAATAATAATAATAATATTAATTATAATAATAAAAATATAAATAATAATACAGAGTAAAAAGAGAGTGAAATAGATTTAGGATATAAACTGGCTAAATGATCGAGCTTTATAATGTCTCCTGGAAATTCCTGCCATGCGATCGCATGGCATATGTGAGGGGAACCCATGCGATCGCATGGCCCCTGGTGATAGCTCAAAGTTGCTTGTTTTCTTGCTTGTCGACATAATATTATATAATATATATAATATATTTAATTTAAATAATTAATTATATATTATATTAAATTCACATGCATAGTTGACTTGTAATTTTCGTTCCGATAAGTCGTACGTTGTCACTCGACTTATGTCCCAGTTCCAGTTTCTCGAACGCATTTTCGTATGCTTAGAAAACTCGCAATTTACGTTTTGTGACTCGTACCTTTGTCAAAATATAGTCTTAAATTATCAATAAACTATATCATTCAAAGTGTATCTTAAACTTTCGAGTGTTTTGGTCATTTACTTCTATAAATCATTGTCTCGCTATTTGTTAATATAAATATAATAACAAATCGTTTTATGACCAAGTTAATATATATTTTCAACATTCATAAACACGTTTTAAATATACGTCGCAAGTTATTCATATAATTAATATTCCAACTTATCATATGTATTCAAATAAATATTTAAACCAATAAGTTTAATGTATGGTATCAAACCATTAAAACTTTGTTACATTTTCAAGTTATAGTATATATATGTATCTATTTACATATAATGGTTCGCGAATCGTTGAGAATAACCGAAGGGTATTTAAATATATAAAGGTAGTTCAAAAAATTTTGAGATTCAGTTTTACAGACTTTGCTTATCGTGTCGGAAATGTTAATCATACAAAGATTAAGTTTAAATTTGGTCAGAAATTTCTGGGTCATCACAGTACCTACCCGTTAAACATTGCATTCTTTTAAAAAGGCACACCATAACAAGATCGAGCAAACGAATCACATATTCATGTTAGACTTGAGCCATAGACACTAGTTAACACACTTTTAAGTTTAAAGGTCTAATTTATAAAAATTATAGATTTTGAAAAGCTTACCCCAAGCTATAAAATTGGTACCAAATTGAAGAGGATGATGCAAGGATCACAAATATGTAATTTGTTTTGATGTTAGCTTGCTAGATTTGAAATGGATGATGAATCTTTGAAGATGTTAAAATGGTGTTCTTGGTGACTAAAGAGAAAAGAGAGATGAGGGAGGAGGAATGAATGAGTCGTGGTGGTGGGTTTGACTAGTTGACCTAGTCAACTAGTTTGGCTCCTTGGCAACTTTAGTCCCTCGAGTTTAAAAGCGGGTGCATGAAATAACCAAACGAATTATTTTAAATATGCTAGAGTGAACGAGAGATGTTATTATTAAATAACGGACTTTAAAATAGATAAACAGATGATACGAATATAGATAGCGAAAGATATTATATAAAGAAAAAGATGGGTGTTAAAATAAATTAACAAAAAAAGGCAGGTTATTACACTACTTACCTTGTATCCTAGGATTGATCAGGCCCTAATACTAGGTTATAACCACGTGAATAAGCGGAAAGGGTGATCCGTAAATTAAATTTCTAAACCGTCAGGGTTTCAGCATAACAGTAGGATAAATTTCAGATAAAGTATTCAACATATAATAAACATTTGTAACAGATAGATAGGCATGCAAGATGAAAGCAACTTAAGATAACAAGATAACTTTATTAAATTAAGGAAAGCATTCACCGTTTACAGACGAGATATGGACCATTACAAGTGCTGACATCCTCTAGACCGCTCCTATTACAATCTTCGGCGTTCGACTCCGGGTACTTAATTTCCCGCTCAGAGGTGAGAAGGCCTTGAAAGCTCTAGTGAGAGAAAGTGTATTGTAGTGAGAGAGTGAGGAGAGGTGTGTTGAAATTTGTGAGGACCCGTCCTTATCCACCTGGACGAAATCTTCAACATTTGGTCCCATTGCGATGATTGACTCCAAGTAGTATCCTTAGTGTGAGCTAATGCACAGCGGAAGACTTAATTCGTACCTGAGAATAACATGCTTAAAAACGTCAACATAAAGTTGGTGAGATATATAGGTTTGATGCTAGCAGCGTAATAACTATAGAACACAAGATTTCATATATAAACAGTTTAATAAAAATATTCTAAGTGGTTGAGCACTTGGTAACCATACTTAACATTTAATCACGTCGCATATTCCCTTTATTATGAAATCTTACTACACCGTACCAAGTGTAGTCACGAAACGAAGTACTGTGCAACCGTTGAATACTGGTCGTCCAGTCCGGTTGGGGTTGTCAGGCCCGATAGATCTATCAACAGGATTCGCGTTTACAATACCGCTGTAAATAACAGTTACCAAGCTACAGGGAAGTATGCCAGTGGTACAACTCAACGTAGAATTTATTTTTGATCGCTTGTGTCCATAACGTAAATCATTTATAAAAACAGTGCATGTATTCTCATCCCAAAAATATTTAAAGTTCAAAAAGGGACTATATACTCACCTAATGCATTTTGTAGTAAAAATACATATAACATCATTGAACAAATGTAGAGTTGGCCTCGGATTCACGAACCTATATTATTCGGATATTTATCAATATATATAATCAAGATTGAACAAATTCATATGTTATAACTTATGTTATGTATTATGTAATATTATCTAATATTATATTTTTATATGCATAATATTTATTTAGTAAAATAATATTAATGATAATAAGTAAAAGTTGTACTTGATAAAAATAATAATACTAAAAAAAAATCTGATAATACTAATAATGATAATAATAATAATAATAATAATAATAATAATATTAATAATAATAATAATTTAATTAAATCATAAATAAATTTAATTTTAATCATTTTCATAATACTTATAATGATAATAATATTCATATCATTAATTAAAATAATAATAGTAATAATAAAAATGATGATGATAATAATAATAATAATAATAATAATAATAATAATAATAATAATAATAATAATAATAATAATAATAATAATAATAATAATAAAAATAATAATAATAGGAGTAAAAGAGATAACAATGTATACCCTTTTATATCTTTGAATAAAAAGATATGCTGCAGACGGGATTTGAACTCAAGACCTCACGGTTGAACCCACACACGTCCAACCATCCCTCTACCTCCCATTTTTATGTTGTAATTTGTAATTTAAATTTATTTGACATGGGAACCGGTTTAACATAGTCATACTATCATTATCGAATTCAATAACATATCCACCATCATGTTTCGTTCACCAACAACAATCTTAACGTTTTCTTGGCCCACGAAGACAGCCCAACTAACAAATGAATTCGGCCCAACTAATGAATAGGTTTAGTCTGGTAATATGAACCGTAGGAAGAAAAAAAATACACTGGCATTCCTTAATTTATTTAAACCTAGATCACAAATCAACAAGTGGGTCTTTTGTTTCAAATCTGTCGGCCATTCAGAAAAAGAAAAGGAACTGTGCAATTATCATTACAACCTCGTGACCCACCTTCATCGTATCCCATACTCACCATCATTCAATTTAATTTTTCGGTAAACAGAAACAAGGAGGCTGCCAAAACAGAAAGTGGTAATCAGGTAGTTTGGTTTTGCACCTCGAAAAGATAGAACAGGAGTAGCTTATAGCAGTAGGAGTTCGTGATGGGGCTGGTAACAGGATATGCAACAGTAATAAATGGGTTTCGATGGTAGCTGTGTTGGGTTTTTGATAAACACAATTGGGTTTAATGATATATGGGTCTATAAGTTTGTGAGTTGGAATTCGTGATCGATGGCTCTTGGTTGTGCACCCAACAGAAACGGACGTAGCAACAACTCGATCAACTATACTATTTAAGTGGATTTTTGGTCTGGTTCGAATAAAAGCAAACAGCAATTTACGGTTATGGTTTGTCTTGTGTTCAAACTACAACTAAAAGATGAACAACAGTTATATCGAATATCAGCTATAATAAGATCGAGTAACAGTGGATGAAGTCGTTGAGGTGGTGGTTTGTTCACGATAGTAATGGAATTTTTGGTGGTGGTGGTTGAATGGTAATTGTGATTGTAGGGTTCAAACAGTAAACTGAAAAAGAAACCTAGCGTAGCAGTTGTAAGGGTAACATGTTGGTGGTTTATATGGGTAACGATTTATGGTTGTAGGTGACGAATGGGTGGTACTTGGTGATGGTATTAGGGTGATGATTTGTACCCGTTGTAATCAGAAAGCAGAAGGAGAGCATAGCAGTTAGCAACGAAGACAAAACTGAAAAACGAAACAAGTATAAAGGGACTCGGTTTATAATGGTTACAGGTGCCGGTTTATGGTGATGTAGGGTGATGGTTGTTTAAAATATAAGAGATGTTTATGTTGAAATGGTTATGGAAGATCAACAGAAAAAGAATTAAGAAATAAGAAAGTGAGTATAAGTGGAGATGGATACTTGTGTTTTGTTTTTAAATTCCCCAAGTGCGTGCAAGTGTTTATATATATATATTTATGATTCTTTAAGTGATAATGAAAGAGAACAAACACACCAATCAAGCCAATCAAGCACAGTAATGTTTAAAAAAAATAATTCAATTAGGCACAGTTTAGATCCGAATGAATTGATTCATCTACCGACAGTTTTTAACAGATTATTATTTCGTACATCGTTGTTTAATTAGTGGTGGATAAAAGTACACTGAAAAATCCCAAATTATAAATTAAGCTCATGTACTTGTTTTAGTCATAAAATGTGTGAAATATGATCAAGTAGGTTCGTCTATTATTTATTAAATTCGAAACAATATATGTATATTCGATATACTCTACATATATATACCTATACATATATATAGAAGATTTATTTTAATAAAAAAAAATTTTATTATATCTTCTATTATTTTATTTTACAAAAACTATTCTAATAACTAAAGAATATAATACTTCAAATTATATTTCGAACATATATATATATATTTATATTTTTAAATGTAAATGTATCTATTACAAATAGTTGTTCGTGAATCGTCGGGCATAGTCAAAAGGTAACTAATTATCTGAATATAGATTTCAAACTTTCTAGACTCGACATTAGGGTTTTTGCTTATCGTGTCGGAAACATATAAAGATTAAGGTTTAAATTTGGTCGGAAATTTCTGGGTCGTTACAGTACCCACCCGTTAAAGAAATTTCGTCCCCGAAATTTGAGTGAGGTCGTCATGGCTAACAATGAAATTGTTTTTATGACGAATATGAGTTGATAATTAGAGTTTTATCACTATTAAGTAATACAGATAGGGTGATTCGATTAATCGAAGAGTACAAGTGAAGCTATCTCAAAAGAGTGAAATGAGTAAGTATGAAATCTTTTTAACCGATGACGTGATTAGGATTGATTTCCGGAATTGGAGGGATTCAAGGAAAATTTTACGTAATAATATTTGGTTCTTCGACTATCAGGATCTTCTTTGATTTAATGTGACAATTTATTTCGATTTCTCTGTCGGATACTTCACTATAAATTCACTCCTTCGTTTCCTTATTTTTTCATAACTCACATCTTTTATTCTTTCTCCTTAGTTCCTATTCCAAGACATTCGTGGATATGCTCCATTCACTTCTGATTCTTGATATACTCCTAATTTTTACATCCATTATCCTTCTCTTTCATCTATCACCGAAGGATTTTATTTACTTCTACTATTATCTTGGGGGTTATAGTGTTTTTAATCTTCCCGTCCTAGAGTCAAACGAGCAATGGTCTGGAATTTCGTAGGTATGAAATTCGAAATGAATATAGTTAATGTCCTAAGAGAGAATTGGTAATGGCACGATTTTTGATTTGTCAAATTACCAGAATATCCTGGAAAAGACCGAATCATCAAGAGAATATTTTCTTGATATGTTTGGAGATTGGATAGATTGTAAGAGCCGTGTAACATGGCACATAATGATAGTACTGTGAATCATCACATTCCATTAGAAACGCAACATGACTTACTGTAATATAATGAAGTTGATCAAGTTTCATTATATTATACTAATTCACGCATCAGTTCCCAACACTGCTTCAAAACATTCATATTTTAAACTTGAAGCTTTCAGAATTTAGAAACTAACACAGTTTCTTTTATGTTGTAACGCAGATATTACGGGGAGATAGATGATTGCAGATAGGAATAGTTGTGAAAATATCTTTAGAAATATGGAGAATATGTATAGCGGAAAATATGAAGATATCTTATAATATCTAAGATAAGATGATGATGAATAATATTATCTGAAAAAGTTTAGAATAAGGAGTAGGGTTCATACTAACGGTTTCAACAGACACTGAATCATTTGCATTATTTGAAGGCAGGTTCATTCCTTGTATTTGTTCTTTGTTTCCTTCACGGTTAGCTCAATCCATTTTTCAGCACTAAATTTTCTATCGAGCGTTCCTAACATTCCCTTCTTTATCATCAAACTTTTAGCCATTTAGGCCATCTAAAATTTTACTGTTTCCTCTGCATTTAATGCAGTCATATCTGAATCGTCGATTATCAATCCGAGGTGTTTTTGGGCGAATTGTGTTTTTAGATGATTAAATGCTGATGATAAAATGGCGGAGTATGAAAGGTTCTCCGGTAACGATGAGGAAAGCTAATCGTATTTATCAAAGTTATAATAAGACTTTATTCGGATGAAAGGTCGAAGTGGTTCTGTTGGAGCTATGACAAAATTTGGCTTAATTTGGAAAGGAATTGCAAAGCTATTTTGGGTAATAATAACACTAAAGGAATTAACACAGCTATGTGTTAAACGTTTATTCAGTTTCCTAGGGTTTTTCAGGTGCATAACTATATGCATCAATCTTTTCTTCCGTAGATGAAATGCGGCTGGTTCATCCTCTCGATCGAGGTGTTTTCAAGAATCATGAAAGATTTGAACGCAGATTGTAATCGTCAAGATACAAATGAGGTTTAAAATGAGATCAAGTGGCAAACTTGAAGAAATGTTTAGTTTCATATGTTACAATCAATATTTTAATTCATTTTAATTGTCCAATATTATTAGTCCAGAGTCGATAGTCCACAGTTAACAATCCAATAATTCATATATAATTTAATTTATAATATTCGAATTAATTAATACGTATCGTGACCCGTGTACATGTCTCAGACTCGATCACAACTCAAAGTATATATATTATTTGAGAATCAACCTCAACCCTGTATAGCTAACTCCCGCATTACTGCATATAGAGTGTCTATGGTTATTCCAAATAATATATATAGATGCGTCGATATGATATGTCAAAACCTTGTATACGTGTCCCGATATTTAAAGTGCGTAAAAATAAATAACAGAAATTAAATGACGATAAATTAAATGCGTAAAGTAAATAACAGGAATTAAATGACGATAAATAAAATTGCGATAATTAAATTGCGATAAATACAAATGTAATCAGTTAGCTAGGAACAGTTAGCTGGAACAGTTAGCGTGGATTCTTAACAAAATTTCAATTAGTTAATTCGTTTGTTTCTAACAAATTTTATTTTGTCCAATGTTTTCTTCATTATGCCACTTGTTGGATTCTAATGTCAAAATCCAAATATGAAATTGAACGAAAATGGATTCTGTGGTGAACGGATACGTATATCTATGGATACAAGTAGGATAGTGACTGACTGTTGAATCAGAGTCGAAGAATGTACCGTGTAGCTGATTAATGTGAAATCTAAATATTCCTCGGGTATTACCTACCCGTTAAAATATTTTTACCATTAACAGTTTGTACAAAAGAATTTTAATTACAATCTTTATGAAAATATATATTTGCATATATATTTTCTTCAGATGTAATCATGGATTTAATGAGTCAATAAGATATTAAACTCATTTGATTTACCATTAATACTAGATTACATAATCTCTAAAACTTTTAGAAATTACATAATCGCCATGTCGAGCGAAGATAATCGATGTAGAACGATTCGTAGAACGATGATTATACTCGAGGTGCAGAATGAGATGGTGAGGCATAGATTGTTGAAACTTGGGTTATTGGTGGTACTGGTACCGTTGGTGCTGAAGCTGGTGATGTTACTGGTGTTGGTGATACTGCTGGTGCTTGCAAATTGTGTACCGTGCTCTCTAAAGTTAACACTCGAGCTCGGAGTTCTTTAACTTCTTCTACTAACCCTGGTTGGTTATCAGTGTGAGGTAAAGGTCGGATATCTTCTCTAGTTCCGTTAATGGTAGCCTCAAGACGAAAAATTCTTGCAAAAAGGGTATAAACGGTGTTGCGAACAGGTTCGCCGGTGAGCGGGTCGAGCACTCCGACGTTAGGTGGTAAGTTCGGCTCGTGATATGGAGTACCTTCTTCATTTCTCCACAGGGTAAGTATTTCGCGACCCCATCCCCACTTTCTAAAGAAATCACGGTAGTTGATCGGTTGGTGCGCTCCCGTCACGCTATCTTCGGAGTCAGAAGAACTTGGTCGATTCGTAGAGGCCATCGTACGCGATCACAGAAAAGATTTTTTTTTTTTTTTTTTTTTTTAAAAAGCTTAGTGACAGCAAATAATAGTTGGATGGTATTCTCAATGCATAATATGCATAGATATATATAGTACCAGGATCCCTTAAATTACGGAGAAATTTACGGAAGATATTAAGCAAAGTCTATCGTAATAGATACGCTAAGATATAAATTTGTCTATACACTATCTATGCAATAAAGGCAGTAAGGCATGTCTAGACTTAGGAATGATTAGCAGGAAATTTTTCCACTAGGAATGATATACAATACTTATAGTATGCAGCTAAGGTCGAAGTCCAGACTCGTTAATGCATCCTGACAACTATCAGTTAGACACACTAATGCAAGGCCTGGTTCGCTAAGACCAACGCTCTGATACCACCTGTGAGGACCCGTCCTTATCCACCTGGACGAAATCTTCAACATTTGGTCCCATTGCGATGATTGACTCCAAGTAGTATCCTTAGTGTGAGCTAATGCACAGCGGAAGACTTAATTCGTACCTGAGAATAACATGCTTAAAAACGTCAACATAAAGTTGGTGAGATATATAGGTTTGATGCTAGCAGCGTAATAACTATAGAACACAAGATTTCATATATAAACAGTTTAATAAAAATATTCTAAGTGGTTGAGCACTTGGTAACCATACTTAACATTTAATCACGTCGCATATTCCCTTTATTATGAAATCTTACTACACCGTACCAAGTGTAGTCACGAAACGAAGTACTGTGCAACCGTTGAATACTGGTCGTCCAGTCCGGTTGGGGTTGTCAGGCCCGATAGATCTATCAACAGGATTCGCGTTTACAATACCGCTGTAAATAACAGTTACCAAGCTACAGGGAAGTATGCCAGTGGTACAACTCAACGTAGAATTTATTTTTGATCGCTTGTGTCCATAACGTAAATCATTTATAAAAACAGTGCATGTATTCTCATCCCAAAAATATTTAAAGTTCAAAAAGGGACTATATACTCACCTAATGCATTTTGTAGTAAAAATACATATAACATCATTGAACAAATGTAGAGTTGGCCTCGGATTCACGAACCTATATTATTCGGATATTTATCAATATATATAATCAAGATTGAACAAATTCATATGTTATAACTTATGTTATGTATTATGTAATATTATCTAATATTATATTTTTATATGCATAATATTTATTTAGTAAAATAATATTAATGATAATAAGTAAAAGTTGTACTTGATAAAAATAATAATACTAAAAAAAAATCTGATAATACTAATAATGATAATAATAATAATAATAATAATAATAATAATAATATTAATAATAATAATAATTTAATTAAATCATAAATAAATTTAATTTTAATCATTTTCATAATACTTATAATGATAATAATATTCATATCATTAATTAAAATAATAATAGTAATAATAAAAATGATGATGATAATAATAATAATAATAATAATAATAATAATAATAATAATAATAATAATAATAATAATAATAATAATAATAATAATAATAATAATAATAATAATAATAATAATAATAATAATAATAAAAATAATAATAATAGGAGTAAAAGAGATAACAAGGTATACCCTTTTATATCTTTGAATAAAAAGATATGCTGCAGACGGGATTTGAACTCAAGACCTCACGGTTGAACCCACACACGTCCAACCATCCCTCTACCTCCCATTTTTATGTTGTAATTTGTAATTTAAATTTATTTGACATGGGAACCGGTTTAACATAGTCATACTATCATTATCGAATTCAATAACATATCCACCATCATGTTTCGTTCACCAACAACAATCTTAACGTTTTCTTGGCCCACGAAGACAGCCCAACTAACAAATGAATTCGGCCCAACTAATGAATAGGTTTAGTCTGGTAATATGAACCGTAGGAAGAAAAAAAATACACTGGCATTCCTTAATTTATTTAAACCTAGATCACAAATCAACAAGTGGGTCTTTTGTTTCAAATCTGTCGGCCATTCAGAAAAAGAAAAGGAACTGTGCAATTATCATTACAACCTCGTGACCCACCTTCATCGTATCCCATACTCACCATCATTCAATTTAATTTTTCGGTAAACAGAAACAAGGAGGCTGCCAAAACAGAAAGTGGTAATCAGGTAGTTTGGTTTTGCACCTCGAAAAGATAGAACAGGAGTAGCTTATAGCAGTAGGAGTTCGTGATGGGGCTGGTAACAGGATATGCAACAGTAATAAATGGGTTTCGATGGTAGCTGTGTTGGGTTTTTGATAAACACAATTGGGTTTAATGATATATGGGTCTATAAGTTTGTGAGTTGGAATTCGTGATCGATGGCTCTTGGTTGTGCACCCAACAGAAAC
Source organism: Rutidosis leptorrhynchoides (assembly GCF_046630445.1). NCBI lineage: Eukaryota > Viridiplantae > Streptophyta > Magnoliopsida > Asterales > Asteraceae > Rutidosis > Rutidosis leptorrhynchoides. The sequence continues at coordinate 318,151,708 of NC_092340.1, forward strand.
GGACGTAGCAACAACTCGATCAACTATACTATTTAAGTGGATTTTTGGTCTGGTTCGAATAAAAGCAAACAGCAATTTACGGTTATGGTTTGTCTTGTGTTCAAACTACAACTAAAAGATGAACAACAGTTATATCGAATATCAGCTATAATAAGATCGAGTAACAGTGGATGAAGTCGTTGAGGTGGTGGTTTGTTCACGATAGTAATGGAATTTTTGGTGGTGGTGGTTGAATGGTAATTGTGATTGTAGGGTTCAAACAGTAAACTGAAAAAGAAACCTAGCGTAGCAGTTGTAAGGGTAACATGTTGGTGGTTTATATGGGTAACGATTTATGGTTGTAGGTGACGAATGGGTGGTACTTGGTGATGGTATTAGGGTGATGATTTGTACCCGTTGTAATCAGAAAGCAGAAGGAGAGCATAACAGTTAGCAACGAAGACAAAACTGAAAAACGAAACAAGTATAAAGGGACTCGGTTTATAATGGTTACAGGTGCCGGTTTATGGTGATGTAGGGTGATGGTTGTTTAAAATATAAGAGATGTTTATGTTGAAATGGTTATGGAAGATCAACAGAAAAAGAATTAAGAAATAAGAAAGTGAGTATAAGTGGAGATGGATACTTGTGTTTTGTTTTTAAATTCCCCAAGTGCGTGCAAGTGTTTATATATATATATTTATGATTCTTTAAGTGATAATGAAAGAGAACAAACACACCAATCAAGCCAATCAAGCACAGTAATGTTTAAAAAAAATAATTCAATTAGGCACAGTTTAGATCCGAATGAATTGATTCATCTACCGACAGTTTTTAACAGATTATTATTTCGTACATCGTTGTTTAATTAGTGGTGGATAAAAGTACACTGAAAAATCCCAAATTATAAATTAAGCTCATGTACTTGTTTTAGTCATAAAATGTGTGAAATATGATCAAGTAGGTTCGTCTATTATTTATTAAATTCGAAACAATATATGTATATTCGATATACTCTACATATATATACCTATACATATATATAGAAGATTTATTTTAATAAAAAAAAATTTTATTATATCTTCTATTATTTTATTTTACAAAAACTATTCTAATAACTAAAGAATATAATACTTCAAATTATATTTCGAACATATATATATATATTTATATTTTTAAATGTAAATGTATCTATTACAAATAGTTGTTCGTGAATCGTCGGGCATAGTCAAAAGGTAACTAATTATCTGAATATAGATTTCAAACTTTCTAGACTCGACATTAGGGTTTTTGCTTATCGTGTCGGAAACATATAAAGATTAAGGTTTAAATTTGGTCGGAAATTTCTGGGTCGTTACAAAATTGGATGACAAAAAGCCTTTAAATAGACTTGAAATTTCCCTGTAAACGGCTGGCAGGCCTTTTGGCAGGCCATTTGTAGGGGCCGTTTGCCAGGCCAGCCCGTTTGCAGGGGCTGTTTGTGAGCCAGAAAAGCCATTTGGCAGGCCGTTTGGCAGGCCATTTGGCTTGTCTGGTCAGCTGATTTTGCTGGATCGTAACTTGATTTCTTGTCTTTCACCGTTTTCGCTCTAGAATCTTCGTTTTAGCTCCGTTTCTATTGATTCTTTTTGCATCATCTTCGTAATTACTTTATCTACAAATTTAACCGAAAAAGCGATTATTTTGCCGACAAAGTTTTGAACTTTAACCTTTTTGGGACTCAATATCGGGGGGTAAAAACATGACTTTTTAGCCGATATCATTGGCACTGCAACTTCTATAGTTAATTTTGTAAGTTGTAACAATACATTATATGATGTATACAACAAAACGATTTCTCTATAGAAAACACATGGTTCACGGCGTAACAATTTTCCCGTCGCAACTCACAAACTATAACTATTTAGTTATTTTAAATCCTTTCTAATAGTTTAACTGATACTGACATAAAGTTATTTAATTTAGTTGACTTAAATTTATTATTTCCTTGTCATAATCTTTTTTTTTCTAACAGCTGGAAAATATTACTCCGTAATTAAAAACTAGCAAATAGCTAAAAAAATTGCAAGGACATTAAAGGATTGTGTAACCATATGTTTCAATTAGGATTAACTTTATTATAACGAGATGAAAGCCAATCGAAAGAAGTTAAACAATAGAATCAGTAAGGTGACATTTCTTGAACTTTGCGGGATCAAAGATTTTTCCGTTCCTGAATCGCCATAAATTCCAAAGAGTCGAATAGCAAACAACTTCAAACACGATAACCTCGACAAGAATCTGATGAGATGTCACCATCCATTGCCATAACTCCTCAAAGGTCTGCCATTTGGGGAGATTAAGAGCTAGCCAAGTGGCAATGAAACTCCATGGTTGTGCAGATACTTCGCAATCAAAAAATATATGTGGGAGATCTTCAATATGTAAGAAACAAGAAGAGCAAAGTAAATCTTGAACCTCGACACCCATATCCAACAAGTTACACTTGTCTGGTAACTTGTTAATACGAAGACGCCATAGGAAAAAGTTAAATTTTGGAGGGACTGTTTTGCACCAATGCGTAGGCCCAGGGCCCATCTGATCTTGATTGAGCACTCTTCGAAATTTAGAAGTCGAATATGAACTATCAGAGGCAGTATTGCAGATCCATTTGTCCCTATCATCTAAAAATTGAACAAGGTCAATAACATCCAAAATATCTTAGAGTTGTTGGATTTCTGTTCCAGACCTTACAGGTCTATGCCACAGCCATATCCAACTTGAGTTTAAACGTCTATCAGCAATCTTACAATATTTATCAAGTTCGAGATCGAATAAGCGTGGAAACCTGTTCTTGAGGGGAGACCCATCTAGCCAATTTTCATTCCAGAATTGAGTGTCAGAACCGTTACTAATTGTAACACTCCATTTTTCATAACGCGTTGATTTAGACGTGATCCAGTTTAAGTGGGGGAGAGTTGTAAGACTGAATTTTATGCATCAGAAAGTGTCAGTAAATGTATGCATCAGAAACTGCCACTAAAAGTACACCCTATACTTATGCATTTTAAGAATTTACATCAGAATCAGACACTTGTTTGTTGGAAAATTCTGCTACCAGTTTTTCCTTGGAGCCGCGCCGCGGGCCAACTAGGCGCGCCGCGCCTCGTCTGGTACCAGCACTTGTTTGCACGTTTTTAAAAGGGTTAAATGAGGGGTAAGATGGTCTTTTCACAAAGGTGCTGGGTTTGATCACAAAACTGATCCCACATTACCCTTATCCTCATTTCATCTTATCCTCTTCATCTCAAACTCTCCTATCTTTCTAAAGAGAGGAAACCCTTTAGAGAGAGAAACCTTGAAAGGTTGAAGAAGAAGGTTGAATCGATCGAAGATGCAAGTGTTAAAGTTGTTCACCTCATTCCTAGCTACGTTTTAGTTATAGTGGTAATTCTCGAATTCGAATTTCATTGTTTAAGATTTTTGTTGTGTTTAAGGTTTGTGCTAGTTGGGATTATAAACCCCATTTATTGTGAAATTTAGGGGTTTTGAGTATTGTTAGTGCAAGTAAACTCGATTATTGTGGGTTTGGAGTTAGATGAAGAATTTGGAAGTATTTGTCATGGTTTGGGTGTTAAATCACTAGATTGAAAGTGTGTTAATGATTTTGATGTTCTTAAGAGCATGTTGTTAGTCAAAATGGGTGTTGACCTCGATTCATTGACAATCTAAGTTTTGAGTCAAGTTTTAATGAATCATGTAAATACTTGGTTTAGGTGTTAATTGGTATTTTGGAAATATAATCACTAGACGTTAGTGATTTTGGACGTTTTTGTGACTTGTGTCAAAATGGGTAAATTAAATTGGGTCAAATTTGATGATGATAGTAGCTTTGGTCAAATGGGTGTTTGAACACTTGTGTTAAGTGTTAAATGGTGTTTTTTGAAGTAATCGCTCATGAGAAGTGGTTTTGAGTCAAAGTGATGTTTTAACATAAGTCAAACTTGGCCAAACGCAATATGGGTCAATATTGCACGTGTTGGGGTTTTGGTGTAAATGAAGGTTTGAAATAATCACTGCCTAAGTAGTAATCTAGTGTCGGGACCTAGGTTGTGAAAGGCCCCGTTCATATACATTATAAACGATACACAATAGTTGATTACATCGCGAGGTATTTGACCTCTAAATGATACATTTTACAAACATTGCATTCGTTTTTAAAAGACAAACTTTTGTATCCTCGAAAGTTGACAGGAATGCATACCATTCCATAATATATCCAAACTATAAATGACTTAATAATAATCTTGTTGATCTCAACGACTCGAATGCAACGTCTTTTGAAATATGTCATGAATGACTCCCAATAATATCTCTAAAATGAGCAAATGCACAGCGGAAGATTTCTTTCAAACCTGAGAATAAACATGCTTTCAAGTGTCAACTAAAAGGTTGGTGAGTTCATTAGTTTATCATAAACATTCATTTTCATCATTTTAATAGACCACAAGATTTCGGATATTTATTTGTACACGTAACCCGAGCACAATATAGTACGCATAACCTGCGAATTAAAAATCATTCATATGGTAAATGCTTGATAACCACTTAAATTTAATGCATAGAATATCCCCAAACAGAACATCTCGTCTGTATAACAATAATAATCTCGAGGTACTAAAGCATCCGTACCCCGGATGGGACTTGTCGAGGTCCATAGATCAATCTTTAGGATTCGCGTCAATTAGGGGTCATACTCGTTTCCTAATTATTAGGTTACCAAGCTAAAAAGGGGTGATATTCGATTTTGATAATCCAACCATAGAATGTAGTTTCGATCACTTGTGTCTATTTCGTAAAACATTCATAAAAATAGCGCATGTATTCTCAGTCCCAAAAATATATATAAAAAGTGAGTAATGAAACTCACAATACTGTATTTTGTAGTAAAAATACATATGACGATATTGAACAATGCAGGATTGGCCTTGGATTCACGAACCTATATCATTCGTATATGTATTAAAACGTATTCTTGTAATCGAACAAATATTTATATTATTATATAAAAACCCTCACTTTTCCCTTTCGAATTTACCAAGTTGCCCATAGGGTTTCATTGTCTTATTGAGTATATCATCATTAGGGTTGTTATTCGAGTAATTAATACTAAAACCCTAACACTATTTGAAACTCTAATCCCATTTAATATTGAATATTAAACCCTAACCCTAATATTAAATTAATAAATAAACTATATGTAACATTAAAATGTGACAAAATTTATAAATTTCAAACTAATAAGAACTAATATGAACTTAATAAAATTAATGAAAGTTAGGGGTTAACAATTAAATAAAATGTAAATTAAATAAATACAACTTATTTAAATAAATGTAACGTTATTAAAAAATATAAAATATATAAATAAATGCAAGAATGCCGAAAATAATAATAATAACAAATAAATAAAACAAATACACTTAAAAGATAAGTATTAAGCAATCCTAATCTAATCACAATTTCAAGTCTAATCCTAATCTAGTTCCAAGTCCTTGATCACCAAGTTATTTCCTAGAATCCTAATGTGATTACAACACATGCTAATCTCCTATAAAAAGACCCATTAGCTCTTGATTTTCTCATTCACAATTTGCATTAAAAAAAACACACAAATACTTCTCCTTGTCCCTCATTTATTCGGCAGATATTAGCTCCCCTTTCCCTCTTTTTGTCGACTCACAAACCCCCTCAAAACAGGCCACAACATGCGGCAATTTTCCTGCTGTAACTCGCCATTCTTCACAGCCTTATTAGCCGATTTCTTGCAGCCTTGTTGCTGTGTAATTTCGCCACTACCAACAGCTTCTTTTCAGCCCTTTAACCTGCTACTATTTAGCTGCAAGTCGCCACCTTTACAGAACTCTTCCTGCTCCAAGTCGACACCCATTCCAGCCCCACATATCGCCACTTTGCCCAGTCCAAAACAGCCCCTAAAGTCGATAGTTGTTGCTATTTGTTCGCTGTCTTTTGGTGACACCAAAACCCATCCAAAACCGCCCCATCACTGCCACTGTTTGCTGTCTTTTTGTGCAGCAAAACCGTCACCTAAAGCGCTCCTGTGCTGCTGTTTCTGCCGCCAACTTACAGCAGGTTTTTGCTTCTATATTCACCCCAAAACACGCTGCCCAGCTGCAGTTATAAACCCCCACCAAACACCCCATTGTTCTGCTATTTTTCTGTTGTTTTCCTGCTGCTATTCGCCACTTAGTTCTACTCCGTATTTCGACTACAATCTCCCTATATAAACCTATTCACCAAAAGCCATATTCACAAACACAAACACTGAGCTACGAAAGTAAAAAAAAAAAAGAATATGACAACAACAAGAGCCAGGCACTTGAGGCTTGAAAATGCATACCGGTGGGTGCTAGTTCGATTCAAAATCGGTTATTATCTAAAGGTAAAACTCAACTTAACTTGAATGATAATATGTAATTAACTTGTATTGATGATTAACGTTTTATGTCTTTAATCGTAGTAAACCGAAACCGATCGATAAAGCCTTCAGTTTCGGTTGCGATATTGAAAAGTAATTGATGTTAACATGTTGCTATAACTAACTGTAAATCTCTGAAAATTTTCGTGATAATCAACAACAAGATTTGATAAGTTAAATTTTTCACACAAGATGAGATTTAGTAAAAAATAAATAAATATATATTAATAATGATTTTGACATACTCTGTACGTGTTGGTTCATAGCCATGAAGATGGTGGTTATAATTAAAAAAAATTCGGGGTTAGTCCCTATACTATTGATCAGTGTACAATATTAGTAACAAGCTTTTAAAACTTTGTTTTTGATTTTCTGTACGCCAAGGTCAAAAGAGAAATCAAATAAATTAGGACTACATTTTTTTATCTACGAGCTATTATGAATACCAATGTTTAATAAGCACGAAATTGATATAAAGAATTTATATTTTTAAATATTAAGATGATAATGAATCAAGTATGAATTATGATTAAATTGTGGATTATGAATAAGTTTACGATGTGTAAAAAGGTTATGAATAAGAGTTATAGATTAATAAAAAGGTTAAAAATATTGGATTAGTAAGTTACTAGTTAATGAATATCATGTATGGGTGAGTAAGTGGTTAAAAGATATTGAATAAGAATAGATTAGGATTAGAAGATGCATGATTATAATTAGATCAATAAGTTATTATATTAATGAGATTAAGTATGTAATTTATAAGTAGTAGGGTTAAGTTATGATCATGAATTTCGATATGAAGCTAATTAAAATAGGTAAAGATTAAGATTGAATATGATGAAAAGGTTATGATTTTATGTGATGATGATGAATGCTATTAGGTTATGATTATGATAAAAGATATGATTTTATGGATTAGTAAGGTGGTGATGATAATGATATACACGCATGTATGCATGCACACGTACGTATGTGCATGTATATATTATATGTATATGTATGTATACATATGTAAATATATGTACGTGTGTATGTATGTATGAATGTATATTATGTAAGTTATATAAGTTAGTAAATATAGTAAGAAAAATAATAAGTATATATGTATCATCTTACACTTATATATATGTAACACTGACACCTAATATATATATACCATATAGTTATGAACACATACATGTAAAATAATAATAAAGAATATATGTATATGTATGTATCACATAGAAGTATATTTATAGATGTAACATATAATGATAGGTATATATATAAAGGTTGAATAATTAAAGATTAATAATACTATTATTAGTATAACCTATACTTATCTATATAGTAACACTTAAGTATACTAAGTATATTATCACTTGTATAAATATAACTTTTCTCAAAAACCGTCACTGTAAATATAGTTTGCTATATTAATAAACAAACTTTATGTCTACTAGACATTAACTAATCGAACATAATATCTCTAGGTTTAGATCTCCGTGTTCAACACTCCGATCATATAACTTGCGTGGAATACCTATCTGCTATTAAGGTGAACTTCATAGCCCATCTTTTTACTATTTCTTAACTGTTTTATAAACTTTGGGGTGAGACACATGCTTGTTTTTAAACTGTTTTTACGATTAGACACAAGTACTCAAATTTTATCCATTACATGTTGTTTGTTAACAATAATGGTCACTGCTAATATAATTCGTTATATTAGTAAACAAACTTTGTCTGTTGATAATACGGTCACTGCTAATATAATTCGTTATATTAGTAAACAAACTTTGTCTGTTGATAATACCGTCACTGCTAATATGATTTGTTATATTAGTAAACAAACTTTGTCTGTTGATAATACCGTCACTGCTAATATGATTCGTTATATTAGTAAACAAACTTTGTCTGTTGATAATACCGTCACTGCTAATATGATTCGTTATATTAGTAAACAAACTTTGTCTGTTGACAATACCGGTCACTGTTAATATATTCATTATATTAGCAAACAAACTATAACTGTCACTGTTAATATATTCATTATATTAGCAAACAAACTATAACTGTCACTGTTAATATATTCATTATATTAGCAAACAAACTATAACGGTCACTGTTAATATATTCACTATATTAATAAACAAACTCCATTCTATTGATTGATTTTATATCAGTTAACCCTAAATTAAATCTTGTGGTCTAAAACTTGTTATGATTATTAAACCTATGTTGTTCACTCAACCATTTTGGTTGACACTTTTAAGGATGTTTTGTCTCAGGTACTTAGATACTTTGCTTCCGCTGTAGAACTCTGTTGTTACTTAGAAGTCAAGCCGAGCACTGGGACCAGAGTTAACATCCGCGTCAATGCCAATTTTGGCGGGGTGTTACAGTTGGTATCAGAGCTCTGGTTATAGGGAACTAGGTTACATTAGTGTGACTAACATGAATAGTTAGGATGCATTAGTGAGTCTAGTCTATAACCGAGTTGTTCATTTGCATTGATATTTACATTACATTCTAGATTATGTGCATTAAGTTCACTTATATTTGTTATGCCTAGAACTCCTATACCATTCAAAAATCTCTAGAAACACTTTGCTATAGGAACTATACTTACACGTCTGACTCTTAGAATAAGAGCCATGACTTACTTGTATTCCTTCAATAGAATGCCACCATACCTATCTCATTATGTAATTTAGGAGGGCCAAGGCTTGTTATAGAGAACCAGGATTGCATTCTATGTGTGCCTTATGTGGGTGCCTTATCAATCTTTAGGTCTATAACCTTTCCTGCCTTAGTTTTAAGTGCTCTCCCTTAATCTTTATAATGTCAATCCATCTTACTACCTGCTTTTACCTCTGTTGATATTCTGTATCCTTTCTTAAGGATGTCAAGCCAAAACCCTAGCATCTTGCATGATCCCGATTCTGAAGGATCAGCTAATATGTGATTGTTATCATATCCAAACATATCCTATGACCTGACTTCGCCATTGTGATTCAAAGTACTCTTTGACTCACACGAAGGGATGTCACTCATGACTCAACATTCTCACGTCAACTATCTAAGTTTGATCACGTGTCCTGACCTTATGGAGTGACCTTGGAATGGAAGTATGAATTAGTGAAATATAATGACGCTTGGCCGACGTGATTATATTACAGTAATTCATATAGAAATTCCAATATCATGAAATATGGAATAGAAAGTGAATCAAATAAAAATTTCCTATACATCTCGATGTTATTACATGAAGGGTAATTATCATCTGATTTACAGATATACGAGGAGATCGTTTCAACCAAACTATCTATCTCATACCCATGAGTAGATTAACAAATTCTCCTATGCCATAAACGTTGTAAAGATTTGCATTTTATCTTTCTTAAACAACCCATCTCTTTATCTTTGACGCTTAATTATCACATCCCCGCTGGAAGGAAGGATGCATGTTCTTAAGTGACCTGAAGTGACACCCCCGAAACTTCTTCGAAGCATGCCTCCCGTTATCTGCAATTACGCTTCTAGTGCAGATTTTCATAAACCCATTAGGAAACCCGTCGAAGATAAGCGACAACCACTCGCAAGATTTTCATTTGAATATTCAAACGAAGATATTATAAACACCACATTCACGTTCTCATACTCTACCATTCATATCTCACATGTCAGCAACAGCTTCACACATGAACATTTTGAATTCCAAGAACATATGCCCTAATAATAGTCAACAACCGTATTTAAATACAATAGATTTCATTACCTCACAACATTTTTGCTTAAAAATAACCCTAAATTTTCAAAATACCTTCACCCGATCTTCATCGATCTTTTTCCATCTTGTAACCTCCGAAATATGAAAATTTTGTTACCAAAATTTTACATACACTATTTTACTGTGCAATTATCTCGAAATTTTATAAATTTATTTACCACCATTCATGCAAATTTTATAAATTGTATATATTTATATAATAAAGTAAGTAAAATTTTCTCTTACTTATTTTGACTAGTACATATAAAACTATACTCTCACTTTTTCAAATCAATTCTTTTATTCAAAAGATATTTTATATAAAATAGTACATGTGTACATAACTCTAGTTTTACTAAGAACTTCGTTCCTTCTTAAATTGTTACCTTAAACGACTCGAACTTCTATAAAATTTTCATTAGTTGTTTATATAAAAATTTTCGTATTATTCTACACCATGTAGTAATCACAATTCTTCTTACCCTTCGAAACTTATCATTAAGTTCATCATTCAAAACCCTATGTTCTCGTCAACTTTTCCCCTTTTGAGGTTGACCGTTGAGAGGATTATACTTCTAATATCTCACGGTTAAACCACAACACCCTTGTGAACAACAATTCTATATCTTGTGGTACAAGAAATCATTTTTGGAGAATTTCTCACCTAGTGAAAACTATTCTTATACCCAATGATTCCCATTTCTTCTCATCCGCACTTAAACTCATAAGTGAATGATAGATTGACTCGCCATAGGTGCGAGAACGTCTATCTCGATCAAAGATCACACCTCCCATACGGTTTCCTTTTAGTAATAGGAATCTATAATCCTCGCTATCTTCTCTAAAGGAGTTACCTTAAATGTATATGACATTTATTTGTTTACTCCAAATATCTCTCTTCGTTGGTTGCAACTAGATGATTATCCTAGATAAGAGTTCGACCTCTGTTTCGACCTAACAGAAATCGTAATCATAAAGTTACATTCGACAATGAGCCTTCAAAATTCCTTCCAAGGATAAGTTCACGTGTATTGTAATATATTGGACAATATCTTTTCCACAAGACCATTTTTGAGGGCATCTTAGTAATCATGGTTTGCTTTACATATAAGCCAGATTAATGACCCCTCGGCTGGCATCTCGTTTCGCCTTCCTTGAAAATCATAGGCAACATGCCGATGGTTAATCTTACGGAATTAAAATCTAAACACCAACTCATGCATCAAACTCCATGGCTGTGATCTCCGAGTACTTCTCTCTGATTATCTGCCCTAATGGTGACATAAACGCTTAAGGTTTCAAATAAACTTAGTAATGTTCATTGCACATTTCAGGTGTCCAACGTACCGAAATGTTTGTACGACCAAAATATCACAATCCCTTTTGAGAAAACTTAGTCAGGTGACACTCATAATATTCCTTAGAACGACCTCTGCATTGATAATAAAATGCACTACATAGAAGAACCTGTATAAGCTATGGGTCATAAGATTCAAATGCTTAGTACAGGGAAATATTCCTATTGTTAAAGTCCATTGGAAATTGCGTAGAGGCCCCGAGTATACCTGAGAACGCGAAGACCAAATGAAACGGAAATATCCACATCTATTCTCAACTGTTGATGCATCCGAGAAGTCTTCCTGAAACTTCGGGACGAAGTTTAAATTAACGGGGAGGTACTATAAAAACCCTCACTTTTCCCTTACCAAGTTGCCCATAGGGTTTCATTGTCTTATTGAGTATATCATCATTAGGGTTGTTATTCGAGTAATTAATACTAAAACCCTAACACTATTTGAAACTCTAATCCCATTTAATATTGAATATTAAACCCTAACCCTAATATTAAATTAATAAATAAACTATATGTAACATTAAAATGTGACAAAATTTATAAATTTCAAACTAATAAGAACTAATATGAACTTAATAAAATTAATGAAAGTTAGGGGTTAACAATTAAATAAAATGTAAATTAAATAAATACAACTTATTTAAATAAATGTAACGTTATTAAAAAATATAAAATATATAAATAAATGCAAGAATGCCGAAAATAATAATAATAACAAATAAATAAAACAAATACACTTAAAAGATAAGTATTAAGCAATCCTAATCTAATCACAATTTCAAGTCTAATCCTAATCTAGTTCCAAGTCCTTGATCACCAAGTTATTTCCTAGAATCCTAATGTGATTACAACACATGCTAATCTCCTATAAAAAGACCCATTAGCTCTTGATTTTCTCATTCACAATTTGCATTAAAAAAACACACAAATACTTCTCCTTGTCCCTCATTTATTCGGCAGATATTAGCTCCCCTTTCCCTCTTTTTGTCGACTCACAAACCCCCTCAAAACAGGCCACAACAAGCGGCAATTTTCCTGCTGTAACTCGCCATTCTTCACAGCCTTATTAGCCGATTTCTTGCAGCCTTGTTGCTGTGTAATTTCGCCACTACCAACAGCTTCTTTTCAGCCCTTTAACCTGCTACTATTTAGCTGCAAGTCGCCACCTTTACAGAACTCTTCCTGCTCCAAGTCGACACCCATTCCAGCCCCACATATCGCCACTTTGCCCAGTCCAAAACAGCCCCTAAAGTCGATAGTTGTTGCTATTTGTTCGCTGTCTTTTGGTGACACCAAAACCCATCCAAAACCGCCCCATCGCTGCCACTGTTTGCTGTCTTTTTGTGCAGCAAAACCGCCACCTAAAGCGCTCCTGTGCTGCTGTTTCTGCCGCCAACTTACAGCAGCTTTTTGCTGCTATATTCACCCCAAAACACGCTGCCTAGCTGCAGTTATAAACCCCCACCAAACACCCCATTGTTCTGCTATTTTTCTGTTGTTTTCCTGCTGCTATTCGCCACTTAGTTCTACTCCGTATTTCGACTACAATCTCCCTATATAAACCTATTCACCAAAAGCCATATTCACAAACACAAACACTGAGCTACGAAAGTAAAAAAAAAAAAAAAGAATATGACAACAACAAGAGCCAGGCACTTGAGGCTTGAAAATGCATACCGGTGGGTGCTAGTTCGATTCAAAATCGGTTATTATCTAAAGGTAAAACTCAACTTAACTTGAATGATAATATGTAATTAACTTGTATTGATGATTAACGTTTTATGTCTTTAATCGTAGTAAACCGAAACCGATCGATAAAGCCTTCAGTTTCGGTTGCGATATTGAAAAGTAATTGATGTTAACATGTTGCTATAACTAACTGTAAATCTCTGAAAATTTTCGTGATAATCAACAACAAGTTTTGATAAGTTAAATTTTTCACACAAGATTTGATTTAGTAAAAAATAAATAAATATATATTAATAATGATTTTGACATACTCTGTACGTGTTGGTTCATAGCCATGAAGATGGTGGTTATAATTAAAAAAAAATTCGGGGTTAGTCCCTATACTATTGATCAGTGTACAATATTAGTAACAAGCTTTTAAAACTTTGTTTTTGATTTTCTGTACGCCAAGGTCAAAAGAGAAATCAAATAAATTTGGACTACATTTTTTTATCTACGAGCTATTATGAATACCAATGTTTAATAAGCACGAAATTGATATAAAGAATTTATATTTTTAAATATTAAGATGATAATGAATCAAGTATGAATTATGATTAAATTGTGGATTATGAATAAGTTTACGATGTTGTAAAAAGGTTATGAATAAGAGTTATAGATTAATAAAAAGGTTAAAAATATTGGATTAGTAAGTTACTAGTTAATGAATATCATGTATGGGTGAGTAAGTGGTTAAAAGATATTGAATAAGAATAGATTAGGATTAGAAGATGCATGATTATAATTAGATCAATAAGTTATTATATTAATGAGATTAAGTATGTAATTTATAAGTAGTAGGGTTAAGTTATGATCATGAATTTCGATATGAAGCTAATTAAAATAGGTAAAGATTAAGATTGAATATGATGAAAAGGTTATGATTTTATGTGATGATGATGAATGCTATTAGGTTATGATTATGATAAAAGATATGATTTTATGGATTAGTAAGGTGGTGATGATAATGATATACACGCATGTATGCATGCACACGTACGTATGTGCATGTATATATTATATGTATATGTATGTATACATATGTAAATATATGTACGTGTGTATGTATGTATGAATGTATATTATGTAAGTTATATAAGTTAGTAAATATAGTAAGAAAAATAATAAGTATATATGTATCATCTTACACTTATATATATGTAACACTGACACCTAATATATATATACCATATAGTTATGAACACATACATGTAAAATAATAATAAAGAATATATGTATATGTATGTATCACATAGAAGTATAATTATAGATGTAACATATAATGATAGGTATATATATAAAGATTGAATAATTAAAGATTAATAATACTATTATTAGTATAACCTATACTTATCTATATAGTAACACTTAAGTATACTAAGTATATTATCACTTGTATAAATATAACTTTTCTCGAAAACCGTCACTGTTAATATAGTTTGCTATATTAATAAACAAACTTTATGTCTACTAGACATTAACTAATCGAACATAATATCTCTAGGTTTAGATCTCCGTGTTCAACACTCCGATCATATAACTTGCGTGGAATACCTATCTGCTATTAAGGTGAACTTCATAGCCCCTCTTTTTACTATTTCTTAACTGTTTTATAAACTTTGGGGTGAGACACATGCTTGTTTTTAAACTGTTTTTACAATTAGACACAAGTACTCAAATTTTATCCATTACATGTTGTTTGTTAACAATAACGGTCACTGCTAATATAATTCGTTATATTAGTAAACAAACTTTGTCTGTTGATAATACGGTCACTGCTAATATAATTCGTTATATTAGTACACAAACTTTGTCTGTTGATAATACCGTCACTGCTAATATGATTCGTTATATTAGTAAACAAACTTTGTCTGTTGATAATACCGTCACTGCTAATATGATTCGTTATATTAGTAAACAAACTTTGTCTGTTGATAATACCGTCACTGCTAATATGATTCGTTATATTAGTAAACAAACTTTGTCTGTTGACAATACCGGTCACTGTTAATATATTCATTATATTAGCAAACAAACTATAACTGTCACTGTTAATATATTCATTATATTAGCAAACAAACTATAACTGTCACTGTTAATATATTCATTATATTAGCAAACAAACTATAACTGTCACTGTTAATATATTCATTATATTAGCAAACAAACTATAACGGTCACTGTTAATATATTCACTATATTAATAAACAAACTCCATTCTATTGATTGATTTTATATCAGTTAACCCTAAATTAAATCTTGTGGTCTAAAACTTGTTATGATTATTAAACCTATGTTGTTCACTCAACCATTTTGGTTGACACTTTTAAGCATGTTTTGTCTCAGGTACTTAGATACTTTGCTTCCGCTGTAGAACTCTGTTGTTACTTAGAAGTCAAGCCGAGCACTGGGACCAGAGTTAACATCCGCGTCAATGCCAATTTTGGCGGGGTGTTACATATTATTAGTGGTAATTTTAATATTAATAACTTATATATTTTATTATATATTCATTTTGTATATTTTAGATAAATAAAAGTATTAATATATTTAAATTATGGGTGTTAAATATATTTTTATATAATTACTCTTTTTGTTTACAAAATACTAGTTATAATAACTCTTGAATATTTATAATGATAATAATAATAATTTTCATACTTCTAATAATATTAATGATAGTATTAATATTAGTTTAAAAATATATAGATTTACAGTAATGATACTTTTAGTAGTAATTATATTAATTTTTAATACAATCAGTACTTGTTAATGATAATCATATTAATGAGAATGATAATATTAATAATAATACCTATGTCAATATTAATAATATTAATAATTATAAAATGTTACAAGTACTAATACTAATGAAGATAATAATAATTTGTATCATTCTCATAATAATAATAATAATTATTATAATTATATTGATAATAGTAATACCTATATTGATAATACTAATAATTATAGGATTTTAATAAAACTTCATTTATTGATTTGATCTAGATAACAATGAATATATAATAGCAATACTCTTAATCACAATTATAATAATAATAATAATACTTATTCTATTAAATATAACTAACTTAATGATGATAATTAGATTAATGATAGTATTAATTACATTTAATAGTAATACTATTTAATAATAGTAATAACAATAATAATAATAATAATAATAATAATAATAATAATAATAATAATAATAATAATAATAATAATAATAATTATAATAATAATAATAATAATAATAATTATTATTATTATAACAATAATAATAATAATAATAATAATAATAATAATAATAATAATAATAATAATAATAATAATAATAATAATAATAATAATAATAATAATAATAATAATAATAATAATAATAAGATCAATAATATTTATGATAATAACATTAATAATAATAATAATAAATTTTGGTGATGGAAACTACCTTTAAATGTTTTTCCAAAAAAAATGCCCACGACCGGGCTCGAACCCGAGACCTCTCGCATACCCTCTAACACCTCATCCCATCTAACTGTGTCTGTTTTTCTGTTTTAAAACCAATCCCATATAATTATAACCCATATTCAAACATCATCTTCTTCTTCAAACCCAAAAAGTCGATCAAGGATCAAACCCAATTAAAAATGAGTTAATTGATTGGTTTTATGATTTAAAGTATATAAAGAACCGATTAGAGATTAACTCAGTTAATGAAAACAACAAAAAATAATAATTAAAGAGATGTATCAGTTCGTTTTAGTTCCTTCATGAACTCAAAATTGATTTCATAATTTAAGGAGGTTTTAGACAAAGTTTATAACATGAAAAAGGTGTTAAATCATTCCTACAACCTTTCTGGATCCTTAATTTAACTCAAAACGTAAACACGATATCGAATTTCTTCATGAACAAATCGTTTGACTTTTGACAATTAAACTTTAACTCTAAAATTCTCACTTATTTTAAGGAATTCAGAATTGAAACTTTACAGACAGTTTGAAATAAAGATTCCAATCATAACTGCATTTACACATTTTAAAAATTGATTCATTTTTGTAGTTTTTGAAAAATTAGAGCATGAACAGAGCAGATACCTGTTCGTTGCTTCTTTTTCTGATTAATTCGATTAACTGAAGTAAGTGAGATTGATAATTGAATATGTTGATGATAGAGTTGAATGTGTTACCCCATTTTATTGAATAATTCGCTTAATCTATAGCCAATCTAATCGACAGATAAATCAATTATACAAAAAGGAAATATATAAAAAAATATAAAAAGCTGCAGAGGATAGTTACAGAATTGGATTCATTCTAGTGTTTGAATTCCTAATTAGTACGAACGGAATCAATTTCCTATAGCTGGAGAACGACATGAAACTGATTCTTGGTTTTTATGATTTTAAATACGTATTTATTTATTTATTTATTTATATATATAGGATCGTAATTATATATATATATATATATATATATATATATATATATATATATATATATATATATATATATATATATATATATATATATATATATATATATATATATATATATATATATATATATATATATATATATATATATATATATAAATACAGATAAGAAATTGGTATATATATATATATATATATATAAATTTGTATTTTCTTTGTATAAAAATATGTATTTATATATATCTGTATTTTTATATGTATATATATTTTAAATTCTTTAACTTTTGGTATTTAACAAGTATAAATTTTAATAAAGTAATTAGTAATAATAATTGATAAATAAAATAATTTTAAATATTTTACTTACTAATAATAATATTAAAAATGGTAATACAATCTTATTAGCTATAATAATGTTAATATTATTAATGATCAATATAATATAATAACTTATACATATCAAATTTTTATAAAATAATAATATTTATTATACAAATTTTAATATCTATAAAAGTAATGATGATAATATTAATATAACAATTATTTTCAATCTTGCACTTTAATGTAATCTAACAATATAACATATATTAACTTTCATATCTATAAAATATATATTGAAAATAATAATTTAACAGATAGTGATATTAATATTAATTTTAATAATAATAATGGAAGTAATAATAACATTAGTATAACAATTATATTTTGAACTTGTAATTAATTTGATGTAACATTTAATAAGTATGTAATATATATATTACATAATATCTTTTATCAAATATTGAATATTTATAAATTATATATATTACTATATATTTACCATTACTTTTATATAGGTTTCATAAATATATATATTCATAGCAACTTAATTATTCTGTTCATTAGTTTACATTTTTATTTTCAATTGATTAAATTGTATTTTATTATTTCAACTATTATATATAATATATATATATATATATATATATATATATATTTATATATATATATACTCACTTATTTATGTATCTTTATATATTAATTTGTAAAAATTTGTTCGTGAATCGTCGGTAATGGTCGAATGGTAATTGAATACATGAACATAGTTTCAAAGTTTTTAAGACTCAACATAACAGACTTTGCTTATCATGTCAAAATCATATATAGATCAAGTTTAAATTTGGTCGGAAATTTCTGGGTCATCACAGTACCTACCCATTAAAGAAATTTCGTCCTGAAATTTGATTAGGATGGTCATGGCTGACAATAAGTATGTTTTCATGACGAATATGAGTTGATAAATAGAGTTTTATCATCATTGAGTAATATGGATGAAATGATTTGATTACTCAAAGCGTACGAGTGAAGCTATCACAAAAGAGTGAAATGTGGAAATATAGATTTGCCATAACTTTTGACGTAGTCAAGATTGAATTCCGAAATTCCAGGGATTTAAAGAAAATCTTCGAAATCTAAAAGATTTGATTCTTCGTGAATTAAGATCTCTATAATTAAATTCAGTGATCTGCCTCGATTACTCTGTCTGATATTTTCATTATAAATTAAACCTTTTTCGTTCCATTATTTTCACCATTCCTATACTCTCTTTCTTAGTTCATACATCCAAAAGATTGTGAAAGTGCATAATCTCGTTCTAATCCTTGATATTTTCCTAATTATCATTTCTGTAATCCTTCTTTTCAATCTTCCACCATAAAAATCTGTTTACTTCTACTATTACCTTGGGGTGATACTATTCTTAATTCTACCGTGCCTTTATATTATTATTCGTATTAATATCCACGGTTTGTAACCTCCGTGTTATTATTGGGCTTTATATTTTCCCTTATATTTTGGAGCTCTTTGCCTTTTATTCTCTTCTCGACCTCTAGTAAAGCGAGTAATGGTCCAGAATTCGTAAGTATGGAGTTTCGAATGAACATCATGTTCTAAACAAGAAAGAACTTATTAGCACTATTTGATTTGTCAAATTACCAGAATATCCGAAAAAGACCGAATCATCAAAAAAATATTTTCTTGATATTTTTGAGGTTAAATAGAATACAAGAGTCGTGTAACATGGCACATGATGACGGTATGATCTGTGAATCATCACGTTCCATTAGAAACTCACCATGACTTACTGTAATATAATCACGTTGATCAAGTGTCATTATATTATACTAATTCATGCATCAATTTCTTTACATTTCTTCAGAATTCATTCATAAATTAAACTTAAATTTTACAGAAGTTTCCAATATAATGAAACACAGGAAGCACAAAGAGATATATAATTTCGAAAGAGAATATTTATGAAAATATCCTCAGAAATATCGAAGATATTTATGATGATATTTTGGAATTTCCAAGTTGAAGGTTGATGAAGAAAAATTTTTCGCAAGATTTTAACATGACTTTGGAGCAAGATATTCTCTAAAGATTTCAACGGATCCAGAATTACTTGGATTCTTTGAATATAGGGTATGGTCCTTGTATTTATCCTTGGTCTCCTTCGTGGTTAGCTCAATCCGTTTTCCAGTTCTAACTTTTTTGAGCTTTTCCAACATACTATTCTTTATCATCAAACTTCCGACAATTAAGGTCGTTTACGGTTGCCTACAGTTTCTGCTGCTTCATTCAGCTTTTTCAAAGTTCAATGTATTGATTCGTAGGTTGGGTGCTTTTCAAAATTTCAGAATTAAAGATCGTAATTCTAGGAGATTCGAAATACTGATTGCTGATTCTCGGTAATTGGTGTAGAAATGCTACAAGATTCGAAATACTGATTGCTGATTCTCGGTAATTGGTATGGAAATTATTGGTACAGGGTATAGATGAATACATGATGGGGTTTCAATGAATATAATGATTTTTTGGAAAGTCCAAATTCATTGAAGTTGCTAGTAAGTTTACTGCTAATGTGGTGGAATATAAACGGTTCCCCGGTAACGATGACGACAGGAAAACTTATATATCGAGGTTATAATAAGATTAATTCGAATGAAAGTTGAAGTTGATTTGCTGAAGCTGTGACAAAATTGGCTAATTTGAAAAAGAGCTGCAATGTTATTTTCGGTAATAACAATGCCAAAGGAGCTAGCACAGACACGTGTTAAACGTTTACTCAGGTTCCGAGTGTTTTTTAGTGCATAACTATATGCATCAATCTCTTCTTCCGTAGATGAAGTGCGGTTGGTTCATCCTATCGATTGAAGTGTTTTCAAGAATTATGAAAGGTTTGAATCGCAGATTGTAATCGTCAAGATACAAATGAGGTTTAAGATGAAATCAAGTGACAAACTTGAAGAATTTTTTAGTTTCATATGTTATAATCAATATTTTAATTCATTTTAATTATCCAATGTTGGCAGTCCACAGTTAGAAGTCCACAATTAGTAATCCAATAATTCATATATAGTTTAATATATAATATTCGAATTAATTAATACGTATTCGTGACCCATTGTATACATGTCTCAGACTCGATCACAACTCAAAGTATATATATTATTGTAGAATCAACCTCAACCCTGTATAGCTAACTCGAACATTACTGCATATAGAGTGTCTATAATTATTCCAAATAATATATATAGATGCGTCGATATGATATGTTAAAACCTTGTATACGTGTCCCGATATTTAAAGTGCGTAAAATAAATAACAGAAATTAAATGAAAATAAATAAAATTGCGAGAATTTAAATTGCGATAAATAAATTGCGATAATTAAATTGCGATAAATAAATATAATAAGGAATTAACAGTTAGCTAGGAACAGTTAGCTAGGACTTTGTTAGCGTGGATTCTTAACAGAATTTCTCATAGTTAATTTGTTTGTTTCTAACAAAAAAATTTTTGTCCAATGTTTTCTTCATTATGCCACTTGTTGGATTCTGATAAGTCAAAATCCAAAAAAAAAAAAAATTGAATGAAAATGGTTATTCTGTGGTGAACGAATATGTATATCGGTGGATATAAGTAGGATAGTAAATGACTTTTGAATCAGATTCGAAGAATGTACAGTGTAACTTATTAATGTGAAATCTAAATATTCCTCAGGTATTACCTACCCGTTAAAATATTTTCACCATTAACTGTTTGTACAAAAGAATTTTTAATTACAATCCTTATGAAAACATATATACATGTATATTTTTTTCAGATGTAATCATGGATTTATGAGTTAATATGATATTAATCTCATTTGCTTTTTGGTTTGAGCTAAAATAAATAATCTCTAAGACTTTAGAGATTACATAATCGCCGCCTAATAGTTCTCCAATGAATTTATGAATCAATACTTCATCGTTGATTCTTATTAGTACTCCTTGGTATCTATGGTAAGTACGATGTTGATGCTCGAGGTACATATTGTGATGTTAAGGTGTGGGATGTGGATGTTGCTGTTGGTGGTGGTGATGGTGGCACTGTTGCAGCCGGTGTTGCTGCTGGCGCTTGTAATCTTTGTACCATATTCTCCAAAGTCACTACCCGAGCGCGAAGCTCGTTGACTTCTTCTATTACTGATGTGTGCGAGGTGTACTAGGAAATAGTATTATTTTTACAACGAAATACTATTAAATACGATACAATTTACACAAGATATTTATTTATTTATGGAATGGATATACCTAAACCTTGCTACAACACTTATAGGCAGTGTACCTAATCGTACAGTAGTGTAGTTTTTAGTAAGTCCGATTCGTTCCACAGGGATACACTTAAACAAGCTTAACGCTATATTTTTAATTTATAATTGTAAAAATACAAAAATATATATAAGTAGTATTATTATTATAAAAGGGGGTTTTTACCGTTTAATGACCGGTTTGTCAATTTTAAAACTTTTAGTCGCAGTTAAAACCTAATGTAAAATATAAATATAACTTAATTTAAAGCGTAAAGTAAATAACAATAATGAAATTGCGATAAATAAAAGTGCGATAAAATAAAATTGCGATAATTAAAGAGTACGATAATTAAAAGTGCAATTAAATATAATGACAATAAATAAAAGTGCGATATTTAAAAGTGCAATTAAATATAAAATAAAGGAAATTAAATATGAAATAAAGGAATTATGCTTATTTAAGCTTCCGTAATCATGATGTTTGACGTGTTGTTTTTAGTTTATTCCCATGGGTTAATTGTCCTTTGTCCTGGATTATTTGATATGTCCATACGGATTTGTCCATAATAGTCCATCAGTCATAAATATAAAGTGCGAAAGTCTTCGTCAAATTATTCTTATTCCCGAAGTCAAATATTCCAACTAATTGGGGATTCGAATTGTAACAAGGTCTTAATACTATGTTTAATGAATACACCAGGTTATCGACTGCGTGTAAACCAAGGTTTTACTACTTTGTTAACAATTACAGCAATTACCCTTGAATGTAATCCACCCCTGTTTCAACAAGTCTATTAACTATTAATCCAATTCCGTGTCCGGTAAAATGAACAATTATTGGTATTTATAGATATCCCGCCCACCGTGCCCAGTCAAGCGTATGTGGTTATATATAAATACGTTAAATTATAAGTCTATATATTAAATTAACGAGGTATCATTTAGTTAATATAAAGCCCATTAATAGCCCATAGTCTAATTTCCACAAGTGTCGTTCTTTTGTCCAAACCTCAATTATGGTACAAAACCCAATTACCCAATCTTAATATTTTCAGCATAACATCATGATTACTTCATCTTAAATAAGCATAATAATAACTTAGCTACGAGACATTAAATTAAAAATAACATTAATCATAACTTACAGTGATTAAAAATAGCGTAGTGTTACACGGACAGAATTTCGACTTACACCCTTACAACATTCGCTAACATACCCTTATTATTAGAATTTAAAATTAAAATTAAAATTATAATATAAATATAAATATATTTACGTATAGATAGAGAGATGGATATATGATATATAAATTGAGCCAAAACACATGAATTTATAGGATCAGGCCTGGATTTCAGGGCCATGCGATCGCATGGCCAGCTGGGAGAGCTCAAAAGTCTTTAAAAACGTGGGCTGCTTATTTATTTATTATATAATATAATATATATAATTATATATAATTATATATATATATATTATATTATATTCTTGTACTCCGTTGACTTGTAATTTTAGCTCCGTTGCGTCGCGCGTTGAGAGTTGACTTTGGTCCCGGTTCCAAAATTTTGAACGTCCTTGTGTATAATTTAATATCTTGTACTTTGCGTTTCGCGTCTTGTACTTTTGTAATTTTGAGACGTTTCTCACCAATAATTGAAACCTCTTTGATTGTATTTTGTACTTTTGAGCTTTTTGGTCGTTTGCACTTCAATTCATCGAATCTGTCTTTTGTCTTCACCTTTTATTATTTAAACGAATATCACTTGTAAATAGAACAATTGCAACTAAAAGCTTGTCTTTCTTGAGGGATAATGCTATGAAATATATGTTCGTTTTTAGCATTATCAATTACACCGGGATGATTGTCGGTTCGGACGAGTGGATGAATAAGATCTAGAATATGAGATAGTATATAATCGTGACGGGATACTCTGGAAATGAGAGAGAAAATGGTATTACGAACAGGTTCGCCGGTAAGTGCTTCAGGTTCATTGCCAAGTGGGCAATATGGTGGATGGAAGGGATCACCTTCTTCTTATCTCCAATGATTAAGTAGGCTACGAACCCATCCCCAATTCATCCAGAATTGGTGATGACTGATTGGTTGATCCATTCCAGTTACACTGCTTTCGGAGCTCGAGTGAAAATCCATATCAGAATAGCTATCGGAATCTGAGGGACTCGAACTGGTTGAGGGATTCATCTCGTACGATCAGATGAAGAATTTTCGATAAGAAATAGATTATAGGATGTATATTAGTACCCTGCAATACATAATTTACATATGCATATATAATACTAAAATCCCATAAGTTACGGAGGAATCTACGGAAGCTGTCAGGCAAAGGTAACAATAACAGATACGCTAAGATATGAATTTTGTCTATACACTATTCATGCAATCAATACAGTAAGATGTGTCTAGACTAGGAATGATAAGTAGGTAATTTCCTAAGGATAATAAGTAGATGATTTTCGACACGAATGATAAGCAAAACTGTTGACATGCAGACACGGTCGAAGTCCAGACTCACTAATGCATCTAAACAACTATCAGTTAGACACACTAATGCAAGACCTGGTTCTGATACCAACTGAAAGGCCTCGTTCATATACATTATAAATGATTCACAATAGTTGATTACATCGCGAGGTATTTGACCTCCAAATGATACATTTTACAAACATTGCATTCGTTT
The DNA here is from genome assembly GCF_046630445.1 of Rutidosis leptorrhynchoides. Lineage (NCBI taxonomy): Eukaryota > Viridiplantae > Streptophyta > Magnoliopsida > Asterales > Asteraceae > Rutidosis > Rutidosis leptorrhynchoides. The sequence continues at coordinate 318,176,750 of NC_092340.1, forward strand.
TTAAAAGACAAACTTTCGTATCCTCGAAAGTTGACAGGCATGCATACCATTCCATAATATATCCAAACTATAAATGACTTAATAATAATCTTGTTGATCTCAATGACTCGAATGCAACGTCTTTTGAAATATGCCATGAATGACTCCCAATAATATCTCTAAAATGAGCAAATGCACAGCGGAAGATTTCTTTCAAACCTGAGAATAAACATGCTTTCAAGTGTCAACCAAAAGGTTGGTGAGTTCATTAGTTTATCATAAACATTCATTTTCATCATTTTAATAGACTACAAGATTTCGGATATTTATTTGTACACGTAACCCGAGCACAATATAGTACGCATAACCTGCGATTTAAAAATCATTCATATGGTGAACGCTTGATAATCGAATTAACTTTAATGCATAGAATATCCCCAAACAGAACCTCTCATTTGTATAACAATAATAATCTCGAAGTACTAAAGCATCCGTACCCCGGATGGGACTTGTCGAGGTCCATAAATCTATCTTTAAGATCCGCGTCAATTAGGGGCCATACCTGTTTCCTATTTATTAGGTTACCAAGCTAAAAAGGGGTGATATTCGATTTCGATAATCCAACCATAGAATGTAGTTTCAATCACTTGTGTCTATTTCGTAAAACATTCATAAAAACAGCACATGTATTTTCAGTCCAAAAAATATATATAAAAAGGGAGTAATGAAACTCACAATACTGTATTTTGTAGTAAAAATACATATGACGATATTAAACAATGCAGGATTGGCCTTGAATTCACGAACCTATATCATTCGTATATGTATTAAAACGTATTCTTGTAATCGAACAAATATTTATATTATTATTAGTGGAAATTTTTATACTAATAACTTATATATTTTATTATATATTCATTTTGTATATTTTAGATAAATAAAAGTATTAATATATTTAAATTATGGGTGTTAAATATATTTTTATATAATTACTCTTTTTGTTTACAAAATAATAGTTATAATAACTCTAGAATATTTATAATGATAATAATAATAATTTTCATACTTCTAATAATATTAATGATAGTATTAATATTAGTTTTAAAAATATATAGATTTACAGTAATGATACTTTTAGTAGTAATTATATTAATTTTTAATACTATCAGTACTTGTTAATGATAATCATATTAATGAGAATGATAATATTAATAATAATACCTATGTCAATATTAATAATATTAATAATTATAAAATGTTACAAGTACTAATACTAATGAAGATAATAATAATTTGTATCATTCTCATAATAATAATAATTATTATTATAATTATATTGATAATAGTAATACCTATATTGATAATACTAATAATTATAGGATTTTAATAAAACTTCATTTATTAATTTGATCTAGATAACAATGAATATATAATAGCAATACTTTAATCACAATAATAATAATAATAATAATAATAATAATAATAATAATAATAATAATAATAATAATAATTATTCTATTAAATATAACTAAGTTAATGATGATAATTAGATTAATGATATTATTAATTACATTTAATAGTAATACTAGTTAATAATAGTAATAACAATAATAATAATAATAATAATAATAATAATAATAATAATAATAATAATAATAATAATAATAATAATAGTAATAGTAATAGTAATAGTAATAATAATAATAATAATAATAATAATAATAATAATAATAATAATAATAATAATAATAATAATAATAATAATAATAATAATAATAATAATAATAATGATAATAATAATAAGATCAATAATATTTATGATAATAACATTAATAATAATAATAATAAATTTTGGTGATGGAAACTACCTTTAAATGTTTTTTCAAAAAAATGCCCACGACCGGGCTCGAACCCGAGACCTCTCGCATACCCTCTAACACCTCATCCCATCTAACCGTGTCTGTTTTTCTGTTTTAAAACCAATCCCATATAATTATTACCCGTATTAAAACATTATCTTCTTCTTCAAACCCAAAAAGTCGATCAACGATCAAACCCAATTAAAAATGAGTTAATTGATTGGTTTTATGATAAAAAGTATATACAGAACCGATTAGAGATTAACTCAGTTAATGAAAACAACAAAAAATAATAATTAAAAAGCTGTATCAGTTCGTTTTAGTTCCTTCATGAACTCAAAATCAATTTCATAATTTAAGGAGGTTTTAGACAAAGTTTATAACATGAAAAAGGTGTTAAATCATTCCTACAACCTTTCTGGATCCTCAATTTAACTCAAAACGTAAACACGATCTCGAATTTCTTTATGAACAAATCGTTTGACTTTTGACAATTAAACTTTGACTCTAAAATTCTCACTTGTTTTAAGGAATTCAGAATTGAAACTTTACAGACAGTTTGAAATAAAGATTCCAATCATAACTGCATTTACACATTTTAAAAATTAATTCATTTTTGTAGTTTTTGAAAAATTAGAGCATGAACAGAGCAGATACCTGTTCGTTGCTTCTTTTTCTGATTAATTCGATTAACTGAAGTAAGTGAGATTGATAATTGAATATGTTGATGATAGAGTTGAATGTGTTACCCCATTTTATTGAATAATTCACTTAATCTATAGCCAATATAATCGACAGATAAATCAATCGTACAAAAAGGAAATATATAAAAAATATAAAAAGTTGCAGAGGATAGTTACAGAATTGGATTCATTCTAGTGCTTGAATTTCTGATTAGTACGAATGGAATCAATTTCCTATAGCTGGAGAACGACATGAAACTGATTCTTGGTTTTTATGATTTTAATTATGTATTTATTTATTTATTTATATAGGATCGTAATTATATATGTATATACCAATTTCTGTATCTGTATTTATATATATATATATATATATATATATATATATATATATATATATATATATATATATATATATATATATTTGTATTTTCTTTGTATAAAAATATGTATTTATATATATATATATCTGTATTTATATATATATATATATATTTTAAATTCTTTAACTTTTGGTATTTAACAAGTATAAATATTAATAAAGTAATTAGTAATAATAATTGATAAATAAAATAATTTTAAATATTTTAATTACTAATTATAATATTAAAAATGGTAATACAATCTTATTAGCTATAATAATGTTAATATTATTAATGATCAATATAATATAATAACTTATACATATCAAATTTTTATAAAATAATAATATTTATTATACAAATTTTAATATCTATAAAAGTAATGATGATAATATTAATATAACAATTATTTTCAATCTTGCACTTTAATGTAATCTAACTATATAACATGTATTAACTCTCATATCTATAAAATATATATTGAAAATAATAATTTAACAAATAGCGATATTAATATTAATGTTAATAATAATAATGGAAGTAATAATAACATTAGTATAACAATTATATTTTGAACTTGTAATTAATTTTATATAACATTTAATAAGTATGTAATATATATATATATATATATATATTACATAATATCTTTTATCAAATATTAAATATTTATAAATTATATATATTACTATATATTTACCATTACTTTTATATAGGTTTCATAAATATATATATTCATAGCAACTTAATTATTCTGTTCATTAGTTTACATTTTTATTTTCAATTGATTAAATTGTATTTTATTATTTCAACTATTATATATACTTTGTTTATATATATATATATATATATATATATATATATATATATATATATATATATATATATATATATATATATATTTATATATATATATTTATATATATACACACTTATTTATGTATCTTTATATATTTATTTGTAACAATTTGTTCGTAAATCGTCGGTAATGGTCGAATGGTAATTGAATACATGAACATAGTTTCAAAGTTTTTGAGACTCAACATAACAGACTTTGCTTATCGTGTCAAAATCATATATAGATCAAGTTTAAATTTGGTCGGAAATTTCCAGGTCGTCACAGGTTGGTCTAGTTAGTGTAAAGTATAATTTAGGTTAAATTGTACATTGTAGAGTAGGTTAGAATTACCACCCAAAGTGGTAATTGGTTTGTGTCCATTAGGTGTTAGATGGGCGGGTTTTGGCGTGCTAGGTGTGATCCCTCGGCTAAAGGATGATTATTGTGTCGGATTCTCCTTTAGAGAATGTATATTTATGTGTTTGTTGTGCATATGTGTGATATAGATGGTTACTTGCTCGGATTTGAGGACGAAGATCATGTATTACATGACTTGTGCGGGCATTCCAAGGTGAGTGGAATAATTATAAGTGTATGTATATGATGTATTTACTTGTTTGGCGTGAGATGTGGGTTAGTCGACGTGTTAAGACACCACATTTTACATGACGTGTGGTTTAGTCAAAGTGTTAAGACGTCACATTTTATGGGACGAGTGGTTTAGTCGACGTGTTAAGACACCACTCCGGGAAGTATGATGGGTGGACTAGTTGACATGTTAAGACACCACCCGGGGGGTTAGTGATACGATGTGTTAAGTACACTAACGGATGTTATGAACACCGATTGTCTTTCGCGAGCACCATTCCCTTGTACTATTGGTTAACAATGGTTGTGTGAGTTTTGTATTAGCATAATAAAGTGTGAACTATATGCTATTGGCAATGCTAGCTTATTGTGAATTGCGGGTATTTAGTTTTTGCATTGTGATTGAATGGTTGTTGAATTTCTAGCTCGTATGCGGTATTTGTGTATGTGTATGCAAGTAAGTAGATGATGTGTTGAAAAGTGTGTGCAATAGTTCTTAATCTTTTATTTCAACTTTTAAATTTATTTAACCTTTTATTAATACACTCTAACACCTAACGAGCAACAAAACCCGGTTAGATGTAGTATTTTAGGTTATCGTCCCAAGAGAGTGTAGATGCGTTATAAGTTGTTTTATTCTATAGTCTAACTCTTATTAAAGAATTAGAAATATATATTTATGTTTTTGGTTGTTGATTAGGTTTTGAATATTATCTCTTAGGAAAGAGACAATTGAAGATATGTTCTTATTGAATTGAATAACGAAAGAATAAATGCAAGAAATAAAGATTAAAATAAACAATTATAAATAAAAGCAGTTACATGGACAAATAACTTGTACGGAAATCATATTAGGCAAGTTTCATAACTTATATTAACACATGGCAAAATAATAATCATAGATCAATTATTATCCCTAATTAGGTTAAGACAAGCATTGCATATCATTCAATAAACAGGAGTTAAAGCATATGCTAGATATGTGATGTGCATAACTAACATCTTAATTCTTAATTACATGATACATATTAACCTTATGATGCGGATCAACATGCAAATAGACTAACAAATTATATAAGCTATTAAACATCAAGTAGATTAACTCAAGTTACTAGCTGAAAGTCAATTACTACTAAGTTTTCATGCAATCATTAATTAAACATAACCAAACAAAGGATCTTCGATTAAGCCTAACAATATTAAACTCTATTATATAAGCGTATTTCAAATTAAACAAGTTTATCACTATTATGTTGTTTAAACTAGTTGCATGCAATTCAATTTAACAAGTTTGATGGACTAGATCTAAACAAGTAGCATAAATCGAATAATAGATCATCGAATCAAGTACTAATAAATCCTGAAATCAAGTTATCTAATCATTAAGCATGGCAAACAAGTATATTAAAGCATAACAGATTTAAAACAGTTCAAATATCATTACAGAAACTCGACCATACAGATCCGGAAAAAGACCAGAAATTGTACAGATTTAAGCACGAAGCCGGTGATTTTGTGAAATGTCTCGTTCTTATTGATTAAAAACGTTCCATATTAATTGATTTCGTTGCGAGGTTTTGACCTCTATATGAGACGTTTTTCAAAGACTGCATTCATTTTAAACAAACCATAACCTTTATTTCATCAATAAAGGTTTAAAAAGCTTTACGTAGATTATCAAATAATGATAATCTAAAATATCCTGTTTACACACGACCATTACATAATAGTTTACAATACAAATATGTTACAACGAAATAAGTTTCTTGAATGAAGTTTTTACACAATATCATACAAGCATGGACTCCAAATCTCGTCCTTATTTAAGTATGCAACAGCGGAAGCTCTTAATAATCACCTAAGAATAAACATGCTTATAACGTCAACAAAAATGTTGGTGAGTTATAGGTTTAACCTATATATTATCAAATCATAATAATAGACCACAAGATTTCATATTTCAATACACATCCCATACATAGAGATAAAAATCATTCATATGGTGAACACCTGGTAACCGACATTAACAAGATGCATATTTAAGAATATCCCCATCATTCCGGGACACCCTTCGGATATGATATAAATTTCGAAGTACTAAAGCATCCGGTACTTTGGATGGGGTTTGTTAGGCCCAATAGATCTATCTTTAGGATTCGCGTCAATTAGGGTGTCTGTTCCCTAATTCTTAGATTACCAGACTTAATAAAAAGGGGCATATTCGATTTCGATAATTCAACCATAGAATGTAGTTTCACGTACTTGTGTCTATTTTGTAAATCATTTATAAAACCTGCATGTATTCTCATCCCAAAAATATTAGATTTTAAAAGTGGGACTATAACTCACTTTCACAGATTTTTTACTTCGTCGGGAAGTAAGACTTGGCCACTGGTCGATTCACGAACCTATAACAAATATGTACATATATATCAAAGTATGTTCAAAATATATTTACAACACTTTTAATACATTTTGATGTTTTAAGTTTATAAGTTGGCTTTGCAGTTCTTTCTTCTCACTGGGTGCGAGTATGTAAGGAGCACGAACTATTGGTGCAGCTCCTAGTACAAGATCTATTTGAAATTCAACAGATCGATGTGGAGGTAGTCCCGGTAATTCTTTCGGAAATACATCGGGAAATTCTTTTGGGACAAAAACATCATTGATGCTCTTTTCTTCAGTTTGTACTTTCTCGACATGTGCTAGAACAGCATAGCAACTTTTTCTTATTAGTTTTTGTGCCTTCAAATTACTAATAAGATGTAGCTTCATGTTGCCCTTTTCTCCGTACACCATTAAGGGTTCTCCTTCTTCTCGTACAATATGAATTGCATTTTTATAACATACGATCTCTACTTTCACCTTCTTCAGCCAGTCCATGCCAACTATTACATCAAAACTCCCTAACTCTACTGTATCAAATCAATCTTAAATATTTCGCTACCCAGTTTAATTTCTCGATTCCGGCATATATAATCTGCTGAAATTAATTTACCGTTTGCTAATTCGAGTAAAAATTTACTATCCAACGGCGTCAATGGACAACTTAATTTAGCACAAAAATCTCTACTCATATAGCTTCTATCCGCACCCGAATCAAATAAAACGTAAGCAGATTTATTGTCAATAACAAACATACCCGTTACAAGCTCTAGGTCTTTCTGTGCCTCTGCCGCATTAATATTGAAAACTCTTCCGTGGCCTTGTCCATTCGCGTTCTCCTAGTTCGGGCAATTTCTAATAATGTGGCCCGGTTTTCCACATTTATCACAAACTACATTGGCATAACTTGCTCCGACACTACTTGCTCCACCATTACTCGTTCCGACACCATTTGTTCCTTTCGTTCTGTTAACCCCTGGTCCGTAGACCTCACACTTCACCGCGCTATGACCATTTCTTTTACACTTGTTGCAAAATTTGGTGCAGAACCCTGAGTGATACTTTTCACACCTTTGGCATAGGTGCTTCTGATTATTATTGTTGTTGCGGTTGTTATTATTGTTGGGATGATTGTTGTAGTTGCAGCTGTTGTTGTTGTTGTTGTTATTGTTGTTGTTGTTGTTGTTGTTGTTGTTGTTGTTGTTGGGCCATTTGTTGTAGTTGCGATTGATGTTGCGATTGTTGGGATAGTTGTTGCGATTATTGTTGTAATTGCTGTTGTTGTTGTATTGGTGATTCTTATCACCGTTTTCCTCCCACTTTCTTTTGAATTACTTCACATTGGCCTCTTCAATCGCCTGTTCTTTAATTCTTTCCTCAATCTGGTTCACTAGTTTGTGAGCCATTCTACATGCCTGTTGTATGGAGGCGGGCTCGTGTGAACTTATATCTTCTTGGATTCTTTCCAGTAATCCTTTCACAAACGCGTCGATCTTCTCTTCCTCATCTTCGAATGCTCCCGGACATAATAGGCACAATTCTGTGAATCGTCTTTCATACGTGGTAATATCAAATCCTTGGGTTCGTAACCCTCTAAGTTCTGTCTTGAGCTTATTGACCTCGGTTCTGGGACAGTACTTCTCGTTCATCAAGTGCTTGAATGCTGACCATGGTAGTGCGTAATCCCACTTGCTCTAGATAGGTATTCCACCATGTTAACGCAGTACCTGTGAAGGTATGCGTAGCGTACTTCACTTTGTGCTCTTCAGTACACTTACTTATGGCAAACACCGATTCGACCTTCTCGGTCCACCGTTTCAATCCGATCGGTCCTTCGGTTCCATCAAATTCCAAAGGTTTGCAGGCAGTGAATTCTTTGTAGGTGCATCCTACACGATTTCCTGTACTGCTATATCCAAGGTTATTGTTGGTATGTAGCGCAGCCTGTACTGCGGCTATGCTTGAAGCAAGAAAGGCATGAAATTCCTCTTCGCTCATATTCAAGGTGTGTCGAGTAGTTGGTGCCATTTCCTTCAAAATAGTCAAATGAAACAAGTTAATCATACAGAATATTAAGAGTAGTCAATAGTATCTCGTAGCATAATATGAACTAATTTATAAAAGCTTTTTCTTCATATTAGCGTTTTATAAGTTTAAATTCGGGTAGTACCTACCCGTTAAGTTCATACTTAGTAGCTAATATACAATTCAACTACTACAATTCTATATAAAAAACTGATTATAATAATATTTCGCGTTCAAACTTTTACACAATATTTTACAAACTTACAATACCGCTTATTTTACATATAGCATGAAATATAGCACACAATAAATTTGATACAAGATGGTTGTGAAGATAATTCTAGCTAGTACACAAGTCGTTCAGCAATGGCAATAAAGACACGTAATTCATACGTCCAGAAACAAGTCATGCATTCTGGTTTTACTAGGACTACTTCTCACCTTGGTCTTGTGGAACATAACCGTTATGGCCGTTGATAAGACAGCGTGTTGTAACATCGTCAAAGGGACGGGGGTTACGTAATGTCCAACAGTCCTGTAACAATCTAAAAACCTCATTTCTTACCCCAATTACCGACTCTGTCACTTGTGGGAACGTTTTGTTTAATAGTTGTAGCCCGATGTTCTTGTTCTCACTTTGGTGAGAAGCGAACATTACTAACCCGTAAGCATAACATGCTTCTTTATGTTGCATGTTAGCCGCTTTTTCTAAATCACGAAGTCCTATATTCGGATATATTGAGTCAAAATAATTTCTTAACCCGTTGCGTAAAATAGCATTTGGGTTCCCCGCAATATATGCGTCAAAGTAAACACATCGTAACTTATGGATTTCCCAATGTGATATCCCCCATCTTTCGAACGAAAGCCTTTTATAAGCCAAGGCATTCTTGGAACATTCTTCGAATGTCTTACAAACTGATCTCGCCTTAAATAGTTGTGCCGAGGAATTCTGACCGACTCTAGACAAGATTTCATCAATCATGTCTCCGGGTAGGTCTCTTAAAATATTGGGTTGTCTATCCATTTTGTGTTTTTATACTGTAAAATAGACAAGAGTTAGATTAAAAAAAAAATACTTATTAATACAAGCAATTTTTACATATATCATAAAGCATAAGCACACTATATTACATATATTACACCACACGAATACAACTATCTTATTCCTACTCGCTCGTTTCTTCTTCTTCGGTTTTGGTTCGTTTTGCCAAGTTTCTAGGATATATGATGTTCCCCTAATACGAGCCGTCATTTTCCACATTGGTTTAGAAAAACCTGGTGGTTTAGAGGTTCCCGGGTTATTGTCACAACTTAAGAAATACGGGTGTTGACGATACATATAAAGTTCATCGGGTTTGGAATCAAATTTCTCTATTTTTATGCCCTTTCTCTTATTGTTCTCTTTTGCCTTATTAAATTGTGTTGGGATAATTTCTATAACATCATCGGAATCCTTGTCGGGATCCGATTCATCGGAGAATTGGTAATCCTCCCAATACTTTGTTTTCTTGGCGGAAACACCATTGACCATAATTAACTTTGGTCGGTTGGTTGAGGATTTTCTTCTACTTAACCGTTTTATTATTTCCCCCACTGGTTCTATTTCTTCTTCCGGTTTCGATTCTTCTTCCGGTTCCGATTCTTCTTCCGGTTCCAACTCTTCTTCCGGTTCCTCTTTGGGAACTTGTGACTCAGTCCACGAATCATTCCAATTTACATTTGACTCTTCATTATTATTAGGTGAGTCAATGGGATTTGTTCTGGAGGTAGACATCTATCACATAATATCAAACACGTTAAGAGATTAATATATCACATAATATTCACATGTTAAAAATATATAGTTTCCAACAAAATTTGTTAAGCAATCATTTTTCAAGTAAACACGGTCGAAGTCCAGACTCACTAATGCATCCTAACAAACTCGATAAGATACACTAATGCAAAATTCTAGTTCTCTAAGACCAACACTCGGATACCAACTGAAATGTCCAGTTCTTATTGATTAAAAACGTTCCATATTAATTGATTTCGTTGCGAGTTTTTAACCTCTATATGAGACGTTTTTCAAAGACTGCATTCATTTTAAAACAAACCATAACCTTTATTTCATCAATAAAGTTTTAAAAAGCTTTACGTAGATTATCAAATAATGATAATCTAAAATATCCTGTTTATACGCGACCATTACATAATGGTTTACAATACAAATATGTTACAACGAAATAAGTTTCTTGAATGCAGTTTTTACACAATATCATACAAGCATGGACTCCAAATCTCGTCCTTATTTAAGTATGCGACAGCGGAAGCTCTTAATAATCACCTGAGAATAAACATGCTTAAAACGTCAACAAAAATGTTGGTGAGTTATAGGTTTAACCTATATATTATCAAATCATAATAATAGACCACAAGATTTCATATTTCAATACACATCCCATACATAGAGATAAAAATCATTCATATGGTGAACACCTGGTAACCGACATTAACAAGATGCATATTTAAGAATATCCCCATCATTCCGGGACACCCTTCGGATATGATATAAATTTCGAAGTACTAAAGCATCCGGTACTTTGGATGGGGTTTGTTAGGCCTAATAGATCTATCTTTAGGATTCGCGTCAATTAGGGTGTCTGTTCCCTAATTCTTAGATTACCAGACTTAATAAAAAGGGGTATATTCGATTTCAATAATTCAACCATAGAATGTAGTTTCACGTACTTGTGTCTATTTTGTAAATCATTTATAAAACCTGCATTATTCTCATCCCAAAAATATTAGATTTTAAAGTGGGACTATAACTCACTTTCACATATTTTTTACTTCGTCGGGAAGTAAGACTTGGCCACTGGTCGATTCACGAACCTATAACAAATATGTACATATATATCAAAGTATGTTCAAAATATATTTACAACACTTTTAATACATTTTGATGTTTTAAGTTTATTAAGTCAGCTGTCCTCGTTAGTAACCTACAACTAGTTGTCCACAGTTAGATATACAGAAATAAATCGATATATATTATCTTGAATCAATCCACGACCCAGTGTATACATATCTCAGTATTGATCACAACTCAAACTATATATATTTTGGAATCAACCTCAACCCTGTATAGCTAACTCCAACATTCACATATAGAGTGTCTATGGTTGTTCCGAAATATATATAGATGTGTCGACATGATAGGTCGAAACATTGTATACGTGTCTATGGTATCTCAAGATTACACAATATACAATACAAGTTGATTAAGTTATGGTTGGAATAGATTTGTTACCAATTTTCACGTAGCTAAAATGAGTAGTTTTTACCAATTTTGTTTTGCTCGTCATTTCTTCGTTTCTAATCCGTTTTGAGTGATTTAAGCGGCCACGGTTTCGTATTGAATTTTACTTTATGAAACTAGATAGAAAAGGTATAGTTTTATAGTTGGAAATACAAGTTACAAGTCGTTTTTGAAAGAGGTAGTCATTTCCGTCGAAAGAACGACATCTTGATGACTGTTTTGAAAAATATACTTTCACTTTGAGTTTAACCATGATTTTTGGATATGGTTTCATGTTCATAAGAAAAATCATTTTCCCAGAAGTATAGCTTTTAAATCAAAGTTTTTCATAGTTTTTAATTATGCAAACCAAAACAGCCCCCGGTTGTAACTACGACGGCATAAATCCGGTTTTATGGTGTTTATCGTATTTCCGGGTTTTAAATCATTAAGTTAGCATATCATATAGATATAGATCATGTGTATAGTTGATTTTAAAAGTGTAGTTAGAAGGATTAACTTTATTTGCGAACAAGTTTAGAATTAACTAAACTATGTTCTAGTGATTACTAGTTTACCACTTCGAATATGATAGCTTTTTATGTATGAATCGAATGATGTTATGACCATCATTACTACCTTAAGTTCCTTGGATAAACCTACTGGAAAAGAGAAAAATGGATCTAGCTTCAACGGATCCTTGGATGGCTCGAAGTTCTTGAAGCAGAATCATGACACGAAAACAAGTTCAAGTAAGATCATCACTTGAAATAAGATTGTTATAGTTATAGAAATTGAACCAAAGTTTGAATATGATTATTACCTTGTATTAGAATGATAACCTACTGTAAGAAACAAAGATTTCTTGAGGTTGGATGATCAGCTTACAATATTGGAAGTGAGCTAGCAAACTTGAAAGTATTCTTGATTTTATGTAACTAGAACTTGTAGAATTTATGAAGAACACTTAGAACTTGAAGTTAGTGAAATGTCCCATTCTTATTGATTAAAAACGTTCCATATTAATTGATTTTGTTGTGAGGTTTTGACCTCTATATGAGACGTTTTTCAAAGACTGCATTCATTTTTAAAACAAACCATAACCTTTATTTCATAAACAAAGGTTTAAAAAACTTTACGTAGATTATCAAATAATGATAATCTAAAATATCCTGTTTACACACGACCATTACATAATGGTTTACAATACAAATATGTTACATCGAAATCAGTTTCTTTAATGCAGTTTTTACACAATATCATACAAACATGGACTCCAAATCTTGTCCTTATTTTAGTATGCAACAGCGGAAGCTCTTAGTATTCACCTGAAAATAAACATGCTTTAAACGTCAACAAAAATGTTGGTGAGTTATAGGTTTAACCTATATATATCAAATCGTAACAATAGACCACAAGATTTCATATTTCAATACACATCCCATACATAGAGATAAAAATCATTCATATGGTGAACACCTGGTAACCGACATTAACAAGATGCATATATAAGAATATCCCCATCATTCCGGGACACCCTTCGGATATGATATAAATTTCGAAGTACTAAAGCATCCGGTACTTTGGATGGGGTTTGTTAGGCCCAATAGATCTATATTTAGGATTCGCATCAATTAGGGTGTCTGTTCCCTAATTCTTAGATTACCAGACTTAATAAAAAGGGGCATATTCGATTTCGATAATTCAACCAAAGAATGTAGTTTCACGTACTTGTATCTATTTTGTAAATCATTTATAAAACCTGCATGTATTCTCATCCCAAAAATATTAGATTTTAAAAGTGGGACTATAACTCACTTTCACAGATTTTTACTTCGTCGGGAAGTAAGACTTGGCCACTGGTTGATTCACGAACCTATAACAATATATACATATGTATCAAAGTATGTTCAAAATATATTTACAATACTTTTAATATATTTTGATGTTTTAAGTTTATTAAGTCAGTTGTCCTCGTTAGTAACCTACAACTAGTTGTCCACAGTTAGATGTACAGAAATAAATCGATAAATATTATCTTGAATCAATCCACAACCCAGTGTATACGTATCTCAGTATTGATCACAACTCAAACTATATATATATTTTGGAATCAACCTCAACCCTGTATAGCTAACTCCAACATTCACATATAGAGTGTCTATGGTTGTTCCGCAATATATATATATATAGATGGGTCAACATGATAGGTCGAAACATTGTATACGTGTCTATGGTATCTCAAGATTACATAATATACAATATAAGTTGATTAGGTTATGGTTGGAATAGATTTATTACTAACTTTCACGTAGGTAAAATGAGTAGTTTTTATCAATCTTGTTTTACTCGCCATTTCTTCGTTTCTAATCCGTTTTGAGTGATTCCAGTGGCCACGGTTTCGTATTGAACTTAAATTTATGAATCTAAACAGAAAAAGTATAAGTTTATAGTCGAAAATACAAGTTACAAGTCATTTTTGAAAGAGGTAGTCATTTTCATCGAAAGAACGACATCTTGATGACCATTTTGAAAAACATACTTTCACTTTGAGTTTAACCATGATTTTTGGATATAGTTTCATGTTCATAAGAAAAATCATTTTTCCAGAAGTATAGCTTCTAAATCAAAGTTCTTCTTAGCTTTTAATTATCCCAACCAAAACAGCCCCCGGTTTTACTACGACGGCGTATATCCAGTTTTATGCTGTTTATCGTGTTTCCGGGTTTTAAATCATTAAGTTATCATATCATATAGATATAGAAAATGTGTTTAGTTGATTTTAAAAGTCTATTTAGAAGGATTAACTTTATTTGCGAACATGTTTAGAATTAACTAAACTATGTTCTAGTGATTACAAGTTTATAACGTTGAATAAGACAGCTTTTTATGTATGAATCGAATGATGTTATGAACATCATTACTACCTCAAGTTCCTTGGATAAACCTACTGGAAATGAGAAAAATGGATCTAGCTTCAAAGGATCCTTGGATGGCTTGAAAGTTCTTGAAGCAGAATCATGACACGAAAACAATTTCAAGTAAGATTTCCACTCGAAATAAGATTGTTATAGTTATAGAAATTGAATTAAAGTTCGAATATGATTATTACCTTGTATTAGAAAGATAACCTACTGTAAGTAACAAAGGTTTCTTGATCTTGGATGATTACTTGGAATGGATTTAGAAAACTTGGAAGTAAACTTGCAATCTTGGAAGTATTCTTGATTTTATGAAACTAGAACTTATGGAATTTATGAAGAACACTTAGAACTTGAAGATAGAACTTGAGAGAGATCAATTAGATGAAGAAAATTGAAGAATGAAAGTGTTTGTAGGTGTTTTTGGTCGTTGGTGTATGGATTAGATATAAAAGATATGTAATTTTATTTTCATGTAAATAAGTCATGAATGATTACTCATATTTTTTTAATTTTATGAGATATTTCATGCTAGTTGCCAAATGATGGTTCCTACATGTGTTAGGTGACTCACATGGGCTGCTAAGAGCTGATCATTGGAGTGTATATACCAATAGTACATACATCTAAAAGCTGTGTATTGTACGAGTACGAATACGGGTGCATACGAGTAGAATTGTTGATGAAACTGAACGAGGATGTAATTGTAAGCATTTTTGTTAAGTAGAAGTATTTTGATAAGTGTCTTGAAGTCTTTCAAAAGTGTATGAATACATATTAAATCACTACATGTATATACATTTTAACTGAGTCGGTAAGTCATCGTTAGTCGTTACATGTAAATGTTGTTTTGAAACCTTTAGGTTAACGATCTTGTTGAATGTTGTTAACCCATTGTTTATTATAACAAATGAGATGTTAAATTGTTATATTATCATGATATTATGATATATAATATATCTTAGTATGATATATATACAGTTAAATGTCGTTACAACGATAATCGTTATATATATGTCTCGTTTCGAAATCATTAAGTTAGTAGTCTTATTTTTACATATGTATTTCATTGTTAATACACTTAATAATATATTTACTTATCATTTAACATAATTAACCAAGTGTATCAATATCTTAATATGATTCATATGTACCTAGTAAGACGTTGTTATAACGATAATCGTTATATATATCGTTTTCGAGTTTCTTAAATTAATAGCCTCATTTTTATGTATATAACTCATTGTTAAAATACCTAATGAGATACATACTTATAATAAAATCATGTTAACTATATATATAACCATATATATGTCATCGTATAGTTTTTACAAGTTTTAACGTTCGTGAATCACCGGTCAACTTGGGTGGTCAATTGTCTATATGAAACCTATTTAAATTAATCAAGTCTTAACAAGTTTGATTGCTTAACATGTTGGAAACACTTAATCATATAAATATCAATTTCATTTAATATATATATATATATATATATATATATATATATATATATATATAAACATGGAAAAGTTCGGGTCACTACGGTACCTGCCCGTTAAATAAATTTCGTCCCGAAATTTTAAGCAGTTGGAGGTGTTGATGTATCTTCTGGAAATAAATGCGGGTATTTCTTCTTCATATGATCTTCACGCTCCCAGGTGAACTTGGGTCCTCTACGAGCATTCCATCGAACCTTAACAATCGGTATCTTGTTTTGTTTAAGTCTCTTAACCTCACGATCCATTATTTCGACGGGTTCTTCAATGAATTGAAGTTTTTCATTGATTTGGATTTCGTCCAACGGAATAGTGAGATTTTCTTTAGTAAAACATTTCTTCAAATTTGAGACGTGGAAAGTGTTATGTACAGCCGCGAGTTGTTGAGGTAGCTCCAGTTGGTAAGCTACTGGTCCGACACGATCTATAATCTTGAATGGTCCAATGTACCTTGGATTTAGTTTCCCCCATTTACCAAATCGAACAATGCCTTTCCAAGGTGAAACCTTAAGCATGACCATTTCTCCAATTTTAAACTCTATATCTTTTCTTTTACTTTCTGCGTAGCTCTTTTGTTGACTCTGGGCGGTTTTCAATCTTTGTTGAATTTGGATGATTTTCTCGATAGTTTCTTGTATTATCTCCGGACCCGTAATCTGTCTATCCCCCACTTCACTCCAACAAATCGGAGACCTGCACTTTCTACCATAAGGTGCTTCAAACGGCGCCATCTCAATGCTTGAATGGTAGCTGTTGTTGTAGGAAAATTCTGCTAACGGTAGATGTCGATCCCAAATGTTTCCGAAATTAATAACACAAGCTCGTAGCATGTCTTCAAGCGTTTGTATCGTCCTTTCGCTCTGCCCATCTGTTTGTGGATGATAGGCAGTACTCATGTCTAGACGAGTTACCAATACTTGCTGTAATGTCTGCCAGAATCTTGAAATAAATCTGCCATCCCTATCAGAGATAATAGAGATTGGTATTCCATGTCTGGAGACGACTTCCTTCAAATACAGTCGTGCTAACTTCTCCATCTTGTCATCTTCTCTTATTGGCAGGAAGTGTGCTGATTTGGTGAGACGATCAACTATTACCCAAATAGTATCAAAATCACTTGCAGTCCTTGGCAATTTAGTGATGAAATCCATGGTAATGTTTTCCCATTTCCATTCTGGAATTTCGGGTTGTTGAAGTTGAAATGTCCCGTTCTTATTGATTAAAAACGTTCCATATTAATTGATTTCGTTGCGAGGTTTTGACCTCTATATGAGACGTTTTTCAAAGACTGCATTCATTTTAAAACAAACCATGACCTTTATTTCATCAATAAAGGTTTAAAAAGCTTTACGTAGATTATCAAATAATGATAATCTAAAATATCCTGTTTACACACGACCATTACATAATGGTTTACAATACAAATATGTTACAACAAAATAAGTTTCTTGAATGCAGTTTTTACACAATATCATACACGCATGGACTCCAAATCTCGTCCTTATTTAAGTATGCTACAGCAGAAGCTCTTAATAATCACCTGAGAATAAACATGCTTAAAACGTCAACAAAAATATTGGTGAGTTATAGGTTTAACCTATATATATCAAATCATAATAATAGACCACAAGATTTCATATTTCAATACACATCCCATACATAGAGATAAAAATCATTCATATGGTGAACACCTGGTAACCGACATTAACAAGATGCATATATAAGAATATCCCCATCATTCCGGGACACCCTTCGGATATGATATAAATTTCGAAGTACTAAAGCATCCGGTACTTTGGATGGGGTTTGTTAGGCCCAATAGATCTATCTTTAGGATTCACATCAATTAAGGTGTCTGTTCCCTAATTCTTAGATTACCAGGCTTAATAAAAAGGGGCATATTCGATTTCGATAATTCAACCATAGAATGTAGTTTCACGTACTTGTGTCTATTTTGTAAATCATTTATAAAACCTTCATGTATTCTCATCCCAAAAATATTAGATTTTAAAAGTGGGACTATAACTCACTTTCACAGATTTTTACTTCGTCGGGAAGTAAGACTTGGCCACTGGTTGATTCACGAACCTATAAAAATATATACATATATATCAAAGTATGTTCAAAATATATTTACAACACTTTTAATATATTTTGATGTTTTAAGTTTATTAAGTCAGCTGTCCTCGTTAATAACCTACAACTAGTTGTCCACAGTTAGATGTACAGAAATAAATCGATAAATATTATCTTGAATCAATCCACGACCCAGTGTATACGTATCTCAGTATTGATCACAACTCAAACTATATATATTTTGGAATCAACCTCAACCCTGTATAGCTAACTCCAACATTCACATATAGAGTGTCTATGGTTGTTCCGAAATATATATAGATGTGTCGACATGATAGGTCAAAATATTGTATACGTGTCTATGGTATCTCAAGATTACATAATATACAATACAAGTTGATTAAGTTATGGTTGGAATAGATTTGTTACCAATTTTCACGTAGCTAAAATGAGAAAAATTATCCAATCTTGTTTTACCCATAACTTCTTCATTTTAAATCCGTTTTGAGTGAATCAAATTGCTATGGTTTCATATTGAACTCTATTTTATGAATCTAAATAGAAAAAGTATAGGTTTACAGTCGGAAAAATAAGTTACAAGTCGTTTTTGTAAAGGTAGTCATTTCAGTCGAAAGAACGACGTCTAGATGACCATTTTAGAAAACATATACTTCCACTTTGAGTTTAACCATAATTTTTGGATATAGTTTCATGTTCATAATAAAAATCATTTTCTCAGAATAACAACTTTTAAATCAAAGCTTATCATAGTTTTTAATTAACTAACCCAAAACAGCCCGCGGTGTTACTACGACGGCGTAAATCCGGTTTTACGGTGTTTTTCGTGTTTCCAGGTTTTAAATCATTAAGTTAGCATATCATATAGATATAGAACATGTGTTTAGTTGATTTTAAAAGTCAAGTTAGAAGGATTAACTTTTGTTTGCGAACAAGTTTAGAATTAACTAAACTATGTTCTAGTGATTACAAGTTTAAACCTTCGAATAAGATAGCTTTATATGTATGAATCGAATGATGTTATGAATATCATTACTACCTTAAGTTCCTTGGATAAACCTACTGGAAAAGAGAAAAATGGATCTAGCTTCAACGGATCCTTGGATGGCTCGAAGTTCTTGAAGCAGAATCATGACACGAAAACAAGTTCAAGTAAGATCATCACTTGAAGTAAGATTGTTATAGTTATAGAAATTGAACCAAAGTTTGAATATTATTATTACCTTGTATTAGAATGATAACCTACTGTAAGAAACAAAGATTTCTTGAGGTTGGATGATCACCTTACAAGATTGGAAGTGAGCTAGCAAACTTGAAAGTATTCTTGATTTTATGTAACTAGAATTTGTAGAATTTATGAAGAACACTTAGAACTTGAAGATAGAACTTGAGAGAGATCAATTAGATGAAGAAAATTGAAGAATGAAAGTGTTTGTAGGTGTTTTTGGTCGTTGGTGTATGGATTAGATATAAAGGATATGTAATTTTGTTTTCATGTAAATAAGTCATGAATGATTACTCATATTTTTGTAATTTTATGAGATATTTCATGCTAGTTGCCAAATGATGGTTCCCACCTGTGGTAGGTGACTCACATGGGCTGCTAAGAGCTGATCATTGGAGTGTATATACCAATAGTACATACATCTAAAAGCTGTGTATTGTACGAGTACGAATACGGGTGCATACGAGTAGAATTGTTGATGAAACTGAACGAGGATGTAATTGTAAGCATTTTTGTTAAGTAGAAGTATTTTGATAAGTGTATTGAAGTCTTTAAAAAGTGTATAAATACATATTAAAACACTACATGTATATACATTTTAACTGAGTCGTTAAGTTATCGTTAGTCGTTACATGTAAGTGTTGTTTTGAAACCTTTAGGTTAACGATCTTGTTAAATGTTGTTAACCCAATGTTTATAATATCAAATGAGATTTTAAATTATTATATTATCATGATATTATCATGTATGAATATCTCTTAATATGATATATATACATTAAATGTCTTTACAACGATAATCGTTACATATATGTCTTGTTTAAAAAATCATTAAGTTAGTAGTCTTGTTTTTACATATGTAGTTCATTGTTAATATACTTAATGATATGTTTACTTATCATAGTATCATGTTAACTATATATATATCCTTATATATGTCATCATATAGTTTTTACAAGTTTTAACGTTCGTGAATCACCGGTCAACTTGGGTGGTCAATTGTCTATATGAAACATATTTCAATTAATCAAGTCTTAACAAGTTTGATTGCTTAACATGTTGGAAACATTTAATCATGTAAATATCAATCTCAATTAATATATATAAACATGGAAAAGTTCGGGTCACTACAGTACCTACCCGTTAAATAAATTTCGTCCCAAAATTTTAAGCTGTTGAAGGCGTTGACGAATCTTCTGGAAATAGATGCGGGTATTTCTTCTTCATCTGATCTTCATGCTCCCAGGTGAACTCGGGTCCTCTACGAGCATTCCATCGAACCTTAACAATTGGTATCTTGTTTTGCTTAAGTCTTTTAACCTCACGATCCATTATTTCGACGGGTTCTTCGATGAATTGAAGTTTTTCGTTGATTTGGATTTCATCTAACGGAATAGTGAGATCTTCTTTAGCAAAACATTTCTTCAAATTCGAGACGTGGAAAGAGTTATGTACAGCCGCGAGTTGTTGAGGTAACTCAAGTCGGTAAGCTACTGGTCCGACACGATCAATAATCTTGAATGGCCCAATATACCTTGGATTTAATTTCCCTCGTTTACCAAATCGAACAACGCCTTTCCAAGGTGCAACTTTAAGCATGACCATCTCTCCAATTTCAAATTCTACATCTTTTCTTTTAATGTCAGCGTAGCTCTTTTGTCGACTTTGGGCAGTTTTCAACTGTTGTTGAATTTGGATGATCTTCTCGGTAGTTTCTTGTATAATCTCCGTACCCGTAATCTGTCTATCCCCCACTTCACTCCAACAAATCGGAGACCTGCACTTTCTACCATAAAGTGCTTCAAACGGCGCCATCTCAATGCTTGAATGGTAGCTGTTGTTGTAGGAAAATTCTGCTAACGGTAGATGTCGATCCCAACTGTTTCCGAAATCAATAACACATGCTCGTAGTATGTCTTCAAGCGTTTGTATCGTCCTTTCGCTCTGCCCATCAGTTTGTGGATGATAGGCAGTACTCATGTCTAGACGAGTTCCTAATGCTTGCTGTAATGTCTGCCAGAATCTTGAAATAAATCTGCCATCCCTATCAGAGATAATAGAGATTGGTATTCCATGTCTGGAGACGACTTTTTCAAATACAGTCGTGCTAACTTCTCCATCTTGTCATCTTCTCTTATTGGCAGGAAGTGTGCTGATTTGGTGAGACAATCAACTATTACCCAAATAGTATCAAAAACACTTGTAGTCCTTGGCAATTTAGTGATGAAATCCATGGTAATGTTTTCCCATTTCCATTCCGGGATTTCGGGTTGTTGAAGTAGACCTGATGGTTTCTGATGCTCAGCTTTGACCTTAGAACACGTCAAACATTCTCCTACATATTTAGCAACATCGGCTTTCATACCCGGCCACCAAAAATGTTTCTTGAGATCCTTGTACATCTTCCCCGTTCTAGGATGTATTGAGTATCTAGTTTTATGAGCTTCTCTAAGTACCATTTCTCTCATATCTCCAAATTTTGGTACCCAAATTCTTTCAGCCCTATACCGGGTTCCGTCTTCCCGAATATTAAGATGCTTCTCCGATCCTTTGGGTATTTCATCCTTTAAATTTCCCTCTTTTAAAACTCCTTGTTGCGCCTCCTTTATTTGAGTAGTAAGGTTATTATGAATCATTATATTCATAGATTTTACTCGAATGGGTTCTCTGTCCTTCCTGCTCAAGGCATCGGCTACCACATTTGCCTTCCCCGGGTGGTAACGAATCTCAAAGTCGTAATCATTCAATAATTCAATCCACCTACGCTGCCTCATATTCAGTTGTTTCTGATTAAATATGTGTTGAAGACTTTTGTGGTCGGTATATATAATACTTTTGACCCCATATAAGTAGTGCCTCCAAGTCTTTAATGCAAAAACAACCGCGCCTAATTCCAAATCATGCGTCGTATAATTTTGTTCGTGAATCTTCAATTGTCTAGACGCATAAGCAATCACCTTCGTTCGTTGCATTAATACACAACCGAGACCTTGCTTTAATGCGTCACAATAAATCACAAAATCATCATTCCCTTCAGGCAATGACAATATAGGTGCCGTAGTTAGCTTTTTCTTCAATAACTGAAACGCTTTCTCTTGTTCATCATTCCATTCAAATTTCTTCCCTTTATGCGTTAATGCAGTCAAGGGTTTTGCTATTCTGGAAAAGTCTTGGATGAACCTTCTGTAGTAACCAGCTAGTCCTAAAAACCGGCGTATGTGTTTCGGAGTTTTCGGGGTTTCCCACTTTTCAACAGTTTCTATCTTTGCCGGATCCACCTTAATACCTTCTTTGTTCACTATGTGACCGAGGAATTGAACTTCTTCCAACCAAAATGCACACTTTGAAAACTTAGCGTACAATTCTTCCTTCCTCAATACTTCTAACACCTTTCTCAAATGTTCACCGTGTTCTTGGTCATTCTTTGAGTAAATAAGTATGTCATCAATGAAAACAATGACAAACTTGTCAAGGTATGGTCCACACACTCGGTTCATAAGGTCCATGAACACAGCTGGTGCATTAGTTAATCCAAACGGCATGACCATAAACTCGTAATGACAGTAACGTGTTCTGAAAGCAGTCTTTGGAATATCATCTTCTTTCACCCGCATTTGATGATACCCGGAACGTAAGTCAATCTTTGAATAAATAGACGAGCCTTGTAGTTGATCAAATAAGTCATCGATTCTCGGTAGTGGGTAGCAGTTCTTGATGGTAAGTTTGTTCAACTCTCGGTAGTCGATACACAACCTGAATATACCATCTTTCTTCTTGATAAACAAAACAGGAGCTCCCCACGGTGATGTGCTTGGTCGAATGAAACCACGCTCTAAAAGTTCTTGTAATTGGCTTTGCAGTTCTTTCATCTCACTGGGTGCGAGTCTGTAAGGAGCACGAGCTATTGGTGCAGCTCCTGGTACAAGATCTATTTGAAATTCAACGGATCGATGTGGGGGTAATCCCGGTAATTCCTTCGGAAATACATCGGGAAATTCTTTTGCAATGGGAACATCATTGATGCTCTTTTCTTCAGTTTGTACTTTCTCGACATGTGCTAGAACAGCATAGCAACCTTTTCTTATTAGTTTTTGTGCCTTCAAATTACTAATAAGATGTAGCTTCGTGTTGCCCTTTTCTCCGTACACCATTAAGGGTTTTCCTTTTTCTCGTATAATGCAAATTGCATTTTTGTAACAAACGATCTCTGCTTTCACTTCTTGCAACCAGTCCATACCGATTATCACATTAAAACTCCCTAACTCTACTGGTATCAAATCAATCTTAAATGTTTCGCTAACCAGTTTAATTTTTCGATTCCGACATATATTATCTGCTGAAATTAATTTACCATTTGCTAATTCGAGTAAAAATTTACTATCCAAAGGCGTCAATGGACAACTTAATTTAGCACAAAAATCTCTACTCATATAGCTTCTATTCGCACCCGAATCAAATAAAACGTAAGCAGATTTATTGTCAATAAGAAACGTACCCGTAACAAGCTCCGGGTCTTCCTGTGCCTCTGCTGCATTAATATTGAAAACTCTTCCGCGGCCTTGTCCATTCGTGTTCTCCTGGTTCGGGAAATTTCTAATAATGTGGCCCGGTTTTCCACATTTATAACAAACTACATTGGCATAACTTGCTCCGACACTACTTGCTCCGCCATTACTCGTTCCGACACCATTTGTTCCTTTCGTTCTATTAACCCCTAGTCGGTAGACATCACACTTGCGCTATGACCATTTCTTTTACACTTGTTGCAAAATTTGGTGCAGAACCCCGAGTGATACTTTTCACACCTTTGGCATAGCTGCTTCTGGTTGTTGTTGTTGTTGCAGTTATTATTGTTGTTGGGATGATTGTTGTAGTTGCTGTTATTGTTGTTGTTGTTGTTGTTGTTGTTGTTGTTGTTGTTGTTGTTGGGCCATTTGTTGTAGTTGCGATTGATGTTGCGATTGTTGGGATAATTGTTGCGATTATTGTTGTAATTGCTGTTGTTGTTTTATTGGTGATTCTTATCACCGTTTTCCTCCCACTTTCTTTTGACTTGCTTCACATTGGCCTCTTCAGCAGTCTGTTCTTTAATTCTTTCTTCAATCTGGTTCACTAGTTTGTGTGCCATTCTACATGCCTGTTGTATGGAGGCGGGCTCGTGTGAACTTATATCTTCTTGGATTCTTTCCGGTAATCCTTTCACAAACGCGTCGATCTTCTCTTCCTCATCTTCGAATGCTCCCGGACACAATAGGCACAATTCTGTGAATCGTCTTTCGTACGTGGTAATATCAAATCCTTGGGTTCGTAACCCTCTAAGTTCTGTCTTGAGCTTATTGACCTCGGTTCTGGGACGGTACTTCTCGTTCATCAAGTGCTTGAATGCTGACCACGGTAGTGCGTACGCATCGTCTTGTCCCACTTGCTCTAGATAGGTATTCCACCATGTTAACGCAGAACCTGTGAAGGTATGCGTAGTGTACTTCACTTTGTCCTCTTCAGTACACTTACTTATGGCAAACACCGATTCGACCTTCTCGGTCCACCGTTTCAATCCGATCGGTCCTTCGGTTCCTTCAAATTCCAAAGGTTTGCAGGCAGTGAATTCTTTGTAGGTGCATCCTACACGATTTCCTGTACTGCTAGATCCAAGGTTATTGTTGGTATGTAGTGCAGCCTGTACTGCGGCTATGTTTGAAGCTAGAAAAGTACGGAATTCCTCTTCATTCATATTCACGGTGTGTCGAGTAGTCAGTGCCATTTTCTTCAAAATAGTCAAATGGAACAAGTTAATCATACAGAATATTAAGAGTAGTTAATAGTATTTCGTAGCATCATATGAACTCATTTATAAAAGCTTTTTCTTCATATTAGCATTTTATAAGTTTAAATTCGGGTAGTACCTACCCGTTAAGTTCATACTTAGTAGCTAATATACAATTCAACTACTACAATTCTATATGAAAAACTGATTATAATAATATTTCGCGTTCAAACTTTTACACAATATTTTACAAACTTACAATACCGCTTATTTTACATATAGCATGAAATATAGCACACAATAAATTTGATACAAGATGGTTGTGAAGATAATTCTAGCTAGTACACAAGTCGTTCAGCAAAGGCAATAAAGACACGTAATTCATACGTCCAGAAACAAGTCATGCATTCTGGTTTTACTAGGATTACTTCCCATCCTTGGTCTTGTGGAACATAACCATTATGGTCGTTGATAAGACAGCTTGTTGTAACGTCGTCAAAGGGACGAGGGTTACGTAATGTCCAACAGTCCCGTAACAATCTAAAAACCTCATTTCTTACCCCAATTACCGACTCCGTCACTTGTGGGAACGTTTTGTTTAATAGTTGTAGCCCGATGTTCTTGTTCTCACTTTGGTGAGAAGCGAACATTACTAATCCGTAAGCATAACATGCTTCTTTATGTTGCATGTTAGCCGCTTTTTCTAAATCACGAAGTCCAATATTCGGATATATTGAGTCAAAATAATTTCTTAACCCATTGCGTATAATAGCATTTGGGTTTCCTGCAATAAATGCGTCAAAGTAAACACATCGTAACTTATGGATTTCCCAATGTGATATCCCTCATCTTTCGAACGAAAGCCTTTTATAAACCAAGGCATTCTTGGAACGTTCTTCGAATGTCTTACAAACTGATCTCGCCTTAAATAGTTGTGCCGAAGAATTCTGACCGACTCTAGACAAGATTTCATCAATCATGTCTCCGGGTAGGTCTCTTAAAATATTGGGTTGTCTATCCATTTTGTGTTTTTATACTGTAAAATAGACAGGAGTTAGATTCATAAAAAAAATACTTATTAATACAAGCAATTTTTACATATATCATAAAGCATAAGCACACTATATTACATATATTACACCACACGAATACAACTATCTTATTCCGACTCGCTTTTTTCTTCTTCTTCGGTTTAGGTTCGTTTTGCCAAGTTTCTAGGGATATATGATGTTCCCCTAATACGAGTCGTCGTTTTCCACATTGGTTTAGAAAAACCTGGTGGTTTAGAGGTTCCCGGGTCATTGTTACAACTTAAGGACTTCGGGGGTTGACGATACATATAAAGTTCATCGGGGTTGGAATTAGATTTCTCTATTTTTATGCCCTTTCCCTTATTATTTTCTTTTGCCTTTTTAAATTCAGTTGGGGTAATTTCTATAACATCATCGGAATTCTCGTCGGAATCCGATTCATCGGAGAATTGGTAATCCTCCCAATATTTTGCTTCCTTGGCGGAAACACCATTGACCATAATTAACCTTGGTCGGTTGGTTGAGGATTTTCTTTTACTTAACCGTTTTATTATTTCCCCCACCGGTTCTATTTCTTCTTCCGGTTCCGATTCTTCTTCCGGTTCCGATTCTTCTTCCGGTTCCGACTCTTCTTCCGGTTCCTCTTCGGGAACTTGTGAATCAGTCCACGAATCATTCCAATTTACATTTGACTCTTCATTATTATTAGGTGAGTCAATGGGACTTGTTCTAGAGGTAGACATCTATCACATAATATCAAACGCGTTAAGAGATTAATATATCACATAATATTCACATGTTAAAAATATATAGTTTCCAACAAAATTTGTTAAGCAATCATTTTTCAAGTAAACACGGTCGAAGTCCAGACTCACTAATGCATCCTAACAAACTCGATAAGACACACTAATGCAAAATTCTGGTTCTCTAAGACAAACGCTCGGATACCAACTGAAATGTCCCGTTCTTATTGATTAAAAACGTTCCATATTAATTGATTTCGTTGCGAGGTTTTGACCTCTATATGAGACGTTTTTCAAAGACTGCATTCATTTTAAAACAAACCATAACCTTTATTTCATCAATAAAGATTTAAAAAGCTTTACGTAGATTATCAAATAATGATAATCTAAAATATCCTGTTTACACACGACCATTACATAATGGTTTACAATACAAATATGTTACAACAAAATAAGTTTCTTGAATGCAGTTTTTACACAATATCATACAAGCATGGACTCCAAATCTCGTCCTTATTTAAGTATGCTACAGCGGAAGCTCTTAATAATCACCTGAGAATAAACATGCTTAAAACGTCAACAAAAATATTGGTGAGTTATAGGTTTAACCTATATATATCAAATCATAATAATAGACCACAAGATTTCATATTTCAATACACATCCCATACATAGAGATAAAAATCATTCATATGGTGAACACCTGGTAACCGACATTAACAAGATGCATATATAAGAATATCCCCATCATTCCGGGACACCCTTCGGATATGATATAAATTTCGAAGTACTAAAGCATCCGATACTTTGGATGGGGTTTGTTAGGCCCAATAGATCTATCTTTAGGATTCGCGTCAATTAGGGTGTCTGTTCCCTAATTCTTAGATTACCAGACTTAATAAAAAGGGGCATATTCAATTTCGATAATTCAACCATAGAATGTAGTTTCACGTACTTGTGTCTATTTTGTAAATCATTTATAAAACCTGCATGTATTCTCATCCCAAAAATATTAGATTTTAAAAGTGGGACTATAACTCACTTTCACAGATTTTTACTTCGTCGGGAAGTAAGACTTGGCCACTGGTTGATTCACGAACCTATAACAATATATACATATATATCAAAGTATGTTCAAAATATATTTACAACACTTTTAATATATTTTGATGTTTTAAGTTTATTAAGTCAGCTGTCCTCGTTAGTAACCTATAACTAGTTGTCCACAGTTAGATGTACAGAAATAAATCGATAAATATTATCTTGAATCAATCCACGACCCAGTGTATACGTATCTCAGTATTGATCACAACTCAAACTATATATATTTTGGAATCAACCTCAACCCTGTATAGCTAACTCCAACATTCACATATAGAGTGTCTATGGTTGTTCCGAAATATATATAGATGTGTCGACATGATAGGTCAAAATATTGTATACGTGTCTATGGTATCTCAAGATTATATAATATACAATACAAGTTGATTAAGTTATGGTTGGAATAGATTTGTTACCAATTTTCACGTAGCTAAAATGAGAAAAATTATCCAATCTTGTTTTACCCATAACTTCTTCATTTTAAATCCGTTTTGAGTTAATCAAATTGCTATGGTTTCATATTGAACTCTATTTTATGAATCTAAATAGAAAAAGTATAGGTTTATAGTCAGAAAAATAAGTTACAAGTCGTTTTTGTAAAGGTAGTCATTTCAGTCGAAAGAACGACGTCTAGATGACCATTTTAGAAAACATACTTCCACTTTGAGTTTAACCATAATTTTTGGATATAGTTTCATGTTCATAATAAAAATCATTTTCTCAGAATAACAACTTTTAAATCAAAGTTTATCATAGTTTTTAATTAACTAACCCAAAACAGCCCGCGGTGTTACTACGACGGCGTAAATCCGGTTTTACGGTGTTTTTCGTGTTTCCAGGTTTTAAATCATTAAGTTAGCATATCATATAGATATAGAACATGTGTTTAGTTGATTTTAAAAGTCAAGTTAGAAGGATTAACTTTTGTTTGCGAACAAGTTTAGAATTAACTAAACTATGTTCTAGTGATTACAAGTTTAAACCTTCGAATAAGATAGCTTTATATGTATGAATCGAATGATGTTATGAACATCATTACTACCTTAAGTTCCTTGGATAAACCTACTGGAAAAGAGAAAAATGGATCTAGCTTCAACGGATCCTTGGATGGCTCGAAGTTCTTGAAGCAGAATCATGACACGAAAACAAGTTCAAGTAAGATCATCACTTGAAATAAGATTGTTATAGTTATAGAAATTGAACCAAAGTTTGAATATGATTATTACCTTGTATTAGAATGCTAACCTACTGTAAGAAACAAAGATTTCTTGAGGTTGGATGATCACCTTACAAGATTGGAAGTGAGCTAGCAAACTTGAAAGTATTCTTGATTTTATGTAACTAGAATTTGTAGAATTTATGAAGAACACTTAGAACTTGAAGATAGAACTTGAGAGAGATCAATTAGATGAAGAAAATTGAAGAATGAAAGTGTTTGTAGGTGTTTTTGGTCGTTGGTGTATGGATTAGATATAAAGGATATGTAATTTTGTTTTCATGTAAATAAGTCATGAATGATTACTCATATTTTTGTAATTTTATGAGATATTTCATGCTAGTTGCCAAATGATAGTTCTCACCTGTGTTAGGTGACTCACATGGGCTGCTAAGAGCTGATCATTGGAGTGTATATACCAATAGTACATACATCTAAAAGCTGTGTATTGTACGAGTACGAATACTTGTGCATACGAGTAGAATTGTTGATGAAACTGAACGAGGATGTAATTGTAAGCATTTTTGTTAAGTAGAAGTATTTTGATAAGTGTATTGAAGTCTTTCAAAAGTGTATAAATACATATTAAAACACTACATGTATATACATTTTAACTGAGTCGTTAAGTTATCGTTAGTCGTTACATGTAAGTGTTGTTTTGAAACCTTTAGGTTAACGATCTTGTTAAATGTTGTTAACCCAATGTTTATAATATCAAATGAGATTTTAAATTATTATATTATCATGATATTATCATGTATGAATATCTCTTAATATGATATATATACATTAAATGTCTTTACAACGATAATCGTTACATATATGTCTTGTTTAAAAAATCATTAAGTTAGTAGTCTTGTTTTTACATATGTAGTTCATTGTTAATATACTTAATGATATGTTTACTTATCATAGTATCATGTTAACTATATATATATATATCCATATATATGTCATCATATAGTTTTTACAAGTTTTAACGTTCGTGAATCACCGGTCAACTTGGGTGGTCAATTGTCTATATGAAACATATTTCAATTAATCAAGTCTTAACAAGTTTGATTGCTTAACATGTTGGAAACATTTAATCATGTAAATATCAATCTCAATTAATATATATAAACATGGAAAAGTTCGGGTCACTACAGAAGTAGACCTGATGGTTTCTGATGCTCAGCTTTGACCTTAGAACACGTCAAACATTCTCCTACGTATTTAGCAACATCGGCTTTCATACCCGGCCACCAAAAATGTTTCTTGAGATCCTTGTACATCTTCCCTGTTCCAGAATGTATTGAGTATCTGGTTTTATGAGCTTCTCTAAGTACCAGTTCTCTCATATCTCCAAATTTTGGTACCCAAATTCTTTCAGCCCTATACCGGGTTCCGTCTTCCCGAATATTAAGATGCTTCTCCGATCCTTTGGGTATTTCATCCTTTAAATTTCCCTCTTTTAAAACTCCTTGTTGCGCCTCCTTTATTTGAGTAGTAAGGTTATTGTGAATCATTATATTCATAGATTTTACTCGAATGAGTTCTCTGTCCTTCCTGCTCAAGGCGTCGGCTACCACATCTGCCTTCCCCGGGTGGTAACGAATCTCAAAGTCGTAATCATTCAACAATTCAATCCACCTACGCTGCCTCATATTCAGTTGTTTTTGATTAAATATGTGTTGAAGACTTTTGTGGTCGGTATATATAATATTTTTGACCCCATATAAGTAGTGCCTCCAAGTCTTTAATGCAAAAACAACGGCGCCTAATTCCAAATCATGCGTCGTATAATTTTGCTCGTGAATCTTCAATTGTCTAGACGCAGAAACAATCACCTTCGTCCGTTGCATTAATACACAACCGAGACCTTGCTTTGATGCGTCACAATAAATCACAAAATCATCATTCCCTTCAGACAATTACAATATAGGTGCCGTAGTTAGCTTTTTCTTCAATAATTGAAACGCCTTCTCTTGTTCATCCTTCCATTCAAATTTCTTCCCTTTATGCGTTAATGCAGTCAAGGGTTTTGCTATTTTGGAGAAATCTTGGATGAATCTTCTGTAGTAACCAGCCAATCCTAAAAATTGACGTATATGCTTCGGAGTTTTTGGGGTTTCCCACTTTTCAACAATTTCTATCTTTGCCGGATCCACCTTAATACCTTCTTTGTTCACTATGTGACCGAGGAATTGAACTTCTTCCAACCAAAATGCACACTTTGAAAACTTAGCGTACAATTCTTCCTTCCTCAATACTTCTAACACCTTTCTCAAATGTTCACCGTGTTCTTGGTCATTCTTTGAGTAAATAAGTATGTCATCAATGAAAACAATGACAAACTTGTCAAGATATGGCCCACACACTCGGTTCATAAGGTCCATGAACACAGCTGGTGCGTTAGTCAATCCAAACGGCATAACCATAAACTCGTAATGACCATAACGCGTCTTAAAAGCAGTTTTTGGAATATCATCCTCCTTTACTCGCATTTGATGATATCCAGAACGTAAATCGATCTTCGAATAAACCGACGAGCCTTGTAGTTGATCAAATAAGTCGTCAATTCTCGGCAGTGGATAACAGTTTTTGATGGTAAGTTTGTTCAACTCTCTGTAGTCAATACACAACCTAAATGTGCCATCCTTCTTCTTGACAAACAAAATAGGAGCTCCCCATGGTGATGTGCTTGGTTGAATGAAACCACGTTCTAAAAGTTCTTGTAATTGACTTTGCAGTTTT
This sequence comes from Rutidosis leptorrhynchoides, assembly GCF_046630445.1. Classification (NCBI taxonomy): domain Eukaryota; kingdom Viridiplantae; phylum Streptophyta; class Magnoliopsida; order Asterales; family Asteraceae; genus Rutidosis; species Rutidosis leptorrhynchoides. Next base: position 318,209,078 of record NC_092340.1, read on the forward strand.
TTCATCTCGCTGGGTGCGATTCTGTAAGGAGCACGAGCTATTGGTGCAGCTCCTGGTACAAGATCTATTTGAAATTCAACGGATCGATGTGAGGGTAATCCTGGTAATTCTTTCGGAAATACATCGGGAAATTCTTTTGCGACGGGAACATCATTGATGCTCTTTTCTTCAGTTTGTACTTTCTCGACGTGTGCTAGAACAGCATAGCAACCTTTTCTTATTAGTTTTTATGCCTTCAAATTACTAATAAGATGTAGCTTCGTGTTTCCCTTTTCTCCGTGCACCATTAGGGGTTCTCCTTCTTCTCGTACAATGCGAATTGCATTTTTATAACATACGATCTCTGCTTTCACCTTCTTCAGCCAGTCCATGCCAACTATTACATCAAAACTCCCTAACTCTACTGGTATCAAATCAATCTTAAATATTTCGCTACCCAGTTTAATTTCTCGATTCCGGCATATATTATCTGCTGAAATTAATTTACCGTTTGCTAATTCGAGTAAAAATTTACTATCCAACGGCGTCAATGGACAACTTAATTTAGCACAAAAATCTCTACTCATATAGCTTCTATCCGCACCCGAATCAAATAAAACGTAAGCAGATTTATTGTCAATAAGAAACATACCCGTAACAAGCTCCGGGTCTTCCTGTGCCTCTGCCGCATTAATATTGAAAACTCTTCCACGACCTTGTCCATTTATGTTCTCCTGGTTCGGGCAATTTCTAATAATGTGGCCCGGTCTTCCACATTTATAACAAACTACATTGGCATAACTTGCTCTGACACTACTTGCTACGCCATTACTCGTTCCGACACCATTTGTTCCTTTCGTTCTGTTAACCCCTGGTCCGTAGACCTCACACTTCGCCGCGCTATGACCATTTCTTTTACACTTGTTGCAAAATTTGGTGCAGAACCCCGAGTGATACTTTTCACACCTTTGGCATAGCTGCTTCTGATTGTTGTTGTTGTTGCGGTTGTTATTGTTGTTGGGATGATTGTTGTAGTTGCTGTTGTTGTTATTGTTGTTGTTGTTGTTGTTATTGTTGTTGTTGTTGGGCCGTTTGTTGTAGTTGCGATTGATGTTGCGATTGTTGGGATAATTGTTGCGATTATTATTGTAATTGCTGTTGTTGTTGTATTGGTGATTCTTATCACCGTTCTCCTCCCACTTTCTTTTGACTTGCTTCACATTGGCCTCTTCAGCCGTCTGTTCTTTAATTCTTTCCTCAATCTGGTTCACTAGTTTGTGAGCCATTATACATGCCTGTTGTATGGAGGCGGGCTCGTGTTAACTTATATCTTCTTGGATTCTTTCCGATAATCCTTTCACAAACGCGTCGATCTTCTCTTCCTCATCTTCGAACGCTCCCGGCCACAATAGGCACAATTCTGTGAATCGTCTTTCGTACGTGGTAATATCAAATCCTTGGGTTCGTAACCCTCTAAGTTCTTTCTTGAGCTTATTGATCTCGGTTCTGGGACGGTACTTCTCATTCATCAAGTGCTTGAATGCTGACCACGGTAGTGCGTACGCATCATCTTGTCCCACTTGCTCAAGATAGGTATTCCACCATGTTAACGCAGAACCTGTGAAGGTATGCGTAGCGTACTTCACTTTGTCCTCTTCAGTACACTTACTTATGCAAACACCGATTCGACCTTCTCGGTCCACCATTTCAATCCGATCGGTCCTTCGATTCCATCAAATTCCAAAGGTTTACAGGCAGTGAATTCTTTGTAGGTGCATCCTACACGATTTCCTGTACTGCTAGATCCAAGGTTATTGTTGGTATGTAGCGCAGCCTGTACTGCGGCTATGTTTGAAGCTAGAAAAGTACGGAATTCCTCTTCATTCATATTCACGGTGTGTCGAGTAGTCGGTACCATTTCCTTCAAAATAGTCAAATGGAACAAGTTAATCATACAGAAAATTAAGAGTAGTTAATAGTATTTCGTAGCATAATATGAACTCATTTATAAAAGCTTTTTCTTCATATTAGCGTTTTATAAGTTTAAATTCGGGTAGTACCTAACCGTTAAGTTCATACTTAGTAGCTAATATACAATTCAACTACTACAATTATATGAAAAACTGATTATAATAATATTTCGCGTTCAAACTTTTATACAATATTTTACAAACTTACAGTACCGCTTATTTTACATAAAGCATGAAATATAGCACACAATAACTTTGATACAAGATAGTTGTGAAGATAATTCTAGCTAGTACACAAGTCGTTCAACAAAGGCAATAAAGACACGTAATTCATATGTCCATAAACAAGTCATGCATTCTAGTTTTACTAGGACTACTTCCCATCCTTGGTCTTGTGGAACATAACCGTTATGGCCGTTGATAAGACAGCGTGTTGTAACGTCATCAAAGGGACGAGGGTTACGTAATGACCAACAGTCTCGTAATAACCTAAAAACCTCATTTCTTACCCCAATTACCGACTCCGTCACTTGTGGGAACGTTTTGTTTAATAGTTGTAGCCCGATGTTCTTTTTCTCACTTTGGTGAGAAGCGAACATTACTAACCCGTAAGCATAGCATGCTTCTTTATGTTGCATGCTAGCCGCTTTTTCTAAATCATGAAGTCCTATATTCGGATACATTGAGTCAAAATAATTTCTTAACCCGTTGCGTAAAATAGCATTTGGGTTCCCCGCAATATATGCGTCAAAGTAAACACATCGTAACTTATGGGTTTCCCAATTTGATATCCCCCATCTTTCAAACGAAAGTCTCTTATAAATCAAGACATTCTTGGAACGTTCTTCGAATGTCTTACAAACTGATTTCGCCGTAAATAGTTGTGCCGAAGAATTCTAACCAACTCTAGACAAGATTTCATCAATCATGTCTCCGGGTAGGTCTCTTAAAATATTGGGTTGTCTATCCATTTTGTGTTTTTATACTGTAAAATAGACAAGAGTTAGATTCATAAAAAAAAAATACTTATTAATACAAGTAATTTTTACATATATCATAAAGCATAAGCACACTATATTACATATATTACACCACATGAATACAACTATCTTATTCCGACTCGCTCATTTCTTCTTCTTCGGTTTTGGTTCATTTTGCCAAGTTTCTAGGGATATATGATGTTCCCCTAATACGAGCTGTCATTTTCCACAACGGTTTAGAAAAACCTGGTGGTTTAGAGGTTCCCGGGTCATTGTTACAACTTAAGGGCTTCGGGGGTTGACGATACATATAAAGTTCATCGGGGTTGGAATCAGATTTCTCTATTTTTATGCCCTTTCCCTTATTGTTCTCTTTTGCCTTTTTAAATTCAGTTGGGGTAATTTCTATAACATCATCGAAATCCTCGTCGGGATCCGATTCATCGGAGAATTGGTATTCCTCCCAATATTTTGCTTCCTTGGCGGAAACACCGTTGACCATAATTAACTTTGGTCGGTTGGTTGAGGATTTTCTTTTACTTAACCGTTTTATTATTTCCCCCACCGGTTCTATTTCCTCCCCCGGTTCCTCCTCTTCCGGTTCTGATTCTTCTTCCGGCTCTTCTTCGGGAACTAGTGAATCAGTCCAATATATATTCGACTCTTCGTTATTATTAGGTGAGTCAATGGGATTTGTGCTAGAGGTAGACATCTATCACACAATATCAAACATGTTCAGAGATTAATATATCACATAATATATACATGTTAATAATATATAGTTTCCAACAAAAATGTTAAGCAATCATTTTTAAAGAAAACACGGTCGAAGTCCAGACTCACTAATGCATCCTAACAAACTCGATAAGACACACTAATGCAAATTTTCTGGTTCTCTAAGACCAACGCACGGATACCAACTGAAATGTCCTGTTCTTATTGATTAAAAACGTTCCATATTAATTGATTTCGTTGCGAGGTTTTCACCTCTATATGAGACGTTTTTCAAAGACTGCATTCATTTTTAAAACAAACCATAACCTTTATTTCATAAATAAAGGTTTAAAAAACTTTACGTAGATTATCAAATAATGATAATCTAAAATATCCTGTTTACACACGACCATTACATAATGGTTTACAATACAAATATGTTACATCGAAATCAGTTTCTTGAATAGAGTTTTTACACAATATCATACAAACATGGACTCCAAATCTTGTCCTTATTTTAGTATGCAACAGCGGAAGCTCTTAATAATCACTTGAGAATAAATGTTGGTGAGTTATAGGTTTAACCTATATATATCAAATCGTAACAATAGACCACAAGATTTCATATTTCAATACACATCCCATACATAGAGATAAAAATCATTCATATGGTGAACACCTGGTAACCGACATTAACAAGATGCATATATAAGAATATCCCCATCATTCCGGGACACCCTTCGGATATGATATAAATTTCGAAGTACTAAAGCATCCGGTACTTTGGATGGGGTTTGTTAGGCCCAATAGATCTATCTTTAGGATTCGCGTCAATTAGGGTGTTTGTTCCCTAATTCTTAGATTACCAGACTTAATAAAAAGGGGCATATTCGATTTCGATAATTCAACCATAGAATGTAGTTTCACGTACTTGTGTCTATTTTGTAAATCATTTATAAAACCTGCATGTATTCTCATCCTAAAAATATTAGATTTTAAAAGTGGGACTATAACTCACTTTCACAGATTTTTACTTCGTCGTGAAGTAAGACTTGGCCACTGGTTGATTCACGAACCTATAACAATATATACATATATATATCAAAGTATGTTCAAAATATATTTACAATACTTTTAATATATTTTGATGTTTTAAGTTTATTAAGTCAGTTGTCCTCGTTAGTAACCTACAACTAGTTGTCCACAGTTAGATGTACAGAAATAAATCGATAAATATTATCTTGAATCAATCCACAACCCAGTGTATACGTATCTCAGTATTGATCACAACTCAAACTATATATATATATATATATATATATATATATATATATATATATATATATATTATGGAATAAACCTCAACCCTGTATAGCTAACTCCAACATTCACATATAGAGTGTCTATGGTTGTTCCGCAATATATATATATATATATATATATATATATATATATATATATATATATATATATATATATATATATATATATATATATATATATATATATATATATATATATATATATATATAGATGGGTCGACATGATAGGTCGAAACATTGTATACGTGTCTATGGTATCTCAAGATTACATAATATACAATATAAGTTGATTAGGTTATGGTTGGAATAGATTTATTACTAACTTTCACTTAGGTAAAATGAGTAGTTTTTATCAATCTTGTTTTACTCGCCATTTCTTCGTTTCTAATCCATTTTGAGTGATTCCAGTGGCCACGGTTTCGTATTGAACTTAAATTTATGAATCTAAACAGAAAAAGTATAAGTTTATAGTCAGAAATACAAGTTACAAGTCATTTTTGAAAGAGGTAGTCATTTCCGTCGAAAGAACGACATCTTGATGACCATTTTGAAAAACATACTTTCACTTTGAGTTTAACCATGATTTTTGGATATAGTTTCATGTTCATAAGAAAAATCATTTTTCCAGAAGTATAGCTTTTAAATCAAAGTTCTTCTTAGCTTTTAATTATCCCAACCAAAACAGCCCCCGGTTTTACTACGACGGCGTATATCCAGTTTTATGCTGTTTATCGTGTTTTCGGGTTTTAAATCATTAAGTTAGCATATCATATAGATATAGAACATGTGTTTAGTTGATTTTAAAAGTCTAGTTAGAAGGATTAACTTTATTTGCGAACAAGTTTAAAATTAACTAAAGTATGTTCTAGTGATTACAAGTTTATAACGTTGAATAAGACAGCTTTTTATGTATGAATCGAATGATGTTATGAACATCATTACTACCTCAAGTTCCTTGGATAAACCTACTGGAAATGAGAAAAATGGATCTAGCTTCAAAGGATCCTTGGATGGCTTGAAAGTTCTTGAAGCAGAATCATGACACGAAAACAATTCAAGTAAGATTTCCACTCGAAATAAGATTGTTATAGTTATAGAAATTGAATTAAAGTTTGAATATGATTATTACCTTGTATTAGAAAGATACCATACTGTAAGTAACAAAGGTTTCTTGATCTTGGATGATTACTTGGAATGGATTTAGAAAACTTGGAAGTAAACTTGCAATCTTGGAAGTATTCTTGATTTTATGAAACTAGAACTTTTGGAATTTATGAAGAACACTTAGAACTTGAAGATAGAACTTGAGAGAGATTAATTAGATGAAGAAAATTGAATAATGAAAGTATTTGTAGGTGTTTTTGGTCGTTGGTGTATGGATTAGATATAAAGGATATGTAATTTTGTTTTCATGTAAATAAGTCATGAATGATTACTCATATTTTTGTAATTTTATGAGATATTTCATGCTAGTTGCCAAATGATAGTTCTCACATGTGTTAGGTGACTCACATGGGCTGCTAAGAGCTAATCATTGGAGTGTATATACCAATAGTACATACATCTAAAAGCTGTATATTGTACGAGTACTAATACGGGTGCATACGAGTAGAATTGTTGATGAAACTGAACGAGGATGTAATTGTAAGCATTTTTGTTAAGTAGAAGTATTTTGATAAGTGTCTTAAAGTCTTTCAAAAGTGTATGAATACATATTAAAACACTACATGTATATACATTTTAACTGAGTCGTTAAGTCATCGTTAGTCGTTACATGTAAATGTTGTTTTGAAACCTTTAGGTTAACGATCTTGTTGAATGTTGTTAACCCATTGTTTATTATAACAAATGAGATGTTAAATTGTTATATTATCATGATATTATGATATATAATATATCTTAGTATGATATTTTACAGTTAAATGTCGTTACAACGATAATCGTTACATATATGTCTCGTTTCGAAATCATTAAGTTAGTAGTCTTATTTTTACATATGTATTTAATTGTTAATACACTTAATAATATATTTACTTATAATTTAACATAATTAACCAAGTGTATCACTATCTTAATATGATTCATATGTACCTAGTAAGACGTTGTTATAACGATAATCGTTATATATATCGTTTTCGAGTTTCTTAAATTAATAGTCTCATTTTTATGTATATAACTCATTGTTAAAATACCTAATGAGATACATACTTATAATAAAATCATGTTAACTATATATATAACCATATATATGTCATCGTATAGTTTTTACAAGTTTTAACGTTCGTGAATCACCGGTCAACTTGGGTGGTCAATTGTCTATATGAAACCTATTTCAATTAATCAAGTCTTAACAAGTTTGATTGCTTAACATGTTGGAAACACTTAATCATATAAATATCAATTTCATTTAATATATATATATATATATATATATATATATATATATATATATATATATATATATATATATATATATATATATATATATATATATATATATATATATATATAACATGGAAAAGTTCGGGTCACTACAGTTAGAACTTGAGAGAGATCAATTAGATGAAGAAAATTGAAGAATGAAAGTGTTTGTAGGTGTTTTTGGTCGTTGGTGTATGGATTAGATATAAAGGATATGTAATTTTGTTTTCATGTAAATAAGTCATGAATGATTACTCATATTTTTGTAATTTTATGAGATATTTCATGCTAGTTGCCAAATGATGGTTCCCACATGTGTTAGGTGACTCACATGGGCTGCTAAGAGCTGATCATTAGAGTGTCTATACCAATAGTACATACATCTAAAAGCTGTGTATTGTACAAGTACGAATACGGGTGTATACTAGTAGAATTGTTTATGAAATTGAACGAGGATGTAATTGTAAGAATTTTTGTTAAGTAGAAGTACTTTGATAAGTGTCTTGAAGTCTTTCAAAAGTGTATGAATACATATTAAAACACTACATGTATATACATTTTAACTGAGTCGTTAAGTCATCGTTAGTCGTTACATGTAAGTGTTGTTTTGAGACCTTTAGGTTAACGATCTTGTTAAATGTTGTTAACCCAAAGTTTATAATATCAAATGAGATTTTAAATTATTATATTATCATTATATTATGATATATTGACATATCGTAATATGATATATACATTTAAATGTCGTTACAACGATAATCGTTACATATATGTCTCGTTTTGAAATTCTTAAGTTAGTAGTCTTGTTTTTACTTATGTAGTTCATTGTTAATACACTTAATGATATATTTAATTATAATATTATCATGTTATATATAATATAACAATGTATTAATATGCTTCATATATATTTAGTAAGACGTGGTTATAATGATAATCGTTATATGTATCGTTTCGAGTTTCATACGTCAATAGTCTCCTTTTTAAGTATATAACTTATTGTTACTATTTTTAATGAGATACTTGATGATCATTATATCATGTTAAACATATATATTTATTCATTTATGTATCATCATGTCATATACAACTTATAGCGTTCGTGAATCATTGGTCAAACTGGGTAATCAGACGTTTACAAAATTTCCGTTTCAATTAACCAAGTATTAACAAGTTTGATTGCTTAACATGTTGGAAACATTTAATCATGTAAATATAGTTTCATTAAACATATAATCATAGAAAGGTTCGGAAAAGTTCGGGTCACTACAGTACCTACACTTTATATAAATTTCGTCCCGGAATTTTAAGCGATTGGAGGTGTTGGCTCATCTTCTGGAAATAAGTGCGGGTACTTCTTCTTCATCTGATCTTCTTATTCCCAGGTGAACTCAGGTCCTCTACGAGCATTCCATCGAACCTTAACAATCGGTATCTTGTTTTGTTTAAGTCTCTTAACCTCACGATCCATAATTTCAATGGGTTCTTCAATGAATTGAAGTTTTTCATTGATTTGGATTTCGTCCAACAGAATAGTGAGATCTTCTTTAGCAAAACATTTCTTCAAATTCGAGACGTGGAAAGTGTTATGTACAGCTGCGAGTTGTTGAGGTAACTCAAGTCGGTAAGCTACTGGTCCGACACTATCAATAATCTTGAATGGTCCAATATACCTTGGATTTAATTTCCCTCGTTTACCAAATCGAACAACATCTTTCCAAGGTGCAACCTTAAGCATGACCATCTCTCCAATTTCAAATTCTATATCTTTTCTTTTAATGTCGGCGTAGCTCTTTTGTCGACTTTGGGCGGTTTTCAACCATTGTTGAATTTGGATGATCTTCTTAGTAGTTTCTTGTATTATCTCTGGACCCGTAATCTGTCTATCCCCCACTTCACTCCAACAAATCGGAGACCTGCACTTTCTACCATAAAGTGCTTCAAACGGAGCCATCTCAATGCTTGAATGGTAGCTATTGTTGTAGGAAAATTCTGCTAATGGTAGATGTCGATCCCAACTATTTCCGAAATCAATAACACATGCTCGTAGCATGTCTTCAAGCGTTTGTATCGTCCTTTCACTCTGCCCATCAGTTTGTGGATGATAGGCAGTACTCATGTCTAGACGAGTTCCTAATGCTTGCTGTAATGTCTGCCAGAATCTTGAAATAAATCTGCCATCCCTATCAGAGATAATAGAGATTGGTATTCCATTTCTGGAGACGACTTCCTTCAAATACAGTCGTGCTAACTTCTCCATCTTGTCACCTTCACTTATTGGCAGGAAGTGTGCTGATTTGGTGAGACGATCAACTATTACCCAAATAGTATCAAAACCACTTGCAGTCCTTGGCAATTTAGTGATGAAATCCATGGTAATGTTTTCCCATTTCCATTCCGGGATTTCGGGTTATTGAAGTAGACCTGATGGTTTCTGATGCTCCGCTTTGACCTTAGAACACGTCAAACATTCCCCTACGTATTTAGCAACATCGGCTTTCATACTCGGCCACCAAAAATGTTTCTTGAGATCCTTGTACATCTTCCCCGTTCCAGGATGTATTGAGTATCTGGTTTTATGAGCTTCTCTAAGTACCAGTTCTCTCATATCTCCAAATTTTGGTACCCAAATCCTTTCAGCCCTATACCGGGTTCCGTCTTTCTGAATATTAAGATGCTTCTCCGATCCTTTGGGTATTTCATTCTTTAAATTTTCCTCTTTTAAAACTCCTTGTTGCGCCTCCTTTATTTGAGTAGTAAGGTTATTGTGAATCATTATATTCATAGATTTTACTCGAATGGGTTCTCTGTCCTTTCTACTCAAGGCGTCGGCTACCACATTTGCCTTCCCCGGGTGGTAACGAATCTCAAAGTCGTAATCATTCAACAATTCAATCCACCTACGCTGCCTCATGTTCAGTTGTTTCTGATTAAATATGTGTTGAAGACTTTTGTGGTCGGTATATATAATACTTTTGACCCCATATAAGTAGTGCCTCCAAGTCTTTAATGCAAAAACAACCGCACCTAATTCCAAATCATGCGTCGTATAATTTTGCTCGTGAATCTTCAATTGTCTAGACGCATAAGCAATTACCTTCGTTCGTTGCATTAATACACAACCAAGACCTTGCTTTGAGGCATCACAATATATCACAAAATCATCATTCCCTTCAGGCAATGACAATATAGGTGCAGTAGTTAGCTTTTTCTTCAATAACTGAAACACCTTCTCTTGTTCATCCTTCCATTTAAATTTCTTCCCTTCATGCGTTAATGTAGTCAAGGGTTTTGCTATTTTGGAGAAATCCTGGATGAATCTTCTGTAGTAACTAGCCAATCCTAAAAATTGACGTATATGCTTCGGAGTTTTTGGGGTTTCCCACTTTTCAACGGTTTCGATCTTTGCCGGGTCCACCTGGATACCTTCTTTGTTCACTAAGTGACCGAGGAATTGAACTTCTTCCAACCAAAATGCACACTTTGAAAACTTAGCGTACAGTTTTTCTTTCCTCAATACTTCTAGCACTTTTCTCAAATGTTCTTCGTGCTCTTGATCATTCTTTGAGTAAATAAGTATGTCATCGATGAAAACAATGACAAACTTGTCAAGATATGGCCCACACACTCGGTTCATAAGGTCCATGAACACAGCTGGTGCGTTAGTCAATCCAAACGGCATAACCATAAACTCGTAATGACCATAACGCGTCCTAAAAGCAGTTTTTGGAATATCATCCTCCTTTACTCGCATTTGATGATATCCAGAACGTAAATCGATCTTCGAATAAACTGACGAGCCTTGTAGTTGATCAAATAAGTCGTCAATTCTCGGTAGTGGATAACGGTTTTTGATGGTAAGTTTGTTCAACTCTCTGTAGTCAATACACAACCTAAATGTACCATCTTTCTTCTTGACAAACAAAGCAGGAGCTCCCCGTGGTGATGTTAGTTCTTGCAGTTGGCTTTGCAGTTCTTTCATCTCGCTGGGTGCGAGTCTGTAAGGAGCACGAGCTATTGGTGCAGCTCCTGGTATAAGATCTATTTGAAATTCAACAGATCGATGTGGAGGTAGTCCCGGTAATTCTTTCGGAAATACATCGGGAAATTCTTTTGCGACAAAAACATCATTGATGCTCTTTTCTTCAGTTTGTAGTTTCTCGACGTGTGCTAGAACAGCATAGCAACCTTTTCTTATTAGTTTTTGTGCCTTCAAATTACTAATAAGATGTAGCTTCGTGTTCCCTTTTCTCCGTACACCATTAAGGGTTCTCCTTCTTCTCTTACAATGCGAATTGCATTTTTATAACATACGATCTCTACTTTCACCTTCTTCAGCCAGTCCATGCCAACTATTACATCAAAACTCCCTAACTCTACTGGTATCAAATCAATCTTAAATATTTCGATACCTAGTTTAATTTCTTGATTCCGGCATATATAATCTGCTGAAATTAATTTACCGTTTGCTAATTCGAGTAAAAATTTACTATCCAACGGCATCAATGGACAACTTAATTTAGCACAAAAATCTCTACTCATATAGCTTCTATCCGCACCCGAATCAAATAAAACGTAAGCAGATTTATTGTCAATAAGAAACGTACCCGTTACAAGCTCCGGGTCTTCCTGTGCCTCTGCCGCATTAATATTGAAAACTCTTCCGCGGCCTTGTCCATTTGTGTTCTCCTGGTTCGAGCAATTTCTAATAATGTGGCCCGATTTTCCACATTTATAACAAACTACATTGGCATAACTTGCTCCGACACTACTTGCTCCACCATTACTCGTTCCGATACCATTTGTTCCTTTTGTTCTGTTAACCCCTGGTCCGTAGACCTCACACTTCGCCGCGCTATGACCATTTCTTTTACACTTGTTGTAAAATTTGGTGCATAACCCCGAGTGATACTTTTCACACCTTTGGCATAGCTGCTTCTGATTATTATTGTTGTTGCGGTTGTTATTATTGTTGGGATGATTGTTGTAGTTGCTGTTGTTGTTGTTGTTGTTGTTGTTGTTGTTGTTGTTGTTGTTATTGTTGGGCCGTTTGTTGTAGTTGCGATTGATGTTGCGATTGTTGGGATAGTTGTTGCGATTATTGTTGTAATTGCTGTTGTTGTTGTATTGGTGATTCATATCACCGTTTTCCTCCCACTTTCTTTTGACTTGCTTCACATTGGCCTCTTCAGCCGCCTGTTCTTTAATTCTTTCCTCAATCTGGTTCACTAGTTTGTGAGCCATTCTACATGCCTGTTATATGGAGGCGGGCTCGTGTGAACTTATATCTTCTTGGATTCTTTCCGGTAATCCTTTCACAAACGCGTCGATCTTCTCTTCCTCATCTTCAAACGCTCCCGGACACAATAGGCACAATTCTGTGAATCGTCTTTCATACGTGGTAATATCAAATCCTTGGGTTCGTAACCCTCTAAGTTCTGTCTTGAGCTTATTGACCTCGGTTCTGGGACGGTACTTCTCGTTCATCAAGTGCTTGAATGCTGACCACGGTAGTGTGTAAGCATCATCTTGTCCCACTTGCTCTAGATAGGTATTCCACCATGTTAACGCAGTACCTGTGAAGGTATGCATAGCGTACTTCACTTTGTCCTCTTCAGTACACTTACTTATGGCAAACACCGATTCGACCTTCTCGGTCCACCGTTTCAATCCGATCGGTCCTTCGGTTCCATCAAATTCCAAAGGTTTGCAGGCAGTAAATTCTTTGTAGGTGCATCCTACACGATTTCCTGTACTGCTTGATCCAAGGTTATTGTTGGTATCATGGTATGTAGCGCAACCTGTACTGCGGCTATGTTTGAAGCAAGAAAGGCACGAAATTCCTCTTCGCTCATATTCAAGGTGTGTCGAGTAGTTGGTTCCATTTCCTTCAAAATAGTCAAATGAAACAAGTTAATCATACAGAATATTAAGAGTAGTCAATAGTATCTCGTAGCATAATATGAACTCATTTATAAAAGCTTTTTCTTCATATTAGCGTTTTATAAGTTTAAATTCGGGTAGTACCTACCCGTAAAGTTCATACTTAGTAGCTAATATACAATTCAACTACTACAATTCTATATGAAAAACTGATTATAATAATATTTCGCATTCAAACTTTTACACAATATTTTACAAACTTACAATACCGCTTATTTTACATATAGCATGAAATATAGCACACAATAAATTTGATACAAGATGGTTGTGAAGATAATTCTAGCTAGTACACAAGTCGTTCAGCAAAGGCAATAAAAACACGTAATTCATACTTCCAGAAACAAGTCATGCATTCTGGTTTTACTAGGACTACTTCCCATCCTTGGTCTTGTGGAACATAACCGTTATGGCCGTTGATAAGACAGCATGTTGTAACGTCATCAAAGGGACGAGGGTTACGTAATGTCCAACAGTCCTGTAACAATCTAAAAACCTTATTTCTTACCCCAATTACCGACTCCGTCACTTGTGGGAACGTTTTGTTTAATAGTTGTAGCCCGATGTTCTTGTTCTCACTTTGGTGAGAAGCGAACATTACTAACCCGTAAGCATAACATGCTTCTTTATGTTGCATGTTAGTAGCTTTTTCTAAATCACGAAGTCCTATATTCAGATATATTGAGTCAAAATAATTTCTTAACCCGTTGCGTAAAATAGCATTTGGGTTCCCCGCAATATATGCGTCAAAGTAAACACATCGTAACTTATGGATTTCCCAATGTGATATCCCCCATCTTTTGAACAAAAGCCTTTTATAAACCAAGGCATTCTTGGAACGTTCTTCGAATGTCTTACAAACTGATCTCGCCTTAAATAGTTGTGTCGAGGAATTCTGACCGACTCTAGACAAGATTTCATCAATCATGTCTCCGGGTAGGTCTCTTAAAATATTGGGTTGTCTATCCATTTTGTGTTTTTATACTGTAAAATAGACAAGAGTTAGATTCATAAAAAAAAAATACTTATTAATACAATAAATTTTTACATATATCATAAAGCATAAGCACACTATATTACATATATTACACCACACGAATATAACTATCTTATTCCGACTCGCTCGTTTCTTCTTCTTCGGTTTTGGTTCGTTTTGCCAAGTTTCTAGGGATATATGATGTTCCCCTAATACGAGCCGTCATTTTCCACATTGGTTTAGAAAAACCTGGTGGTTTAGAGGTTCCCGGGTTATTGTCACAACTTAAGAAATACGGGTGTTGACGATACATATAAAGTTCATCGGGTTTGGAATCAAATTTCTCTATTTTTATGCCCTTTCTCTTATTGTTCTCTTTTGCCTTATTAAATTGTGTTGGGGTAATTTCTATAACATCATCGGAATCCTTGTCGGGATCCGATTCATAGGAGAATTGGTAATCCTCCCAATACTTTGCTTCCTTGGCGAAAACACCATTGACCATAATTAACTTTGGTCGGTTGGTTGAGGATTTTCTTCTACTTAACCGTTTTATTATTTCCCCCACTGGTTCTATTTCTTCTTCCGGTTCCGATTCTTCTTCCGATTCCGATTCTTCTTCCGGTTCCGACTCTTCTTCCGGTTCCTCTTCGGGAACTTGTGAATCAGTCCACGAATCATTCCAATTTACATTTGACTCTTCATTATTATTAGGTGAGTCAATGGGACTTGTTCTAGAGGTAGACATCTATCACATAATATCAAACACGTTAAGAGATTAATATATCACATAATATTCACATGTTAAAAATATATAGTTTCCAACAAAATTTGTTAAGCAATCATTTTTCAAGTAAACACGGTCGAAGTCCAGACTCACTAATGCATCTTAACAAAATCGATAAGACACACTAATGCAAAATTCTGGTTCTCTAAGACCAACGCTCGGATACCAACTAAAATGTCCCGTTCTTATTGATTAAAAACGTTCCATATTAATTGATTTCGTTGCGAGGTTTTGACCTCTATATGAGATGTTTTTCAAAGACTGCATTCATTTTAAAACAAACCATAACCTTTATTTTATTAATAAAGGTTTAAAAAGCTTTACGTAGATTATCAAATAATGATAATCTAAAATATCCTGTTTACACGCGACCATTACATAATGGTTTACAATACAAATATGTTACAACGAAATAAGTTTCTTGAATGCAATTTTTACACAATATCATACAAGCATGGACTCCAAATCTCGTCCTTATTTAAGTATGCGACAGCGGAAGCTCTTAATAATCACCTGAGAATAAACATGCTTAAAACGTCAACAAAAATGTTGGTGAGTTATAGGTTTAACCTATATATTATCAAATCATAATAATAGACCACAAGATTTCATATTTCAATACACATCCCATACATAGAGATAAAAATCATTCATATAGTGAACACCTGGTAACCGACATTAACAAGATGCATATTTAAGAATATCCCCATCATTCCGGGACACCCTTAGGATATGATATAAATTTTGAAGTACTAAAGCATCCGGTACTTTGGATGGGGTTTGTTAGGCCCAATAGATCTATCTTTAGGATTCGCGTCAATTAGGGTGTCTGTTCCCTAATTCTTAGATTACCAGACTTAATAAAAAGGGGCATATTCGATTTCGATAATTCAACCATAGAATGTAGTTTCACGTACTTGTGTCTATTTTGTAAATCATTTATAAAACCTGCATGTATTCTCATCCCAAAAATATTAGATTTTAAAAGTGGGACTATAACTCACTTTCACAGATTTTTTACTTCGTCGGGAAGTAAGACTTGGCCATTGGTCGATTCACGAACCTATAACAAATATGTACATATATATCAAAGTTTGTTCAAAATATTGTTAGAATTTAACAAGTTCAAAACACTTAAACCATTTTAAGAATCATATCAAAGCGGAAGCATGTAAATAACCATTTTGAAACATGTATATCTTTAACCTTTTAATGTTAAATCCCAAATAGGATCAAGTTGTGAAACATACTTACAAACTACAAGAGAGAATAGAGATTATACCTACTCCAAGCTAGGTAATGAATGTAGAAGATGATGAAGATGAATGGAGCTTCAAAATGATGAAACCTCAAGGTGTTATACCCCAAACTTGTGCACCAACACCTAGCCTTTAGTTAGGATTTAATAGACACTTAATATCAACTTGCAAAACCAAGTGAAGACCCTTTTTTCCTTCCCTTTTGGTCACGGCACTCAGCAACAGCAATAAGGAGTTTTGCAGTTTTTTTTTTTGATGTAAAAAATGAAGTGTTTGCATGTGTGTTGGTTTCTCAAAGAGTCAAGGTCCATATACACATGTACATGGGAGGTGTTGACCACTAAATGGAGCCTTGGAGACATGAACTTATGCTCCCAATATGTTCCTCCATTTATTTTAAAGATTAGTTTTTTTTTATAAAATCTAATTTTATAAAAACCTCTCCTTTTTTATAAACTTCCATGCATTTTATTAGTTATGTACATTTATATTTATAAAACCAATTATATAAAATGTATCATAACTAAATTTAATTATTTAACCCATAAATAATTAAACACTTATTATATAAATTTTCCATAATTTATATACACATCAAATGACATTAATTTAGAAAACCATTTTTCTTAATTACAAGTGTCGCGTAATTAATCAACGATCCAATCGCTAAGATTAAATACGAATGAGGTGTCGGTAAGTTTGTTATTGGGTATGACCCGACTTGGATCAAAACACATTAGCCACGTTAATTTAATATGTCTCTCGGGCATACGAAATACCTTCAATCTCCCACTTGCACGAGAAACATAAGAAATTAATGCAAGTGATGGATACCACCTAACGACCGTCCATCACCCCCAATATGTTATGACTTTATGCCATTCAATAACATCATCCTTTTCGAGTTCCCATCTCGAATATGATTAGGTGAATATTTCATTGTATCCTTTCATCCTAGATGTCATGTTAAATCCGAGAGATACAGAGTGATCACTCTCTTTTAGATTTAACTTTATCAGGCCTTAGACATCTAACTCTCAACGAATAAGAGGGACAAATCCCATCTTGATTACATACGTCCTAGATATACACCTTGTATTATACCTGAGCTCTTCCTTATGAACTACCATATTTCAGAATAGCGAAGGAAAGAATCAAGGCACAATACTTGGTAAATATCCGAACCCAATATGTATCTCAGGTCAGAGGATACAATGATATTCGCCTTTACTCAAGATTACATGTGATCAACCACAAAGGCTCCATTCAATAAATCTTGAGAGCGGGTCTTCCAATATTTGTATCCCACAAATATCTATGAACTTTGGTAGCAACCTTGCCCCACATTCAACCCGTGAATGTATACCAATCCAAGTTCATAATAGTCTAAACCTCACATTTGCTCCCACAAATGTGATCGACTACGGAATTTAGAATAATTACTTATTCATGGATAAAATATGCAAAATAGGAACATGACTCAAAATAAATTAATACCAAAAATATATTAATGAGTTTGAACAATTTCGTTCCATTACAATACTTAAAATAGATCATGACCAATCACTAGAATATCGAAGCCCTAATGCACAAACATGTCCTGCAAGTTTTGGCCCATGTAAGAGCTTCGTGAGAGGATCCGCTATATTAAGATCTGTGTGAACTTTGCGAATACATATCTTTCCCTTTTCAACTTCATCCCTTATGTAGTTGAATCTCCGCTCAATGTGACGGGTCTTTTGGTGAGCACGAGGTTCCTTGATTTGAGCAATCGCACCCTCATTGTCACAAAAGATCTCAAGAGGGTCCTGAATGGAAGGGACTACTCCTAAGTCGTCGATGAATTTCTTCATCCATGCAGCTTCCTGAGCTGCCAATGATGCGGCGATGTACTCTGACTCTGTAGTGGATAAAGCAACAACATCCTGTTTTGAACTCTTCCAAGAGACTGCTCCTCCATTTAACGTAAAGACATAACCGGATTGTGATCGAGAATCATCTCGATCAGTTTGGAAACTCGCGTCCACGTAGCCTTTTACAGCGCGTTCCTCCTCACCAGACCCGTATATAAGAAACATATCCTTAGTCCTCCTAAGGTATTTCAATATACTTTTAACAGCAATCCAATGACTGTTTCCTGGGTTATTCTGGTATCTACTTGTCAGGCTAAGAGCGCATGACACATCCGGTCTAGTGCATATCATTGCATATATGATTGACCCAATAGCAGATGCGTACGGGACTTTCTTCATTCTCTCTTGTTCATCTTTCGTGGTAGGACACTGAGATGAACTGAGTGGCGTTCCTCTTTGAATAGGTACCAAACCTTTCTTAGAGTTGTCCATCTTGAACCTTTTCAAGATCTTTTCAATGTATGCACATTGATTCAAACCTATCAGTTTCTTGGATCTATTCCTGTAGATCCCAATCCCCAAAACGTATTGTGCTTCTCCAAGATCCTTAATGGAGAAGCATTTACTTAGCCAAGTTTTAACACCTTGCATTGCTGGAATATCATTTCCAAATAACAATATATCATCCACATATAGTACAAGGAACATGATAGTGCTCCCACTTTCTTTCTTGTATACACAAGCTTCATCACCATTTTTAATGAAGCCAAATTTCTTGGCCTCCTCATTAAATCGATGATTCCACATTCTAGATGCTTGTTTCAATCCGTAGATTGACTTCTTTAACTTGCATACCTTTTTAGGATATTTCAGATCAACAAAACCTTCAGGCTGAACCATATAGACATCTTCCTCAAGATGTCCATTTAGGAAAGCGGTCTTGACATCCATTTGCCATATTTCATAATCATAATGAGCAGCAATGGCAAGTAATATCCTAATAGACTTTAGCATTGCCACAGGCGAAAAAGTTTCATCATAGTCAACCCCTTGAGTTTGAGTGAAACCTTTTGCTACAAGTCTAGCTTTATATGTATCCAAGTTTCCATGTATGTCGGTTTTCATTTTGAAAAGCCATTTACAATCAACTAGCCTTGAGCCAGCAGGTTGTGTAACAAGTTCCCAAACTTGGTTGTCATACATGGATTGCATCTCAGCGTTCATGGCTTCCTGCCATTTATCTTTATCAATCCTTGATAAAGCATCTTGGTAGTTTATTGGTTCATCCAAATCAACCACATAGCAACCATCCATGAGAAACCCATATCTCTCAGGAGGATTACTAATCCTACCAGATCTGCGAACGTCTTGTGTATTTTGATCATCCATTTGATCATTCTCAACATTTTCATGTTGAGTGCTAGTGTCAACCAATTGTGTATCATCTACTTGATCTTGAACCTCTGCAAGATCTATCTTCCTTTCACTATTTCCTTCCATTAGGAACTTAGTTTCAAGGAATTCAGCCTTTCGAGCAACAAATACATTCTGCTCGGATGGATCATAGAAATAATATCCCATATTATCCTTGGGATATCCTATGAAGATACACTTCGTGGATCGAGCATTCAACTTATTAGGGACGTAACGCTTAGGATAAGCTTCACATCCCCATACCTTTAAGTATGATAGAGACGGAGGTTTTCCAAACCACATCTCATGAGGAGTTCGTTCCACTTTCTTGGTTGGGGCCATATTTAAAATACGAGCCGCGGAGCATAGACAATAACCCCAAAATGATATAGGTAACGAGCTTCTAGCCATCATAGATCAAACCATATCCATTAGGGTTCGGTTCCTCCTTTCGGAAACTCCATTCAGTTGGGGTGTTCCAGGAGGAGTGAGTTGCGAGATAATCCCACAACTTCTAAGATGATCTTGGAAAGCATCGCTTAGGTATTCACCTCCTCTATCGGTACGAAGTACCTTGATTGTCTTATTGAGTTGATTTTGTACTTCGTTTTGATATTCTTTGAATGCTTCAAAAGTTTCGTCCTTATGTCTTAACAAGTAGACATATCCAAAATGACTGAAGTCATCAATGAAAGTAACGAAGTATCTTTCACCATTCCTAGCTATGGGCTTAAAGGGTCCACATACATCCGAATGTATTAATCCCAATAAGTCCTTAGCCCTTTCATAGGTCCCTTTGAAAGGTGCTTTAGTCATTTTGCCTTGTAAACAAGATTCACATACATCAAACGAGTCCATCTCATTTGATTACAAGAGTCCATTCTTTTGAAGTTTACGTATTCGGTTCTTGTTTATGTGACCAAGGAGACAATGCCATAAGTAGGAATCACTCAAATCCCTTTTGAGTTTCTTGGTGCTAGTATGGTATATTGAGCTACTAGATGATGTATCATCATGAACCAATTCATAAATTCCATTTGAAGACGAAGCCTTAAAATAGAATACATTATCTAAATAAACGTGGATATCATTATTAACAAAATTAAGATAAAAACCACATTGTTTTAAACGGGAAACTAAAATAATGTTTCGACATAAATCCGGTGCATACAAAACATTGTTCAAAATAAGTTCCAAACCACTTGGAAGCTTTAATACAAAGTCTCCTTGAGCCTTCACTTGCACTTTGGCTCCATTACCCATAAAGAGACTTGATGTTCCCGCTTGCTTGCTACTTCTTTTGAACCCCTGCAAAGAATTGCAAATGTGAGTTCCACATCCAGTGTCTAATACCCATGTATTAGAAGAAGTAATACTAAGCTCTATATATACCATATATATATTACCTGAGGATTGCCCCGCATCCCTCTTTTCCTTCAACTCCTTAAGGTAGACCGGGCAGTTGCGTTTCCAGTGACCCATTTCACCGCAACCGAAGCACGGGTCTTCCTTGGGGTTTGCTTGTCCGGTAACCTTTTGCTTCTTGTTCTTGTTTTTGGTTGGGGTAACCATCCTCCTCTTTCCCTTGCCTTGATGGGCGGGTCCTTTCTTCTTAGCCACCTTTGGCTTAGAGGTGTTGTTACGTTTGGACCCACCATCATTGATCATTAGCACGGGTGAAGCCCTCTTACCCATGCTAGTTTCCGCCGTCCTAAGCATGCCATGAAGTTCGCCAATGGTCTTATCCATCCCATTCATATTGTAATTAATTACAAATTGGTCAAACCTCTTTGACAAGGAGTTTAGGATAAGATCCGTGGCTAGCTCATTAGATATGTTGAGATTAAGACGGTTTGCGCGATCAATGAGGCTTTTCATCTTAAGGACATAAGATGAAACGGATTGGGAGTCGTCCATACGACATGCATGAAGCGCTCGAACGGTCTCGAAGCGATCGACACGTGCTTGTTGAAGGAACATCTCCTTCAATTGCGTGATCATGTCGTATGCAGTATGATGCTCGAAATCCTTTTGGAGTTCAGGTATCATAGTCCCAAGCATTAGGCAAGCAACTTGCACCGAATCGGCGCAATACTTATCCCAATAAGCCATGCCTTCCGTATCATCCTCGTCGGGTTGATCGGGAATGGGGTCTTCCAACACATACGCCTTATCCTCAAGTTTGAGGACAATCCTAAGATTGTTGAACCAATCCATAAAGTTCGTATGGTTGAGTTTGTCGTTCTCGAGGAGAGACCTTAACGATAGGTTGTTCAAGTTAATAGGTGCGTTTTGCATGTTGTTGTTATTGGCGGCCATCTACAAAATTTAACAAAGTTCATTTAAGTATCGATTTTAAATTTAATAAACAATACCCTTTTAAATTTTAATTGACTTATTAAATATTAGAATCCAACGGTAAATCAAATTTCGGTTAGGTAACCTTTATCCCGTTATTTGATTTAGCTAGGTAGTCATTGTATGACAATTGCAATCCTTTTGCAACTTCTAAGTTATGGGATCATGCAATCCTTTTGCATGGCATATTAATCCCATCAACGCCTATTTGTTCCTCATGCTTCGGTGACCCTAAGTTCATGATTCCCAAATCAAGTCGTCCTACTTGTGTAAACGTGTAAATTCAACATACAAGTGGTTAGGTGACCTTTATCCCACAATTGTACGGAATTTACCTTAATCGTATTAGTTTGCTCATAACGGTTAGGTGACCTTTATCCCATTATGAGTTCCCTAATATTTTTAAGTGTTACACAAAAGGATGGCGTTTAGCTTGTTTGCCTTGTTTAATAAGGGATTTTAAGTTTTCATAATTTCTAGTTTAAGAAAACATTTATACCATACACCAACATGCATTTAGTGTATGGTTTATTTGAAAATCCATTTTTCTTGTTATGTAATAAAGCCAATTTTATTACATTAATATAAACCACTTTATATGTGTTTTAATAACCAATTATTATAATCCATTTAGCCATTTTAATTTAACCATTTAAATTATAGTTTGTCCTTTGCATGTTGTTAATTATGTCAAATTTAACCAATTAAATTGTCATTTTGCTTGTTGTTAATTTGTGATTTACTTGTAGCAACCAAACATACAAACCATAATCAACCAAATAAACAACCATGCATGCAAAATAATTTTGTTCACAATCAAGCCTTTTGATAAGCGTTTTGTTTAGCTGAAAACAAAATGCCACCGGATAATGGGTCATAACACAAAGTAGGAGATTTTACCACTCCCACTTAATCTTGCATCCAAGTAGATTCTTCTTGTGTTCTTCCTTTGACTCCATCTTTTGCATCTTCATTTTTACAAAATTATATCCTAATACATTTTTCTAAAAAATGAAAATACCACCTAATCTATTTTACATACCATATATAAAATAAATTACATAACCAAAATAATAATATTACAAACCAAATGAATGAATTAATATTACATACCAAATGAATGAATTAATTCAACCAAACATGCAACCATTCAAACACAAGGTCAAGGCTTGATTGTGAACATTAACTTACAACAATTTTGAACAAAATGGAGCAACCAAAACCCATTTTGAGTCCATACAAATCCGGCCAAAATTTGAATCCCACCCAAACCCTTAAATTTTTGCATTTTACTTGCATGCATGTTCATAAAATGCAAATATATAGTGGGTTTAAAAAATCATCTCGAAGCATATTTAAACAACTTCGGCTCTAGATACCATTGTTGGGATTTAACAAGTTCAAAACACTTAAACCATTTTAAGAATCATATCAAAGCGGAAGCATGTAAATAACCATTTTGAAACATGTATATCTTTAACCTTTTAATGTTAAATCCCAAATAGGATCAAGTTGTGAAACATACTTACAAACTACAAGAGAGAATAGAGATTATACCTACTCCAAGCTAGGTAATGAATGTAGAAGATGATGAAGATGAATGGAGCTTCAAAATGATGAAACCTCAAGGTGTTATACCCCAAACTTGTGCACCAACACCTAGCCTTTAGTTAGGATTTAATAGACACTTAATATCAACTTGCAAAACCAAGTGAAGACCCTTTTTTCCTTCCCTTTTGGTCACGGCACTCAGCAACAGCAATAAGGAGTTTTGCAGTTTTTTTTTTTTGATGTAAAAATGAAGTGTTTGCATGTGTGTTGGTTTCTCAAAGAGTCAAGGTCCATATACACATGTACATGGGAGGTGTTGACCACTAAATGGAGCCTTGGAGACATGAACTTATGCTACCAATATGTTCCTCCATTTATTTTAAAGATTAGTTTTTTTTATAAAATCTAATTTTATAAAAACCTCTCCTTTTTTTATAAACTTCCATGCATTTTATTAGTTATGTACATTTATATTTATAAAACCAATTATATAAAATGTATCATAACTAAATTTAATTATTTAACCCATAAATAATTAAACACTTATTATATAAATTTTCCATAATTTATATACACATCAAATGACATTATTTTAGAAAACCATTTTTCTTAATTACAAGTGTCGCGTAATTAATCAACGATCCAATCGCTAAGATTAAATACGAATGAGGTGTCGGTAAGTTTATTATTGGGTATGACCCGACTTGGATCAAAACACATTAGCCACGTTAATTTAATATGTCTCTCGGGCATACGAAATACCTTCAAATATATTTACAACACTTTTAATACATTTTGATGTTTTAAGTTTATTAAGTCAGCTGTCCTCGCTAGCAACCTACAACTAGTTGTCCACAGTTAGATATACAGAAATAAATCGATATATATTATCTTGAATCAATCCACGACCCAGTGTATACATATCTCAGTATTGATCACAACTCAAACTATATATATTTTGGAATCAACCTCAACCCTGTATAGCTAACTCCAACATTCACATATAGAGTGTCTATGGTTGTTCCGAAATATATATAGATGTGTCGACATGATAGGTCGAAACATTGTATATGTGTCTATGGTATCTCAAGATTACATAATATACAATACAAGTTGATTAAGTTATGTTGGAATAGATTTGTTACCAATTTTCACGTAGCTAAAATGAGTAGTTTTTACCAATTTTGTTTTGATCGTCATTTCTTCGTTTCTAATCCGTTTTGAGTGCTTTAAGCGGCCACGGTTTCGTATTGAAATTGATTTTATGAAACTAAACAGAAAAGGTATAGGTTTATAGTCGAAAATATAAGTTACAAGTCGTTTTTGAAAGAGGTAGTCATTTCCGTCGAAAGAACGACATCTTGATGACTGTTTTGAAAAACATACTTTCACTTTGAGTTTAACCATAATTTTTGGATATGGTTTCATGTTCATAAGAAAAATCATTTTCCCAGAAGTATAGCTTTTAAATCAAAGTTTTTTCATAGTTTTTAATTATCCAAACCAAAACAGCCCCTGGTTGTAACTACGATGGCGTAAATCCGGTTTTATGGTGTTTATCGTGTTTCCGGATTTTAAATCATTAAGTTAGCATATCATATAGATATAGATCATGTGCATAGTTGATTTTAAAAATGTAGTTAGAAGGATTAACTTTATTTGTTAACAAGTTTAGAATTAACTAAACTATGTTCTAGTGATTACTAGTTTACCACTTCAAATATGATAGCTTTTTATGTATGAATTGAATGATGTTATGAACATCATTACTACCTTAAGTTCCTTGGATAAACCTACTGGAAAAGATAAAAATGGATCTAGCTTCAACGGATCCTTGGATGGTCCGAAGTTCTTGAAGCAGAATCATGACACGAAAACAAGTTCAAGTAAGATCATCACTTGAAATAAGATTGTTATAGTTATAGAAATTGAACCAAAGTTTTAATATGATTATTACCTTGTATTAGAATGATAACCTACTGTAAGAAACAAAGATTTCTTGAGGTTGGATGATCACCTTACAAGATTGGAAGTGAACTAGCAAACTTGAAAGTATTCTTGATTTTATGTAACTAGAACTTGTAGAATTTATGAAGAACACTTAGAACTTGAAGTTAGAACTTGAGAGAGATCAATTAGATGAATAAAATTGAAGAATGAAAGTGTTTGTAGGTGTTTTTGGTCGTTGGTGTATGGATTAGATATAAAGGATATGTAATTTTGTTTTCATGTAAATAAGTCATGAATGATTACTCATATTTTTGTAATTTTATGAGATATTTCATGCTAGTTGCCAAATGATGGTTCCCACATGTGTTAGGTGACTCACATGGGCTGCTAAGAGCTGATCATTGGAGTGTATATACCAATAGTACATACATCTAAAAGCTGTGTATTGTACGAGTACGAATACGGGTGCATACGAGTAGAATTGTTGATGAAACTGAACGAGGATGTAATTGTAAGCATTTTTGTTAAGTAGAAGTACTTTGATAAGTGTCTTGAAGTCTTTCAAAAGTGTATGAATACATATTAAAACACTACATGTATATACATTTTAACTGAGTCGTTAAGTCATCGTTAGTCGTTACATGTAAGTGTTGTTTTGAGACCTTTAGGTTAACGATCTTGTTAAATGTTGTTAACCCAAAGTTTATAATATCAAATGAGATTTTAAATTATTATATTATCATGATATTATGATATATTAATATATCTTAATATGATATATACATTTAAATGTTGTTACAACGATAATCGTTACATATATGTCTCGTTTCGAAATCCTTAAGTTAGTAGTCTTGTTTTTACTTATGTAGTTCATTGTTAATACACTTAATGATATATTTAATTATCATATTATCATGTTATATATAATATAACAATGTATTAGTATGCTTCATATATGTTTAGTAAGACGTGGTTTTAATGATAATCGTTATATGTATCGTTTCGAGTTTCATACGTCAATAGTCTCCTTTTTAAGTATATAACTTATTGTTACTATTTTTAATGAGATACTTGATGATCATTATATCATGTTAAACATATATATTTATTCATTTATGTATCATCATGTCATATACAACTTATAGCGTTCGTGAATCATTGGTCAAACTGGGTAATCAGACGTTTACAAAATTTCCGTTTCAATTAACCAAGTCTTAACAAGTTTGATTGCTTAACATGTTGGAAACATTTAATCATGTAAATATATTTTCATTAAACATATAATCATAGAAAGGTTCAGAAAAGTTCGGGTCACTACATTTTATCTCAGCAAAGCCGGCGGCTTTAACTGAGGAAGCCGGCAGCTTCATCTGGTTCCCAGACAAAGTTTAGTTTTCGTCTAAGCAAACACTTTGAACGTTTAGTTCATAATGGTAGACGAACAGAAACGATTAAAGTAAATAAAACAGAATAAACGGTAAAATAAAGATAGAATCATACCTCAAAAAGGTAGATGAAAGAAACTTGGATTAAAAACTTGAATAATCTTGATTACAATGAAAGTAAAATCTGGTCTAAGGGTTTTAGAGAAAACCCTAAAGAAAAACGAAACTGCTATCTAAGTATTGAAGGTATATTGAAAACTGAAGCAGGAGACCTCTTGAAACGACCCGTCAAACTACACTTGACGACCATCGTTATCTTGGTCCCACAGCTTGATCATAACTCTATATGAATTTGATAAATAACCTTGCATTCTTTATTTAAAAATGATTTCCTATAAAGGAAACCTACCAAAATAGGTAAGTTTAGAAAAACCATACATTATTACTTAACCAAAAGTTGACCAAAACAAAGTCAACAACATCCACTATTAAATGTATCAAAATAGAATGCAAGTTAATGTTTAACAAAAGCTGCCATCATAAATATGCAGACTCTATAAGCACAGCGGAAGCAATCATTCATGAACTTGAGAATAAAACATGCGAGTAATTGTCAACAAAATTTTTTTGAGTGAATTATAGGTTTAATATTGCAAACAATATTTAAATTTAAGCCATAAAAATTTATGTTTAAAAACATAAAAACTCCTTTTTGGACCACAAAATTATATGCTAGAAAACATATAAAAACATTATTCCATTTTTCGTGAGCCACCTGGTAACCACTTAACCATTTATTTTCCCTTGCCAAACACAATAAATAATATACACCGAACAAGTGTATCTTCAACTAAATACGAAGTACTAAACATTCCGATTATAAATTGCTAGTGCGACTAGCTCGAAATGGGGTTGTCAAACCCGATAGATCTATCCGTAGGATTCGCGTTCACTAGTAGAAACCAGTGATTACAGTTACCAGACTAGGGAATATTTTTATTCAACTCACAATGAATAATTCACTTGAGTCCAAAATATAAAATAAATTGCATGCATTCTCATCCCAAAAGATTTAAATAGAAAAAAGGGGACTATAACTCACCTTAATAGCAAATGAAGTAACCACACAAATAAGCTAACAGCAAATGAAGTAAAGTGATCAGGAATGATCACAACGCCGACCTATAAATAAAGCAGGTCGATATAAATAACTAACTTAGGTCAAGTCTTAGCATGACAGCTATTGTACATGTTGCAAGTAGATATAGAACAATACTCAACATGCATCGGTTTGATCGGAACAGCGTACTGACACACACTTTCTATTTATAGAAAGTTTCTATTTTTAGCATGTTTCCATTTTTGGAAAGTTTCTATTTTAGGAAAGTTTCTATTTTAAGAAAGTTTCTATTTTAGGAAAGTTTTTATTTTAGGAAAGTTTCCAAATTTAGAAAGTTTCCATATTTAGAAAGTTTCCATTTTTAGAAAGTTTTTAAGTCAGGAAATTTTCCTTAATTAGAAAGTCAACAAAAGTCAACTGAAAGTCAAAGTCAACCGAAAGTCAACTCAAAAGTCAACCTTGGTCAAACATAGTCAAGATTAATTTTAAAAGTGTAAGTTATAATAATAGTATAAGTTATAATGTTAATTAAAGTTAAATATGTATAATTATGTCATAACATAAGTTTAATTAATTAAAATGATTTATTAAAGTTAACATAAGTTTAAATGATATAATTAATATAACAAAAGTATTTAATTAATTAATTAAATATTAATCATAATATAATTATTATTAATTAATAATAAATTTTAATCATATCATAAGTATCATTAATTAATAATGAATTATTAATCATATCATAAGTTTCTAATTATAATTATTAAATCATAAGTATTTAATAATTAAAATTATAATTAAATAATAACTAAGCCTTAAAATAATTAAATAATTAATTAATCCTTATTATAAGTCTTATTATAATAATCTCATAATATAAGTTTAATACTTATCATAAGTATTTTCCGTTAATAATAAAAGTATTATTAATCATAAGTTTAATTAAAATGTTAATTAAATCATAAATAATAATTAAATGATATAATAAATATATATATATCATAAGTCTTAATTTATAATAATTACTTTTTATATCATAAGTAATTTAATAATAATGAAAGTCATTATTTATATCATAATTTTTAATAATTAACCATAAGTTTTAATCAAAAGTTCATCGGGTCATATCTCGAGCCCCGGGTGTCGGTTTTCGGCGAGCCTTATATATATCTCTGCCTAATCAAACCACCCGACACATTGGTGCACTCAAGAACACTCCAACAACAGTAACCATGTCATGATGATCAGCCATTAAACAACTTGGAACTTTAATCCGTTCAAAATCATGTTTTAGTCATAACGGGTGATCCGTGGCCCGGATTTCGATGACCCGAACATGAAAGTTCATCCCATCATCAATCCTAACATACTAGTACACCCTAAATACTCCAAAAGTGGTCAAAAGGTCTGACCAAACCAGGTTTATTTCGTTTTCATATTTCAATCTCAACAAAACATCATTTTAATCATAACTAGAGCTCCGGGAATCGAAATGACATGAATCCGGAGTCTAAAATTAATGTCTTGATGAGAGGAACTCATCTAAACACTTCAATTTCACTTTTATATCAGTTAAATAATCAGAAATGAACAAAAAGGCTGCTGTCCCAAATTAATCAAACCGAAAACATGAATTAACGAGCATTTCTACGCATACAATCAACAATACAATAACATATAAGCATCATACTATCAATATAACATATAAAAACAGAAAAATTAAAGAAAAATTGAAAAGCTAGGGTTAGGATTTATACCCTAATCAAGAATTGAGTGATATGAACGTGTAGAGATCGAAGAGTAGAATCCGGCAATGATAAAAGCCCCAAATCTTCAAGATGAAAATCAAAAGATGATGATGATGATGTGTTCTGTAGGTGACGGCTCAAAAAGAAAAAGGGAGGAAGGAATGAGAGAAAAATGAAGTGAGAGGTTTTAGGTCTTGAATTAGAAATGGGAAAAATTAATAAAATGAAAGTAAAATGGAAAATTAAAAATGGGATGGTGTATGGCCATGTTCGGCCGAAAATTTGATGGAGTGGGGCCCTTAGTGGGACAACTTCATAAAATGTGTAATTGCTTTTGGCCCGAACGCCCGATCGAAGCCCGAAACGCGAAAACGCTACTACGCGATTGATTTTTTGGAGAGATAACAAATACACGACGAATAAAATATATAAACACTATATATAAACATATGACATTAAAATATCATATTTAAAATAATTTGGATTTAAAAATTCCAAAAGCTTGATCGTTGGTTTGAAAACCGAAAAGATTCGCCGGATAGAAATCCACGACACGTAGAAACGTATAACTTAAAATATGAATACAAATATTCACATAACACATGAAAATTAATATATTATTACAAAAATAATAATATAGGTCATAGAAATGATGTGGCACGAATAATAATTAATGGTCATTAAATAATTAACGGTAAAAGATAACGGAAAAAGTAGGGTCGTTACAGTACCTTCCCGTTACGGAAATTTTGTCCCTAAATTTAAGCAGGTCCAGGGGTTGACTCGACATCTGGGAACAAATGCGGGTACTTCTGCCTCATCTGATCTTCACGTTCCCAAGTGAACTCGGGTCCGCGTCTGGCATTCCATCTCACTCGGATAATAGGAATCCTACTTTGCTTAAGAGTCTTAACCTCCCGATCCATAATCTCGGCAGGTTCCTCAATAAAATGTAGTTGCTTATCAACATGGGAATCGTCAAGAGGAATCGTTTCATCGGCCTCGGCCAAACACTTCTTCAAATTCGATACATGAAAAAACGTCATGAACAACACTGAGTTCTTGTTGCAATTTCAAACGATAAGCCACTGGTCCAACTCTCTCAATAATCTCAAACGGTCCCACGAAACGAGGACTCAACTTTCCCCTTTTACCAAAACGTATCATGCCCTTCCAAGGTGATACCTTCAACATAACACGATCACTAACCTGAAATTAAATATCGTTCCTTCTCTTATTAGCATAACTCCTTTGCCGACTTCTGGCGGTTCACAATCTTTCCTTAATCTGTACGATCTTCTCGGTAGTCTCATGAATAATTTCTGGACCTGTGAGTTGAGCATCCCCAACCTCATTCCAACAGACAGGAGACCTACACTTTCTACCATACAGAGCTTCAAACGGTGCGACTTTAATACTTGCATGATAACTGTTGTTATAAGAAAATTCAGCTAGAGGCAAATATTTATCCCACCCATTATCAAAATCGATAACACACTCTCGTAACATATCTTCTAGCATTTGAATGGTCCTTTCACTCTGACCATCCATCTGTGGATGATAAGTGGTGCTCATATCCAACTTAGTTCCCAAAGCCTCCGGTAAGGATTGCCAAAACCTAGGTATAAATCGACTGTCTCGGTCTGAAATAATAGATACAGGAACACCATGTCTGGGAGCAATCTCCTTCAAATACAAATGAGTAAGTTTTTTCATCGAGTCCGTTTCCCTAATAAGCAAGAAATGAGCTGACTTTGTGAGTCGGTCAACAATCACCCAAATGGTGTCATAACCACCCACAACCCTTGGTAACTTCGTAATAAAATCCATCGTAATACCTTCCCACTTCCATTCGGGAATCTCAGGTTGCACAAAAAGTCCTGACGGTTTCTGATGTTCAGCTTTAACCTTAGCACAAGTTAAACACTTAGCCACATATGTAGCCACATCAGCCTTCAAATTAGGCCACCAATACAGCTCCTTAAGATCATGATACATCTTTCCTAAACTAGGGTGAAGAGAGTACCTAGACTTATAAGCCTCCTCTAGAACAAGTTGTCGCAGATCACTAAACTTCGGAACCCAAATGCGTCCCGCAAAATACCGAGGTTCATACTTCTAACTGTTTACTCAAGCCTCGGACCTTCCCGTTACAAAATTCTCCTCCTTCAAGGCTTCTTGTTGAGCTGTAAGAATCTGCCTTGCGAGGTTTGTTCGAATGGTCATATTTAAGGCCCTAAACCTATGAGGTTCAGTCCTCTATTTACGACTTAACGTATCAGCCACAACATTGGCCTTTCCTGGATGATATAAAAGTTCACAATCATAATTATTTAACGTCTCAACCCATCTTCGCTGTCTCATATTTAGCTATTTTTGATCAAGAATATGTTGAAGACTTTTGTGATCAGTGTACACTGTTCCTTTGACCCCATATAAATAATGTCTCTAAATCTTAAGCGCAAACACAACAGCTCCCAACTCTAAATCATGGATTGTATAATTCTGTTCATGGATCTTCAACTGACGTGACGCATAAGCGATGACTTTCTTTCGTTGCATCAAAACGCAACCAAAGCCTTGCCACGAAGCATCACAATAGATAACAAAATCATCATTACCCTCAGGCAGTGATAATATCAGTGCAGAAGTTAACTTCTTCTTCAGATTTTGGAAAGCAGACTCTTGCTCACTCTTCTACTCGTGCTTCTTCCCCTTATGCGTTAAAGTAGTCAGAGGTTTCGCTACTCGTGAAAAATCTTGAATGAACCTTCTATAATAGCCAGTCAAACCTAGGAACTGACGAATCTGAGTAGGAGTCTTCGGAGTTTCCCACTTCTCAATTACCTCATTCTTGGCAGGATCAACTTGAATTCCCTGTTTACTAACAACGTGCCCAAGGAATTGAACCTCTTTCAACCAGAACGCATATTTGGAAAAATTCAGCATACAGCTCTTCTTTTCTTAACAAATCAAGCACTAATCTTTATGCTCTTGATCACTCTTGGAATAAATAAGGATGTCATCGATGAAAACAATAACGAATTTGTCCAGATAGGGTCTACACACACGGTTCATGAGGTCCATGAACACATCAGGTGTGTTTGTCAATCCGAACGGCATAACAAGAAATTCGTAGTGACCATAACGGGTACAGAAAATGGTTTTCGGAATATCAGTTTCTTTAGCCCGCAGTTGGTGTTAACCGGAACGAAGATCAATCTTAGAATAAACGGATGAACCTTGAAGTTGATCGAACAGATCATAAATTTTTGGAAGAGGGTAACGGTTCTTAACCGTAAGCTTGTTTAACTCGCGATAATCAATACACCATCAGAACGAACCACCTTCCTTCTTAACAAACAAAACAGGAGCTCCCCAAGGGGACGAACTGGAACAAATGAAATATAGTTGCAACAATGAAGGAAGAAATATATATATAGAGTAGTCACATCGGTGGCATAGATATTTAAGGCAATTCTCTCAAAGGAGATAACGAGGATCATGGACTTCAAAGTAAAGTTTCATTACATTTCTAAAAGGAAGACGTACGAAAGGTGTGATATTTCAACGAGAGTGAACTTCCTTGTATAATGAGCGAGGAAATCTAGGATTCATCCATATTCTTAAATTTATGTGCGGATGAAAAGAACGCGAATCATGGGTTATAAAGAATGGTCGACTCCAGGTGAGATGAATCTCCAAAAAATAATTTCGTGTATCTCAAAGTATTGAATCCTAGGATTGATGTTTACGAGGGTGTTGCGGTTGACAGCGAATATTGAGAGTAGAAACTCCTCAAACAGTCTAGTGTAATATATATCCATGATACCCACTATAACAACAGTTGGGGTAGAAACTCACCTAGCGCCTTTTCTACAATAGGGTGACTACCGAGTGTACCCCAGAAAATTGATTTATCGGTCCACGTTTCGGCCATGTCCAACCATAAGAGGGAAAAATTTTATGAGCGCAAAGACTTTCCAACAAGTTTTATAAAACCGGCATCCAAAGTGGTGTAAGAGTTTCTATCAATGAACATAATGGTAAGTTTCATCCTTAAACGTAGGATGAGAAGAACTGTGATCCAAACACTCTGTAGAGTAATGCGAAAAATTGATAAAATCAATCAAAGGAGTTTTGAAAAAGCTTTAAACTTTTGACGTGACAACATAAACGGAACGAAGTTCTTAGTAAATTTAGAAGCATGTACAACGTGTACCATTTTGTATAAAGCAAATTGACTTAGTCAAACAGCTCAATAAATGAGTGGTTTTAAAATAATTTTGAAGGTATGATTTAGTATATACTAGCCAAAATAGGTAAGGGTAAATTTATTCATTTGAATCCATACGTACATATGTGATTTTATAAATTGTATACATGACAAAATATTTCATTACTTCTATTCGCCCATAATCCCGTGAGAACCGCCCAATTAAACAAATGTGTGAAACTCCCGATGATAACAGAGTATCTGTATTTCAGAGGTTACAAGTTGAAGTAAGATCGTGGAAGATCGAGTAAAGGACTTGAATCGTCGTGCGACATTTGACCAAAAAAAGTTACGAGGTCATGAAAACCAATGAGTTAAATGTTGTTTTGACTATTATCAGGACATAAGTCCTTGGGCCAAAACTGTTCCCGAGCGAAGCTGTTGCTAACAAGCGAGTTATGAAGGATAGAGCATGAGATAGATAATCTGGTTACAATGAGCTTCTCATATATCAACAAATAAGATAATGAATATTTTCCCTACCCATGTAATACATCGGAATTTCTGAATGAGTGGTGTAAACATTTTCTTTGACTCGCTTTCTATTCCTCATGTCACAATATTGGGACTTCTTTATAAATTAACGTAATATAATCACGTTGGCCTGACGCCATTATATTTTCACTAATTCATAGTTCCATTTCAATAGCACTGCATGAGGTCAGGACACGTGATCAACCTCGAATTTCCACACAATTTCTCTAAAATGATTTCTTAAACAATGTGCTAAGGATAGCACAAGAAACAAAAACATCAAAAGTGATGAATAGGAGTACCGATGACATGAAAATGTCTTCGAAGTACCAAGAATCTCTAAAAGTCAAGAATGACATTTTTCGGTTCAAAAACCAAAGCACGTAGGCACAACGGCACAAAGGCACGTAATATAACAAGAATGTTATATACCTAAACATAATAGCTGACATTGAAATGCCGAGCATTTAGAAGTCAAGAATGACATCTCACGTAATATAACTCAAACGTTATATACATAATCATAGTAGATGACATAGAAATGTCAAGAATTTCAGAAGTCAAGAATGACATCCCTCGGTTTCACTATCCGAGGTGTTCTTATAAAGATAAACTCACATGAGAGTTGAAGAATACATTTAAATGGAATGGAAGTTCCTCCCGGAATCAGAAGATAGAAGAGATGTATGTATATGAAAATAATATACATACCAATACGATACAAATAATCACATATAATAATATTTTATAGGCCGGGCTGTAGACTAGACTCACTAATGCACCCTATTGACTCGGGTAACGACATCAATGCAGCCTAATTCCCTACAACCAGAGCTCTGATACCAACTGAAACGACCCGTCAAAGTACACTTGACGACCATCGTTATCTTGGTCCCACAGCTTGATCATAACTCTATATGAATTTGATAAATAACCTTGCATTCTTTATTTAAAAATGATTTCCTATAAAGGAAACCTACCAAAATAGGTAAGTTTAGAAAAACCATACATTATTACTTAACCAAAAGTTGACCAAAATAAAGTCAACAACATCCACTATTAAATGTATCAAAATAGAATGCAAGTTAATGTTTAACAAAAGCTGCCATCATAAATATGCAGACTCTATAAGCACAGCGGAAGTAATCATTCATGAACCTGAGAATAAAACATGC
Organism: Rutidosis leptorrhynchoides; assembly: GCF_046630445.1. Lineage (NCBI taxonomy): Eukaryota > Viridiplantae > Streptophyta > Magnoliopsida > Asterales > Asteraceae > Rutidosis > Rutidosis leptorrhynchoides. The sequence continues at coordinate 318,244,729 of NC_092340.1, forward strand.
GAGTAACTGTCAACAAAAAAATGTTGAGTGAATTATAGGTTTAATATTGCAAACAATATTTAAATTTAAGTCATAAAAATTTATGTTTGAAAACATAAAAACTCCTTTTTGGACCACAAAATTATATGCTAGAAAATATATAAAAACATTATTCCATTTTTCGTGAGCCACCTGGTAACCACTTAAACATTTATTTACCCTTGCCAAACACAATAAATAATATACACCGAACAAGTGTATCTTCAACTAAATACGAAGTACTAAATATTTCGATTATAAATTGCTAGCGCGACTAGCTCGAAATGGGGTTGTCAAACCCGATAGATCTATCCGTAGGATTCACGTTCACCAGTAGAAACCAGTGATTACAGTTACCAGACTAGGGAATATTTTTGTTCAACTCACAATGAATAGTTTAAACCAACCTCCACTTGATTCCAAAATATAAAATAAATTGCATGCATTCTCATCCCAAAAGATTTAAATAGAAAAAGGAGACTATATCTCACCTTAATAGCAAATGAAGTAACCACACAAATAAGCGATCATCAAATGAAGTAAAGTGATCAGGAATGATCACAACGCCGACCTATAAATAAAGCAGGTCAATATAAATAACTAACTTAGGTCAAGTCTTAGCATGATAGCTATTGTACATGTTGCAAGTAGACATAGAACAATACTCAACATGCATCAATTTGATCGGAACAGCGTACGGACATACACTTTCTATTTTTAGAAAGTTTCTATTTTTAGCATGTTTCCATTTTTGGAAAGTTTCTATTTTAGGAAAGTTTCTATTTTAAGAAAGTTTCTATTTTAGGAAAGTTTCTATTTTAGGAAAGTTTCCAAATTTAGAAAGTTTTCATATTTAGAAAGTTTTTAAGTTAGGAAAGTTTCCTTAATTAGAAAGTCAACAAATGTCAACTAAAAGTCAAAGTCAACCGAAAGTCAACTCAAAAGTCAACCTTGGTCAAACATAGTCAACATTAATTTTAAAAGTGTAAGTTATAATAATAGTATAAGTTATAATGTTAACTAAAGTTAAATATGTATAATTATGTCATAACATAAGTTTAATTAATTAAAATGATTTATTAAAGTTAACATAAGTTTAAATGATATAATTAATATAACATAAGTATTTAATTAATTAATTAAATCTTAATCATAATATAATTATTATTAATTAATAATAAATTTTAATCATATCATAAGTGTCATTAATTAATAATGAATTATTAATCATATCATAAGTTTCTAATTATAATTATTAAATCATAAGTATTTAATAATTAAAATTATAATTAAATAATAACTAAGCCTTAAAATAATTAAATAATTAATTAATCCTTATTATAAGTCTTATTATAATAATCTCATAATATAAGTTTAATACTTATCATAAGTATTTTCCATTAATAATAAAAGTATTATTAATCATAAGTTTAATTAAAATGTTAATTAAATCATAAATAATAATTAAATGATATAATAAATAAATACATATCATAAGTCTTAAATTATAATAATTACTTTTTATATCATAAGTAATTTAATGATAATGAAAGTCATTATTTATATCATAAGTTTTAATAATTAACCATAAGTTTTAATCAAAAGTTCATCGGGTCATATCTTGAGCCCCAGGTGTCGGTTTTCGGCGAGCCTTATATATATCTCTGTAGTGACCTGAACTTTTCCATGTTTATATATATTAATTGAGATTGATATTTACATGATTAAATGTTTCCAACATGTTAAGCAATCAAACTTGTTAAGACTTGATTAATTGAAATATGTTTCATATAGACAATTGACCACCCAAGTTGACCGGCGATTCACGAACGTTAAAACTTGTAAAAACGACATGACGATATATATATGGATATACATATGGTTAACATGAGATTATGATAAGTAAGTATCTCCATAAGTATATTAACAATGAGTTATATACATATAAACAAGACTACTAACTTAAGGATTTCGAAACGAGACATATATGTAACGATTATCGTTGTAACGACATTTAAATGTATATATATCATATTAAGATATATTAATATATCATAATATCATGATAATATAATAATTTAACATCTCATTAGATATAATAAACAATGGGTTAACAACATTAATTGAGATCGTTAACTTAAAGGTTTCAAAACAACACTTACGTGTAACGACTAACGATGACTTAACGACTCAGTTAAAATGTATATACATGTAGTGTATTTAGATGTATTAAAATACTTTTGGAAGACTTCAAGACATATATCAAAACACTCATACTTAACGAAAATGGTTACAGTTACTTTCCCATTCTTTTCTTTCATCAAGAATTCTAGTCGTATTTTTACCCGTATTATACACAGCTTCAAAACGTACTTACTATGGGTATATACCAATAGGAACTAGCATGGGATTCCACTCTTGATTATGTCATGTATGACTAATCAATTTTAACTTCTACCATGAGCTAGTCAACTAACTAGAACTCCTTTTAACCCCACTCACCACTCACCAATTACCACTCATCATTCACTCCATTTCACTTCCAATTCTCTTTCTAATTCTCTCTCAACACACCCACACTATTATGAACGTATTTTTCCAGTAGTTAATCATCATCTTCATCAAAAATCACTTCAAGAATCAAGCTATAATCATCATAGGAAGAACACTTCAAGAACACTTCAAAAATCCCTTCAAGTTTACTAATTTACTTCCAAGCTTTCTAATCCATTCCAAGTAATCATCTAAGATCAAGAAACCTTTGTTATATACAGTAGGTTATCTTTCTTATTCAAGGTAATATTCATATTCAAACTTTGATTCAATTTCTAAAACTATAAACTATCTTAATTCGAGTAAAAATCTTACTTGAACTTGTTTTTGTGTCATGATCCTACTTCAAGAACTTTCAAGCCATCCAAGATCCTTTGAAGCTAGATCATTTCTTATCACTTCCAGTAGGTTTACCTACTAAACTTGAGGTAGTAATGATGTTCATAACATCATTTGATTCATATATATAAAACTATCTTATTCGAAGGTTTAAACTCGTAATCACTAGAACATAGTTTAGTTAATTCTAAACTTGTTCGCAAACAAAAGTTAATCCTTCTAACTTGACTTTTAAAATTAACTAAACACATGTTCTATATCTATATGATATGCTAACTTAATGATTTAAAACCTGGAAACACGAAAAACACCGTAAAACCGGATTTACGCCGTCGTAGCAACACCGCGGGCTGTTTTGGGTTAGTTAATTAAAAACTATGATAAACTTTGATTTAAAAGTTGTTATTCTGAGAAAATGATTTTTATTATGAACATGAAACTATATCCAAAAATTATGGTTAAACTCAAAGTGGAAGTATGTTTTCTAAAATGGTCATCTAGACGTCGTTCTTTCGACTGAAATGACTACCTTTACAAAAATGACTTGTAACTTATTTTTCCGACTATAAACGTATACTTTTTCTGTTTAGATTCATAAAATAGAGTTCAATATGAAACCATAGCAATTTGATTCACTCAAAACGGATTTAAAATGAAGAAGTTATGGGTAAAACAAGATTGGATAATTTTTCTCATTTTAGCTACGTGAAAATTGGTAACAAATCTATTCCAACCATAACTTAATCAACTTGTATTGTATATTATGTAATCTTGAGATACCATAGACACGTATACAATGTTTCGACCTATCATGTCGACACATCTATATATATTTCGGAACAACCATAGACACTCTATATGTGAATGTTGGAGTTAGCTATACAGGGTTGAGGTCGATTCCAAAATATATATAGTTTGAGTTGTGATCAATACTGAGATACGTATACACTGGGTCGTGGATTGATTCAAGATAATATTTATCGATTTATTTCTGTACATCTAACTGTGGACAACTAGTTGTAGGTTACTAACGAGGACAGCTGACTTAATAAACTTAAAACATCAAAATATATTAAAAGTGTTATAAATGTATTTTGAACATACTTTGATATATATGTATATATTGTTATAGGTTCGTGAATCAACCAGTGGCTAAGTCTTACTTCCCGACGAAGTAAAAATCTGTGAAAGTGAGTTATAGTCCCACTTTTAAAATCTAATATTTTGGGATGAGAATACATGCAGGTTTTATAAATGATTTACAAAATAGACACAAGTACGTGAAACTACTGTAGTGACCCGAACTTTTCCATGTTTATATATATTAATTGAGATTTATGTTTACATGATTAAATGTTTCCAACATGTTAAGCAATCAAACTTGTTAAGACTTGATTAATTGAAATAGGTTTCATATAGACAATTGACCACCCAAGTTGACCGGTGATTCACGAACGTTAAAACTTGTAAAAAAAAAAAAACTATATGATGACATATATATGGTTATATATATAGTTAACATGATATTATGATAAGTAAACATATCATTAATTATATTAACAATGAACTACATATGTAAAAACAAGACTACTAACTTAATGATTTTGAAACGAGACATATATGTAACGTTTATCGTTGTAACGACATTTAATGTATATATATCATATTAAGAGATATTCGTACATCATAATATCATGATAATATAATAATTTAAAATCTCTTTTGATATTATAAACATTGGGTTAACAACATTTAACAAGATCGTTAACCTAAAGGTTTCAAAACAACACTTACATGTAACGACTAACGATGACTTAACGACTCAGTTAAAATGTATATACATGTAGTGTTTTAATATGTATTTATACACTTTTGAAAGACTTCAATACACTTATCAAAATACTTCTACTTAACAAAAATGCTTACAATTACATTCTCGTTCAGTTTCATCAACAATTCTACTCGTATGCACCCGTATTCGTACTCGTACAATACACAGCTTTTAGATGTATGTACTATTGGTATATACACTCCAATTATCAGCTCTTAGCAGCCCATGTGAGTCACCTAACACATGTGGGAACCATCATTTGGCAACTAGCATGAAATATCTCATAAGATTACAAAAATATGAGTAATCATTCATGACTTATTTACATGAAAACAAAATTACATATCCTTTATATCTAATCCATACACCAACGACCAAAAACACCTACAAACACTTTCATTCTTCAATTTTCTTCATCTAATTGAACTCTCTCAAGTTCTATCTTCAAGTTCTAAGTGTTCTTCATAAATTCCAAAAGTTCTAGTTTCATAAAATCAAGAATACTTTCAAGTTTGCTAGCTCACTTCCAATCTTGTAAGGTGATCATCCAACCTTAAGAAATCTTTGTTTCTTACAGTAGGTTATCATTCTAATACAAGGTAATAATCATATTCAAACTTTGGTTCAATTTCTATAACTATAACAATCTTATTTCAAGTGATGATCTTACTTGAACTTGTTTTCGTGTCATGATTTTGCTTCAAGAACTTTGAGCCATCCAAGGATCCATTGAAGCTAGATCCATTTTTCTCTTTTCCAGTAGGTTCATCCAAGGAACTTAAGGTAGTAATGATGTTCATAACATCATTCGATTCATACATATAAAGCTATCTTATTCGAAGGTTTAAACTTGTAATCACTAGAACATAGTTTAGTTAATTCTAAACTTGTTCGCAAACAAAAGTTAATCCTTCTAACTTGACTTTTAAAATCAACTAAACACATGTTCTATATCTATATGATATGCTAACTTAATGATTTAAAACCTGGAAACACGAAAAACACCGTAAAACCGGATTTACGCCGTCGTAGTAACACCGCGGGCTGTTTTGGGTTAGTTAATTAAAAACTATGATAAACTTTGATTTAAAAGTTGTTATTCTGAGAAAATGATTTTTATTATGAACATGAAACTATATCCAAAAATTATGGTTAAACTCAAAGTGGAAGTATGTTTTCTAAAATGGTCATCTAGACGTCGTTCTTTCGACTGAAATGACTACCTTTACAAAAACGACTTGTAACTTATTTTTCCGACTAGAAACCTATACTTTTTTTGTTTAGATTCATAAAATAGAGTTCAATATGAAACCATAGCAATTTGATTCACTCAAAACGGATTTAAAATGAAGAAATTATGGGTAAAACAAGATTGGATAATTTTTCTCATTTTAGCTACGTGAAAATTGGTAACAAATCTATTCCAACCATAACTTAATCAACTTGTATTATATATTATGTAATCTTGAGATACCATAGACACGTATACAATGTTTCGACCTATCATGTCGACACATCTATATATATTTCGGAACAACCATAGACACTCTATATGTGAATGTTGGAGTTAGCTATACAGGGTTGAGGTTGATTCCAAAATATATATAGTTTGAGTTGTGATCAATACTGAGATACGTATACACTGGGTCGTGGATTGATTCAAGATAATATTTATCGATTTATTTCTGTACATCTAACTGTGGACAACTAGTTGTAGGTTACTAACGAGGACAGCTGACTTAATAAACTTAAAACATCAAAATATATTAAAAGTGTTGTAAATATATTTTGAACATACTTTGATATATATGTATATATTGTTATAGGTTCGTGAATCAACCAGTGGCCAAGTCTTACTTCCCGACGAAGTAAAAATCTGTGAAAGTGAGTTATAGTCCCACTTTTAAAATCTAATATTTTTGGGATGAGAATACATGCAGGTTTTATAAATGATTTACAAAATAGACACAAGTACGTGAAACTACATTCTATGGTTGAATTATCGAAATCGAATATGCCCCTTTTTATTAAGTCTGGTAATCTAAGAATTAGGGAACAGACACCCTAATTGACGCGAATCCTAAAGATAGATCTATTGGGCCTAACAAACCCCATCCAAAGTACCGGATGCTTTAGTACTTCGAAATTTATATCATATCCGAAGGGTGTCCCGGAATGATGGGGATATTCTTATATATGCATCTTGTTATTGTCGGTTACCAGGTGTTCACCATATGAATGATTTTTATCTCTAAGTATGGGATGTGTATTGAAATATGAAATCTTGTGGTCTATTGTTACGATTTGATATATATAGGTTAAACCTATAACTCACCAACATTTTTGTTGACGTTTTAAGCATGTTTATTCTCAGGTGATTATTAAGAGCTTCCGCTGTCGCATACTTAAATAAGGACAAGATTTGGAGTCCATGCTTGTATGATATTGTGTAAAAACTGCATTCAAGAAACTTATTTTGTTGTAACATATTTGTATTGTAAACCATTATGTAATGGTCGTGTGTAAACAGGATATTTTAGATTATCATTATTTGATAATCTACGTAAAGCTTTTTAAACCTTTATTGATGAAATAAAGGTTATGGTTTGTTTAAAAATGAATGCAGTCTTTGAAAAACGTCTCATATAGAGGTCAAAACCTCGCAACGAAATCAATTAATATGGAACGTTTTTAATCAATAAGAACGGGACATTTCAGTTGGTATCCGAGCGTTGGTCTTAGAGAACCAGAAAATTTGCATTAGTGTGTCTTATCGAGTTTGTTAGGATGCATTAGTGAGTCTGGACTTCGACCGTGTTTTCTTTAAAAATGATTGCTTAACATTTTTGTTGGAAACTATATATTTTTAACATATGAATATTATGTGATATATTAATCTCTTAACGTGTTTGATATTATGTGATAGATGTCTACCTCTAGAACAAGTCCCATTGACTCACCTAATAATAATGAAGAGTCAAATGTAAATTGGAATGATTTGTGGACTGATTCACAAGTTCCCGAAGAGGAACCGGAAGAAGAGTCGGAACCGGAAGAAGAATCGGAACCGGATGAAGAAATAGAACCGGTGGGGGAAATAATAAAACGGTTAAGTAAAAGAAAATCCTCAACCAACCGACCAAAGTTAATTATGGTCAATGGTGTTTCCGCCAAGGAAGCAAAATATTGGGAGGATTACCAATTCTCCGATGAATCGGATTCCGACGAGAATTCCGATGATGTTATAGAAATTACCCCAACTGAATTTAAAAAGGCAAAAGAAAATAATAAGGGAAAGGGCATAAAAATAGAGAAATCTAATTCCAACCCCGATGAACTTTATATGTATCGTCAACCCCCGAAGTCCTTAAGTTGTAACAATGACCCGGGAACCTCTAAACCACCAGGTTTTTCTAAACCAATGTGGACAACGACGGCTCGTATTAGGGGAACATCGTATATCCCTAGAAACTTGGCAAAACGAACCAAAACTGAAGAAGAAGAAACAAGCGAGTCGGAATAAGATAGTTGTATTCGTGTGGTGTAATATATGGAATATAGTGTTCTTATGCTTTATGATATATGTAAAAATTGCTTGTATTAATAAGTATTTTTTTTATGAATCTAACTCTTGTCTATTTTACAGTTTAAAAACACAAAATGGATAGACAACCCAATATTTTAAGAGACCTACCCGGAGACATGATTGATGAAATCTTGTCTAGAGTCGGCCAGAATTCTTCGGCACAACTATTTAAGGCGAGATCAGTTTGTAAGACATTCGAAGAACGTTCCAAGAATGTCTTGGTTTATAAGAGACTTTCGTTTGAAAGATGGGGGATATCACATTGGGAAACCCATAAGTTACGATGTGTTTACTTTGACGCATATATTGCGGGGAACCCAAATGCTATTTTACGCAACGGGTTAAGAAATTATTTTGACTCAATATATCCGAATATTGGACTTCGTGATTTAGAAAAAGCGGCTAACATGCAACATAAAGAAGCATGTTATGCTTACGGATTAGTAATGTTCGCTTCTCACCAAAGTGAGAACAAGAACATCGGGCTACAACTATTAAACAAAACGTTTCCACAAGTGACGGAGTCGGTAATTGGGGTAAGAAATGAGGTTTTTAGATTATTACGGGACTGTTGGACATTACGTAACCCTCGTCCCTTTGATGACGTTACAACACGCTGTCTTATCAACGGCCATAACGGTTATGTTGCACAAGACCAAGGATGGGAAGTAGTCCTAGTAAAACCAGAATGCATGACTTGTTTCTGGACGTATGAATTACGTGTCTTTATTGCCTTTGCTGAACGACTTGTGTACTAGCTAGAATTGTCTTCACAACTATCTTGTATCAAAGTTATTGTGTGCTATATTTCATGCTTTATGTAAAATAAGCGGTATTGTAAGTTTGTAAAATATTGTATAAAAGTTTGAACGCGAAATATTATTACAATCAGTTTTTCATATAGAATTGTAGTAGTTGAATTGTATATTAGCTACTAAGTATGAACTTAACGGGTAGGTACTACCCGAATTTAAACTTATAAAACGCTAATATGAAGAAAAAGCTTTTATAAATGAGTTCATATTATGCTACGAAATACTATTAACTACTCTTAATATTCTGTATGATTAACTTGTTCCATTTAACTATTTTGAAGGAAATGGCACCGACTACTCGACACACCGTGAATATGAATGAAGAGGAATTCCGTACTTTTCTAGCTTCAAACATAGCCGCAGTACAGGCTGCGCTACATACCAACAATAACCTTGGATCTAGCAGTACAGGAAATCGTGTAGGATGCACCTACAAAGAATTCACTGCCTGCAAACCTTTGGAATTTGATGGAACCGAAGGACCGATCGGATTGAAACGGTGGACCGAGAAGGTTGAATCGGTGTTTGCCATAAGTAAGTGTACTGAAGAGGACAAAGTGAAGTACGCTACGCATACCTTCACAGGTTCTGCGTTAACATGGTGGAATACCTATCTAGAGCAAGTGGGACAAGATGATGCGTACGCACTACCGTGGTCAGCATTCAAGCACTTGATGAATGAGAAGTACCGTCCCAGAACCGAGGTCAATAAGCTCAAGACAGAACTTAGAGGGTTACGAACCCAAGGATTTGATATTACCACGTACGAAAGACGATTCACAGAATTGTGCCTATTGTGTCCGGGAGCATTCGAAGATGAGGAAGAGAAGATCGACGCGTTTGTGAAAGGATTACCGGAAAGAATCCAAGAAGATATAAGTTCACACGAGCCCGCCTCCATACAACAGGCATGTAGAATGGCTCACAAACTAGTGAACCAGATTGAAGAAAGAATTAAAGAACAGACTGCTGAAGAGGCCAATGTGAAGCAAGTCAAAAGAAAGTGGGAGGAAAACGGTGATAAGAATCACCAATACAACAACAACAGCAATTACAACAATAATCGCAACAATTATCCCAACAATCGCAACATCAATCGCAACTACAACAAACGGCCCAACAACAACAACAACAACAACAACAGCAACTACAACAATCATCCCAACAACAATAATAACCGCAACAACAACAACAATCAGAAGCAACTATGCCAAAGGTGTGAAAAGAATCACTCGGGGTTCTGCACCAAATTTTGCAACAAGTGTAAAAGAAATGGTCATAGCGCGGCGAAGTGTGAGGTCTACGGACCAGGGGTTAATAGAACGAAAGGAACAAATGGTGTCGGAACGAGTAATGGTGGAGCAAGTAGTGTCGGAGCAAGTTATGCCAATGTAGTTTGTTATAAATGTGGAAAACCAGGCCACATTATTAGAAATTGCCCGAACCAGGAGAACACGAATGGACAAGGCCGTGGAAGAGTTTTCAATATTAATGCGGTAGAGGCACAGGAAGACCCGGAGCTTGTTACGGGTACGTTTCTTATTGACAATAAATCTGCTTACGTTTTATTTGATTCGGGTGCGGATAGAAGCTATATGAGTAGAGATTTTTGTGCTAAATTAAGTTGTCCATTGACGCCTTTGGATAGTAAATTTTTACTCGAATTAGCAAATGGTAAATTAATTTCAGCAGATAATATATGTCGGAATCGAGAAATTAAACTGGTTAGCGAAACATTTAAGATTGATTTGATACCAGTAGAGTTAGGGAGTTTTGATGTGATAATCGGTATGGACTGGTTGAAAGAAGTGAAAGCGGAGATCGTTTGTTACAAAAATGCAATTCGCATTATACGAGAAAAAGGAAAACCCTTAATGGTGTACGGAGAAAAGGGCAACACGAAGCTACATCTTATTAGTAATTTGAAGGCACAAAAACTAATAAGAAAAGGTTGCTATGCTGTTCTAGCACACGTCGAGAAAGTACAAACTGAAGAAAAGAGCATCAATGATGTTCCCATTGCAAAAGAATTTCCCGATGTATTTCCGAAAGAATTACCGGGATTACCCCCACATCGATCCGTTGAATTTCAAATAGATCTTGTACCAGGAGCTGCACCAATAGCTCGTGCTCCTTACAGACTCGCACCCAGCGAGATGAAAGAACTGCAAAGCCAATTACAAGAACTTTTAGAGCGTGGTTTCATTCGACCAAGCACATCACCGTGGGGAGCTCCTGTTTTGTTTGTCAAGAAGAAAGATGGTACATTCAGGTTGTGTATCGACTACCGAGAGTTGAACAAACTTACCATCAAGAACCGCTACCCACTACCGAGAATCGAAGACTTATTTGATCAACTACAAGGCTCGTCTGTTTATTCAAAGATTGACTTACGTTCCGGGTATCATCAAATGCGGGTGAAAGAAGATGATATTCCAAAGACTGCTTTCAGAACACGTTACGGTCATTACGAGTTTATGGTCATGCCGTTTGGTTTAACTAATGCACCAGCTGTGTTCATGGACCTTATGAACCGAGTGTGTGGACCATACCTTGACAAGTTTGTCATTGTTTTCATTGATGACATACTTATTTACTCAAAGAATGACCAAGAACACGGTGAACATTTGAGAAAGGTGTTAGAAGTATTGAGGAAGGAAGAATTGTACGCTAAGTTTTCAAAGTGTGCATTTTGGTTGGAAGAAGTTCAATTCCTCGGTCACATAGTGAACAAAGAAGGTATTAAGGTGGATCCGGCAAAGATAGAAACGGTTGAAAAGTGGGAGACCCCGAAAACTCCGAAACACATACGCCAGTTTTTAGGACTAGCTGGTTACTACAGAAGGTTCATCCAAGACTTTTCCAGAATAGCAAAATCCTTGACTGCATTAACGCATAAAGGGAAGAAATTTGAATGGAATGATGAACAAGAGAAAGCGTTTCAGTTATTGAAGAAAAAGCTAACTACGGCACCTATATTGTCATTGCCTGAAGGGAATGATGATTTTGTGATTTATTGTGACGCATCAAAGCAAGGTCTCGGTTGTGTATTAATGCAACGAACGAAGGTGATTGCTTATGCGTCTAGACAATTGAAGATTCACGAACAAAATTATACGACGCATGATTTGGAATTAGGCGCGGTTGTTTTTGCATTAAAGACTTGGAGGCACTACTTATATGGGGTCAAAAGTATTATATATACCGACCACAAAAGTCTTCAACACATATTTAATCAGAAACAACTGAATATGAGGCAGCGTAGGTGGATTGAATTATTGAATGATTACGATTTTGAGATTCGTTACCACCCGGGGAAGGCAAATGTGGTAGCCGATGCCTTGAGCAGGAAGGATAGAGAACCCATTCGAGTAAAATCTATGAATATAATGATTCATAATAACATTACTACTCAAATAAAGGAGGCGCAACAAGGAGTTTTAAAAGAGGGAAATTTAAAGGATGAAATACCCAAAGGATCGGAGAAGCATCTTAATATTCGGGAAGACGGAACCCGGTATAGGGCTGAAAGGATTTGGGTACCAAAATTTGGAGATATGAGAGAAATGGTACTTAGAGAAGCTCATAAAACCAGATACTCAATACATCCTGGAACGGGGAAGATGTACAAGGATCTCAAGAAACATTTTTGGTGGCCGGGTATGAAAGCCGATGTTGCTAAATACGTAGGAGAATGTTTGACGTGTTCTAAGGTCAAAGCTGAGCATCAGAAACCATCAGGTCTACTTCAACAACCCGAAATCCCGGAATGGAAATGGGAAAACATTACCATGGATTTCATCACTAAATTGCCAAGGACTGCAAGTGGTTTTGATACTATTTGGGTAATAGTTGATCGTCTCACCAAATCAGCACACTTCCTACCAATAAGAGAAGATGACAAGATGGAGAAGTTAGCACGACTGTATTTGAAGGAAGTCGTCTCCAGACATGGAATACCAATCTCTATTATCTCTGATAGGGATGGCAGATTTATTTCAAGATTCTGGCAGACATTACAGCAAGCATTAGGAACTCGTCTAGACATGAGTACTGCCTATCATCCACAAACTGATGGGCAGAGCGAAAGGACGATACAAACGCTTGAAGACATGCTACGAGCATGTGTTATTGATTTCGGAAACAGTTGGGATCGACATCTACCGTTAGCAGAATTTTCCTACAACAACAGCTACCATTCAAGCATTGAGATGGCGCCGTTTGAAGCACTTTATGGTAGAAAGTGCAGGTCTCCGATTTGTTGGAGTGAGGTGGGGGATAGACAGATTACGGGTCCGGAGATTATACAAGAAACTACCGAGAAGATCATCCAAATTCAACAACGGTTGAAAACCGCCCAAAGTCGACAAAAGAGCTACGCTGACATTAAAAGAAAAGATATAGAATTTGAAATTGGAGAGATGGTCATGCTTAAAGTTTCACCTTGGAAAGGCGTTGTTCGATTTGGTAAACGAGGGAAATTAAATCCAAGGTATATTGGACCATTCAAGATTATTGATCGTGTCGGACCAGTAGCTTACCGACTTGAGTTACCTCAACAACTCGCGGCTGTACATAACACTTTCCACGTCTCGAATTTGAAGAAATGTTTTGCTAAAGAAGATCTCACTATTCCGTTAGATGAAATCCAAATCAACGAAAAACTCCAATTCATCGAAGAACCCGTCGAAATAATGGATCGTGAGGTTAAAAGACTTAAGCAAAACAAGATACCAATTGTTAAGGTTCGATGGAATGCTCGTAGAGGACCCGAGTTCACCTGGGAGCGTGAAGATCAGATGAAGAAGAAATACCCGCATCTATTTCCAGAAGATTCGTCAACACCTTCAACAGCTTAAAATTTCGGGACGAAATTTATTTAACGGGTAGGTACTGTAGTGACCCGAACTTTTCCATGTTTATATATATTAATTGAGATTTATGTTTACATGATTAAATGTTTCCAACATGTTAAGCAATCAAACTTGTTAAGACTTGATTAATTGAAATAGGTTTCATATAGACAATTGACCACCCAAGTTGACCGGTGATTCACGAACGTTAAAACTTGTAAAAAAAAAAAAACTATATGATGACATATATATGGTTATATATATAGTTAACATGATATTATGATAAGTAAACATATCATTAATTATATTAACAATGAACTACATATGTAAAAACAAGACTACTAACTTAATGATTTTGAAACGAGACATATATGTAACGTTTATCGTTGTAACGACATTTAATGTATATATATCATATTAAGAGATATTCGTACATCATAATATCATGATAATATAATAATTTAAAATCTCTTTTGATATTATAAACATTGGGTTAACAACATTTAACAAGATCGTTAACCTAAAGGTTTCAAAACAACACTTACATGTAACGACTAACGATGACTTAACGACTCAGTTAAAATGTATATACATGTAGTGTTTTAATATGTATTTATACACTTTTGAAAGACTTCAATACACTTATCAAAATACTTCTACTTAACAAAAATGCTTACAATTACATTCTCGTTCAGTTTCATCAACAATTCTACTCGTATGCACCCGTATTCGTACTCGTACAATACACAGCTTTTAGATGTATGTACTATTGGTATATACACTCCAATTATCAGCTCTTAGCAGCCCATGTGAGTCACCTAACACATGTGGGAACCATCATTTGGCAACTAGCATGAAATATCTCATAAGATTACAAAAATATGAGTAATCATTCATGACTTATTTACATGAAAACAAAATTACATATCCTTTATATCTAATCCATACACCAACGACCAAAAACACCTACAAACACTTTCATTCTTCAATTTTCTTCATCTAATTGAACTCTCTCAAGTTCTATCTTCAAGTTCTAAGTGTTCTTCATAAATTCCAAAAGTTCTAGTTTCATAAAATCAAGAATACTTTCAAGTTTGCTAGCTCACTTCCAATCTTGTAAGGTGATCATCCAACCTTAAGAAATCTTTGTTTCTTACAGTAGGTTATCATTCTAATACAAGGTAATAATCATATTCAAACTTTGGTTCAATTTCTATAACTATAACAATCTTATTTCAAGTGATGATCTTACTTGAACTTGTTTTCGTGTCATGATTTTGCTTCAAGAACTTTGAGCCATCCAAGGATCCATTGAAGCTAGATCCATTTTTCTCTTTTCCAGTAGGTTCATCCAAGGAACTTAAGGTAGTAATGATGTTCATAACATCATTCGATTCATACATATAAAGCTATCTTATTCGAAGGTTTAAACTTGTAATCACTAGAACATAGTTTAGTTAATTCTAAACTTGTTCGCAAACAAAAGTTAATCCTTCTAACTTGACTTTTAAAATCAACTAAACACATGTTCTATATCTATATGATATGCTAACTTAATGATTTAAAACCTGGAAACACGAAAAACACCGTAAAACCGGATTTACGCCGTCGTAGTAACACCGCGGGCTGTTTTGGGTTAGTTAATTAAAAACTATGATAAACTTTGATTTAAAAGTTGTTATTCTGAGAAAATGATTTTTATTATGAACATGAAACTATATCCAAAAATTATGGTTAAACTCAAAGTGGAAGTATGTTTTCTAAAATGGTCATCTAGACGTCGTTCTTTCGACTGAAATGACTACCTTTACAAAAACGACTTGTAACTTATTTTTCCGACTAGAAACCTATACTTTTTTTGTTTAGATTCATAAAATAGAGTTCAATATGAAACCATAGCAATTTGATTCACTCAAAACGGATTTAAAATGAAGAAATTATGGGTAAAACAAGATTGGATAATTTTTCTCATTTTAGCTACGTGAAAATTGGTAACAAATCTATTCCAACCATAACTTAATCAACTTGTATTATATATTATGTAATCTTGAGATACCATAGACACGTATACAATGTTTCGACCTATCATGTCGACACATCTATATATATTTCGGAACAACCATAGACACTCTATATGTGAATGTTGGAGTTAGCTATACAGGGTTGAGGTTGATTCCAAAATATATATAGTTTGAGTTGTGATCAATACTGAGATACGTATACACTGGGTCGTGGATTGATTCAAGATAATATTTATCGATTTATTTCTGTACATCTAACTGTGGACAACTAGTTGTAGGTTACTAACGAGGACAGCTGACTTAATAAACTTAAAACATCAAAATATATTAAAAGTGTTGTAAATATATTTTGAACATACTTTGATATATATGTATATATTGTTATAGGTTCGTGAATCAACCAGTGGCCAAGTCTTACTTCCCGACGAAGTAAAAATCTGTGAAAGTGAGTTATAGTCCCACTTTTAAAATCTAATATTTTTGGGATGAGAATACATGCAGGTTTTATAAATGATTTACAAAATAGACACAAGTACGTGAAACTACATTCTATGGTTGAATTATCGAAATCGAATATGCCCCTTTTTATTAAGTCTGGTAATCTAAGAATTAGGGAACAGACACCCTAATTGACGCGAATCCTAAAGATAGATCTATTGGGCCTAACAAACCCCATCCAAAGTACCGGATGCTTTAGTACTTCGAAATTTATATCATATCCGAAGGGTGTCCCGGAATGATGGGGATATTCTTATATATGCATCTTGTTATTGTCGGTTACCAGGTGTTCACCATATGAATGATTTTTATCTCTAAGTATGGGATGTGTATTGAAATATGAAATCTTGTGGTCTATTGTTACGATTTGATATATATAGGTTAAACCTATAACTCACCAACATTTTTGTTGACGTTTTAAGCATGTTTATTCTCAGGTGATTATTAAGAGCTTCCGCTGTCGCATACTTAAATAAGGACAAGATTTGGAGTCCATGCTTGTATGATATTGTGTAAAAACTGCATTCAAGAAACTTATTTTGTTGTAACATATTTGTATTGTAAACCATTATGTAATGGTCGTGTGTAAACAGGATATTTTAGATTATCATTATTTGATAATCTACGTAAAGCTTTTTAAACCTTTATTGATGAAATAAAGGTTATGGTTTGTTTAAAAATGAATGCAGTCTTTGAAAAACGTCTCATATAGAGGTCAAAACCTCGCAACGAAATCAATTAATATGGAACGTTTTTAATCAATAAGAACGGGACATTTCAACTACATTCTATGGTTGAATTATCGAAATCGAATATGCCCCTTTTTATTAAGTCTGGTAATCTAAGAATTAGGGAACAGACACCCTAATTGACGCGAATCCTAAAGATAGATCTATTGGGCCTAACAACCCCCATCCAAAGTACCGGATGCTTTAGTACTTCGAAATTTATATCATATCCGAAGGGTGTCCCGGAATGATGGGGATATTCTTATATATGCATCTTGTTAATGTCGGTTACCAGGTGTTCACCATATGAATGATTTTTATCTCTATGTATGGGATGTGTATTGAAATATGAAATCTTGTGGTCTATTGTTACGATTTGATATATATAGGTTAAACCTATAACTCACCAACATTTTTGTTGACGTTTAAAGCATGTTTATTCTCAGGTGAATATTAAGAGCTTCCGCTGTTGCATACTAAAATAAGGACAAGATTTGGAGTCCATGTTTGTATCATATTGTGTAAAAACTGCATTCAAGAAACTGATTTCGATGTAACATATTTGTATTGTAAACCATTATGTAATGGTCGTGTGTAAACATGATATTTTAGATTATCATTATTTGATAATCTACGTAAAGCTTTTTAAACCTTTATTTATGAAATAAAGGTTATGGTTTGTTTTAAAAATGAATGCAGTCTTTGAAAAACGTCTCATATAGAGGTCAAAACCTCGCAACGAAATCAATTAATATGGAACGTTTTTAATCAATAAGAACGGAACATTTCAGTTGGTATCCGAGCGTTGGTCTTAGAGAACCAGAATTTTGCATTGGTGTGTCTTATCGAGTTTGTTAGGATGCATTAGTGAGTCTGGACTTCGACCGTGTTTACTTGAAAAATGATTGCTTAACAAATTTTGTTGGAAACTATATATTTTTAACATGTGAATATTATGTGATATATTAATCTCTTAACGCGTTTGGTATTATGTGATAGATGTCTACCTCTAGAACAAGTCCCATTGACTCACCTAATAATAATGAAGAGTCAAATGTAAATTGGAATGATTCGTGGACTGATTCACAAGTTCCCGAAGGGGGACCGGAAGAAGAGTCGGAACCGGAAGAAGAATCGGAACCGGAAGAAGAATCGGAACCGGATGAAGAAATAGAACCGGTGGGGGAAATAATAAAACGGTTAAGTAAAAGAAAATCCTCAACCAACCGACCAAGGTTAATTATGGTCAATGGTGTTTCCGCCAAGGAAGCAAAATATTGGGAGGATTACCAATTCTCCGATGAATCGGATTCCGACGAGAATTCCGATGATGTTATAGAAATTACCCCAACTGAATTTAAAAAGGCAAAAGAAAATAATAAGGGAAAGGGCATAAAAATAGATAAATCTAATTCCAACCCCGATGAACTTTATATGTATCGTCAACCCCCGAAGTCCTTAAGTTGTAACAATGACCCGGGAACCTCTAAACCACCAGGTTTTTCTAAACCAATGTGGAAAATAACGGCTCGTATTAGGGGTACATCATATATCCCTAGAAACTTGGAAAAACGAACCAAAACCAAAGAAGAAGAAACAAGCGAGTCGGAATAAGATAGTTGTATTCGTGTGGTGTAATATATGTAATATAGTGTGCTTATGCTTTATGATATATGTAAAAATTGCTTGTATTAATAAGTATTTTTTTTATGAATCTAACTCTTGTCTATTTTACAGTATAAAAACACAAAATGGATAGACAACCCAATATTTTAAGAGACCTACCCGGAGACATGATTGATGAAATCTTGTCTAGAGTTGGTCAGAATTCTTCGGCACAACTATTTAAGGCGAGATCAGTTTGTAAGACATTCGAAGAACGTTCCAAGAATACCTTGGTTTATAAAAGGCTTTCGTTCGAAAGATGGGGGATATCACATTGGGAAATCCATAAGTTACGATGTGTTTACTTTGACGCATATATTGCGGGGAACCCAAATGCTATTTTACGCAATGGGTTAAGAAATTATTTTGACTCAATATATCCGAATATTGGACTTCGTGATTTAGAAAAAGCGGCTAACATGCAACATAAAGAAGCATGTTATGCTTACGGATTAGTAATGTTCGCTTCTCACCAAAGTGAGAACAAGAACATCGGGCTACAACTATTAAACAAAACATTCCCACAAGTGACGGAGTCGGTAATTGGGGTAAGAAATGAGGTTTTTAGATTGTTACGGGACTGTTGGACATTACGTAACCCTCGTCCCTTTGACGACGTTACAACACGCTGTCTTATCAACGGCCATAACGGTTATGTTCCACAAGACCAAGGATGGGAAGTAGTCCTAGTAAAACCAGAATGCATGACTTGTTTCTGGACGTATGAATTACGTGTCTTTATTGCCTTTGCTGAACGACTTGTGTACTAGCTAGAATTATCTTCACAACCATCTTGTATCAAATTTATTGTGTGCTATATTTCATGCTATATGTAAAATAAGCGGTATTGTAAGTTTGTAAAATATTGTGTAAAAGTTTGAACGCGAAATATTATTATAATCAGTTTTTCATATAGAATTGTAGTAGTTGAATTGTATATTAGCTACTAAGTATGAACTTAACGGGTAGGTACTACCCGAATTTAAACTTATAAAACGCTAATATGAAGAAAAAGCTTTTATAAATGAGTTCATATTATGCTACAATATACTATTAACTACTCTTAATATTCTGTATGATTAACTTGTTCCATTTGACTATTTTGAAGGAAATGGCACCGACTACTCGACACACCGTGAATATGAATGAAGAGGAATTCCGTACTTTTCTAGCTTCAAACATAGCCGCAGTACAAGCTGTGCTACACACCAACAATAACCTTGGATCTAGCAGTACAGGAAATCGTGTAGGATGCACCTACAAAGAATTCACTGCCTGCAAACCTTTGGAATTTGATGGAACCGAAGGACCAATCGGATTGAAACGGTGGACCGAGAAGGTCGAATCGGTGTTTGCCATAAGTAAGTGTACTGAAGAGGACAAAGTGAAGTACGCTACGCATACCTTCACAGGTTATGCGTTAACATGGTGGAATACCTATCTAGAGCAAGTGGGACAAGACGATGCGTACGCACTACCGTGGTCAGCATTCAAGCACTTGATGAACGAGAAGTACCATCCCAGAACCGAGGTCAATAAGCTCAAGACAGAACTTAGAGGGTTACGAACCCAAGGATTTGATATTACCACGTACGAAAGACGATTCACAGAATTGTGCCTATTGTGTCCGGGAGCATTCGAAGATGAGGAAGAGAAGATCGACGCGTTTGTGAAAGGATTACCGGAAAGAATCCAAGAAGATATAAGTTCACACGAGCCCGCCTCCATACAACAGGCATGTAGAATGGCTCACAAACTAGTGAACCAGATTGAAGAAAGAATTAAAGAACAGACTGCTGAAGAGGCCAATGTGAAGCAAGTCAAAAGAAAGTGGGAGGAAAACGGTGATAAGAATCACCAATACAACAACAACAGCAATTACAACAATAATCGCAACAATTATCCCAACAATCGCAACATCAATCGCAACTACAACAAACGGCCCAACAGCAACAACAACAACAACAGCAACTACAACAATCATCCCAACAACAATAATAACCGCAACAACAACAACAATCAGAAGCAGCTATGCCAAAGGTGTGAAAAGAATCACTCGGGGTTCTGCACCAAATTTTGCAACAAGTGTAAAAGAAATGGTCATAGCGCGGCGAAGTGTGAGGTTTACGGACCAGGGGTTAATAGAACGAAAGGAACAAATGGTGTAGGAACGAGTAATGGCGGAGCAAGTAGTGTCGGAGCAAGTTATGCAAATGTAGTTTGTTATAAATGTGGAAAACCGGGCCACATTATTAGAAATTGCCCGAACCAGGAGAACACGAATGGACAAGGCCGCGGAAGAGTTTTCAATATTAATGCGGCAGAGGCACAGGAAGACCCGGAGCTTGTTACGGGTACGTTTCTTATTGACAATAAATCTGCTTACGTTTTATTTGATTCGGGTGCGGATAGAAGCTATATGAGTAGGGATTTTTGTGCTAAATTAAGTTGTCCATTGACGCCTTTGGATAGTAAATTTTTACTCGAATTAGCAAATGGTAAATTAATTTCAGCAGATAATATATGTCGGAATCGAGAAATTAAACTAGTTAGCGAAACATTTAAGATTGATTTGATACCAGTAGAGTTAGGGAGTTTTGATGTGATAATCGGTATGGACTGGTTGAAAGAAGTGAAAGCGGAGATCGTTTGTTACAAAAATACAATTCGCATTATACGAGAAAAAGGAAAACCCTTAATGGTGTACGGAGAAAAGGGCAACACGAAGCTACATCTTATTAGTAATTTGAAGGCACAAAAACTAATAAGAAAAGGTTGCTATGCTGTTCTAGCACACGTCGAGAAAGTACAAACTGAAGAAAAGAGCATCAATGATGTTCCCGTCGCAAAAGAATTTCCTGATGTATTTCCGAAAGAATTACCGGGATTACCCCCACATCGATCCGTTGAATTTCAAATAGATCTTGTACCAGGAGCTGCACCAATAGCTCGTGCTCCTTACAGACTCGCACCCAGCGAGATGAAAGAACTACAAAGCCAATTACAAGAACTTTTAGAGCGTGGTTTCATTCGACCAAGCACATCACCGTGGGGAGCTCCTGTTTTGTTTGTCAAGAAGAAAGATGGTACATTCAGGTTGTGTATCGACTACCGAGAGTTGAACAAACTTACCATCAAGAACCGCTACCCACTACCGAGAATCGATGACTTATTTGATCAACTACAAGGCTCGTCTGTTTATTCAAAGATTGACTTACGTTCCGGGTATCATCAAATGCGGGTGAAAGAAGATGATATTCCAAAGACTGCTTTCAGAACACGTTACGGTCATTACGAGTTTATGGTCATGCCGTTTGGTTTAACTAATGCACCAGCTGTGTTCATGGACCTTATGAACCGAGTGTGTGGACCATACCTTGACAAGTTTGTCATTGTTTTCATTGATGACATACTTATTTACTCAAAGAATGACCAAGAACACGGTGAACATTTGAGAAAGGTGTTAGAAGTATTGAGGAAGGAAAAATTGTACGCTAAGTTTTCAAAGTGTGCATTTTGGTTGGAAGAAGTTCAATTCCTCGGTCACATAGTGAACAAAGAAGGTATTAAGGTGGATCCAGCAAAGATAGAAACTGTTGAAAAGTGGGAAACCCCGAAAACTCCGAAACACATACGCCAGTTTTTAGGACTAGCTGGTTACTACAGAAGGTTCATCCAAGACTTTTCCAGAATAGCAAAACCCTTGACTGCATTAACGCATAAAGGGAAGAAATTTGAATGGAATGATGAACAAGAGAAAGCGTTTCAGTTATTGAAGAAAAAGCTAACTACGGCACCTATATTGTCATTGCCTGAAGGGAATGATGATTTTGTGATTTATTGTGATGCATCAAAGCAAGGTCTCGGTTGTGTATTAATGCAACGAACGAAGGTGATTGCTTATGCGTCTAGACAATTGAAGATTCACGAGCAAAATTATACGACGCATGATTTGGAATTAGGCGCGGTTGTTTTTGCATTAAAGACTTGGAGGCACTACTTATATGGGGTCAAAAGTATTATATATACCGACCACAAAAGTCTTCAATACATATTTAATCAGAAACAACTGAATATGAGGCAGCGTAGGTGGATTGAATTGTTGAATGATTACGACTTTGAGATTCGTTACCACCCGGGGAAGGCAAATGTGGTAGCCGATGCCTTGAGCAGGAAGGACAGAGAACCCATTCGAGTGAAATCTATGAATATAATGATTCATAATAACATTACTACTCAAATAAAGGAGGCGCAACAAGGAGTTTTAAAAGAGGGAAATTTAAAGGATGAAATACCCAAAGGATCGGAGAAGCATCTTAATATTCGGGAAGACGGAACCCGGTATAGGGTTGAAAGGATTTGGGTACCAAAATTTGGAGATATGAGAGAAATGGTACTTAGAGAAGCTCATAAAACCAGATACTCAATACATCCTGGAACGGGGAAGATGTACAAGGATCTCAAGAAAAATTTTTGGTGGCCGGGTATGAAAGCCGATGTTGCTAAATACGTAGGAGAATGTTTGACGTGTTCTAAGGTTAAAGCTGAGCATCAGAAACCATCAGGTCTACTTCAACAACCCGAAATACCGGAATGGAAATGGGAAAACATTACTATGGATTTCATCACTAAATTGCCAAGGACTGCAAGTGGTTTTGATACTATTTGGGTAATAGTTGATCGTCTCACCAAATCAGCACACTTCCTGCCAATAAGAGAAGATGACAAGATGGAGAAGTTAGCACGACTGTATTTGAAGGAAGTCGTCTCCAGACATGGAATACCAATCTCTATTATCTCTGATAGGGATGGCAGATTTATTTCAAGATTCTGGCAGACATTACAGCAAGCATTAGGAACTCGTCTAGACATGAGTACTGCCCATCATCCACAAACTGATGGGCAGAGCGAAAGGACGATACAAACGCTTGAAGACATGCTACGAGCATGTGTTATTGATTTCGGAAACAGTTGGGATCGACATCTACCGTTAGCAGAATTTTCCTACAACAACAGCTACCATTCAAGCATTGAGATGGCGCCGTTTGAAGCACTTTATGGTAGAAAGTGCAGGTCTCCGATTTGTTGGAGTGAAGTGGGGGATAGACAGATTACGGGTCCGGAGATTATACAAGAAACTACCGAGAAGATCATCCAAATTCAACAACGGTTGAAAACCGCCCAAAGTCGACAAAAGAGCTACGCTGACATTAAAAGAAAAGATATAGAATTTGAAATTAGAGAGATTGTCATGCTTAAAGTTGCACCTTGGAAAGGTGTTGTTCGATTTGGTAAACGAGGGAAATTAAATCCAAGGTATATTGGACCATTCAAGATTATTGATCGTGTCGGACCAGTAGCTTACCGACTTGAGTTACCTCAACAACTTGCGGCTGTACATAACACTTTCCACGTCTCGAATTTGAAGAAATGTTTTGCTAAAGAAGATCTCACTATTCCATTAGATGAAATCCAAATCAACGAAAAACTTCAATTCATCGAAGAACCCGTCGAAATAATGGATCGTGAGGTTAAAAGACTTAAGCAAAACAAGATACCAATTGTTAAGGTTCGATGGAATGCTCGTAGAGGACCCGAGTTCACCTGGGAGCGTGAAGATCAGATGAAGAAGAAATACCCGCATCTATTTCCAGAAGATTCGTCAACACCTTCAACAGCTTAAAATTTCGGGACGAAATTTATTTAACGGGTAGGTACTGTATTGACCCGAACTTTTCCATGTTTATATATATTAATTGAGATTGATATTTACATGATTAAATGTTTCCAACATGTTAAGCAATCAAACTTGTTAAGACTTGATTAATTGAAATAGGTTTCATATAGACAATTGACCACCCAAGTTGACCGGTGATTCACGAACGTTAAAACTTGTAAAAACTATATGATGACATATATATGGATATATATATAGTTAACATGATACTATGATAAGTAAACATATCATTAAGTATATTAACAATGAACTACATATGTAAAAACAAGACTACTAACTTAATGATTTTTAAACGAGACATATATGTAACGATTATCGTTGTAAAGACATTTAATGTATATATATCATATTAAGAGATATTCATACATGATAATATCATAATAATATAATAATTTAAAATCTCATTTGATATTATAAACATTGGGTTAACAACATTTAACAAGATCGTTAACCTAAAGGTTTCAAAACAACACTTACATGTAACGACTAACGATGACTTAACGACTCAGTTAAAATGTATATACATGTAGTGTTTTAATATGTATTTATACACTTTTGAAAGACTTCAATACACTTATCAAAATACTTCTACTTAACAAAAATGCTTACAATTACATCCTCGTTCAGTTTCATCAACAATTCTACTCGTATGCACCCGTATTTGTACTCGTACAATACACAGCTTTTAGATGTATGTACTATTGGTATATACACTCCAATGATCAGCTCTTAGCAGCCCATGTGAGTCACCTAACACATGTGGGAACTATCATTTGGCAACTAGCATGAAATATCTCATAAAATTACAAAAATATGAGTAATCATTCATGACTTATTTACATGAAAACAAAATTACATATCCTTTATATCTAATCCATACACCAACGACCAAAAACACCTACAAACACTTTCATTCTTCAATTTTCTTCATCTAATTGATCTCTCTCAAGTTCTATCTTCAAGTTCTAAGTGTTCTTCATAAATTCCAAAAGTTCTAGTTTCATAAAATCAAGAATACTTTCAAGTTTGCTAGCTCACTTCCAATCTTGTAAGGTGATCATCCAACCTCAAGAAATCTTTGTTTCTTACAGTAGGTTATCATTCTAATACAAGGTAATAATCATATTCAAACTTTGGTTCAATTTCTATAACTATAACAATTTTATTTCAAGTGATGATCTTACTTGAACTTGTTTTCGTGTCATGATTCTGCTTCAAGAACTTCGAGCCATCCAAGGATCCATTGAAGCTAGATCCATTTTTCTCTTTTCCAGTAGGTTTATCCAAGGAACTTAAGGTAGTAATGATGTTCATAACATCATTCGATTCATACATATAAAGCTATCTTATTCGAAGGTTTAAACTTGTAATCACTAGAACATAGTTTAGTTAATTCTAAACTTGTTCGCAAACAAAAGTTAATCCTTCTAACTTGACTTTTAAAATCAACTAAACACATGTTCTATATCTATATGATATGCTAACTTAATGATTTAAAATCTGGAAACACGAAAAACACCGTAAAACCGGATTTACGCCGTCGTAGTAACACCGCGGGCTGTTTTGGGTTAGTTAATTAAAAACTATGATAAACTTTGATTTAAAAGTTGTTATTCTAAGAAAATGATTTTTATAATGAACATGAAACTATATCCAAAAATTATGGTTAAACTCAAAGTGGAAGTATGTTTTCTAAAATGGTCATCTAGACGTCGTTCTTTTGACTGAAATGACTACCTTTACAAAAACGACTTGTAACTTATTTTTCAGACTATAAACCTATACTTTTTTCTGTTTAGATTCATAAAATAGAGTTCAATATGAAACCATAGCAATTTGATTCACTCAAAACGGATTTAAAATGAAGAAGTTATGGGTAAAACAAGATTGGATAATTTTTCTCATTTTAGCTACGTGAAAATTAGTAACAAATCTATTCCAACCATAACTTAATCAACTTGTATTGTATATTATGTAATCTTGAGATACCATAGACACGTATACAATGTTTCGACCTATCATGTCGACACATCTATATATATTTCGGAACAACCATAGACACTCTATATGTGAATGTTGGAGTTAGCTATACAGGGTTGAGGTTGATTCCAAAATATATATAGTTTGAGTTGTGATCAATACTGAGATACGTATACACTGGGTCGTGGATTGATTCAAGATAATATTTATCGATTTATTTCTGTACATCTAACTGTGGACAACTAGTTGTAGGTTACTAACGAGGACAGCTGACTTAATAAACTTAAAACATGAAAATATATTAAAAGTGTTGTAAATATATTTTGAACATACTTTGATATATATGTATATATTGTTATAGGTTCGTGAATCAACCAGTGGCCAAGTCTTACTTCCCGACAAAGTAAAAATCTGTGAAAGTGAGTTATAGTCCCACTTTTAAAATCTAATATTTTTGGGATGAGAATACATGCAGGTTTTATAAATGATTTACAAAATAGACACAAGTACGTGAAACTACATTCTATGGTTGAATTATCGAAATCGAATATGCCCCTTTTTATTAAGTCTGGTAATCTAAGAATTAGGGAACAGACACCCTAATTGACGCGAATCCTAAAGATAGATCTATTGGGCTTAACAAACCCCATCCAAAGTACCGGATGCTTTAGTACTTCGAAATTTATATCATATCCGAAGGGTGTCCCGGAATGATGGGGATATTCTTATATATGCATCTTGTTAATGTCGGTTACCAGGTGTTCACCATGAATGATTTTTATCTCTATGTATGGGATGTGTATTGAAATATGAAATCTTGTGGTCTATTGTTACGATTTGATATATATAGGTTAAACCTATAACTCACCAACATTTTTGTTGACGTTTAAAGCATGTTTATTCTCAGGTGAATATTAAGAGCTTCCGCTGTTGCATACTAAAATAAGGACAAGATTTGGAGTCCAAGTTTGTATGATATTGTGTAAAAACTGCATTCAAGAAACTGATTTCGATGTAACATATTTGTATTGTAAACCATTATGTAATGGTCGTGTGTAAACAGGATATTTTAGATTATCATTATTTGATAATCTACGTAAAGCTTTTTAAACCTTTATTTATGAAATAAAGGTTATGGTTTGTTTTAAAAATGAATGCAGTCTTTGAAAAACGTCTCATATAGAGGTCAAAACCTCGCAACGAAATCAATTAATATGGAACGTTTTTAATCAATAAGAACGGGACATTTCATCAATGATGTTCCCATTGCAAAAGAATTTCCCGATGTATTTCCGAAAGAATTACCGGGATTACCCCCACATCGATCCGTTGAATTTCAAATAGATCTTGTACCAGGAGCTGCACCAATAGCTCGTGCTCCTTACAGACTCGCACCCAGCGAGATGAAAGAACTGCAAAGCCAATTACAAGAAATTTTAGAGCGTGGTTTCATTCGACCAAGCACATCACCGTGAGGAGCTCCTGTTTTGTTTGTCAAGAAGAAAGATGGTACATTCAGGTTGTGTATCGACTACCGAGAGTTGAACAAACTTACCATCAAGAACCGCTACCCACTATCGAGAATCGACGACTTATTTGATCAACTACAAGGCTCGTCTGTTTATTCAAAGATTGACTTACGTTCCGGGTATCATCAAATGCGGGTGAAAGAAGATGATATTCCAAAGACTGCTTTCAGAACACGTTACGGTCATTACGAGTTTATGGTCATGCCGTTTGGTTTAACTAATGCACCAGCTGTGTTCATGGACCTTATGAACCGAGTGTGTGGACCATACCTTGACAAGTTTGTCATTGTTTTCATTGATGACATACTTATTTACTCAAAGAATGACCAAGAACACGGTGAACATTTGAGAAAGGTGTTAGAAGTATTGAGGAAGGAAAATTTGTATGCTAAATTTTCAAAGTGTGCATTTTGGTTGGAAGAAGTTCAATTCCTCGGTCACATAGTGAACAAAGAAGGTATTAAGGTGGATCCGGCAAAGATAGAAACTGTTGAAAAGTGGGAAACCCCGAAAACTCCGAAACACATACGCCAGTTTTTAGGACTAGCTGGTTACTACAGAAGGTTCATCCAAGACTTTTCCAGAATAGCAAAACCCTTGACTGCATTAACGCATAAAGGGAAGAAATTTGAATGGAATGATGAACAAGAGAAAGCGTTTCAATTATTGAAGAAAAAGCTAACTACGGCACCTATATTGTCATTGCCTGAAGGGAATGATGATTTTGTGATTTATTGTGACGCTTCAAAGCAAGGTCTCGGTTGTGTATTAATGCAACGAACGAAGGTGATTGCTTATGAGTCTAGACAATTGAAGATTCACGGACAAAATTATACGACGCATGATTTGGAATTAGGCGCGGTTGTTTTTGCATTAAAGACTTGGAGGCACTACTTATATGGGGTCAAAAGTATTATATATACTGACCACAAAAGTCTTCAACACATATTTAATCAGAAACAACTGAATATGAGGCAGCGTAGGTGGATTGAATTATTGAATGATTACGACTTTGAGATTCGTTACCACCCGGGAAAGGCAAATGTGGTAGCCGATGCCTTGAGCAGGAAGGACAGAGAACCCATTCGAGTAAAATCTATGAATATAATGATTCATAATAACCTTACTACTCAAATAAAGGAGGCGCAACAAGGAGTTTTAAAAGAAGGAAATTTAAAGGATGAAATACCCAAAGGATCGGAGAAGCATCTTAATATTCGGGAAGACGGAACCCGGTATAGGGCTGAAAGGATTTGGGTACCAAAATTTGGAGATATGAGAGAAATGGTACTTAGAGAAGCTCATAAAACCAGATACTCAATACATCCTGGAACGGGGAAGATGTACAAGGATCTCAAGAAACATTTTTGGTGGCCGGGTATGAAAGCCGATGTTGCTAAATATGTAGGAGAATGTTTGACGTGTTTTAAGGTCAAAGCTGAGCATCAGAAACCATCAGGTCTACTACAACAACCTGAAATCCCGGAATGGAAATGGGAAAACATTACCATGGATTTCATTACTAAATTGCCAAGGACTGCAAGTGGTTTTGATACTATTTGGGTAATAGTTGATCGTCTCACCAAATCAGTACACTTCCTGCCAATAAGAGAAGATGACAAGATGGAGAAGTTAGCACGACTGTATTTGAAGGAAGTCATCTCCAGACATGGAATACCAATCTCTATTATCTCTGATAGGGATGGCAGATTTATTTCAAGATTCTGGCAGACATTACAGCAAGCATTAGGAACTCGTCTAGACATGAGTATTGCCTATCATCCACAAACTGATGGGCAGAGTGAAAGGACGATACAAACGCTTGAAGACATGCTACGAGCATGTGTTATTGATTACGGAAACAGTTGGGATCGACATCTACCGTTAGCAGAATTTTCCTACAACAACAGCTACCATTCAAGCATTGAGATGGCGCCGTTTGAAGCACTTTATGGTAGAAAGTGCAGGACTCCGATTTGTTGGAGTGAAGTGGGGGATAGACAGATTACGGGTCCGGAGATTATACAAGAAACTACTGAGAAGATCATCCAAATTCAACAACGGTTGAAAACCGCCCAAAGTCGACAAAAGAGCTACGCTGACATTAAAAGAAAAGATATAGAATTTGAAATTGGAGAGATGGTCATGCTTAAAGTTGCACCTTGGAAAGGCGTTGTTCGATTTGGTAAACGAGGGAAATTAAATCCAAGGTATATTGGACCATTCAAGATTATTGATCATGTCGGACCAGTAGCTTACCGACTTGAGTTACCTCAACAACTCGCGACTGTAATAACACTTTCCACGTCTCGAATTTGAAGAAATGTTTTGCTAAAGAGGATCTCACTATTCCGTTAGATGAAATCCAAATCAACGAAAAACTCCAATTCATCGAAGAACCCGTCGAAATAATGGATCGTGAGGTTAAAAGACTTAAGCAAAACAAGATACCAATTGTTAAGGTTCGATGGAATGCTCGTAGAGGACCCGAGTTCACCTGGAAGCGTGAAGATCAGATGAAAAAGAAATACCCACATCTATTTCCAGAAGATTCGTCAAGACCTTCAACAGCTTAAAATTTCGGGACGAAATTTATTTAACGGGTAGGTACTGTAGTGACCCGAACTTTTCCATGTTTATATATATTAATTGAGATTGATATTTACATGATTAAATGTTTCCAACATGTTAAGCAATCAAACTTGTTAAGACTTGATTAATTGAAATATGTTTCATATAGACAATTGACCACCCAAGTTGACCGGCGATTCACGAACGTTAAAACTTGTAAAAACGACATGACGATATATATATGGATATACATATGGTTAACATGAGATTATGATAAGTAAGTATCTCCATAAGTATATTAACAATGAGTTATATACATATAAACAAGACTACTAACTTAAGGATTTCGAAACGAGACATATATGTAACGATTATCGTTGTAACGACATTTAAATGTATATATATCATATTAAGATATATTAATATATCATAATATGATGATAATATAATAATTTAACATCTCATTAGATATAATAAACAATGGGTTAACAACATTAATTGAGATCGTTAACTTAAAGGTTTCAAAACAACACTTACATGTAACGACTAACGATGACTTAACGACTCAGTTAAAATGTATATACATGTAGTGTATTTAGATGTATTAAAATACTTTTGGAAGACTTCAAGACATATATCAAAACACTCATACTTAACGAAAATGGTTACAGTTACTTTCCCATTCTTTTCTTTCATCAAGAATTCTAGTCGTATTTTTACCCGTATTATACACAGCTTCAAAACGTACTTACTATGGGTATATACCAATAGGAACTAGCATGGGATTCCACTCTTGATTATGTCATGTATGACTAATCAATTTTAACTTCTACCATGAGCTAGTCAACTAACTAGAACTCCTTTTAACCCCACTCACCACTCACCAATTACCACTCATCATTCACTCCATTTCACTTCCAATTCTCTTTCTAATTCTCTCTCAACACACCCACACTATTATGAACGTATTTTTCCAGTAGTTAATCATCATCTTCATCAAAAATCACTTCAAGAATCAAGCTATAATCATCATAGGAAGAACACTTCAAGAACACTTCAAAAATCCCTTCAAGTTTACTAATTTACTTCCAAGCTTTCTAATCCATTCCAAGTAATCATCTAAGATCAAGAAACCTTTGTTATATACAGTAGGTTATCTTTTTTATTCAAGGTAATATTCATATTCAAACTTTGATTCAATTTCTATAACTATAAACTATCTTAATTCGAGTAAAAATCTTACTTGAACTTGTTTTTGTGTCATGATCCTACTTCAAGAACTTTCAAGCCATCCAAGATCCTTTGAAGCTAGATCATTTCTTATCACTTCCAGTAGGTTTACCTACTAAACTTGAGGTAGTAATGATGTTCATAACATCATTTGATTCATATATATAAAACTATCTTATTCGAAGGTTTAAACTCGTAATCACTAGAACATAGTTTAGTTAATTCTAAACTTGTTCACAAACAAAAGTTAATCCTTCTAACTTGACTTTTAAAATTAACTAAACACATGTTCTATATCTATATGATATGCTAACTTAATGATTTAAAACCTGGAAACACGAAAAACACCGTAAAACCGGATTTACGCCGTCGTAGCAACACCGCGGGCTGTTTTGGGTTAGTTAATTAAAAACTATGATAAACTTTGATTTAAAAGTTGTTATTCTGAGAAAATGATTTTTATTATGAACATGAAACTATATCCAAAAATTATGGTTAAACTCAAAGTGGAAGTATGTTTTCTAAAATGGTCATCTAGACGTCGTTCTTTCGACTGAAATGACTACCTTTACAAAAACGACTTGTAACTTATTTTTCCGACTATAAACCTATACTTTTTCTGTTTAGATTCATAAAATAGAGTTCAATATGAAACCATAGCAATTTGATTCACTCAAAACGGATTTAAAATGAAGAAGTTATGGGTAAAACAAGATTGGATAATTTTTCTCATTTTAGCTACGTGAAAATTGGTAACAAATCTATTCCAACCATAACTTAATCAACTTGTATTGTATATTATGTAATCTTGAGATACCATAGACACGTATACAATGTTTCGACCTATCATGTCGTCACATCTATATATATTTCGGAACAACCATAGACACTCTATATGTGAATGTTGGAGTTAGCTATACAGGGTTGAGGTTGATTCCAAAATATATATAGTTTGAGTTGTGATCAATACTGAGATACGTATACACTGGGTCGTGGATTGATTCAAGATAATATTTATCGATTTATTTCTGTACATCTAACTGTGGACAACTAGTTGTAGGTTACTAACGAGGACAGCTGACTTAATAAACTTAAAACATCAAAATATATTAAAAGCGTTATAAATGTATTTTGAACATACTTTGATATATATGTATATATTGTTATAGGTTCGTGAATCAACCAGTGGCCAAGTCTTACTTCCCGACGAAGTAAAAATCTGTGAAAGTGAGTTATAGTCCCACTTTTAAAATCTAATATTTTGGGATGAGAATACATGCAGGTTTTATAAATGATTTACAAAATAGACACAAGTACGTGAAACTACATTCTATGGTTGAATTATCGAAATCGAATATGCCCCTTTTTATTAAGTCTGGTAATCTAAGAATTAGGGAACAGACACCCTAATTGACGCGAATCCTAAAGATAGATCTATTGGGCCTAACAACCCCCATCCAAAGTACCGGATGCTTTAGTACTTCGAAATTTATATCATATCCGAAGGGTGTCCCGGAATGATGGGGATATTCTTATATATGCATCTTGTTAATGTCGGTTACCAGGTGTTCACCATATGAATGATTTTTATCTCTATGTATGGGATGTGTATTGAAATATGAAATCTTGTGGTCTATTGTTACGATTTGATATATATAGGTTAAACCTATAACTCACCAACATTTTTGTTGACGTTTAAAGCATGTTTATTCTCAGGTGAATATTAAGAGCTTCCGCTGTTGCATACTAAAATAAGGACAAGATTTGGAGTCCATGTTTGTATCATATTGTGTAAAAACTGCATTCAAGAAACTGATTTCGATGTAACATATTTGTATTGTAAACCATTATGTAATGGTCGTGTGTAAACATGATATTTTAGATTATCATTATTTGATAATCTACGTAAAGCTTTTTAAACCTTTATTTATGAAATAAAGGTTATGGTTTGTTTTAAAAATGAATGCAGTCTTTGAAAAACGTCTCATATAGAGGTCCAAACCTCGCAACGAAATCAATTAATATGGAACGTTTTTAATCAATAAGAACGGGACATTTCAATCTCCGCCTAATCAAACCACCTAACACATTGGTGCACTCAAGAACACTCCAAGAACAGTAACCAAGTCGTGATGATCAGCCATTAAACAACTTGGAACTTTAATCCGTTCAAAATCATGTTTTAGTCATAACGGGTGATCCGTGGCTCGGATTTCGATGACCCGAACATGAAAGTTCATCCCATCATCAATCCTAACACACTAGTACACCCTAAATACTCCAAAAGTGGTCAAAAAGTCGGACCAAACCTGGTTCATTTCGTTTTCATATTTCAATCTCAACAAAACATCATTTTAATCATAACTAGAGCTCTGGGAATCGAAATGACATGAATCCGGAGTCTAAAATTAATGTCTTGATGAGAGGAACTCATATAAACACTTAAATTTCACTTTTATATCAGTTACATAATCAGAAATGAACGAAAAGGCTGCTGCCCCAAATTAATCAAACCGAAAACATGAATTAACGAGCATTTCTACGCATACAATCAACAATACAATAACATATAAGCATCATACTATCAATATAAAATACAAAAACAGAAAAATTAAAGAAAAATTGAAAAGCTAGGGTTAGGATTTATACCCTAATCAAGAATTGAGTGATATGAACGTGTAGAGATCGAAGAGTAGAATTCGGCAATGATAAAAGCCCCAAATCTTCAAGATGAAAATCAAAAGATGATGATGATGATGATGTGTTGTGTAGGTGACGGCTCAAAAATAAAAAGGGAGGAAGAAATGAGAGAAAAATGAAGTGAGAGGTTTTAGGTCTTGAATTAGAAATGGGAAAAATTAATAAAATGAAAGTAAAATGGAAAATGAAAAATGGGATGGTGTATGGCCATGTTCGGCCAAAAATTTGATGGGGGGCCCCTTAGTGGGCCAACTTCATCAAATGTGTAATTGCTTTTAGCCCGAACGCCCGATCGAAGCCCGAAACGCGAAAACGCTACTACGCGATTGATTTTTCGGAGAGATAACAAATATACGACGAATAAAATATATAAACACTATATATAAACATATGACATTAAAATATCATATTTAAAATAATTTGGATTTAAAAATCCCAAAAGCTTGACCGTTGGTTTGAAAACCGAAATGATTCGCCGGATAGAAATTCACGACACGTAGAAACGTATAACTTAAAATATGAATACAAATATTCACATAACACATGAAAATTAATATATTATTACAAAAATAATAACATAGGTCATACAAATGACGTGGCACGAATAATAATTAACGGTCGTTAAATAATTAACGGTAAAAGATAACAAAAAAAGTAGGGTCGTTACACCTCTATTTATACTTTTCAGATTCGGTGGCCAAGCCGGCGGCTTCAGTGGGAAGCTGGCAGTTTCCGGTGGTCGGTGACTCCTTTTGCAAGTTTAACTTATTCCGCAAGAACATAAACGCATAACTGTCTTAGTCAAGCCGGCGGCAGGCCGGGGGCTTCAATGATCCGGCAATCTTTTTGATTTCGTTTCCATTTTTAACTTGAACTTGGTCGGCAAGTTAAGAAACCATGTAAACTAGCCCGACGGCTTCAGTGTGAAGCCGGCGGCTTTAAATGCATTTTGCTTGGTCAACAAGTTCATCAAATTATACGATCAATTCTGGAAAATTCTAGAATATTCATCCCAAGCCGGCGGCTTCATGCTCCAGGTCGGCGGCTTCATGGCATTTTCTGTAATTTATACCTGTTTTTGATCCTGTTTGATACATAACTTTAATAAAATCATTAGAATTACCTTTTTCCCCTTTTTACTAATTTTAGTGTGTTTTAGGATAAAATATCTTTAAAACGCTAAGATAACTTCGTAAAATGTTATCAAAATACTGTATAAATTAGGAGTTATCAAATTCCCCACACTTAAACCTTTACTTGTCCTTAAATAAACTTTATAAATCACATTATTTTAAATGGGTATAGAGTTGAAGTAAAATGCAAAGTCAAAAATACTTCTAATTAAAATTTAGCTTTTTATTATTATGAAGAACTAGTCTGAACCAGACCAAAGAATACAAGAGGTCCTAATGTTTATTAGGTCTGATTTATACAATTTGGTCATCATTGGGCTCTTTTGTTTCTAACTAAAATTTTTATAAGTATATGGTTCTCATTAGAACTCTTTCCTTTAGTTGGCCTTCATTGGGCTCTTTTACTTTTCATTTCTTTTGCTTTCATGCTTAACATTTAGCAATTTTTTCTAAGTTGGCCCTTATTTGGGACTCTTTTGCTGCCTCAGTGATCCATGCTTATTATGCCATATGGTAGTGGCTATAAGTTTACATTCGTTTCACAATTTTTGGCTTTTACTTCATATCTTAAACAAGTAGTCCAATCTTGAAATTGAGAGTAGTTCTATTATTACTTTATGATTAAGTTAGTAAAAAGACATAAGTTTGACTAAAAATTATACTTCCTATAAAAAATTTATTTGTACCCATTTTTGTAATTACTTCAAATTTTTGGGAAAAATTGTATCCTTTTAACTTTTAAGTGATTAATCACTTCCCTCCCCACACTTACATTATGCAATATCCTCATTGCATTTATAATAAAAATTAGGAATAAATGAAAGACATAATTGAAAATAAGGGAAGGAGTGATGTTACTTGATTGTAGGATCATACAATGATTGCGGAACACTTTGCGGATTTCTTTGAATTCAATATAAACAACTTGACAAGATTTTGTTAAACAATGCAATATATAACACAAACATAACATTTTATTAATAACTTCCATCACTTTATCACTTTAACACTTAGGAGCTATATTGCTCTTACATTCATAATTAAACAAAAAATAACGAAATACTTAGAAACATAATCTTAATAAACATAATCTTAATAAACATATAGGGATAGGTAGTTTTGATTATAGAGTCGATTGCGTGACTCATTTTTCCATTGGGATCACTCCTTTGGCTTATTCTCCCCACACTTGTTCTTCTCAATCTCATTTAACATTTTAATTTGCTCTAAGAAACTCAATGTGGTGTTAAGACCCCTACGAAATGACATTTCAAATTTAACATTTAACTCATGGATTTGCTTCCTCACTTCTTCAATAATCTTATATTGTTCTTTTATAAATTCCGTCACTATCTTATCAACGGTAAGCTCATCATCATCCTCTTTATCTATCTTAACCATCTTCACATTTGATCGCGGAACTCTAAATCTAGGCATTAGTGGAATGGATTCAATAAGAGTACCATAACAAATGATTAAAGTATTATTTTCATAGTTAATGGTAGCACGGGCGGTAGCTAAAAACGGTGATCCTAAAATTAAAGGAGTTATCGGATCTTCTTCCATGTCTATAACCACAAAATCAACCTTATAAAAAGCATAACCAACAATGATTTCAACTTCTTTAACAATCTCTAACGGCTTTTGTAAACGGCTATCAGCAAAGCAAACAATCCCCTGGATAGGTTCCAAAGATGGCAATCCCAAGCGATTGTAGACAGAAAACGGCATCACATTAATGCTAGAATCAGTATCGGCTAATCTAATGACAGGAATAGGACCACGAATCAAGCAAGGAACTTGGAATTCTCCCGGATCAGCTCTCTTAACAGCAAACTCAGGTGTTTCAGATGGTTCTAATGGCTCAACAGTGAATGAATAAAGAGGGCGGAAGTCTTCCTTTCTTCTTTCTTCTAATTGCTTCATAGTTTCAGCTAACCAATCATCTTTATTATCACACTCAGATTTTTCACTAGAACTTCATCATTTTCACTAACCTTTTCATTAACTTCTTCATTAAACAATTCATGCCAAAAAATAACGTCTTCACGATCAAGACCTTGAACTTTAGCATCTTTTGTCTTATCTTCTTCATCAGCAGTTAGTTTTTTAATTTCTTGATCATAATCCTCTTCCTCCATTTCATATTCCCATAAAAGTTTTAAACCAGGTTCATAAGTTTCAACCCTTTTTACTTCTCTAACCATATTAACTTTCTCAAAACGAACCTCCTTATAAATTTCAGATTCAGCTGGAACTTTTCCTTCGACAAGTTTGAATAATTTAGTAACATTGCGTTCTAAGTTTTGAATGGACGCATGATGATTATTTTACACTTGGGAAAGTTGAGCTTTTATGTTATCATTAGCTTCATTTTGATTTTTGATGAAAGTTATGATGCTTTCTTCAAGATTAGACTTCTTTTCGGATTGAGCATTAGGAGACGAATTTGGAGTGAAGGGTGCTCTAACAGAAAAGAAACCAGGCGGGTTCTTATTATTATTAGGATAAGGAGCATTATAATTATTACGGTAGTTCGGATTTCCTTGATATTGATTCACATAAGAGACGTTTTCAACCTACTCCATAGTAAGACTAGCAACACAATCTTTCGTAGCATGAGGACCTTGGCATTTTTCACAACCTACTTTAATGATATACATTTCTTTGGTAAGCTTTTCAATTTGCCTTCCTAGATTACCTAACTATGCATTCATGGCTTTAATCATACTTCAGAATCATAACTAACAGATATGACAAAACGGGAAATGTCTAAGTCTTGGTGCCATTCATGGGAGTGAGCAGCTAACTTATTAATTAATGTTTTAGATTCTTCGGCAGTTCTACTCATGATATTTTCTCCAGCAGATGTACCAATCTCTCTTCTTTAGATATGTCACAATCCTTTTAGAAAGTAGTTACCTTTTTAAACTTATCAAACCATGTTGCGGACAACCTCTAAGCAATTGACCAAATCTAACCCAAGCAGAGTAAAGTGTTTCATTGGATTTCTGACGAAAATTAGCAATTTCAGTTTAAAGGGTGACAGTTTTGGATGCGGGAAAGAAACGAGTTAAAAAAATTTCAACCATAGTATCCCAACTAGTGATATCTCCTTCGGGAAACGAATTTAACCACTCTTTAGCTTCATCTTTTAATGACCATGGAAACATGCGAAGATAAATTACATTACTTTCAACATTAGAGATATTAAACAGATTGCAGATATCCTTGAAGTTTCGAATGTGAGCATTAGCATCTTCTTTTTCAGTACCCATAAATTGATTATCCTTAAGCAAGTGAAAGATAGTGTGACGACCCAGAAATTTTTGACCAAATTTAAACTTAATCTTTATATGATTTCGACACGATTAGCAAAGTCTATAGGTTGAGTCTCAAAATTTTTTGAACTATTTCATAAATTCATTGACATCGACCGTTTTCGACGATTCATGAACCACTATATGAAAATAAATACATATATATTTAAATATATATTAATTTGAAATAGAAACTTATATGATTTAAATTCATTTGTGTAAATGAAACAATATATGATATTGCAATAAATCTATATATTTATGAAAAGTATATTGATTATATTTATATGATTTAGAATTTATTTAATAAATGTTTGGAGCACTCGTTTGTAATCTTGATAAATAATAAGCAAGTTAAATTCGAGTTTATATGATTTTAAAATAAACGGTGATCGGAAAATGAGTTCTATAAATTATAAACTTATTAAAATTATATTTAGGAGCTGTTTATTAAATTTCAAAACTTTTTATATTTCACCCATAAATGAGAGGGACAGTTGATGTAATTTTTATTTAATAATTTAATGATCGAATTTTATACCATAATGACCAAAATAAATATAGTTAATTTAAACATATGGGATTTTTCCGAAGACTTTTATCTACTACTGATTAACAACGGACCACGATTTAATATTCACAATTAAAGTGTCGGCACAGAATCAATTATATACTCTCGTGATTGAATTGTTAACTCCCTGTATCACTGTTTAACTTTTGAATTTATGGATTTCATTATTATTCCTATTATTATCTTATTATTGTTAAAGTAGAACTATTAG
The DNA here is from genome assembly GCF_046630445.1 of Rutidosis leptorrhynchoides. Classification (NCBI taxonomy): domain Eukaryota; kingdom Viridiplantae; phylum Streptophyta; class Magnoliopsida; order Asterales; family Asteraceae; genus Rutidosis; species Rutidosis leptorrhynchoides. Next base: position 318,284,618 of record NC_092340.1, read on the forward strand.
ATATATATATATATATATATATATATATATATATATATATATATATATATATATATATATATATATATATATATATATATATATATATATATATATATATATATATATATATATATATATATATATATATGATACTGATAGATACACATTCATATCCATTCATATCCATATTATTCTCTAATATCCTTCTTTTTAGATTCATAACCCACAATTACCTTCAAATCATTTTTACATCACACGATACATGATAAACAAAACTGCTCGAACTTGCTACTACTTCTTGTGTTCGATTCCGGACTACCATCGCCATCACAATTGCCACCCTACACCACCCTTGTAAACGACCCAAATAACACTATGTCTATTTTCTCCTATTGCTACTCCGATGATTCTAATCTCTTGTTCAAGGTTATCATGACCGAGAATCATAAACTCATCTACGAAAACAACAAATCGAGTACTAAGTTTTCTGTTTCTACAAACTCACCCTGTTTACCATCTTCACCAAATCTCGATTACTCCTACTCGTTTTGTGTTTTATTTTTTTTCTTCAACCCACCTCCATCATGAACACCACCTAAGTCGCCACCTTTGCTGTAGTGATTCGAACTTTTCCATGTTTATATATATTAAATGAGATTGATATTTACATGATTAAATGTTTCCAACATGTTAAGCAATCAAACTTGTTAAGACTTGATTAATTGAAATAGGTTTCATATAGACAATTGACCACCCAAGTTGACCGGTGATTCACGAACGTTAAAACTTGTAAAAACTATATGATGACATATATATGGTTATATATATAGTTAACATGATATTATGATAAGTAAACATATCATTAATTATATTAACAATGAACTACATATGTAAAAACAAGACTACTAACTTAATGATTTTGAAACGAGACATATATGTAACGATTATCGTTGTAACGACATTTAATGTATATATATCATATTAAGAGATATTCGTACATCATAATATCATGATAATATAATAATTTAAAATCTCTTTTGATATTATAAACATTGGGTTAACAACATTTAACAAGATCGTTAACCTAAAGGTTTCAAAACAACATTTACATGTAACGACTAACGATGACTTAACGACTCAGTTAAAATGTATATACATGTAGTGTTTTAATACATTTAACAAGATCGTTAACCTAAAGGTTTCAAAACAACATTTACATGTAACGACTAACGATGACTTAACGACTCAGTTAAAATGTATATACATGTAGTATTTTAATATGTATTCATACACTTTTGAAAGACTTCAAGACACTTATCAAAATACTTCTACTTAACAAAAATGCTTACAATTACATCCTCGTTCAGTTTCATCAACAATTCTACTCGTATGCACCCGTATTCGTACTCGTACAATACACAGCTTTTAGATGTATGTACTATTGGTATATACACTCCAATGATCAGCTCTTAGCAGCCCATGTGAGTCACCTAACACATGTGGGAACCATCATTTGGCAACTAGCATGAAATATCTCATAAAATTACAAAAATATGAGTAATCATTCATGACTTATTTACATGAAAATAAAATAACATATCCTTTATATCTAATCCATACACCAACGACCAAAAACACCTACAAACACTTTCATTCTTCAATTTTATTCATCTAATTGATCTCTCTCAAGTTCTATCTTCAAGTTCTAAGTGTTCTTCATAAATTCCAAAAATTCTAGTTTCATAAAATCAAGAATACTTTCAAGTTTGCTAGCTCACTTCCAATCTTGTAAGGTGATCATCCAACCTCAAGAAATCTTTGTTTCTTACAGTAGGTTATCATTCTAATACAAGGTAATAATCATATTCAAACTTTGGTTCAATTTCTATAACTATAACAATCTTATTTTAAGTGATGATCTTACTTGAACTTGTTTTCGTGTCATGATTCTGCTTCAAGAACTTCGAGCCATCCAAGGATCCATTGAAGCTAGATCCATTTTTCTATTTTCCAGTAGGTTTATCCAAGGAACTTAAGGTAGTAATGATGTTCATAACATCATTCGATTCATATATATAAAACTATCTTATTCGAAGGTTTAAACTCGTAATCACTAGAACATAGTTTAGTTAATTCTAAACTTGTTCGCAAACAAAAGTTAATCCTTCTAACTTGACTTTTAAAATTAATTAAACACATTTTTTATATCTATATGATATGCTAACTTAATGATTTAAAACCTGGAAACACGAAAAACACCGTAAAACCGGATTTACGCCGTCGTAGTAACACCGCGGGCTGTTTTGGGTTAGTTAATTAAAAACTATGATAAACTTTGATTTAAAAGTTGTAATTCTGAGAAAATGATTTTTATTATGAACATAAAACTATATCCAAAAATTATGGTTAAACTCAAAGTGGAAGTATGTTTTCTAAAATGGTCATCTAGGCGTCGTTCTTTCGACTGAAATGACTACCTTTACAAAAACGACTTGTAACTTATTTTTCCGACTATAAACCTATACTTTTCTGTTTAGATTCATAAAATAGAGTTCAATATGAAACCATAGCAATTTGATTCACTCAAAACGGATTTAAAATGAAGAAGTTATGGGTAAAACAAGATTGGATAATTTTTCTCATTTTAGTTACGTGAAAATTGGTAACAAATCTATTCCAACCATAACTTAATCAACTTGTATTGTATATTATGTAATCTTGAGATACCATAGACACGTATACAATGTTTCGACCTATCATGTCGACACATCTATATATATTTCGGAACAACCATAGACACTCTATATGTGAATGTTGGAGTTAGCTATACAGGGTTGAGGTTGATTCCAAAATATATATAGTTTGAGTTGTGATCAATACTGAGATACGTATACACTGGGTCGTGGATTGATTCAAGATAATATTTATCGATTAATTTCTGTACATCTAACTGTGGACAACTAGTTATAGGTTACTAACGAGGACAACTGACTTAATAAACTTAAAACATCAAAATATATTAAAAGTGTTGTAAATATATTTTGAACATACTTTAATATATATGTATATGTATATATTGTTATAGGTTCGTGAATCAACAGTGGCCAAGTCTTACTTCCCGACGAAGTAAAAATCTGTGAAAGTGAGTTATAGTCCCACTTTTAAAATCTAATATTTTTGGGATGAGAATACATGCAGGTTTTATAAATGATTTACAAAATAGACACAAGTACGTGAAACTACATTCTATGGTTGAATTATCAAAATCGAATATGCCTCTTTTTATTAAGTCTGGTAATCTAAGAATTAGGGAACAGACACCCTAATTGACGCGAATCCTAAAGATAGATCTATTGGGCCTAACAAACCCCATCCAAAGTACCGGATGCTTTAGTACTTCGAAATTTATATCATATCCGAAGGGTGTCCCGGAATGATGGGGATATTCTTATATATGCATCTTGTTAATGTCGGTTACCAGGTGTTCACCATATGAATGATTTTTATCTCTATGTATGGGATGTGTATTGAAATATGAAATCTTGTGGTCTATTATTATGATTTGATATATATAGGTTAAACCTATAACTCACCAACATTTTTGTTGACGTTTTAAGCATGTTTATTCTCAGGTGATTATTAAGAGCTTCCGCTGTCGCATACTTAAATAAGGACGAGATTTGGAGTCCATGCTTGTATGATATTGTGTAAAAACTGCATTCAAGAAACTTATTTTGTTGTAACATATTTGTATTGTAAACCATTATGTAATGGTCGTGTGTAAACAGGATATTTTAGATTATCATTATTTGATAATCTACGTAAAGCTTTTTAAACCTTTATTGATGAAATAAAGGTTATGGTTTGTTTTAAAATGAATGCAGTCTTTGAAAAACGTCTCATATAGAGGTCAAAACCTCGCAACGAAATCAATTAATATGGAACGTTTTTAATCAATAAGAACGGGACATTTCAGTTGGTATCCGAGCGTTGGTCTTAGAGAACCAGAATTTTGCATTAGTGTGTCTTATCGAGTTTGTTAGGATGCATTAGTGAGTCTGGACTTCGACCGTGTTTACTTGAAAAATGATTGCTTAACAAATTTTGTTGGAAACTATATATTTTTAACATGTGAATATTATGTGATATATTAATCTCTTAACGCGTTTGATATTATGTGATAGATGTCTACCTCTAGAACAAGTCCCATTGACTCACCTAATAACAATGAAGAGTCAAATGTAAATTGGAATGATTCGTGGACTGATTCACAAGTTCCCGAAGAGGAACCGGAAGAAGAGTCAGAACCGGAAGAAGAATCGGAACCGGAAGAAGAATCGGAACCGGATGAAGAAATAGAACCGGTGGGGGAAATAATAAAACGGTTAAGTAAAAGAAAATCCTCAACCAACCGACCAAGGTTAATTATGGTCAATGGTGTTTCCGCCAAGGAAGCAAAATATTGGGAGGATTACCAATTCTCTGATGAATCGGATTCCGACGAGAATTCCGATGATGTTATAGAAATTACCCCAACTGAATTTAAAAAGGCAAAAGAAAATAATAAGGGAAAGGGCATAAAAATAAAGAAATCGAATTCCAACCCCGATGAACTTTATATGTATCGTCAACCCCCGAAGTCCTTAAGTTGTAACAATGACCCGGGAACCTCTAAACCACCAGGTTTTTCTAAACCAATGTGGAAAATAATGGCTCGTATTAGGGGAACATCATATATCCCTAGAAACTTGGCAAAACGAACCAAAACCGAAGAAGAAGAAACAAGCGAGTCGGAATAAGATAGTTGTATTCGTGTGGTGTAATATATGTAATATAGTGTGCTTATGCTTTATGATATATGTAAAAATTGCTTGTATTAATAAGTATTTTTTTTTTATGAATCTAACTCTTGTCTATTTTACAGTATAAAAACACAAAATGGATAGACAACCCAATATTTTAAGAGACCTACCCGGAGACATGATTGATGAAATCTTGTCTAGAGTCGGTCAGAATTCTTCGGCACAACTATTTAAGGCGAGATCAGTTTGTAAGACATTCGAAGAACGTTCCAAGAATGCCTTGGTTTATAAAAGGCTTTCGTTCGAAAGATGGGGGATATCACATTGGGAAATCCATAAGTTACGATGTGTTTACTTTGACGCATATATTGCGGGGAACCCAAATGCTATTTTACGCAATGGGTTAAGAAATTATTTTGACTCAATATATCCGAATATTGGACTTCGTGATTTAGAAAAAGCGGCTAACATGCAACATAAAGAAGCATGTTATGCTTACGGATTAGTAATGTTCGCTTCTCACCAAAGTGAGAACAAGAACATCGGGCTACAACTATTAAACAAAACGTTCCCACAAGTGACGGAGTCGGTAATTGGGGTAAGAAATGAGGTTTTTAGATTGTTACGGGACTGTTGGACATTACGTAACCCTCGTCCCTTTGACGACGTTACAACACGCTGTCTTATCAACGGCCATAACGGTTATGTTCCACAAGACCAAGGATGGGAAGTAATCCTAGTAAAACCAGAATGCATGACTTGTTTTTGGACGTATGAATTACGTGTCTTTATTGCCTTTGCTGAACGACTTGTGTACTAGCTAGAATTATCTTCACAACCATCTTGTATCAAATTTATTGTGTGCTATAATTCATGCTATATGTAAAATAAGCGGTATTGTAAGTTTGTAAAATATTGTGTAAAAGTTTGAACGCGAAATATTATTATAATCAGTTTTTCATATAGAATTGTAGTAGTTGAATTGTATATTAGCTACTAAGTATGAACTTAACAGGTAGGTACTACCCGAATTTAAACTTATAAAACGCTAATATGAAGAAAAAGCTTTTATAAATGAGTTCATATTATGCTACGAAATACTATTAACTACTCTTAATATTCTGTATGATTAACTTGTTCCATTTAACTATTTTGAAGGAAATGGCACCGACTACTCGACACACCGTGAATATGAATGAAGAGGAATTCCGTACTTTTCTAGCTTCAAACATAGCCGCAGTACAGGCTGCGCTACATACCAACAATAACCTTGGATCTAGCAGTACAGGAAATCGTGTAGGATGCACCTACAAAGAATTCACTTCCTGCAAACCTTTGGAATTTGATGGAACCGAAGGACCGATCGGATTGAAACGGTGGACCGAGAAGGTCGAATCGGTGTTTGCCATAAGTAAGTGTACTGAAGAGGACAAAGTGAAGTACGCCACGCATATCTTCACAGGTTCTGCGTTAACATGGTGGAATACCTATCTAGAGCAAGTGGGACAAGACTATGCGTACGCACTACCGTGGTCAGCATTCAAGCACTTGATGAACGAGAAGTACCGTCCCAGAACCGAGGTCAATAAGCTCAAGACAGAACTTAGAGGGTTACGAACCCAAGGATTTGATATTACCACGTATGAAAGACAATTCACAGAATTGTGCCTATTGTGTCCGGGAGCATTCGAAGATGAGGAAGAGAAGATCGACGCGTTTGTGAAAGGATTACCGGAAAGAATCCAAGAAGATATAAGTTCACACGAGCCCGCCTCCATACAACAGGCATGTAGAATGGCTCACAAACTCGTGAACCAGATTGAAGAAAGAATTAAAGAACAGACTGCTGAAGAGGCCAATGTGAAGCAAGTCAAAAGAAAGTGGGAGGAAAACGGTGATAAGAATCACCAATACAGCAATTACAACAATAATCGCAACAATTATCCCAACAATCGCAACATCAATCGCAACTACAACAAACGGCCCAACAACAACAACAACAACAACAACAACTACAACAATCATCCCAACAACAATAATAACCGCAACAACAACAACAATCAGAAGCAGCTATGCCAAAGGTGTGAAAAGAATCACTCGGGGTTCTGCACCAAATTTTGCAACAAGTGTAAAAGAAATGGTCATAGCGCGGCGAAGTGTGAGGTCTACGGACCAGGGGTTAATAGAACGAAAGGAACAAATGGTGTCGGAATGAGTAATGGCGGAGCAAGTAGTGTCGGAGCAAGTTATGCCAATGTAGTTTGTTATAAATGTGGAAAACCGGGCCACATTATTAGAAATTGCCCGAACCAGGAGAACACGAATGGACAAGACCGTGGAAGAGTTTTCAATATTAATGCGGCAGAGGCACAGGAAGACCCGGAGCTTGTTACGGGTACGTTTCTTATTGACAATAAATCTGCTTACGTTTTATTTGATTCGGGTGTGGATAGAAGCTATATGAGTAGAGATTTTTGTGCTAAATTAAGTTGTCCATTGACGCCATTGGATAGTAAATTTTTACTCGAATTAGCAAATGGTAAATTAATTTCAGCAGATAATATATGTCGGAATCGAGAAATTAAACTGGTTAGCGAAACATTTAAGATTGATTTGATACCAGTCGAGTTAGGGAGTTTTGATGTGATAATCGGTATGGACTGGTTGAAAGAAGTGAAAGCAGAGATCGTTTGTTACAAAAATGCAATTCGCATTATACGAGAAAAAGGAAAACCCTTAATGGTGTACGGAGAAAAGGGCAACACGAAGCTACATCTTATTAGTAATTTGAAGGCACAAAAACTAATAAGAAAAGGTTGCTATGCTGTTCTAGCACACGTCGAGAAAGTACAAACTGAAGAAAAGAGCATCAATGATGTTCCCATTGCAAAAGAATTTCCTGATGTATTTCCGAAAGAATTACCAGGATTACCCCCACATCGATCCGTTGAATTTCAAATAGATCTTGTACCAGGAGCTGCACCAATAGCTCGTGCTCCTTACAGACTCGCACCCAGCGAGATGAAAGAACTGCAAAGCCAATTACAAGAACGTTTAGAGCGTGGTTTCATTCGACCAAGCACATCACCGTGGGGAGCTCCTGTTTTGTTTGTCAAGAAGAAAGATGGTACATTCAGGTTGTGTATCGACTACCGAGAGTTGAAAAAACTTACCATCAAGAACCGCTACCCACTACCGAGAATCGATGACTTATTTGATCAACTACAAGGCTCGTCTGTTTATTCAAAGATTGACTTACGTTCCGGGTATCATCAAATGCAGGTGAAAGAAGATGATATTCCAAAGACTGCTTTCAGAACACGTTACGGTCATTACGAGTTTATGGTCATGCCGTTTGGTTTAACTAATGCACCAGCTGTGTTCATGGACCTTATGAACCGAGTGTGTGGACCATACCTTGACAAGTTTGTCATTGTTTTCATTGATGACATACTTATTTACTCAAAGAATGACCAAGAACACGGTGAACATTTGAGAAAGGTGTTAGAAGTATTGAGGAAGGAAGAATTGTACGCTAAGTTTTCAAAGTGTGCATTTTGGTTGGAAGAAGTTCAATTCCTCGGTCACATAGTGAACAAAGAAGGTATTAAGGTGGATCCGGCAAAGATAGAAACTGTTGAAAAGTGGGAAACCCCGAAAACTCCAAAACACATACGCCAGTTTTTAGGACTAGCTGGTTACTACAGAAGGTTCATCCAAGACTTTTCCAGAATAGCAAAACCCTTGACTGCATTAACGCATAAAGGGAAGAAATTTGAATGGAATGATGAACAAGAGAAAGCGTTTCAGTTATTGAAGAAAAAGCTAACTACGGCACCTATATTGTCATTGCCTGAAGGGAATGATGATTTTGTGATTTATTGTGACGCATCAAAGCAAGGTCTCGGTTGTGTATTAATGCAACGAACGAAGGTGATTGCTTATGCGTCTAGACAATTGAAGATTCACGAACAAAATTATACGACGCATGATTTGGAATTAGGCGCGGTTGTTTTTGCATTAAAGACTTGGAGGCACTACTTTTATGGGGTCAAAAGTATTATATATACCGACCACAAAAGTCTACAACACATATTTAATCAGAAACAACTGAATATGAGGCAGCGTAGGTGGATTGAATTATTGAATGATTACGACTTTGAGATTCGTTACCACCCGGGGAAGGCAAATGTGGTAGCCGATGCCTTGAGCAGGAAGGACAGAGAACCCATTCGAGTAAAATCTATGAATATAATGATTCATAATAACCTTACTACTCAAATAAAGGAGGCACAACAAGGAGTTTTAAAAGAGGGAAATTTAAAGGATGAAATACCCAAAGGATCGGAGAAGCATCTTAATATTCGGAAAGACGGAACCCGGTATAGGGCTGAAAGGATTTGGGTACCAAAATTTGGAGATATGAGAGAAATGGTACTTAGAGAAGCTCATAAAACCAGATACTCAATACATCCTGGAACGGGGAAGATGTACAAGGATCTCAAGAAACATTTTTGGTGGCCGGGTATGAAAGCCGATGTTGCTAAATACGTAGGAGAATGTTTGACGTGTTCTAAGGTCAAAGCTGAGCATCAGAAACCATCAGGTCTACTTCAACAACCCGAAATCCCGGAATGGAAATGGGAAAACATTACCATGGATTTCATCACTAAATTGCCAAGGACTGCAAGTGGTTTTGATACTATTTGGGTAATAGTTGATCGTCTCACCAAATCAGCACACTTCCTGCCAATAAAAGAAGATGACAAGATAGAGAAGTTAGCACGACTGTATTTGAAGGAAGTCGTCTCCAGACATGGAATACCAATCTCTATTATCTCTGATAGGGATGGCAGATTTATTTCAAGATTCTGGCAGACATTACAGCAAGCATTAGGAACTCGTCTGGACATGAGTACTGCCTATCATCCACAAACTGATGGGCAGAGCGAAAGGACAATACAAACACTTGAAGACATGCTACGAGCATGTGTTATTGATTTCGGAAACAGTTGGGATCGACATCTACCGTTAGCAGAATTTTCCTACAACAACAGCTACCATTCAAGCATTGAGATGGCGCCGTTTGAAGCACTTTATGGTAGAAAGTGCAGGTCTCCGATTTGTTGGAGTGAAGTGGGGGATAGACAGATTACGGGTCCGGAGATTATACAGGAAACTACCGAGAAGATCATCCAAATTCAACAACGGTTGAAAACCGCCCAAAGTCGACAAAAGAGCTACACTGACATTAAAAGAAAAGATATAGAATTTGAAATTGGAGAGATGGTCATGCTTAAAGTTGCACCTTGGAAAGGCGTTGTTCGATTTGGTAAACGAGGGAAATTAAATCCAAGGTATATTGGACCATTCAAGATTATTGATCGTGTCGGACCAGTAGCTTACCGACTTGAGTTACCTCAACAACTCGCGGCTGTACATAACACTTTCCACGTCTCGAATTTGAAGAAATGTTTTGCTAAAGAAGATCTCACTATTCCATTAGATGAAATCCAAATCAACGAAAAACTTCAATTCATCGAAGAACCCGTCGAAATAATGGATCGTGAGGTTAAAAGACTTAACCAAAACAAGATACCAATTGTTAAGGTTCGATGGAATGCTCGTAGAGGACCTGAGTTCACCTGGGAGCGTGAAGATCAGATGAAGAAGAAATACCCGCATCTATTTCCAGAAGATTCGTCAACACCTTCAACAGCTTAAAATTTCGGGACGAAATTTATTTAACGGGTAGGTACTGTAGTGACCCGAACTTTTCCATGTTTATATATATTAAATGAGATTGATATTTACATGATTAAATGTTTCCAACATGTTAAGCAATCAAACTTGTTAAGACTTGATTAATTGAAATAGGTTTCATATAGACAATTGACCACCCAAGTTGACCGGTGATTCACGAACGTTAAAACTTGTAAAAACTATATGATGACATATATATGGTTATATATATAGTTAACATGATATTATGATAAGTAAACATATCATTAATTATATTAACAATGAACTACATATGTAAAAACAAGACTACTAACTTAATGATTTTGAAACGAGACATATATGTAACGATTATCGTTGTAACGACATTTAATGTATATATATCATATTAAGATATATTCGTACATCATAATATCATGATAATATAATAATTTAAAATCTCTTTTGATATTATAAACATTGGGTTAACAACATTTAACAAGATCGTTAACCTAAAGGTTTCAAAACAACATTTACATGTAACGACTAACGATGACTTAACGACTCAGTTAAAATGTATATACATGTAGTGTTTTAATACATTTAACAAGATCGTTAACCTAAAGGTTTCAAAACAACATTTACATGTAACGACTAACGATGACTTAACGACTCAGTTAAAATGTATATACATGTAGTGTTTTAATATGTATTCATACACTTTTGAAAGACTTCAAGACACTTATCAAAATACTTCTACTTAACAAAAATGCTTACAATTACATCCTCATTCAGTTTCATCAACAATTCTACTCGTATGCACCCGTATTCGTACTCGTACAATACACAGCTTTTAGATGTATGTACTATTGGTATATACACTCCAATGATCAGCTCTTAGCAGCCCATGTGAGTCACCTAACACATGTGGGAACCATTATTTGGCAACTAGCATGAAATATCTCATAAAATTACAAAAATATGAGTAATCATTCATGACTTATTTACATGAAAACAAAATAACATATCCTTTATATCTAATCCATACACCAACGACCAAAAACACCTACAAACACTTTCATTCTTCAATTTTATTCATCTAATTGATCTCTCTCAAGTTCTATCTTCAAGTTCTAAGTGTTCTTCATAAATTCCAAAAATTCTAGTTTCATAAAATCAAGAATACTTTCAAGTTTGCTAGCTCACTTCCAATCTTGTAAGGTGATCATCCAACCTCAAGAAATCTTTGTTTCTTACAGTAGGTTATCATTCTAATACAAGGTAATAATCATATTCAAACTTTGGTTCAATTTCTATAACTATAACAATCTTATTTTAAGTGATGATCTTACTTGAACTTGTTTTCGTGTCATGATTCTGCTTCAAGAACTTCGAGCCATCCAAGGATCCATTGAAGCTAGATCCATTTTTCTATTTTCCAGTAGGTTTATCCAAGGAACTTAAGGTAGTAATGATGTTCATAACATCATTCGATTCATATATATAAAACTATCTTATTCGAAGGTTTAAACTCGTAATCACTAGAACATAGTTTAGTTAATTCTAAACTTGTTCGCAAACAAAAGTTAATCCTTCTAACTTGACTTTTAAAATTAATTAAACACATTTTCTATATCTATATGATATGCTAACTTAATGATTTAAAACCTGGAAACACGAAAAACACCGTAAAACCGGATTTACGCCGTCGTAGTAACACCGCGGGCTGTTTTGGGTTAGTTAATTAAAAACTATGATAAACTTTGATTTAAAAGTTGTAATTCTGAGAAAATGATTTTTATTATGAACATAAAACTATATCCAAAAATTATGGTTAAACTCAAAGTGGAAGTATGTTTTCAAAAATGGTCATCTAGGCGTCGTTCTTTCGACTGAAATGACTACCTTTACAAAAATGACTTGTAACTTATTTTTCCGACTATAAACCTATACTTTTCTGTTTAGATTCATAAAATAGAGTTCAATATCAAACCATAGCAATTTGATTCACTCAAAATGGATTTAAAATGAAGAAGTTATGGGTAAAACAAGATTGGATAATTTTTCTCATTTTAGCTACGTGAAAATTGGTAACAAATCTATTCCAACCATAACTTAATCAACTTGTATTGTAGATTATGTAATCTTGAGATACCATAGACACGTATACAATGTTTCGACCTATCATGTCGACACATCTATATATATTTCGGAACAACCATAGACACTCTATATGTGAATGTTGGAGTTAGCTATACAGGGTTGAGGTTGATTCCAAAATATATATAGTTTGAGTTGTGATCAATACTGAGATACGTATACACTGGGTCGTGGATTGATTCAAGATAATATTTATCGATTAATTTCTGTACATCTAACTGTGGACAACTAGTTATAGGTTACTAACGAGGACAACTGACTTAATAAACTTAAAACATCAAAATATATTAAAAGTGTTGTAAATATATTTTGAACATACTTTAATATATATGTATATGTATATATTGTTATAGGTTCGTGAATCAACAGTGGCCAAGTCTTACTTCCCGACGAAGTAAAAATCTGTGAAAGTGAGTTATAGTCCCACTTTTAAAATCTAATATTTTTGGGATGAGAATACATGCAGGTTTTATAAATGATTTACAAAATAGACACAAGTACGTGAAACTACATTCTATGGTTGAATTATCAAAATCGAATATGCCCCTTTTTATTAAGTCTGGTAATCTAAGAATTAGGGAACAGACACCCTAATTGACGCGAATCCTAAAGATAGATCTATTGGGCCTAACAAACCCCATCCAAAGTACCGGATGCTTTAGTACTTCGAAATTTATATCATATCCGAAGGGTGTCCCGGAATGATGGGGATATTCTTATATATGCATCTTGTTAATGTCGGTTACCAGGTGTTCACCATATGAATGATTTTTATCTCTATGTATGGGATGTGTATTGAAATATGAAATCTTGTGGTCTATTATTATGATTTGATATATATAGGTTAAACCTATAACTCACCAACATTTTTTTTGACGTTTTAAGCATGTTTATTCTCAGGTGATTATTAAGAGCTTCCGCTGTCGCATACTTAAATAAGGATGAGATTTGGAGTCCATGCTTGTATGATATTGTGTAAAAACTGCATTCAAGAAACTTATTTTGTTGTAACATATTTGTATTGTAAACCATTATGTAATGGTCGTGTGTAAACAGGATATTTTAGATTATCATTATTTGATAATCTACGTAAAGCTTTTTAAACCTTTATTGATGAAATAAAGGTTATGGTTTGTTTTAAAATGAATGCAGTCTTTGAAAAACGTCTCATATAGAGGTCAAAACCTCGCAACGAAATCAATTAATATGGAACGTTTTTAATCAATAAGAACGGGACATTTCATTTGCTCCACTCAAAGCCTCCATACATTGCTACTTCTTTTCTTGTTTTCTGTTTTGAAACCAAGACCCACCCACCACCTTCTTTCTTTTCCTTGTGCAACCGTCAACCACGACCCTTCATAATCTCTCTCTCTCCCTCCTATTTTTCTGTTTCGTTTTGCTGAAACCACCACTGCAATCATCGCTATTATTATATTTTTCTGTTATGATTCAGCCTACAAACCACCCAAAACAAAACTGCTGTTGCTTGTGGTTTTCTATTCTAAGAACAAAAATGTCAATAAAGAAAAAGTAGAAAATGACGGCTTCTGTCTTGTTAATTCGAATCCTAAGTTCAAAAGTGTAAACCTTGTTCCAACTTTTAATTAATTATCTCAAGTTGCTTTATAAAAGCTTTATACAAATCCAAGACACATGAGATGGTGGGACAAGTTTCAACTCTATGGCCGACTATAATGTTTTTTTTTTTGGGACGTGCCTTTTATATTTTTTTTATGAAGTAACCAATTGTTTATGAATTGATGAAATGGAAACCGAATACTATACGGGATATTTTTTTTTCCTTTCCTTCTGAACCGAAACCACAGAATGATACAAGTGATATACGATGAAGATGATTTGGTTCTATTAATAATGATATACGATGAAGATGATACCCTAGTGATGCGTAATAAAGAAGGCCATGAGCAAGTGTTTAGATGATTTTATGTAATACCGATAATGATCGTATGGGTGGAAGATGATTACACAGAGAGTTACATGTTAAATTTATAAAAATGTGAATTGAATCAGAAATACACGATCAGATCACTGGTTAGGGAGTTATGTGTGTTACCAAAGAGGTCTAGGGTTCGATTCTCAGTTAGGACCAGTGTGTATATATATATTTTTTTATTATTATTTCGACTGGGCTGCTAATTGGTCTGCTGTTGGGCCGAAAACCTGCTGTTGGGCCGTGTTTGTGTAGTCGGGCCGAGGTTAGGGATAAAATAAAATGATATATGAGTTAATCTCAGAAAAACTATACTGGATGAATGGTATTGGTGTTTGTTGTGTGAAAGAGAGGTCGTGAGTTCGAATCCGGACTAAAGCAGTTTATGATCTTTTGGGAGCCTTTTCTCTTAAGGTATTATTATTATTATTATTATTAATATTATTATTATTATTGTTGTTATTGTTACTATTATTATTATTATTTATTAGTATAATTATTAATGTTATTCCAAAAATTATCATTATAGTTAAAATTATAAAGATTATCATTTTTATTGAAAGTAATATTTTTATAAGATGAAACAACTTTTATCTATTATTATCAATATTATTTTATCGAATGACTATTAGTTAAATAAAACCATATTTATTACATATAACATAACTATATTAATATTTTTATAATAAATACTAATTAATTAAATAAAGTAAATATATCTAACTAAATTATTAATAAAACTTATAAAATTATTAAAAATAATAATTATGTCACTAAGAATAATATATAAACTTGTTCGATTACAATTACATGTGTTAATATACATTAATGATATAGGTTCGTGAATCCGAGGCCAACCCTATACTTGTTCAATGACGTCATATGTATTTTTACTACAAAATACAGTATGGTGAGTTTCATTTGCCTTTTTACCCTTTATATTTTTGGGCTGAGAATACATGCGCAATTTTTATAAATGTTTTACGAAATAGACACAAGTAATTGAAACTACATTATATGGTTGAATTATCGAAATCGAATATGCCCTTTTTATTAAGTCTGGTAATCTAAGAATTAGGGAACAGACACCCTAATTGACGCGAACTCTAAAGGTAGATCTATTGGGCCTAACAAACCCCATCCAAAGTACCGGATGCTTTAGTACTTCGAAATTTATATCATGTCCGAAGGAGGATCCCGGAATGATAGGGGATATTCTTATATGCATCTAGTTAATGTCGGTTACCAGGTGTTCAATCCATATGAATGATATTTTTGTCTCTATGCAGGGGACGTATATTTATGAGAAATGAAAATGTTGTGGTCTATTAAAATGATGGAAATGATTATTTATGTTAAATTAATGAACTCGCCAACCTTTTGGTTGACACTTGAAAGCATGTTTATTCTCAGGTACGTAAGGAATCTTCCGTTGTGCATTTGCTCATTTTATAGATATTACTTGGAGTCATTCATGGCATATTTCAAAAGACGTTGCATTCGAGTCGTCGAGTTCATCAAGATTATTATTAAGTCAATTATAGTTGGATATATTATGACATGGTATGCATGCCTGTCAACTTTCGATGTAATGAAAGATTGTCTTTTCAAAAACGAACGCAATGTTTGTAAAATGTATCATATAGAGGTCAAGTACCTCGCGATGTGACCAAATGTAATGTATTCGTACAGATGGATTAGGACGGGTCGTTAGAGTTGGTATCAGAGAGGTGGTCTTAGCGAACCAGGTCTGCATTAGTGTGTCTAACTGATAAGTTGTTAGGATGCTTTAATGAGTCTGGACTTCGACCGTGTCTGCATGTCAAAAGTTTTGCTTATCATTTCATGTCGAAAATTACCTACTTATCATCCTTAGGAAATTACCTGCTTATCATTCCTAGTCTAGACACATCTTGCTGCATTGATTGCATGAATAGTGTATAGACAAATTCATATCTTAGCGTATCTGCTAATTCATATCTTAGCATATCTGTTACTGTAAACTTTGCCTAACATATTCCGTAGATTCCTCCGTAACTTATGGGATTTTAGTATTATATATGCATATGTAAATTATGTATTGCAGGGTACTAATCTACATCCTATAATCTATTTCTTATCGAAAATCCTTCATCTGATCGTAGGAGATGAATCCTGCAACCAGTTCGAGTCCTTCAGATTCTGATAGCTATTCCGATAGTTAATCCGACAGCTATTCCGATATGAAGTTTCGCCTAAGCTCCAAAAGTAGTGTCACCATAATGAATCAGCAAATCAGCCATTTCCAATTCATCTGATGGGTTCATAGCCTATTTAATCGTTGGAGACAAGGAGAAGGTGATCTCTTTCATCCACCGTATTGTCCTCTTGACAAAGAACCTGAAGCACTTACCGGCGAACCTGTCCGCAATATCATTTTCTCGCTCATTTCCAGAGTATCTCGTCATGATTATATTCTATCCACAATCCTAAACCTTATTCATCCGCTCATTCTGACCGACAATCATCCCGGAATAATGGAAGAAGTCAACGAACTTCGCGCTTGAATAATCAATCTGGAAAACGTGATGCAAAACCTACCAGCTTCGGCAACAGCATCGGCAACACCAGTACCACCAACAACCCAAGTTTCAACATCACACGCCTCAACATCTCATTCCGTACCTCGAGTATAATCATCGTTCTACGTATCGTTCTACATCAATTATCTTCGTTCAGTATGGCGATTATGTAATATCTAATGTTTTAGAGATTATATATTCTTGTTCTAACAATAAATCAAATGAGATTAATATCACATTAACTCATTAAATCCGTGATTACATCCGAAGAAAATATATATGTATATATATTTTCATAAAGATTGTAATTAAAAGTTCTTTTGTACAAAATGTTAATGGTGAAAATATTTTAACTGGTAGGTAATACCCGAGGAATATTTAGATTTCACATTAATAAATTACACTGTACATTCTTCGAATCTGATTCAACAATCATTTACTATCCTACTTACATTCACCGATATACGAATCTGTTCACTACAAAATAACCATTTTCAGTCAATTTCATATTTGGATTTTGACTTTTCAGAATCTAACAAGTGGCATAATGAAGAAAACATTGGACAAAATAAAATTTTTTAGAAACAAACAAATTAATTATGAGAAATTTTGTTAAGAATCCACGCTAACGAAATCCTAGCTAACTGTTCATAGCTAACTGTTAATTCCGTATTACATTTTAATTATCGCAATTTATTTATCGCAATTTATTTTATCGCAATTAATTCTCGCAACTTTATTTATTGTCATTTAATTTCTGTTATTTACTTTACGCACTTTATTTATCGTCATTTAATTCCTGTTATTTATTTTAAGCACTTTAAATATCGGGACACGTATACAAGGTTTTGACATATCATATCGACGCATTTATATATATTATTTGGAATAACCATAGACACTCTATATGCAGTAATGATCGAGTTCTCTATACAGGGTTGAGGTTGATTCTACAATAATATATATAGTTTAAGTTGTGATCGAGTCTGAGATGAATACGGGTCACGATACGTATTAATTAATTCGAATATTATATATTAAACTATATATGAAATATTGGACTGTCAAATGTGGACTATCGACTGTGGACTAATAACATTGGACAATTAAAATGAATTAAAACATTGATTATAATATATGAAACTAAACAACTCTTTAAGTTTGCCACTTGATTTCATCTTAGACCTCATTTGTATTTTAACGGTTACAATCTGCGTTCAAACCTTTCATAATTTTTGAAAAACATCTCAATCGAGAGGATGAATCAACCGTTCTTCATCTACGGAAGGAAAGATTTATGCATATAGTTACGCACCTGAGAAACTCTCGGCAACTGAGTAAAAGTTTAACATGTAGCCGCATCAGATCCTTTAGCATTTATTAGCAAAAATAACTTGTGATCCCTTTTCAAAGTAGCAAATTTTATCACAGCTCCAACAAGTCAACTTCAACTTTTCATCCGAAGTAGCCTTAGTATAATCCTGATATATATATGACTACCCTTTTGATATCGGAGAATTCTTTTATATTTCTCCATATTGCCAGCAGACGTACCAGCAACCTCGTTGCTTCTTGGCTTAAATCTCTCTAATAAATCACTATATTTATTCATTGAAACCCTATCGTATACTCATCCGCATCTTGTAACGAGAACTGCCATACCAATTACCGAAAATCAGCAATCAGTACTTTGAAAACTCACAGCATATCTACATTAACAGTTATATGTATGACCTTTATCTTTTAGAATTATGATCTTTCATTCTAAAATTCTGAAAAGCACTCAGTCTACAAATCAATACTCTGAATGTTGAAAAAGCTGAATGAGGCAACAGAAACCGTAGACAACCGTAAACGACCTTAATCAACGGAAGTTTGATGATAAAGAATAGTATGTTGGAAAAGCTCAGAAAAATTGGAACTGAAAAACGGATTGAGCTAACCACGAAGGAGACCAAGGACAAATACAAGGACCATTCCATATATTCAAAGAATCCAGGTAATTTTGGATCCAATGAAACCTTCAACGAATATCTTGCTCCGAAGTCATGTTAAAATCTTGCGAAAAATTTTTCTTCATCAACCTTCTAACCTAGAAATTCTAAAATATCATCATAAATATCTTCGATATTTCTGAGGATATTTTCATAAACATTCTTGTCCGAAATTATCTACCTCTTCGTGTTTTCTGTATTCCATTATATTGGAAAACTCTGTAAAATCTAAGTATGAATTATGAATGTTTCTGGAGTAGTGTTGGGAATTGAAGCATGAGTTAGTATAATATAATGCGCTTGGCCAACGTGATTATATTACAGTAAGTCATGCTGAATTTCTAATGGAACATGATGATGGTTCACAGATCTTACCGTCATTATGTACCATGTTACATAACTCTTTCATTCTACTTAACCTCCGAACATATCAAAAAAAATATATTCTTGATAGTTCTATCCTCGGTGATTCTGGTAATTTACCAAATCAAATCGTGCTATTACGATCCTTCCTGCTTAGAACATTATGATCATTCGAAACTCTATATCTATGAATTCTGGACCATTATTCGCTTGACTTGAAGTCAGAAAGAGAAAATAAAAGCATGGAACTACTAAATATAAGGGAAAATATAAAGCTCGACAACAACACCGAAATTTACAAACCGTGTATATCAATACATATCGCAACGTAAAGACACGGGAGAATTAAAAACATTATAACCCAAAGGTAATCATAGAAGTAAATAGATTCCTCTGGTGATAAATGAAAGAGAAGAATGACAGAAGCGATAGTTAGGAAAATACAAAGTATTGGAACTAGATTAAGCATTTCCAGAATCTTTTGGAAGTATGAATTGAGTAAAGGAACGGTGAAAAGAATGGAATGCAAGAGGTTGATTTATAACAAAATGTCAGACGTAGTAATCGAGACAGATTATCGCATTCAATTATATAGGATACTAATTCCTTAATTACCAAAAAATCAAATCTTTTATAGATTTCGAAGATTATCTTTAAATTCCTTAAATTTCGGAAACCCACTGTGACTACGTCAAAAGTTAAATCTCTATCTCAATCTTTTGGTGACAGCTTCATTCGTACTCTTCGAATAGTCGAATTTTTTTATCCATATTACTCAATGATGATTAAACTCAATTTATCAACTCCTATTCGTCATGAAAACATTTTTATTGTTAGCCATGATCATCCCAATCAAATTTCGGGACGAAATTTATTTAACGGGTAGGTACTGTGACGACCCGGAAATTTCCGACCAAATTTAAACTTAATCTTTATATGATTTCGACACGATTAGCAAAGTCTGTAGGTTGAGTCTCAAAAATTTTTGAACTGTTTCATAAATTCATTGACATCGACCGTTTTCGACGATTCATGAACCACTATATGAAAATAAATACATATATATTTAAATATATATTAATTTGAAATAGAAACTTATATGATTTAAATTCATTTGTGTAAATGAAACAATATATGATATTGCAATAAATCTATATATTTATGAAAAGTATATTGATTATATTTATATGATTTAGAATTTATTTAATAAACGTTTGGAGCACTCATTTGTAATCTTGATAAATAATAAGCAAGTTAAATTCGAGTTTATATGATTTTAAAATAAACGGTGATCAGAAAATGAGTTCTATAAATTATAAACTTATTAAAATTGTATTTAGGAGCTGTTTATTAAATTTTAAAACTTTTTATATTTCACCCATAAATGAGAGGGACAGTTGATGTAATTTTTATTTAATAATTTAATGATCGAATTTTATACCATAATGACCAAAATAAATATAGTTAATTTAAACATATGGGATTTTTCCGAAGACTTTTATCTACTACTGATTAACAACGGACCACGATTTAATATTCATAATTAAAGTGTCGGCACAGAATCAATTATATACTCTCGTGATTGAATTGTTAACTCCCTGTATCACTGTTTAACTTTTGAATTTATGGATTTCATTATTATTCCTATTATTATCTTATTATTGTTAAAGTAGAACTATTAGATATATATATATATATATATATATATATATATATATATATATATATATATATATATACATATATATATATATATATATATATATATATATATATATATATATATATATATATATATATATATATATATGATACTGATAGATACACATTCATATCCATTCATATCCATATTATTCTCTACTATCCTTCTTTTTAGATTCATAAACCACAATTACCTTCAAATAATTTTTACATCACACGATACATGATAAACAAAACTGCTCGAACTTGCTACTACTTCTTGTGTTCGATTCCGGACTACCATCGCCATCATAATTGCCACCCTACACCACCCTTGTAAACGACCCAAATAACACTATGTCTATTTTCTCCTATTGCTACTCCGATGATTCTAATCTCTTGTTCAAGGTTATCATGACCGAGAATCATAAACTCATCTATGAAAACAACAAATCGAGTACTATGTTTTCTGTTTCTACAAACTCAACCTGTTTACCATCTTCAACAAATCTCGATTACTCCTACTCGTTTTGTGTTTTATTTTTTTTCTTCAACCCACCTCCATCATGAACACCACCTAAGTCGCCACCTTTGCTCCACTCAAAGCCTCCATACGTTGCTACTTCTTTTCTTGTTTTCTGTTTTGAAACCGAGACCCACCCACCACCTTCTTTCTTTTCCTTGTGCAACCGTCAACCACGACCCTTCATAATCTCTCTCTCTACATATCTTCTCTCTCTCTCTCTCCTATTTTTCTATTTCGTTTCGCTGAAACCACCACTGCAATCATCGCTATTATTATATTTTTTTGTTATGATTCAGCCTACAAACCACCCAAAACAAAACTGCTGTTGCTTGTGGTTTTCTATTCTAAGAACAAAAATGTCAATAAAGAAAAAGTAGAAAATGACGGCTTCTGTCTTGTTAATTCGAATCCTAAGTTCAAAAGTGTAAACCTTGTTCCAACTTTTAATTAATTATCTCAAGTTGCTTTATAAAAGCTTTATATAAATCCAAGACACATGAGATGGTGGGACAAGTTTCAACTCTATGGCCGACTATATTGTTTTTTTTTGGGACGTGCCTTTTATATTTTTTTTATGAAGAAACCAATTGTTTATGAATTGATGAAATGGAAACCGAATACTATACGGGATATTTTTTTTTCCTTTCCTTCTGAACCGAAGCCACAGAATGATACAAGTGATATACGATGAAGATGATTTGGTTCGATTAATAATGATATATGATGAAGATGATACCCTGGTGATGCGTAATAAAGAAGGCCATGAGCAAGTGTTTAGATGATTTTATGTAATACCGATAATGATCATATGGGTGGAAGATGATTACACAGAGAGTTACATGTTAAATTTATAAAAATGTGAATTGAATCAGAAATACACTATTAGATCACTGGTTAGGGAGTTATGTGTGTTACCAAAGAGGTCTAGGGTTCGATTCTCAGTTAGGACCAGTGTGTGTATATATATATTTTTTTATTATTTCGACTGGGCTGCTAATTGGTCTGCTGTTGGGCCGAAAACCTATTGTTGGGCTGTGTTTGTGTAGTCGGGCCGAGGTTAGGGATAAAATAAAATGATATATGAGTTAATCTCAGAAAAACTATACTGGATGAATGGTATTGGTGTTTGTTGTGTGAAAGAGAGGTCGTGAGTTCGAATCCGGACTAAAGCAGTTTATGATCTTTTTGGGAGCCTTTTCTCTTAAGGTAGTATTATTATTATTATTATTATTATTAATATTATTATTGTTGTTGTTATTGTTACTATTATTATTATTATTATTATTATTATTATTTATTAGTATAATTATTAATGTTATTCTAAAAATTATCATTATAGTTAAAATTATAAAGATTATCATTTTTATTGAAAGTAATATTTTTATAAGATGAAACAACTTTTATCTATTATTATCAATATTATTTTATCGAATGACTATTAGTTAAATAAAACCATATTTATTACATATAACATAACTATATTAATATTTTTTTAATAAATACTAATTAATTAAATAAAGTAAATATATCTAACTAAATTATTAATAAAACTTATAAATTATTAAAAATAATAATTATGTCACTAAGAATAATATATAAACTTGTTCTATTACAATTACATGTGTTAATATACATTAATGATATAGGTTCGTGAATTCGAGGCCAACCCTATACTTGTTCAATGACGTCATATGTATTTTGACTACAAAATACAGTATGGTGAGTTTCATTTGCCTTTTTACCCTTTATATTTTTGGGCTGAGAATACATGTGCAATTTTTATAAATGTTTTACGAAATAGACACAAGTAATTAAAACTACATTATATGGTTGAATTATCGAAATCGAATATGCCCTTTTTATTAAGTCTGGTAATCTAAGAATTAGGGAACAGACACCCTAATTGACGCGAACTCTAAAGGTAGATCTATTGGGCCTAACAAACCCCATCCAAAGTACCGGATGCTTTAGTACTTCGAAATTTATATCATGTCCGAAGGAGGATCCCGGAATGATAGGGGATATTCTTATATGCATCTAGTTAATGTCGGTTACCAAGTGTTCAATCCATATGAATGATATTTTTGTCTCTATGCAGGGGACGTATATTTATGAGAAATGAAAATCTTGTGGTCTATTAAAATGATGGAAATGATTATTTATGTTAAACTAATGAACTCACCAACCTTTTGGTTGACACTTGAAAGCATGTTTATTCTCAGGTACGAAAGGAATCTTCGGCTGTGCATTTGCTCATTTTATAGATATTACTTGGAGTCATTCATGGCTATTTCAAAAGACGTTGCATTCGAGTCGTCGAGTTCATCAAGATTATTATTAAGTCAATTATAGTTGGATATATTATGACATGGTATGCATGCCTGTCAACTTTCGATGTAATGAAAGATTGTCTTTTCAAAAATGAATGCAATGTTTGTAAAATGTATCATATAGAGGTCAAGTACCTCGATATGTGACCAAATGTAATGTATTCGTCCAGATAGATTAGGACGGGTCGTTAGAGATAGGATCCTTAATGTCAAAATTTTCTTTTATAGTAGGCTGAGTAATAGCGTGACCTAATCCTTCTCATCCCGCTTTCAGTAACGCTTCCATTGAACTTTCGGTATCCATTTCAATCTCAGAATCAAAAAGAGTTCCTAAATAATTAGAATCAGGACTAGATGGTGTACTAGACAGTGGACTATCATTAGTGTGAGAAGTAGTTCCTTCATCGAAATTTAATTTCCTAACAATATTCGGCTCTTTAGAATGTTTAAATAATATATCGGGATTGGGTAACATGTCTTCTAAGACGGGATTCTTGGATCGGGTATTCATGTGATCTAAAATCATAAAAAGAAATATTTTATGAGAAAATGTTTTAGACTTAAAGGGATATAAAAAATTTAATTTTAAATTTATAATAATTCCTTTTCTTATTATGGATTTTATGTTTATGTGACGACCCGTCCTAATCTACCTGGACGAAGCCTTCAACATTTGGTCCTATTACGATGATCTGTCCTAATATGCCATGAATGACTCCAAGTACTATCTTTAAAATGATAAAATGCACAGCGGAAGATTTCTTTCATACCTGAGAACAAACATGCTTAAAAGTGTCAACCAAAAGGTTGGTGAGTTCATAGGTTTATCATAACAATTATTTCAGTATATTAATAGACCACATGTGACGACCCGGAAATTTCTGACCAAATTTAAACTTTAATCTTTATATTATTCCGACATGATAAGCAAAGTTTGTTAAGTTAAATCTCAAGAATTTTAAACTGTGTTCATACATTCATTATAACCTCGACCAAATTCCGACGATTCACGAACTGTTATATATAAATAGATATGTATATGTATATATATATTATAACTTGAGAATATTAATAAAGTATTAAACGTATAATACCTTACATGAACGTATTTGTTTCAATATGATTTTCGATGAAATTAAAAAAAATTATTAAATGATTGAAATATCAGAAACATTGAATTATGATTACAAGTCTCTGTTGAGAGGTCCACTATGATTTGAGAAAATCTATTCCTCTTAACGATATTCAGAATAATTTGTAAAGCTATTTATAAATAAAAACAAAAAGTGTCATTTACGAAAGTTAGACAAAAGTTAGTGGAGAATTGGTTTCCATAATATTCTATTAATTTAGTTTCAAAAGTACAAAAAATGTTTTCAGTTTAAAAAGAACTTTATTATTAAAACGTATATATCTTTTATAAATATTTAGAATCACTTTTGACAACTCATTACTTAACCAGTATGATAAAGATAACGATATTTATATTTTATTTTATTAAATATATATAACGATTTAAATTAATATTATATATACTTATACGCGTATTATACGTATATAGTTTTATACTTTTACTATACTTTAACTTTACCTTTACTTTACTTTTATCTTACTTTAACTTTAATAATTCATACTTTAATAATTCAAATTAATAATTCATACTTTAATAATTCACTTTAATAATTCACTTTAATAATTCACTTTAATAATTCACTTTAATAATTCATACTTTAATAATTCACTTTAATAATTCAGTTTAATAATTCATACTTTAATAATTCACTTTAATAATTCACTTTAATAATTCATAATTTAATAATTCATTTTAATAATTCATACTTTAATAATTCACTTTAATAATTCAAAAATCTGTTATAAATAGAATTCAATAGGTTTCATTATTTCATAGAAACTTGAAAATATATTTCTCCAAACTCTCTCAATCGAATTACATATATATATTTTCTTTGTATTATTTCAAGATATTATTAGTATACATAAAATATTACGACGGAGTGCTGTCCGAGTGATTTCAAAATAGTTTTTTTGAATGAGTCGAAGCTAAGGAAATTATGGGTTATAGCTATGGAGGTGATGGGTATGGTTCATGGGTATGCTCGTGAGGTCAATCTAGTGTTTATCATCTCCGTTGCATCTACGTACTTTCCTGCAATATTGAATCTCAATATTGATACGTTCGTGAATCCGAGGCCAGCCTTGCACTTGTTAAATGACGTTATATGTATTTTTACTACGAAATACAGTATGGTGAGTTTCATTTGCTCCCTTTTTAATTGCTTTTGCAATATATATTTTTGGGCTGAGAATACATGCACTGTTTTATAAATGTTTTACGAAATAGGCACAAGTACTAAAACAAATTCTACGTGGGTTTAAACCAGAAATATACCCTTAGCTTGGTAACATTAAACTACTTGTCTATGTACGGTAGGCGCGAATCCTAAAGATAGATCTATTGGGTCTGACAAACCCCATCCTGACTATGGGATGCTTTAGTACTTCGAAGTTATATTAAACACACCTGATCTGGTGTACTTTAGAGGGTAAAACATGAACGTTAACGCTTGTTACCGGGTGCCTACAACTTATAGAATACTTTTATACACTTGCGAGTGTACATATATTTATAAACGGAAATCTTGTGGTCTATTAATATATTGAAATGATTGTTATGATAAACCTATGAACTCACCAACCTTTTGGTTGACACTTTAAAGCATGTTTATTCTCAGGTATTAAAGAAATCTTCCGCTGTGCATTAGCTCATTTTAAGGATATTACTTGGAGTCATTCATGGCATATTTTGAAAGACGTTGCATTCGAGTCATTGAGTTCATCAAGATTATTATTAAGCCAATTATAGTTGGATGTATTATGAAATGGTGTGCATGCCGTCAACTTTCGTTGTAAAGAAAGTTTGTCTTTTAAAAACGAATGCAATGTTTGTAAAATGTATCATATAGAGGTCAAATACCTTGCGATGTAATCAACTATTGTGAATCGTTTATAATGTATATGAACGGGTCCTTTCAGTTGGTATCAGAGCGGTGGTCTTAGTGAACCAGGTCTGCATTAGTGTGTCTAACTGATAGTCGTTAGGATGTATTAGTGAGTCTGGACTTCGACCGTGTCTGCATGTTAAAAGTTTTGCTCATCATTTTTGTCGGAAATTATCTGCTTATCATTCTTAGTCTAGACACATCTTATTGCATTGATTGCATGAATAGTGTATAGACAAAATTCATATCTTAGCGTATCTGTTACTGTAAACTTTTCCTGACATATTCCGTAAATTCCTCCGTAATCTATGAAACCTTTTGCTCTATATAATTAGAATAACCCCTGATAGCCGAAAAATCATTTCATATCGAAAAATTCTTTATTCAATCGTATGAAATGGAATTCGTCATTAGTTCAAGTCCCTCGGATTCTGAAATGGAATCCCACTCAAGTTCCGAAAGCAGTGTGACCGGAATGGATCAACCAATTAGTCATCATCTATTCTGGATGAATTGGGGATGGGTTCGTAGCCTCCTTAATCATTGGAGACAAGAAGAAGGTGACCCCTTCCATCCACCACATTGCCCTCTTGGCGAAGAACCTGAAGCACTTACCGGCGAACCTATTCGAAACACCATTTTCTCTCTCATTTCCAGAGTATCTCGTCATGATTATATACTACACCAAATTCTAGATCTTATTTATCCGCTCGTCCGAACCGACAATCACCCCGGTGTAATAGAAGAAGTCAACGAGCTTCGCGCTCGGGTAGTGGCTTTGGAGAATATGGTGCAAAGGTTACAAACACCAGCAGCAGCACCAACAACATAACCAGTACAACCAGCAACAACATCAACAGTACCATTACCACCACCAACAACAACCGCATCGCAAACCTCAACTTTACAATCTGTCTCATGAGCATCGACGTCATACGCCCTGTAGATACTAAGGAATACCACAACGATGAAGTATTGATTCATAACTTTATTGGGAAAACATTCTATGACGATTATGTAATTTCTAAAGTTTAGAAATTATCTATCCTAGCCTTAACCATAAATTAAGTGAGTTTAATTTAATATTAACTCATTAAATCAATATTACATCTGAAGAAATATACACATATATTTCCATAAAGACTGTAATAAAATTCTTTTGTACAAAATATTAATTGTGACAAATTTTTTTAACGGGTAGGTAATACCCGAGAGATATATAAATTCACAATTAATATGTTACATTCTTCGAATCTGATTCAGCAAATCATCCATTATACTCCCTACTTTCACAACAATATACATTCTTTTATAGAAATCAAAACAACCATTCTCACCCAAATTTGATTACGCATTCTGATTTTGACAAATCAAAATCCAAGTCATGATTTAACAGAAGACATCACTCTTAGATTCCTACATCTTTCAAAGCTATACTTTGACTTCAAAACTGTGTTAGAACATCATATGTATATTAACGATTACAAACTTTGTTCAAACTCTCCGAAGTTTTCGAAGAAACTTCAAACAATGAACAATCGAGATGATGATCCAACCACATATTACCCACAGTTATATACCTAAAAAGCTCTCGAAGCTAAAGTCATAGTTCGACGCGTATCCGTGTCAGACCCTTTGGCATTTATTAGCTAAAATGACTTTTCAATTCCTTTCAAAGTAGCCAGTTTTGTCACAGCTCCAGTAAGTCAACTTCGACTTTTCAGTCGGGCTAGTCTTATTATAACCTCGATAGATATGTTGCCCTTTCGTCATCGTTACTGGGGAACCTTTCATATCTCGCCACCTTAGCAATAAACTTACCAACAACTTCAATTATCTTTGACTTTTCGAAAAATCATTATATTTATTGAAATCACATCATTTACTCATTCGCATCTTGTAACGAGAATTGTCATACGAATCATCAGAAATCAGTAAACAGTATTTTGAAATCTCGCAGCATGTCTACACCAACAGTTATATGTGTACGTAAAACATCTCTCTCATGGGCTTACATACTTTGAATGTGAAGTTCTGAAAAATATTTTGAACTGCAAACTAGTTCTTAAAATGCTGACGAAGCATCAAAAACTGTAAAGGATCGTAACAGTAAAAAGTTTGATGACAAAGAATAGTAAGGTGGTAAAGCTGAGAAAAAGAGAAGGTTTGGAACTGGAAAACGGATTAAGCAAAGTATGAAGGAGGCTGTGGACAAATCACAAGGACGAAATCTACCTTCAAAGAATCCAAATGATTCAGTGTCTGCTGAAATCCTTAACAAATACCTTGCTCCTTGCTCTAAAACCCTTGCGGATAATATTCTTCATCATCCTCTTATCTTAAATATTCTAAGATATCATCGTATCTTCCATTATAAATATCATCCATATTTCTGAAGATATTTTCATAATCATTCTTATCTGAAATCATTTATCCCCTCGCGTTATCTGTATCACATCATAAAGGAAACTGTTTTAGTTTCTAAATTCTGAAATCTTCGAGTATAAAGTATGAATGTTTTGAAGTAGTGTTGGGAACTGAAGCATGAGTTAGTATAATATAATGACACTTGATCAACGTGATTATATTACAGTAAGTCATGCTGAGTTTTTAAATGAAACGTGATGATTCACAGATCATAACATCATCATGTGCCATGTTACACGACTCTTGTATTCTATTTAACCTCTAAAATATCAAGAAAATATTTCTTGATGATTCGGTCTTTTCCAGGGTATTATGGTAATTTAACAAATCAAGACCGTGCCATTACCATTTCCTTCTTAGAACATTAACAATGTTCATTTCAAAATTTATATCTGCGAATTATGGACCATTACAAGCGATGCTTAATCGCAAGAAGAAGAAACGAAAGGACAAAGCTCCAAAATAGAAATTGGAGTATAAATCGCAGTAAATAGGAGGGAGTATTAACTGTGGATGACAATGATTATAGAACACAGAAGCAGGGACTTTGAAATATAAGGGAAGATATAAAACCCAACAACCATCCAAAAATTATAAACTGTATATATCGATGCATATAGCAATATAAAGACACGGAAGAACTAAAAACACTATAAAACCGAGAGTATAGTAGAAGTAAATAGATTCTTCCGGAGGCAGATGAAAAAGAAGAACGACAGATATCAAAGTGAGGAGTATATCGAGAATCAGTACTGGATGAAGCATATTGACAAATACTTTAAAATATGAGTTGAGGGAGAAAGAATAGAAGGTGTGAGTTGTAAGGAAATGAAGGAGGTGGATTTATAGTGAAATATCCGACAGAGAAATCAAAATGGATTATCGCATTAATTCGAAGAGGATCATAATTTCCTTAATCGCCAAATAATCAAATCCAATATAGATTACAAAGATTTTCTTTTCGGAGATCAATCGTGATGACGTCAAAAGATACGACGAATCACTATTATCTTATTTCATTCATTTACGATAACTTCACTCACACGTTTCGATTAATCGAATTATTTTATCCATTCTTCTTGAACATGATAAAACTCTATAATAGTTATAATAACATTCTCATTGTTAGTCATGACGACCTCTATCAAATTTCGGGGACGAAATTTCTTTAACGGGTAGGTACTGTGACGACCCGGAAATTTCTGACCAAATTTAAACTTTAATCTTTATATTATTCCGACATGATAAGCAAAGTTTGTTAAGTTAAATCTCAAGAATTTTAAACTGTGTTCATACATTCATTATAACCTCGACCAAATTCCGACGATTCACGAACTGTTATATATAAATAGATATGTATATGTATATATATATTATAACTTGAGAATATTAATAAAGTATTAAACGTATAATACCTTACACGAACGTATTTGTTTCAATATGATTTTCGATGAAATTAAAAAAAATTATTAAATGATTGAAATATCAGAAACATTGAATTATGATTACAAGTCTCTGTTGAGAGGTCCACTATGATTTGAGAAAATCTATTCCTCTTAACGATATTCAGAATAATTTGTAAAGCTATTTATAAATAAAAACAAAAAGTGTCATTTACGAAAGTTAGACAAAAGTTAGTGGAGAATTGGTTTCCATAATATTCTATTAATTTAGTTTCAAAAGTACAAAAAACGTTTTCAGTTTAAAAAGAACTTTATTATTAAAACGTATATATCTTTTATAAATATCTAGAATCACTTTTGACAACTCATTACTTAACCAGTATGATAAAGATAACGATATTTATATTTTATTTTATTAAATATATATAACGATTTAAATTAATATTATATATACTTATACGCGTATTATACGTATATAGTTTTATACTTTTACTATACTTTAACTTTACCTTTACTTTACTTTTATCTTACTTTAACTTTAATAATTAATACTTTAATAATTCAAATTAATAATTCATACTTTAATAATTCACTTTAATAATTCATACTTTAATAATTCACTTTAATAATTCAGTTTAATAATTCATACTTTAATAATTCACTTTAATAATTCACTTTAATAATTCATACTTTAATAATTCATTTTAATAATTCATACTTTAATAATTCACTTTAATAATTCAAAAATCTGTTATAAATAGAATTCAATAGGTTTCATTATTTCATAGAAACTTGAAAATATATTTCTCCAAACTCTCTCAATCGAATTACATATATATATTTTCTTTGTATTATTTCAAGATATTATTAGTATACATAAAATATTACGACGGAGTGCTGTCCGAGTGATTTCAAAATAGTTTTTTTGAATGAGTCGAAGCTAAGGAAATTATGGGTTATAGCTATGGAGGTGATGGGTATGGTTCATGGGTATGCTCGTGAGGTCAATCTAGTGTTTATCATCTCCGTTGCATCTACGTACTTTCCTGCAATATTGAATCTCAATATTGATACGTTCGTGAATCCGAGGCCAGCCTTGCACTTGTTAAATGACGTTATATGTATTTTTACTACGAAATACAGTATGGTGAGTTTCATTTGCTCCCTTTTTAATTGCTTTTGCAATATATATTTTTGGGCTGAGAATACATGCACTGTTTTATAAATGTTTTACGAAATAGGCACAAGTACTAAAACAAATTCTACGTGGGTTTAAACCAGAAATATACCCTTAGCTTGGTAACATTAAACTACTTGTCTATGTACGGTAGGCGCGAATCCTAAAGATAGATCTATTGGGTCTGACAAACCCCATCCTGACTATGGGATGCTTTAGTACTTCGAAGTTATATTAAACACACCTGATCTGGTGTACTTTAGAGGGTAAAACATGAACGTTAACGCTTGTTACCGGGTGCCTACAACTTATAGAATACTTTTATACACTTGCGAGTGTACATATATTTATAAACGGAAATCTTGTGGTCTATTAATATATTGAAATGATTGTTATGATAAACCTATGAACTCACCAACCTTTTGGTTGACACTTTAAAGCATGTTTATTCTCAGGTATTAAAGAAATCTTCCGCTGTGCATTAGCTCATTTTAAGGATATTACTTGGAGTCATTCATGGCATATTTTGAAAGACGTTGCATTCGAGTCATTGAGTTCATCAAGATTATTATTAAGCCAATTATAGTTGGATGTATTATGAAATGGTGTGCATGCCGTCAACTTTCGTTGTAAAGAAAGTTTGTCTTTAAAAACGAATGCAATGTTTGTAAAATGTATCATATAGAGGTCAAATACCTTGCGATGTAATCAACTATTGTGAATCGTTTATAATGTATATGAATGGGTCCTTTCACCACAAGATTTCCATTTATAAATATATGTACACTCGCAAGTGTATAAAACCGTTCTGCTTATGTTGAGGCCTTAGTAACCAACCTTAACAATAATATAATAAGTCATCTTCGCAAAGATGGATACGTACACTCGCAAGTGTATAAATAATTCTCGAAGTACTAAACATCTGCCCACTAGCTCTTATGTCTAGTGCAGCCTACAGGATGGGGTTGTTAAGCCCGATAGATCTATCTTTAGGATTTGCGCTTACATGCTCTTATAACATGTAACTAAATTACCTAGCACATCAATCCGCAGAATATCATTTTTAATCACTTGTCTCTATTTCGTAAAGCATTTATAAAATATTGCATGTATTCTCATCCCAAAATATATATTGCAAAAGCAATTAAAAAGGGAGCAAATGAAACTCGCCATACTGTATTTTGTAGTAAAAATACATATGACGTCATTTAACAAGTGTAGGCTTGACCTCGGATTCACGAACCTATATTAATTGTATATCTATTAAATCATATAATCGTAATCGAACAAAATATATGTATATTATTATTAGTGATCTAATTTTTATATTAATAACTATAGGTTTCATTATTTAATTAAATATATTCATTTTATATATTTTAAGTAAATAAAAATAGTAATATAGTTAAGTTATGTGTATTAAATATATTTTTATATAAAGATCCCTTATTTGTTAATTTAACAATAATACTAGATTAAGGATAGTAATAATAATAATGATAGTAATAATAGTAATAATAATAATAAAAATTTTAATTTTAAAAAATGATAATTTTAATAAAAATAATAACTTTAATTATAATAATAATTTTATTAACAATGATGTTTTTAATAATAAAGATAAATTGATAGTTTTACTAATATTGATTCTTTCAATACTAATATAGTTGTAAAGATAATACTTTTTATTAATAACAATGCTAATATCGATAATACTATTGGTATTAATAATAATAATACTTACAATAATAATAATGATAATAAATATAATAATACTTATACTTAATAATAATAGTAATTATAATTGTAATTATAATCATCATAATAATAATTAATGATACTTATTACTTGTGTTAATAATAATAATAATAACAATAATAAAATTGATAATTATAATGATAATGGAAATGAAATAAAAATATATACCATTAAAAATGCTTTCCTAAAAAGACTTGCCCAAGATGAGACTCGAACCCAAGACCTCTCGAACACCCGACAACATACTTAACCAATGCACCATTTCAGTTTTTCTGAATTATATTTTGTACAATATTTAACCCGTTTTGATTATCACTCATCTTCTTCATTTTAGTGTAACAGAGGCAAATCTCTAAGCGTGATTGTAAATTACTTAGATTAAACCAATTCTTGGAACTGAATTAGGATTTTATGTAGTGGAGGAAAACTTTGATTAAAAGATATAAAAGAAACAAAAAAAAAGGAAAAAAATAAATATAAACCTGTAACCGTCTTCGTGAATGAACACAAGAACTCAAACGTTGATTTCGAAATTTAGACAGTTTTTGATTACGATTCCTACATAAAACATGTTGTAAATCGTTCCTACAAACTATCTCAATCATCAATTTAATCAGAAACAAAAACTAGAATTCGAATTTTACTATAAACACTTCAGTTTGACTTTTAAAATCTAAACTTTGACTTCAAAAATTCAGACTTGTTATAATTAATTGAAACTTGATATTTTGGAGAAAGATCGTTTATAACATTCCTAACATAACCACATTATTACATTTTGTAATAGCATTTGAATTTTGAAACTTTGATTAATGATACAGTAACAGAGTAGAACGAGCTGTATTATTAAATTTTTTTTTTATGTTTTTGGTTCTCCATTGCAGCCATGTATATTTATAATGTGATAGCTAATAACTACTACAGAGTTAAGATTCGTTTGTTTTTGTTTTGTAGTAATTTGATGGTCGACAGCCTTTATTTGAGCAGGTACAGAAATAAATAAAGAATTTAAAAGATGATTTTGATATCTAACTGAATTTGACCTCATCCGTGGTTTATATTCGATTTCTGATACAGGTTTTGAGATAGAAAACAAGTCCTATAAAGGTTGAGAGTGATGTGGAACAGAATACGAAATTTCTGTATTTGATTGTATATTTAATCGTATATTTATATATATATTTATATAATCTGTAAATGTAATTGTAATTATATGTTCTTATACAACTGTTTTAATGTATACGTATATATATATATATATATATATATATATATATATATATATATATATATATATATATATATATATATATATATATATATATATATATATATATATATATATATATATATATATATCTGTATTTGGTATATGTATTTATATGTATCTGTGTTTATATAACTTTTTACATATGTATTTATATCAATTTCTTAAATTTTGATATCAAATAAGTATAAATATATTAAGGTTATTAATAACACTAATAATAATATCATTAATATATTTTAATAAAGAGCCTAGTAATAATAGATGACAAATAATATTATTATTAACAATAATGATAAGTTTAATTCCTAATAGTGATAATAAAAATGATAATACTAATCTTATTAGTTTCATTAATGAAAATAATAATATTAATGATAATATGATAACTTATACATATCAAATTTATATATATATATATATATATATATATATATATATATATATATATATATATATATATATATATATATATATATATATATATATATATATATATATATATATATATATATATATTTATAATATTAATGTTACAATTATCGATATTAACAATAATAAATGTAATGATAATAGTATTAATGTAACAATTATTTTTCAACCTTACAATTTAATTTATTATGATACCATTTATTATTTATGTAATATTTTATGATGTCATTTACCGAATAGTTAATATATATATATATATATATATATATATATATATATATATATATATATATATATATATATATATATATATATATATTAATAGGATCGTTTATAGGTTCAATATATATATATATATATATATATATATATATATATATATATATATATATATATATATATATATATATATATTACATTTTTAACAGTAACTTAAGTCATTCTTCATTATAATTAAGCACATAATAGTTTAGTCTATAATATAATTATTTATACATTTATTTTTCTATTTACAATTAATGGTTCGTGAATCGTCGGGAATGGTCGATGGTCAATTGAATACATAACACAGTTCAAAGTTTATGAGACTTCAACATTACAGACATTGCTTATCGTATCAAAAACATATAAAGATTAAGTTTAATTTTGATCGGAAATTTCCGGGTTGTCACAGTACCTACCCGTTAAAAAAATTTCGTCCCGAAATTTGAGTGAGGTGGTCATGGCTAACAGTAAAAATGTTTTCATGACAATTATGAGTTGATAACTATAGTTTTATCATCATTGAATAATATAGATAAAACGATTTGATTTTGTGAAGAGTACGAGTGAAACTATCATAAAAAGAGTGAAATGAGTAAATCCAAGTGTGTCCTAACCGGTGACGTAGTCACAGTTGATTTCTAGAAATCAAGGAATTTAAAGAAAATCTTCGAAATCTATAAGATCTGATTCTTCGGGATTTATGGAAATTAAGATCTCTATAATTAAATGCGATTATCTGTTTCAATTGCTTTGCCTGGTATTTTCACTATAAATGAACTTCTTCCGTTCCATTATTTTCCACCATTCCCATTTTCATACTTTAATTCATACTTTCAAATCATCAGTCAATATGCTTCATCCTGTTTTAATCATGGATATATTCCTGACTTTCATATCGATCATTCTCCTTTTTCATCGACCACCGGAGGAGTCTGTTTTCTTCTACCTCGCCCTTGGGGTTATAATGATTTTAATTTCTCCCGTGTCTTTATGTTGCGATAAACATTGATATACACAGTTTGTAATTTATGTGTTGTTATCGAGCTTTATATTTCCACTTATATTTTGGAGTTTCATACTTTTGTTTTCTCTTCCCGACTTTAAGTCCAGCGAATAATGGTCCAGAATTCATATGTATGAAATTTCGAATGAACTTAATGTTCTAATCAAGAAAGAATGTAATAGCACGATTTGATTTGTCAAATTACCAGAATCACTGAGAATAGAACTATCAAGAATATTTTCTTGATATGTTCAGAGGTTAATTAGAATGAAAGGGTTATGTAACATGGCACATGATGATGGTATGATCTACTGTGAACCATCATCGCATTTCATTAGGAACTCAGCATGACTTACTGTAATATAATCACGTTGGCCGGGCGTCATTATATTATACTAACCCATGCTTCAATTCCCACACTTCTCCACAATTCATTCTTAATTTATACTTAGATTTTACAGAAGTTTCCAATATAATGGAATACAGAAGAGGTGGATAATTTCGGACAAGAATATTTATGAAAATATCCTAAGAAATATCGAAGATATTTATGATGATATTTTGAAATTTCTAAGTTCGAAGGTTGATGAAGAAAAATTTTTCGCAAGATTTTAACATGACTTCGGAACAAGACATACTCTAAAGATTTCGGCGGATCCAGAATTACCTGGATTCTTTGAATATAGGGTTTGGTCCTCGTATTTGTCCTTGGTCTCCTTCATGGTTAGCTTATTCTGTTTTTCAGTACCAAATTTTCTATCGAGCGTTCCTAACACTCCTTTCCTTATCATTAAACTTTTGGCCGTTTAGACCATCTACCATTTTTCTATTTCCTCTGCATTAAATGCTACAATATCTGAATCATCGGTTGTCAATCCGAGGTGGTTTCAGGAGAATTGTGTTTTTAGATGATTAAACGCTGATGGTAATATGATGGAATATGAAAGGTTCTCCAGTAACAATAACTGAGCACGCATATATATTAAGGTTATAATAAGGTTGTTTTGAATGAAAAGTCGAAGCAGTCTTGCTGGAGCTGTGACAAAACTGGCTATTTTGAAAAAGAACTGCAAAGTTATTTTGGGTAATAATAACACTAAAGAAAATTAGCACAGCTATGTGTTAAACGTTTACTCAGTTTCCGAGAGTTTTTAAGGTGCATAACTATATGCATAAATCTTTCCTTCCGTAGATGAAATGTGGTTGGTTCATTCTCTCAATAGAGGTGTTTTCAAGAATCATGAAAGGTTTAATCGCAGATTGTAATCGTTAAGATACAAATGAGGTTTAAGATGAAATCAAGTGGCAAACTTGAAGAATTGTTTAGTTTCATATGTTATAATTAATATTTTAATTATTTTTAATTGTCCAATGTTGATAGTCCAATGATCGGTTTTTATATATATAATCTTAGAATTATCCCACGACGTATTGTATACGTATTGTCTTTGCATCAACCCAAAGACGTATTGTATACGTATTGTCTTAGAATTAACTAAGACGTATTGTGTACGTATTGTCTTAGGATTTATCAAAACGTATTGTATACTTATTGTGTTAGGATGTACCAAGAATATTATTATACATATATACAATTACAGAATTCGTGTACATGTCTCAGACTCAATCACAACTCAAAGTATATATATTATTGTAGAATCAACCTCAACCCTGTATAGCGAACTTGAGCATTACAGCATATAGAGTGTCTATGGTTATTCTAAATAATATATATACATGTGTCGATATGATATGTCAAAACTTTTGTATACGTGTCCCAATTATTTAAAGTGCGTAAAATAAATAACAGAAATTAAATGACGATAAATAAAATTGCGAGAATAAATTGCGATAAATAAAATATAATCAGTTAGCTAGGGACAGTTAGCTAGGAACAGTTAGCGTGGATTCTTAACAAGATTTCTCATAGTTAATTTGTTTGTTTCTAACAAATTTTATTTTGTCCAATGTTTTCTTCATTATGCCACTTGTTGGATTCTGAGGAGTCAAAATCCAAATATAAAATTGAATGAAAATGGTTATTCTGTGGTGAACGGATTCGTATAGCTGTGGATGTGAGTAGGATAGTAAATGACTGTTGAACCAGATTCGCAAAATGTACCGTGTAACTGATTAATGTGCAATCTAAATATTCCTCGGGTATTACCTACTCGTTAAAATATTTTTACCATTAACAGTTTGTACGAAAGAATTTTTAATTACAATCTTTATGAAAACATATATACATATATATTTTCTTCAGATGCAATCATGGATTTAATGAGTTAATATGATATTAATCTCATTTGCTTTTTGGGTTGAGCTAGAATAAGTAATCTCTAAAACTATTAGGAACCACATATTCTTCGCAGAATATTTCTTCAATGAAGTTATGGATCAATACTTCATCATTTATTGTTGTTGGTACTCCTTGGTATCTATGGTACGTATGATGTTGATGTTCGTAGGACAGATTGTGAAATTGAGGCTTGATATGCGGATGTTATTGTTAGTGGTACTGGTGCTGCCGGTACTGATGTTGATGGTACTATTAGTGCCGGTGATGCTGCTGGTGCTTGTAAGTTTTGAACCATATTCTCCAAATTTATTACTCGAGCGTGAAGTTCATTGACTTCTTCTATCACTCCGGGATGATTGGCGGTTAGGACGAGCGGATGAAGAAGGTTTTGAATTGTAGATAGAATATAATTGTGATGAGTTACCCTGGAAATGAGGCTAAAAATGGTGTTTTGGATAGGTTCGACGGTAAGTGCTTCAGGTTCTTCACCAAGTGTACAGGTTGGTGGGTAGAAAGGATCGCCTTCTTCTTGTCTCCATTGATTAAGTCGACTACGAACCCATCCCCATTTCATCCAAAATAGGTGATGGCTAAGTGGTTGATTCATTCCGATTATACTACTTTCGGAGCTTAGGTGAATATCAATGTCGGAATAACTGTCGAAATAGCTATCGGAATCTGAGGGACTTGAACTGGTTGAGGGATTCATCTCGTAAGATCAGATGAAGAATTTTTTATAAGAAACAGATTATAGGATGTAGATTTACATATGCATATATAATACTAAAATCCCATAAGTTACGGAGGAATCTACGGAAGTTGTCAGGCAAAGTCTACAGTAACAGATATGCTAAGATATGAATTTTGTCTATACAATATCGATATAATAAATGTTGTAGGATGTGTCTAGACTAAGATTAATAAGCAAGTAATTTCTGACAAGGAATGATAAACAAAACTTTGACATGCAGCTAAGGTCGAAGTTCAGACTCACTTAATGCATCCTAATAACTATCAGTTAGACACACTAATGTAAGACCTGATTCGCTAGGACCAACCCTCTGATACCACCTGTGACGACCCGTCCTAATCCACCTAGATGAAGCCTTCAACATTTGGTCCCATTACGATGATCTGTCCTAATATGCCATGAATGACTCTAAGTACTATCTTTAAAATGATAAAATGTACAGCAAAAGATTTCTTTCATACCTGAGAATAAACATACTTAAAAGTGTCAACCAAAAGGTTGGTGAGTTCATTGGTTTATCATAACAATTATTTCAGTATATTAATAGACCACAAGATTTCCATTTATAAATATATGTACACTCGCAAGTGTATAAACCGTTCTGCTTATGTTGAGGCCTCAGTAACCAACCTTAACAATAATATAATACGTCATCTTCGCAAAGATGGATACGTACACTCGCAAGTGTATAAATAATCCTCGAAGTACTAAACATCCGCCCACTAGCTCTTATGTCTAGTGCAGCCTACAGGATGGGGGTATTAAACCCGATAGATCTATCTTTAGGATTCGCGTTTACATGCTCTTATAACATGTAACTAAATTACCTAGCACATCAATCCGCAGAATATCATTTTTAATCACTTGTCTCTATTTCGTAAAGCATTTATAAAATATTGCACGTATTCTCAGCCCAAAATATATATTGCAAAAGCAATTAAAAAGGGAGCAAATGAAACTCACCATACTGTATTTTGTAGTAAAAATACATATGACGTCATTTAACAAGTGTAGGCTTGACCTCGGATTCACGAACCTATATTAATTGTATATCTATTAAATCATATAATCGTAATCGAACAAAATATATATATATATTATTATTAGTGATCTAATTTTTATATTAATAACTTGTAGGTTTCATTATTTAATTAAATATATTCATTTTATATATTTTAAGTAAATAAAAATAGTAATATAGTTAAGTTATGTGTATTAAATATATTTTTATATAAAGATACCTTATTTGTTAATTTAACAATAATACAAGATTAAGGATAGTAATTATAATAATGATAGTAATAATAGTAATAATAATAATAATAATAATAATAATAATAATAATAATAATAATAATAATAATAATAATAATAATAATAATAATAATAATAATAATAATAATAATAAAAATGTTAATTTTAAAAAATGATAATTTTAATAAAAATAATAACTTTAATTATAATAATAATTTTATTAACAATGATGTTTTTAATAATAAAGATAAATTGATAGTTTTAATTAATATTGATTCTTTCAATACTAATATAGTTGTAAAGATAATACTTTTTATTAATAACAATGCTAATATCGATAATACTATTGTTATTAATAATAATAATACTTACAATAATAATAATGATAATAAAGATAATAATACTTATACTTAATAATAATAGTAATTATAATTGTAATTATAATCATCATAATAATAATTAATGATACTTATTACTTGTGTTAATAATAATAATAACAATAATAAAAATGATAATTATAATGATAATGGAAATGAAATAAAAATATATACCATTAAAATGCTTTCCTAAAAAGATTTGCCTAAGATGAGACTCGAACCCAAGACCTCTCGAACACCCGACAACATACTTAACCAATGCACCATTTCAGTTTTTCTGAATTATATCTCTTTTGTACAATATTTAACCCGTTTT
The DNA here is from genome assembly GCF_046630445.1 of Rutidosis leptorrhynchoides. Taxonomy (NCBI): domain Eukaryota; kingdom Viridiplantae; phylum Streptophyta; class Magnoliopsida; order Asterales; family Asteraceae; genus Rutidosis; species Rutidosis leptorrhynchoides. The sequence continues at coordinate 318,326,435 of NC_092340.1, forward strand.
GATTATCACTCATCTTCTTCATTTTATTGTAACAGAGGCAAATCTCTAAGCGTGATTGTAAATTACTTAGATTAAACCAATTCTTGGAACTGAATTAGGATTTTATGTAGTGGAGGAAAACTTTGATTAACAAATATAAAAGAAACGAAAAAAAAGAAAAAAAATAAATATAAACCTGTAACCGTCTTCGTGAATGAACACAAGAACTCAAACGTTGATTTTGAAATTTAGACAGTTTTTGATTACGATTCCTATATAAAACATGTTGTAAATCGTTCCTACAAACTATCTCAATCATCAATTTAATCAGAAACAAAAACTAGAATTCGAATTTTACTATAAACACTTCAGTTTGACTTTTAAAATCTAAACTTTGACTTCGAAAATTCAGACTTGTTACAACTAATTGAAACTTGATATTTTGGAGAACGATCATTTATAACATTCCTAACATAACCACATTATTACATTTTGTAATAGCATTTGAATTTCTAAACTTTGATTAATGATACAGTAACAGAGTAGAACGAGCTGTATTATTGAATTTTTTTTTATGTTTTTGGTTCTCCATTGCAGCCATGTATATTTATAATGTGATAGCTAATAACTACTACAGAGTTAAGATTCGTTTGTTTTTGTTTTGTAGTAATTTGATGGTCGACAGCCTTTATTTGCGCACGCACAGAAATAAATAAAGAATTTAAAAGATGATTTTGATATCTAACTGAATTTGACCTCATCTGTGGTTTATATTCGATTTCTGATACAGGTTTTGAGATAGAAAACAAGTCCTAAAAGGTTGAGAGTGATGTGGAACAGAATACGAAATTTCTGTATTTGATTGTATATTTAATCGTATATTTATATATATATTTATATAATCTGTAAATGTAATTGTAATTATATGTTCTTATACAACTGTTTTAATGTATACGTATATATATATATATATATATATATATATATATATATATATATATATATATATATATATATATATATATATATATATATATATATATATATATATGTATTTGGTATATGTATTTATATGTATCTGTGTTTATATAACTTTTTACATATGTATTTATATCAATTTCTTAAATTTTGATATCAAATAAGTATAAATATATGAAGGTTATTAATAACACTAATAATAATATCATTAATAATATTATTAATAAAGAGCCTAGTAATAATAGATGACAAATAATATTATTATTAACAATAATGATAAGTTTAATTCCTAATAGTGAATAGTGATAATAAAAATGATAATACTAATCTTATTAGTTTCATTAATGAAAATAATAATATTAATGATAATATGATAACTTATACATATAAAATTTATATATATATATATATATATATATATATATATATATATATATATATATATATATATATATATATATATATATATATATATATTAACTATTCGGTAAATGACATCATAAAATATTACATAAATAATAAATGGTATCATAATAAATTAAATTGTAAGGTTGAAAAATAATTGTTACATTAATACTATTATCAACCTTACAATTTAATTTATTATGATACCATTTATTATTTATGTAATATTTTATGATGTCATTTACCGAATAGTTAATATTTATATATATATATATATATATATATATATATATATATATATATATATTTAATAGGATCGTATATAGGTTCAATATATATATATATATATATATATATATATATATATATATATATATATATATATATATATATATATATATATATATATATATATATATATATATATATATATATACATTTTTAACAGTAACTTAAGTTATTCTTCATTATAATTAAGCACATAATAGTTTAGTCTATAATATAATTATTTATATATTTATTTTTCTATTTACAATTAATACTTCATGAATCGTCGGGAATGGTCGATGGTCAATTGAATACATAACACAGTTCAAAGTTTATGAGACTTCAACATTACAGATATTGCTTATCGTATCGAAAACATAAAAAAGATTAAGTTTAATTTTGATCGAAAATTTCCGGGTTTTCACAGGTTATGAGGATATTTAAAAATATGTTAGTATATTAATAAAATTTAAATTGATAAATATAATTATAAATATTAATGACATAATTATAAATATTAAATAACAACTTTTATCGCTTAACAACGAATAATCAAACACAAACGGCCTATTGAATCTTTCAATACTTAAGTGACCTGTCAGTGTCTAGGTTCCGACAGAGCCCTTTAAATCGGAAGCCCAACAACCTTTCCCTAAAGGAAGACAATCATCACCCGTTTTCAAGAAATATCAATAACCAAAAAATATACAATTTTGGTATTTACTGCGTTCCCCGGCAACGGCGTCAAAAAGTTAATGTGTTGAAAAGTGTGTGCAATAGTGCTTAATCTTTTATTTCAACTATTAAATTTATTTAAACTTTTATTAATACACTTTAACACCCTAATGAGCAACAAAACCCGGTCAGATGTAGTACTTTAGGTTATCGTCCCAAGAGAGCGTAGATGCGTTATAAGTTGTTTTATTCTTTAGTCTAACTCTTATTGAAGAATTAGAAATATATATTTAAGTTTTAGGTTGTTGATTAGGTTTTGAATATTATCTCTTAGAAAAGATACAATTGAAGATATGTTCTTAATGAATTGAATAACGAAAGAATAAATGAAATAAATATTAAAATAAACAATTATAGATAAAAGCAGTTACATGGACAAATAACTTGTACGGGAATCATATTAGGCTAGTTTCATAACTTATATTAATACATGGCAAAATAATAATCATAGACCAATTATTATCCCTAATTAGGTTAAGACAAGCATTGCATATCATTCAATAAGCAGGACTTAAAACATATGCCAGATATGTGATGTGCATAACTAACATCTTAATTCTTCATGTTCAATTCAATTACATGATACATATTAACCTTATGATGCGGATCAACATGCAAATAGACTGACAAATTATATAAGCTATTAAACATCAAGTAGATTAACTCACGTTATTAGCTGAAAGTCAAGTACTACTAAGTTTTCATGCAATCATTAATTAAACATAACCAAACAAAGGATCTTCGATTAAGCCTAACACTATTAAACTCTATTATATACGCGTATTTCAAATTAAACAAGTTTATTATTATTATGTTGTTTAAACTAGTTGCATGCAATTCAATTTAACAAGTTTGATGGACTACATCTAAACAAGTAGTATGAATCGAATAATAAATCATCAGATCAAGTACTAATCAATCCTGAAATCAAGTTATCTAATCATTAAGCATGGCAAACAAGTATATTAAAGCCTAACAAATTCAAAACAGTTCAAATATCATTACTGAAACTCGACCATACAAATCCGGAAAAAGACCAGAAACCGTACGGATTTAAGCACAAAGCCGGCGGCTTCATCTGATTCCCAGACAAAGTTTAGTTTTCATCCAAGCAACCACTTCAAACGTTTAGTTCATAATGGTATACGAACAGAAATGAATAAAGTAAATAAAACGGAATAAACGGTAAAATAAATATAGAATCATACCTGATATGACTGAAAAAGACAGTTTTATTTATGCGGTGTCGTTAGGTCGCAAGACGTCAGGATCAATTGATCATAGTGGTAAACAGGGGTTTATTTTATTTATATTATGCGGGGCCTAAATTTACTTTTAACTTTCTAATGTAGAAGGTGTAAGTTAACCTAGGGCTGTGTTTTTGAATGGTTTAACGAATTGAAGATCAAGTGGATAATTTTCTTTTATTTAAATTACCTGGATAAAAGGATAGTAGTGGTTTAAGCTAAATGCCCTAATTGCGGAAAAATTAAATAAAGTGGAAGGATATCTGGAGTATGCAGATCAGGGAAATGTTGACCAAGATATTAGTTTTGGCTAGGGAAAGGTAATTATGTTGATATTAAACTATGATTGGAATGGTGTAGATCTGGTTGGATGAGCCAATTAAATAGACCTACTTATCTCTAGACTCTCAGAGTTCTCGTTGAGTAGTGAAAAGTATGTCACTTGGTTGTATAATTGAAATGTAACTATACCTCGGAGGTTATCCTTAGTAAACTAGGTTAATTAGTGAGTTGAGTTCTAATCCTAACCCTCGTTATCAGTTTAGTTAACTGAATAACAACGCGTCGTGTTGATTGAACACTGATCACAAACGGAAGGAGTCCGTCGGGTTAAGTTGACAAAACCTTAAATAAAAACTAACTCCGGGTTAAGTTGACAAAACCTTAAATGAAAACTAACAACCATTTCATCATACTAATGAGATCAAACCAAATCAAACATTATATAGCATTACAGTTGATATACTGAAAGTAAAGCAGATAGAAACCTAACAGATACCTAAACAGTTGATATGACTTAAATCCTAGGGTAACAATCAAACAAGAACATGCAATAGGTTTGGGTCATACAGTCAAGGCACTAGCTAGATCTTAACAGCTCCTAAGTGGTCTCCTTGGAACAGTCAATAGGCAGACTATGTCATTCATGTCTCAATTCCTAAGTTCTGTGTCCTAAACGCGCATTAGATGCCTCTTGGGAACTCCGGCCATACCGAGTTCATAGAATCTTCAGATGCAGTCTAACCAGGGGTCTTAATCCTATGAAGTAGCTAAGTTCATATAGGTGGACAAGTCCTGATCACAACCTAGGTTGGTCAATCCTTAAGATGCTAGCATACAAATCTATCAGACTCACAAGTTCAACATAATAACAGTAACCGTACTATTTTAACATAACTACGCTAACCCAAACTTCTATGATGGCAACATATAGATTAATTAAGCTAACATGGTAATATTGGAACGCATTATTAAACATAAAGATAAGAATACATGTTTAATACAAAAGACAAGCGTTTCGGATAAAAACCCGAAAATGCTGAAGAAATCTGCCCGAGATCGCAGGGACTCGCCGGGATATCCTCCGAAAAATAAAAGCTAAGCTAGCTACTACTAAAAACTAAGTTGTAACGACCCGGAAATTTCCGACCAAATTTAAACCTTAAACTCTATATGTTTCCGACACGATAAGCAAAAACCTTAATGTTGAGTCTAGAAAGTCTGAAATCTTTATCTGAATAATTAGATACCCTCTTGACCAAGCCTGACGATTCACGAACAACTATTTAATAAATATAAATATACGTGCATATATATAATATTTAAATTAATAAAGTATTTTTAATCAATTGAAATTAAAAGTGTAATTAAATAAGTTGTAATATTTAAAAGATTTCAATGAATAATAATTATCATCAAGATTATTATTTTCTCTAAATTTATTATTATTATTATAACTAAATTTGGTTACTATTATAAATATTAACAATAATGGTAAATATTAATGTGTATATTATTATGTTTCTTAATGTATATAAAAATACTGATTTAATTAGATATAGATTATATAAATAAACCCATACTCAAATAATATACAAATATACATATTTATATAAAAAAAATTCGGATATATGCTTATATAGATAATTATTTATATGGATTTAATGCAAACATAAATATATACATTTACATATACAGAAAAGCAAATCTTTTCCTTCTGTTAAATTTGTGGAGTCCATTTACAACTGTCAACTTCAATCATAATCCAAACTCTGTACTGAAATTCGAAAACAAACAGATATAACCAAATTCTGGTATCAATCTGCTTCACCTTTTGTTATTTTATTTTTTTTTATGTTTCTGTTCTTAAAAATCAGTTCCTGTCGACATTTGATATTACTAAGTGACAATTTTGGGACGATTATAAATATCATGGCCCGTTCAATTATCTATTACCATCATCGATTATAAACCTGCTAGCTGTCATCTGATTGAGTTAAACAGAAATAGATAGGAAACAAACCAAACTCCCTGTTCGTGTACCATTCCTCCAAAAACTTCGAATTCGAATTTTATTGCACAAAGTAAAAATGCCGTTCTGTTGAGAATTATTTATGTAAACTATCTTCAAAGTTTCAAAATCTAATTCTTAATATCGAGCTAGAATTTTTGAATCAAAGTTTGGGTTTTTAAAAGGCAAATAATTTTCTTTGGACAAATTAGAGTAATCTGTTATGAATAAGGTTAAATTGATGATTCCTTAAGTTTGTATATATGATTTGAAAGCTAGTCCATGTAGAAACTTTTGTGTAAAACATTACCCAAATCAAAATCAATGTTTTTTTTTTCCTATACCGACGGCATCAGGAAGCAGGGAGGCAGCAGGTCTTTGTTTTTTTTTTTTTTTTTAAATCATTACTAGCCTGTTACAAAATTAAATCGTAAGCTTAAAACAATTTATGATTCGTTGGTGTGGATTAACACTGTATCAGTCGGGTATGAAATTGAAGAAGGAAAGGAGGGAGAAGATGAATAGGTTATACGGGTTATGTAAATTACAAACAGAAGATAAAACAGATAAACAGGCGCAGAGCCATGGTTAGAGACGTGTGTGTGTATGTAAAGGGTCTCGGGTTCGATTCTAACATACAACATTTTTTTTAAGATCACAACAACTAGGGCCAATTAATTTAGTTTGGGCTTAATGGAGTTTAACTTGGGCCTTATTTAAGTAATGGACTACCAAACCTATTTAAGGTATTACTCTTTTAAATTACAATTATTATTACAATTATTATTATTATTATTATTATTATTATTATTATTATTATTATTATTATTATTATTATTAATTAGTATTATAGATCTTGTCATCTAAAATATTAGTTAACATTATCGTTATGATTTCAAATATAATTAAAAATATTGTTAGTTTTAAAACTATTTCTATTATTATTATTATTATTATTATCATTATTATTATCAGTAAATATTACAAGTACTATTAAAATTATTATTAACATAGGTATAATGATTATTATTATGATTACAATTATTATTATTATTATTATTATTATTATTATTATTATTATTATTATTATTATTATTATTATTATTATTATTATTATTATTATTATTATTATTATTATTATTATTATTATTTTGATTACAATACAAATTATTATTTTCACTAACATTAGTACTAATATTATTTTTATTATTGCTATCACCAAGTATTATCATAATAACTACCTTTCCAAATAAATGTTATATATAAAAATATATCTAATAATTATAAATTAACAAAAGTTATATTTTTATTTAAAATATATAAATATGAATATATAAAATAAAATAAAATAAATATATAAATGATGTATGTAAATAAATAATTATATATATATATATATATATATATATATATATATATATATATATATATATATATATATATATATATATATATATATATTTATATATTGTTCCATTACAACTATGTATATTAATAAATAAACCAATGATATAGGTTCGTGAATCCGAGGCCAACCTTATAATTGATCAATGGTGTTATATGTATTTTTACTACAAAATACAGTATGGTGAGTATATAGTCCCCTTTTAAACTTTAAATATTTTTGGGCTGAGAATACATGCGCTATTTTTATAAATGATTTACGTTATGGACACAAGTGACTAAAATTACGTTCTACATGGGTTTGAATCAAAAATCCCCTAGCTCGGTAACTTTAACTATTGGTTTATGAACTGGTAGGCGCGAATCCTAAAGATAGATCTATCGGGTTTTACACCCCCACCCAGATGTTGTTCTAGTAAACTAGAAGAACGGGTGTTTAGTACTTCGAGGTTAACGGAACGCACTTGATTCGGTGCACATATTATTATAACTCAGGGGTACACACTCTTGTTAAGGCTAGTTACCGGGTGTCCACTGCTTGGAATGCTTTTCATACACTTGCGAGTGTATTATGTTTATAAATATGAAATCTTGTGGTCCATAGTTATAACGCTGCTAGCATCAAACCTATATATCTCACCAACTTTATGTTGACTTTTTAAAGCATGTTATTCTCAGGTACGAATTAAGTCTTCCGCTGTGCATTAGCTCGTATTAAGGACATTATTTGGAGTCGATCATCGCAATGGGACCAACTGTTGAAGATTCCGTCCTGGAGGATTAGTCTCGGACATTTCAGTTGGTATCAGAGCGTTGGTCTTAGCGAACCAGGTCACCCATTAGTGTGTCTGACTGGTAGTTGTTAGGATACATTAGTGAGACTGGACTTTGACCGTGTCTATATGTCAAAAGTTTTGCTTATCATATTTAGTCGAAAATCATCTGCTTATCATCCTTAGGAATTGTCTGCTTAGTATTCTTAAGTCTAGACACGTCTTACTGCATTTAGTGCATCGATAGTGTATAGACAAAATTCGTATCCTAGCGTATCTATTGCTATAGACATTGCCTGACGAATTTCAAAGATTCTCCGCAAATCACGGGATTTTGAGTATTATAAATACATATGTAAGTTATGTATTGAAGAATATCAAACCCAACTCCTATAATTTATCCCAAACCAAAAATTCATTCCCCGACTATACAAGATGAACTCCGCGTCCAGTTCGAATTCCTCCGACTCTGACAGCTACGCTGATATGGATTTTCATTCGGGCTCCGAAGGCAGCGTCACTGGAATGGATCAACCAATTTCCCATCATCTATTCTGGATGAATTGGGGGTGGGTTCGTAGTATACTAAATTATTGGAGACAAGAAGAAGGTGATCCCTTCCACCCACTGAATTGCCCTATTGACGACGAACCTGAAGCACTTACCGGCGAACCTGTTCGAGAAACCATTTTCTCTCTCATTTCTCGAGTATCTCGTCACGATTATATCCTAACCCATATTTCGGATCTTGTTCATTCGCTCACCCCAACCGCCAATCATCCTGGTGTACTAGCAGAAATTAACGAACTACGCGCTCGTGTGACGACTTCGGAGGACCTGGTGCGAAGGTTACGAATACCAGCAGCAGCACCAGCAGTATAATCAGTACCACCATTATCGACGTCGACAGTACCCTTATTATCCCTAAACCATAACCGTGCCGTAACTCTCAACATCACAACCTGTACCTCGAATATCAACATTTCACGCCTCAATATTACCATCTGTATTTTGAGTATGATCTTCGTTCTACATATCGTTCTACATCAATTAATTTCGTTCTGCGTATTGTTCTACCTCATTTACCTTCGCTCGACATGGCAATTATGTAATCTCTAATGTTTTAGAGATTATGTAATCTAGTATCAACGATAAATCAAATGAGTTTAATATCTTATTGACTCATTAAATCCATAATTGCATCTGAAGAAAATATATATGCAAGTATATTTTCATGAAGATTGTAATTAAAAAAAAAAACTCTCTTCCGTACAAATTTTTAATGATGAATAATATTTTAACGGGTGGGTAGTACCCGAGGAATATTTAGAATTCACATTAATAAGTTACACTGTACATTCTTCGAATCTGATGCAACAATCATTTACTATCCTACTTACAACCACCGATATTCGTATCCGCTCACCCCAGAATAACCATTTTCATTCAAATTTCATATTCGGATTTTGACCTATCAGAATCCAACAAGTGGCATAAAGAAGAAAACATTGGACAAAATAAAATTTGTTAGAAACACGAATTAACTAATTAAAAATCTGTTAAGGATTCCACGCTAACTGTTCCGGCTAACTGTTCCCAGCTAACTGATTACATTTTATCGCAATTTATATTACCGCAATTTACATTATCGCAATTTACATTCTCGCAATTTTATTTATCGTCATTTAATTTCTGTCATTTACTTTTACGCACTTTAAATAACGGGACACGTATACAAGGTTTCGACCTATCATATCGACCCATCTATATATATATTTCGGAACGACCATAGACACTCTATAGTTGACTATACAGGGTTGAGGTGGATTCCGAAATATATATATTGTTTGAGTTGTGATCGACACCGAGACCGGTACACGGGTCACAATACGTATTATTTAATTCAAATATTATATATTAAATTATATATGAATCATTGAACCATCGGACTATTAGACTGCTAACTTTGGACAATTAAAATGAATTAAAATGTTGATTATAACATATGAAACTAAATAATTCTTCAAGCATGCCACTTGATTTCATCTTAAACCTCATTGGTACCTCGACAATTACAATCCGCGTTCAAATCTTTTCATGATTCTTGAAAACACTTCGATCGAGAAGTTGAACCAGCCGCACCTCGTCTACGGAAGAAAGATTTATGCATACATTATGCACCTGAAAAACTTTCGAAACCAAAATTTTGGTTAAAACGTATCCGCGTCGAATTCCTTATCATTTATTAGCAAAAACAACCTCACAATTCCTTTTCAAGAAGCTAATTTTGTCACAGCTCCACTTCAACTTCTTAGTAAGATTACTCTTATTATAATCTCGATATATATACGATATCCTTTCGCCGTCGTTGCCGGAGAACCTTTTATATTCCACGACATCATCAGCATATGTACCAGCAACTCGTTATCTTTCTGGTGAAATCCGCAATCAGTATTTTGAAAATCTCGTAGAAATTCTCCCAGTTATATCGAAAACGTTTATCCCTAAGAATTTCATATTTCGAATGTGAAGTTTCTGAGAAACGCCCTAAACTATGAAGTAGTTCTTGAAATGCTGATGAAGCGGCAAAAACTGTAAATGACTTTAACAATCAAAAGTTTGACGATGAAGTACAGTATGTTGGTAAAGCTTAGAAAAAGAGAAGGATGGGAACTGTAAAACGAATTAAGTAAAGTATGAAGGAGGCTGTGGATAAATCACAAGGACTGAACCTGCTTTCAAAGAATTCAAACGGTTCAGTGCCTGCTAAAATCATTAGTAAGAACCCTATTCCTTATTATAAACCTTCACAGACAAATCTTCCTCGTTATTCATCGATATCATTGTGCCCTTCATTGTAAATATCCTCAATATATCTGAAGATATATTCACAACTTATCTGAGATCATGAATCCCTCCGTAATATCTGTGTTACAACATAAAAGAAACTGTGTTAGTTCCTAAATTCTGAAACCTCTGAAGTTAAAATATGAATGTTTTGAAGCAGTGTTGGGAACTGATACATGAATTAGTATAATATAATGAAACTTGATCAACTTCATTATATTACAGTAAGTCATGTTGAGTTTCTAATGGAATGTGATGATTCACAGTACCATCATCATGTGCCATGTTACACGACTCTTACATTCTATCCAATCTCCAAATATATATTAAGAACATATCATCTTGATAGATCTATCCTTCCGGTATATTCTGGTAATTTGACAAATCAAAATCGTTCCATTACCATTTATTACTTAAAGCATTAGCTATGTTCATTTCGAATTTCATACCTACGAAATTCCGGATCATTGCTCGCTTGACTTGAGGACGGGAAGAGGAAACGAAGGAATAAAGCTCCAAGAATAGGAATTGAAGTATAAAACGTAGCAAATAGGAGAGAGCATTAACTGTGGATGACAATGATTATAGAAGATGTGAGATATGGAATTAAGGAAGGGAAGGAGGTGGATTCATAGTGAAATATCCGACAGAGAAATCGAAACAGATTGCCGCATTAAATCAAAGAAAATCCTGATCGCCGAAGATCCAAATCTTATTACATAAAGATTTTCTTTAAATCCCATAAATTCCGGAAATCAACCCTAATCATGTCATCGGTTAAAACAATTCCATATTTACTCATTTCACTCTTTTGTGATAGCTTCACTCGTACGCTTCACAAGATCGAATCGTTTTATTTAATATCTCTCGATATGGATAAAACTCTATTATTACCTCATATTTGTCATGAAAACATTCCTATTGTTATCCATGACAACCTCTATCAAATTTCGGGGACGAAATTTCTTTAACGGGTGGGTACTGTAACGACCCGGAAATTTCCGACCAAATTTAAACCTTAAACTCTATATGTTTCCGACACGATAAGCAAAAACCTTAATGTTGAGTCTAGAAAGTCTGAAATCTTTATCTGAATAATTAGATACCCTCTTGACCAAGCCTGACGATTCACGAACAACTATTTAATAAATATAAATATACGTGCATATATATAATATTTAAATTAATAAAGTATTTTTAATCAATTGAAATTAAAAGTGTAATTAAATAAGTTGTAATATTTAAAAGATTTCAATGAATAATAATTATCATCAAGATTATTATTTTCTCTAAATTTATTATTATTATTATAACTAAATTTGGTTACTATTATAAATATTAACAATAATGGTAAATATTAATGTGTATATTATTATGTTTCTTAATGTATATAAAAATACTGATTTAATTAGATATAGATTATATAAATAAACCCATACTCAAATAATATACAAATATACATATTTATATAAAAAAAATTCGGATATATGCTTATATAGATAATTATTTATATGGATTTAATGCAAACATAAATATATACATTTACATATACAGAAAAGCAAATCTTTTCCTTCTGTTAAATTTGTGGAGTCCATTTACAACTGTCAACTTCAATCATAATCCAAACTCTGTACTGAAATTCGAAAACAAACAGATATAACCAAATTCTGGTATCAATCTGCTTCACCTTTTGTTATTTTATTTTTTTTTATGTTTCTGTTCTTAAAAATCAGTTCCTGTCGACATTTGATATTACTAAGTGACAATTTTGGGACGATTATAAATATCATGGCCCGTTCAATTATCTATTACCATCATCGATTATAAACCTGCTAGCTGTCATCTGATTGAGTTAAACAGAAATAGATAGGAAACAAACCAAACTCCCTGTTCGTGTACCATTCCTCCAAAAACTTCGAATTCGAATTTTATTGCACAAAGTAAAAATGCCGTTCTGTTGAGAATTATTTATGTAAACTATCTTCAAAGTTTCAAAATCTAATTCTTAATATCGAGCTAGAATTTTTGAATCAAAGTTTGGGTTTTTAAAAGGCAAATAATTTTCTTTGGACAAATTAGAGTAATCTGTTATGAATAAGGTTAAATTGATGATTCCTTAAGTTTGTATATATGATTTGAAAGCTAGTCCATGTAGAAACTTTTGTGTAAAACATTACCCAAATCAAAATCAATGTTTTTTTTTTTCCTATACCGACGGCATCAGGAAGCAGGGAGGCAGCAGGTCTTTGTTTTTTTTTTTTTTTTTAAATCATTACTAGCCTGTTACAAAATTAAATCGTAAGCTTAAAACAATTTATGATTCGTTGGTGTGGATTAACACTGTATCAGTCGGGTATGAAATTGAAGAAGGAAAGGAGGGAGAAGATGAATAGGTTATACGGGTTATGTAAATTACAAACAGAAGATAAAACAGATAAACAGGCGCAGAGCCATGGTTAGAGACGTGTGTGTGTATGTAAAGGGTCTCGGGTTCGATTCTAACATACAACATTTTTTTTAAGATCACAACAACTAGGGCCAATTAATTTAGTTTGGGCTTAATGGAGTTTAACTTGGGCCTTATTTAAGTAATGGACTACCAAACCTATTTAAGGTATTACTCTTTTAATTACAATTATTATTACAATTATTATTATTATTATTATTATTATTATTATTATTATTATTATTATTATTATTATTATTATTATTATTAATTAGTATTATAGATCTTGTCATCTAAAATATTAGTTAACATTATCGTTATGATTTCAAATATAATTAAAAATATTGTTAGTTTTAAAACTATTTCTATTATTATTATTATTATTATTATCATTATTATTATCAGTAAATATTACAAGTACTATTAAAATTATTATTAACATAGGTATAATGATTATTATTATGATTACAATTATTATTATTATTATTATTATTATTATTATTATTATTATTATTATTATTATTATTATTTTGATTACAATACAAATTATTATTTTCACTAACATTAGTACTAATATTATTTTTATTATTGCTATCACCAAGTATTATCATAATAACTACCTTTCCAAATAAATGTTATATATAAAAATATATCTAATAATTATAAATTAACAAAAGTTATATTTTTATTTAAAATATATAAATATGAATATATAAAATAAAATAAAATAAATATATAAATGATGTATGTAAATAAATAATTATATATATATATATATATATATATATATATATATATATATATATATATATATATATATATATATATATATATTTATATATTGTTCCATTACAACTATGTATATTAATAAATAAACCAATGATATAGGTTCGTGAATCCGAGGCCAACCTTATAATTGATCAATGGTGTTATATGTATTTTTACTACAAAATACAGTATGGTGAGTATATAGTCCCCTTTTAAACTTTAAATATTTTTGGGCTGAGAATACATGCGCTATTTTTATAAATGATTTACGTTATGGACACAAGTGACTAAAATTACGTTCTACATGGGTTTGAATCAAAAATCCCCTAGCTCGGTAACTTTAACTATTGGTTTATGAACTGGTAGGCGCGAATCCTAAAGATAGATCTATCGGGTTTTACACCCCCACCCAGATGTTGTTCTAGTAAACTAGAAGAACGGGTGTTTAGTACTTCGAGGTTAACGGAACGCACTTGATTCGGTGCACATATTATTATAACTCAGGGGTACACACTCTTGTTAAGGCTAGTTACCGGGTGTCCACTGCTTGGAATGCTTTTCATACACTTGCGAGTGTATTATGTTTATAAATATGAAATCTTGTGGTCCATAGTTATAACGCTGCTAGCATCAAACCTATATATCTCACCAACTTTATGTTGACTTTTTAAAGCATGTTATTCTCAGGTACGAATTAAGTCTTCCGCTGTGCATTAGCTCGTATTAAGGACATTATTTGGAGTCGATCATCGCAATGGGACCAACTGTTGAAGATTCCGTCCTGGAGGATTAGTCTCGGACATTTCATAAGTAAAACTTGAAAATATAAAATGAATTGTAAATTGAGTGTGTATTGAAATGGATTGAGAGAGCTCTTTAAATAGACTTGATTTTTGCCTGCAAACAGCTGGCAGGCCGTTTGACAAGTCGTTTGGCAGGACGTTTGCAGGGGCCATATGCCAGGCCAGCCCGTTTGCTGTGGCCGTTTGACTTGGGCATGTGGCAGGCCGTTTGCAAGCTAGGCAAACCATTTGGCAGGCCGTTTCGCTTGCCTGGTCAGCTGATTTTACTGGCTCGTAACTTGATTTCTTGTCTTTCACCGTTTTCGCTATAGATTCTTCGTTTTAGCTCCGTTTTTCTTGATTCTTTTTGCATCACCTTCATAATTACTTAATCTACAAAATCAACCGACAAAGCGATCATTTTTGTGATAAAGTTTAGAACTTTATGGACTTTAGGGCCCAATATCAGGGGTAAAAACGTGACTTTTTAGCCGATATCAAATACCCCACACTTTTTGGCCGATATTAAATTGCATGGAGTGGAAACGGAAACGGATGGCTACGTATGGCGCTTACTAACCATTGGCTTTGAAACGTATGTCAAAACCAAGTTCTAACTTGAACCGTACACCGGCACGCTCATCAATTGAATTGACAAAGTACTTTAGATTTGATGGGTCATATAGATACTGTGGGTCCAAGAGTCCTCACTTTTGGGAGTAGGGTCGTGCTTGGTCATGCGTAGTCTTTGACATATATTTCTGAAAGAAATCTTTTGACGTAAATCATGAGTTTTTGCTTAATCGTTCCGTTCTAGTAAATGTTCCGAAAACTGATTTCTAGCAATTTTATAGAATCTTTTGGGTAAAACGGGGTAAGAATTTTTCGAAGTTACCTAAATATTCCATGCTAGTCACTTTTAGACAAAAGAATTTTTCAAAACTTTAGCGTTTTTACAGTTACTTATCCTTAAACCTTTACCCAATACACCACACTTAGAAGAACATTGTCCTTAATGTTCTCTGAAATATAATTTTTAGTGTTTAATAAATTAAGGACAGTTTTTCTAGAATCTCTAAGTTTGGTGCGGGGATGACCCCACACTTAGAGATTTTAGTGCGTGATAAAAGAGATTTGAGGAAAGATTACTTCCCTACGGTCAGGTTACTCTCCTAGTGCTGGGCTTTCCTACGGTCAGGTTCTCCTAGTGCTGGAAAAGACCAGTCTCTTTGATAAAATTAGGCATGAAAAACAGAAGAGAGTAGCATATACACTAGATATATAACTTTTATACAATGTTTTTTAAAAGATAAACTGAAAATAAAATAAATAGTCTACGGAATACTATCCTGGCCAATGTGCTGAGCGGTGTCTGCGAAGTATCCATTAAGTCTGAAGAGATCATCGTCATCCTCAAGTGTCGGAAAATACTCAAGCGGTTGTCCTACATCCAACTCAGGACTCAAAAGCGTATCTAGACAAAGGTCCGATGTCAACTCCAGGTGTGATAGGCTCGGAATTGGTTCCTCCTCGGGAATGTTCCCTGTAATCTCAAAAACCTAGGCCATGGGTGGCTCTACTGAGATAGGTACTGTCACTAAGTGGCAGCCCTCAGGTAGCTCATGAACATGGACCGTCTCCATGACTAAGGCAGGTGAAACAACTAGTACAGGCGGCGTGATGGGAGCAGCGTGAGTCGGAACGGCGGCTAAGGCGACTGAATGGATTGAGACTGGAGTGGAGCATCTGGGAGTAGCTTGTCATGTCAGAGGAATACGGCGAGCTAGCCTAAATGACAAATGGCCCAGAGTACTCTTGGGCATTCCTTCAAGATGAAGGTATGCTCTGAAAGCTCGGTAAAGTCTCTGATGGTCTCTTAGTAATGCCCACGTAACATCTGGGTCATTCAAGGTGGCTCCATAATGAATCACAGTCTGTGGCTCACCTGTCTCTGGTAGCTCTGGAAACTCAGCTGGTCTCGAGGCTAAACGTCTAGAGCGTCGTACTGGAGGAGCTGGTGGTGCCGTACTAATGTCCTCTTCAACACTCTCAAGGATCATACGCCTTGGACCTAACTGTCCTGTAGATGGCCTAAACTGATCTGTGCTGCTCTCCGATAGGTAAACTCTGGGAGTCCTTCTCCTGCAAACTGGAATACAGTATGAAGCTCTTGAACTTGGCATTTTCAACAAACTCATAAGTACTAAGCGCAAGTACGGCGCTTAGGGTTAGTTCACAGAGATAATATTTTTGTAGACTGAAAATAATTTGAAATAAAATTAATAAAATAAAAAGGATAAGCAAGGGGTGCCTCCCAAGAGCGCTTTATTTATCAAGTCGTTAGAGCTCGACTTTTCCTGGTATGTCTTCAGAATGGATCAAAGGAGAAGAGCTGCTCCTCCTTGTCGTGGTCTTCTAGATAAGCTTTCAATCGATGACCGTTGACTTTGAAGTTGCCAGTGGGTCCTTCTAATTCCACGGCTCCGTGTAGAAAAGCATATATAACTTTGTATGGCCTACTCCATCTTGATCTGAATTTTACAGCGAACTTCTTGAATCGAGAATTAAATAGTAGAACTTTATCTCCAGGAGCTAACTTTTTAGGTATCAGTTTTGCATCGTGTGTCAGCTTCGTTCGTTCCTTATAGATATATGACGTCTCGTAAGCTTGGTCTCTTAATTCAGCGAGTTCATTCATCTGCATCTTTCGATGCCTAGCTGTTACTGAAGGATCGAGGTTACAGGTTTTCAGTGCCCAGAGAGCTTTATACTCTAGTTCTAGCGGAAGGTAACAGGCTTTCCCATAGATCATGCGGTAGGGTGTAGTTCCTAGAGGATTCTTGTAAGCAGTCCAGAATGCCCACAGATCATCATCTAGTTTATCGGCCCATTTATTTCCATGATGGCCAACGGTGCATTCTAGAATTCTCTTGAGTGCTCTGTTAGTGACCTCTGCTTGTCCGTTAGTCTGCGGATGATAGGCAGTGGACATTTTGTGGGTAACTCCGTATTGTTACGTCACCTTCATAAACTGGGTGTTACAGAAGTGTGTGCCTCTATCACTTATTATAGCGCGGGGAGCTCTAAATCGGCAGAAGAGTCTCTTCAGGAAGTTGGTGACGACCTTGGCATCATTGGTTGGAAATGCTTGGGCTTCGACCCATCTGGAGACGTAATCTACTGCTACGAGGACATATTCTTTCCCATTAGACTTAGGAAATGGCCCCATAAAGTCTAATCCCCATATATCAAAGATCTCGCAAGCTTGGATATTAGTCCGAGGCATCTCATTCTTCATGGAGATAATACCTTGCCTTTGGCATGCGTCGCAACGCTTTACAAGCTCTTGCGCATCTCAGAAATTTGTAGACTTTTCTTGCGGTTAAGATTGCTCCATGATGACCTCCAGTTGGTCCGTGGTGACATTGGTGAAGAATCCCTGTTGCTTGTTTCTCATCTACACACCTCCTGATTATCTGATCAGGGAAAATTCTAAACAGGTACGGATCTTCCCAGTAGTAGTATTTAGCATCCCTAAAGAACTTCCTTCTTTGGGATGTGCTCATTCCTTTCTATACTACTCCAGCAACTAGGTAGTTGGCTATGTCAGCATACCAAGGGTATCAGTAAATTGCGATCCTATGTTAGCTTGTCCTAAGCTCATAAGCTATTCTTCCAGAAATTTATCTCTGATATCTTGTTCAACAAGTTGTTCCATCGCTGGGTTCTCCAAACGACTAAGACGATCTGATACGACGTTCTCTGCTCCTTTCTTATCTTTGATCTCAATATCGAATTCTTGGAGGAGTAAGATCCATCGTAAGAGTCTCGGTTTAGCATCTTTCTTAGTGAATAGATATTTAAGGGCTAAATGATCTATGTAAACGATAGTTTTGGACAGGATGAGATAGGAACAAAATTTGTCGAAGGCGAAAACTACGGCTAGCAGCTCCTTTTCCGTGGTGGTGTAATTCTCTTGAGCTCCAGTTAAGGTTTTGCTGGCGTAATAGATTGGATGAAAGTGTTTATCTTTTCATTGTCCGAGTACAGCTCCAACTGTGAAGTCGCTCGCATTACACATGATTTCAAATGGTAAACTCCAATCAGGAGCAATCATGATAGGTGCACGTGTGAGCTGTTCCTTCAGATAGTTGAATGCTTGCACACATTCTTCATTAAAGATGAACGGAACTTCCTTTCTGAGGAGATGAGTAATAGGTCGAGTGACCTTTGAAAAATCTTTGATGAAACGTCGGTAGAAACCAGCGTGTCTAAAAAAACTCCTTACCGCTTTTACTGTGGTAGGTTCTAGAAGTTTAGCTATGGTCTCAATATTAGCCTTATCGACTTCTATTCCTGACTTTGAAATCTTATGTCCTAGAACTATACCTTCTTTTACCATGAAGTGATAATTTTCCCAATTTAGAACTAAATTCGAATCTTCACACCGGGTGAGCATCTTGTCAAGGTTAGAAAGGCATGAATCAAAGGTACTACCAAAAACTGAGAAGTCATCCATGAAGACTTCCATACAACATTCAATCATGTCATGGAATATTGCTACCATGCATCGCTGAAATATAGCTAGTGCATTACATAACCCAAAGGGCATGCGTCGATAGGTAAATGTTCCATAAGGACAGGTGAAGGTTGTTTTTTCTTGGTCCTTTGGATCGAGAGGAATTTGAAAGTAGCCGGAAAAACCTTCAAGGAAACAATAGAATTCATTTCCTGATAGACGTTCCAACATTTGATCGATGAAGGGTAATGGAAAATGATCCTTCTGGGTTGCATCGTTAAGTTTAGGATAATCTATGCAAACCCTCCAACCGGTGACCTCCCGTGTTGGAATAAGTTTATTATTCTCATTTTAGATTACGATCATTCCTCCCTTCTTAGGTACAACTTGAACATGACTGACCCATGGCGAATCGAAAATAGGATAGATCAGACCGGCGTCCAGAAGTTTGATTACTTCTTTCTTAACGATTTCTTGAATCATTGGATTGACCCTTCTTTGCCTCTGAACTTATGGTTTGAAATCATCTTCCATGAAGATCTTGTGGGTGCAATAGTTGGGACTGATTCCTTTTATGTCAGAAATCTTCCAAGCAATTGCTTTCTTATGTGATTTCAGAACCTGAATCAATTTCGACTTCTCATGTGGCGTGAGGTCTTTTGAAATGATTACAGGAAGTTACAATTCTCCTCCTAAGAATGCATACTCCAGATGTTCGGGTAACTTCTTCAACTCTAATTCCAGAGGTTCCTTGATAGATGGCTTCATTCTAGCTATTTCTGCTCTGTCTAACGAGTCATACCTCTCCTAGAATTCTGTTTCTTCATTCTTTATATCGGTCACTGATGATATCTGTTCTTTGGTTCTTGAAATTGTCTTTCTTAATGCTTTTTATTCAGAAACATCTTATTTTGACTGGGTTCCTGAAATACCGGAATGAAATCTGTTACTTCATTCGGTCTTCTCCTTAACAGAGGAAGGGGAATGCCTTGACCTAGCAGTGTTATTTGAATAGTTTTGCTGAGAAAGTTAGTTTCAGAGAGAGGAGATTTATTTTGACCAGGATCTATGGCTGAATGGGTGTTGATATTTCCTTCAGGAGGTGTAAAGAACAGATGCTTAGGAATTTGATCTTGACTGCATATAGCCATGGTATCCTCCAGATATTTGTTGACGAGTTATTGAAAAGAATCAGCGAGATTGATATCTTCTTCGTGGGGGTGGCTCATGAGTTGGTCGACATTGAATGTCACTTCTTCACTTCCAACTCTTAATTTCAACAATTTTTCATGAACATCGATTACGGCCTTGGCAGTATTCAAGAATGGTCTGCCAAGTATGAGTGGGACCTTCGTGTCTTCCTCAATATCCATAATGACGGAATCGACGGGGAATGCAAACTTATCCACTCTGACTAGGACATCCTCAGCTATTCCTCGAGGAATTTTAACTGATCTGTTCGCGAGTTGGATAGTCATTATGGTTGGTCTTAAGTATTTTAATCCTAGCTTTTTGAATAACGAATAGGGCATTAGTTTACACTGTCTCCTAAGTCTTCTAACGCATTGCTAATCTGGACATCTTGCAGGTAGCAAGGTACCGTAAATCTTCCTGTATCTCCTAGCTTAAGGGGAATACCATGTTGTAACACTAATGAACATTCTACACTTAAGGGCAAGCTAACTATCTCTCTTAATCTCTCTTTGTTTTAAAGTAGTTCTTTGAAAAATTTAGCGCAGTTTGGTATTTCAACTAAAACATCTACTAGTCGTACATTCAAATGTAAATTCTTAATAATATCTCAATACTTAGTGAATTTCACTTCTTATTTTTCCTTCCTAAGCCTACATGGGAAAGGTATGCGGGCGCGTGGAATGATTTTTAGGGCCTTAGGAGAGACAGGTTCCGGTGGATTGACAACTGGGTCAATTGGCACAGGTTCCTTATCAGAAAAATCTTGTATGGGTATATTAATAGTTGTTTCCTTCCCACCTCTAGTGATTACTATGGCATCAAACTCACTATACTCTAATTCAACTTTAGTGGTTAACCGTTTAAGCGTAAGCTGATAATTGATTATTAATTCTTCAAAAATCTGTATCAAAGTATCGAACTTGTTTTGACATTCTATGACTTGAAGGTTTATTGTGTATTGCTTTTTCATAAATTCAACTAAAGTTTCCTTAGAGAGGATAGTAGGTTGGTGTAGTGGGATGAGTATATTAAAGTCCGAGCTATTCTACTGTTTATATGCCCATCTAGGGTAAGGATACCTTAGATTGGTTCTAGTAGCATCGGTACTTTTAGGAATTGGTAAACTTTGAAGAGAGAGGGTGAGATCTTGTAACCTGGTTTCCAGCATTTGTACCGTATGAGTGAAGATGTCATCCTTCTCAGTAGCTTCATTGTTCCAATCTTCCTGTTGTGCGGCTATTGTGTCCAAAAGATTTCATGCTTCATCTGCTGTTCATGACATGAACTTGCCTTGCGAGGCCATGTCTAGGAGAGACTTATCATCCTTGGTCAAACCATTGTAAAGTGTGCAGATTATGTCTGCCCGACTTAACGAATGATTCAGACATCTTTTAAGCATCGCTTTTACTCTATTCCATGCTAGACAAAATGACTCATTTTCTTTTTGAGAAAAGTTTGTGATGTCATTTCTTAAACAGGTTTGCAGGGAAGGTGGATAAAATTTGTTTAAAAACTAAGTAACTAATTCTTCCCATGAATGTATTGAATTCAGGTTAAGCTCATTAAACCATGTTAAAAAGCGTGTAGACAGAGAATATTAAAAAAGATGAAGTTTTAAAAGGTTTTTCTCGTTTTCTTCCTTCTTAAAAGAGTCAACCAGGCTGATAAATTTGTTTAAGTGAAAGTTTGGATCGTCAGTCGGTAATCCTTGCAATTTACAGATCATACTAACCAGCTTGATCATATGTGAACTGATTTCAGGAATTCCTTCGGTTCCTAAGGTGATTGGTCCTCTTCTATCTTCTAAGCATGACTTTTGCATAGAAGCAAGGGTATTTTGTTATTCCATTTTTAGATTTTTCTGTTTTAAAAAGACTCAAAAGTAACTTTTAGAAAATATTAATTGACTAAAAGGATCGATAATTTAATAAAAACAAGTATTCTTGAAATTCGGTCGCTAACCTTATCGATATTCAAATTGATAAGACTTCTTACAGATTACTGGGTATCTAGGTGGCCAGGCCGACTACGGAGAGGCAGGATCCTTTTGGTTCCAATATAATTGGAGACTGTTCGGAAAATCCAACAACCAAGTCCGTGTATAATTGTCTTTCTTAGACACCACCAAACAATACTTTTTGTCTGTTTAAAATCTTTCTCAATCAAAATATTCGATCCCCGACAGCGGCGCCAGAAAACTTTTTACTACAATGATATGACTGAAAAAGACGGTTTTATTTATGCGGTGTGGTTAGGTCGCAAGACGTCAGGATCAGCTGATCGGAGTGGTAAACAGGGGTTTATTTTATTTATATTGTGCGGGGCCTAAATTTACTTTTAACTTTCTAATGTAGAAGGTATAAGTTAACATAGGGTCGTGTTTTTGAATGGTTTAATGAATTGAAGATCAAGTGGATAATTATCTTTTATTTAAATTACCTGGATAAAAGGATAGTAGTGGTTTAAGCTAAAGGCACTAATTGCGGAAAAAGTAAATAAAGTGGAAGGATATCCGGAGTATGCAGATCAGGGAAATGTTGACCAAGATATTAGTTTGGGCTAGGGAAAGGTAATTATGTTTATATTAAAGCTATGATTGGAATGGTGTAGATCTGGTTGGATGAGCCAATTACACAGACCTACTTATCTCTAAACTCTCAGAGTTCTCGTTGAGTAGTGAAAAGTATGTCACTTGGTTGTATAATTGAAATGTAACTATACCTCGGAGGTTATCCTTAGTAAAGCACTAGGTTAATTAGTGATTTGAGTTATAATCCTAACCCTCGTTATCAGTTTAGTTAACTGAATAACAACGTGCCGTGTTGATTGAACACTGATCACAAACGGAAGGAGTCTGTCGGGTTAAGTTGACAAAACCTTAAATGAAAACTAACAACCATTTTATCATACTAATGAGATCAAACTAAATCAAACATTATACATCATTACAGTTGATATACTGAAAGTGAAGCAGATAGAAACCTAACAGATACCTAAACAATTGATATGACTTAAATCCTAAGGCAACAATCAAACAAGAACATGCAATAGGTTTGGGTCATACAGTTAATGCACTAGCTAGATCTTAACAGCTCCTAAGAGGTCTCTTTGGAACAGTCAATAGGCATACTAGGTCATTCAAGTCTCAATTCCTAAGTTCCGTGTCCTAAAAGCGCATTAGATGCCTCTTGGGAACTCCGGCCATACCGAGTTCATAGAATCTTCAGATACAGTATAACCAGGGGTCTTAATCCTATGAAGTAGCTAAGTTCATATAGGTGGACAAGTCCTGATCACAACCTAGGTTGGTCAATCCTTAAGATGCTAGCATAAAAATCTATCAGACTCACAAGTTCAGCATAATAATAGTAACCGTACTATTTTAACATAACTACGCTAACTCAAACTTCTATCATGGCAACATACAGATTAATTAAGCAAACATGGTAATATCGAAACGCAATATTAAACATAAAAGGTAAGAATACATGTTTAATACAAAAGACAAGCGTTTCGGATAAAATCCTGAAAAGGCTGAAGAAATCTGCCCGAGATCGCAGGGACTCGCAGGGATATCCTCCGAAAAATAAAAGCTAAGCTAGCTACTACTAAAAACTAACTAAAACTTGAAAATATAAAATGAATTGTAAAATAAGTGTGTGTTAAAATGGATGGAGAGTTCCCTTTAAATAGACTTTATTTTTGCTTGTAAACGGCTGGCAGACCGTTTGGCAGGCCGTTTGCAGGGGCCGTTTGCCAGGCCAGCCCGTTTGCTGTGGCTGTTAGACTTGGGCATGTGGCAGGTCGTTTGCAAGCCAGGCAAGCCGTTTGGCTTGCCTGGTAAGCTAATTTTACTGGATCATAACTTGATTTCTTTGTCTTTCACCGTTTTTGCTCTAGATTCTTCGTTTTAGCTCCATTTTTCTTGATTCGTTTTGCATCGCCTTCGTAATTACTTAATCTACAAAATCAACCGACAAAACGATCTTTTTGCGATAAAGTTTGGAACTTTATGGATTTTAGGGCCCAATATCGGGGGTAAAAACGTGACTTTTTGGCAGATATCAATACCTCAAAAAGGTAGATGAAAGAAACTTGGATTAAAAACTTAAATAATCTTGATTACAATGAAAGTAAAATCTAATCTAAGGTTTTAGAGAAAACCCTAAAGAAAAATGAAACTGCTATTGAAAATTGAAGCAGGAGACCTCTATTTATACTTTTCAGATTTGGTGGCCAAGCCGGCGGCTTCAGTGGGAAGCCAGCAGCTTCCGGTGGTTGGTGACTCCTTTTGCAAGTTTAACTTGATCCGCAAGAACATAAACGAGTAAACGACTTAGTCATGCCGGCGGATTATGTCGTGACCCGTCCTAATCCACCTGGACGAACACATCAACATTTGGTCCCATTGCGAGGTACTGACCTCTATATGATACGTTTTACAAACATTGCATTCTTTTAAAAGACAACTCATTTCAAAATATAACATTTCGATACAAATTATATATGATTCTCATAAAATGAATGACTAATCTATCATTTACTTAAAAGCAGTCTTTTTGAACTCAAACGTCTTGAATGCAACGTTTTTTTAAATATGCCATGAACGACTCCAAGTAGTGTCTTTAAAATGAGCAAATGCACAGCGGAAGATTTCTTTCATACCTGAGAATAGACATGTTTAAAAGTGTCAACCAAAAGGTTGGTGAGTTCATAGGTTTATCATAAACAATAAAATTCCATAATTTTGATAGACCACAAGGTTTAAATGCTTGGCACAAATGGGTCCGTATCCTATACCCACCTGTAAGTTACCTTGCGATTTTTAAATACAGTACACCTATCTCGTGTACGAAACCATTTTTCATTAATCTTAATAAACGTACACATATCTTGTGTACAAAATAACACACACATAACCTGTGTATAAAAATCATTCTCTCTATATATAACATTCCCTGGTAACCAACCTTAACATATAAAGCGCATAAAGAATATCCCCAAAACATACAGGCATAAAACAATCAGTATGATAAATACAGAACCTCTCGTCTGTTTAAACAGGTATATCCTGTATAATAATATCCTCGAAGTACTAAAGCATCCATAACCTGGATGGGGTTTGTTAGGCCCAATAGATCTATATTTAGGATTTGTCAATTAGTGGCAATTATAATAAACACTAATTCTTAGGTTACCAAGCTATAAAAATCAGAGGAAATATTCGGTATAATAACCTACAGAACCTCTCATCTGTATAATAATTCATTCGAGGAATGTTTTGTTTGTGTCTATCTCGTCAAACATTTATAAAAGTATTTCATGTATTCTCAGCCCAAAAATATATATTGCAAAAGCATTTAGTAAAAAGGGATCAAATGAACTCACGATACGATATTTTGTAGTAAAATATGCATACGACGGAACTGAACAATGCAGGGTTGGCCTCGGATTCACGAACCTATATCATTTATATATGTATTAACACATATAATTGTAATCGAACAAATTTATGTATTATTAGTAGTGATATAAATTATATCCTTCATTAATTCATTTATTAAAATAATTTCTTATTAAAGTAGTTTAATAATTCATTTAATTATAATATCTATCATTCATGAAAATAATAACTTACATTAAGGTTTTTTTTAAATATATATATATATATATATATATATATATATATATATATATATATATATATATATATATATATATATATATATATATATATATAAACTTAATTAATATCATTTTAATAATAAAAATATAGTGATATGTAATATTAATATTATTGTAATGTATTTTTATATAAAAAATATTTATTTGTAATAATACTAATAAGAATGATAATAATAGTGATAGTAATAATAGTAATAATAATAATAATATTAATGTTAATTTTAAAAATGATAATTTTAATAAAGATGATAACTTTAATAATAATGTTAAATTTTAATAAGGAAAATGATAGTTTTTAATGATAACAAAATGATAATTTTAGTAAGAATGATAATAATGATAATAATTTTTAATAATAACAATACTAATTATGATAATCATATTAATCATAATAATGATAATATTAATAATAATACTTATGTTAATAATAATAATAGTACTAATAATTATAAAATGATACTAATACTAATATTAATAATACTTATAATAATAATGATTATAATACTTATAAAATGATAATAATAATAATAATACTAATAATTATAATACTAATAATAACAATAATAATAATAATCATAATAATAACAATAATCATAATAAAAAGGCTACCTTAATGTAACAAGCCTTAAAAAAATAAACGCCCCTGCCCGGGTTCGAACCCGCGACCTCCCGCTAACCCGAAAAACTCCTTAACCATCGATCCATTTCTATTTTTCTGATTTTATTTGTATCAATATTATATTTAACCCGTTATATTCTGTTTCCATATTTCTTCTTCTTCATTACCGTAATCATAACCATTCACATAACCTTTTCATTCATTAATTGTCATCATTCATCATCAACACGTCAATAAGCAGCCTTCACCTTCATCATTGTTATAGCAAGAACAGAAACAAAATAATAAACATGATGGTCATTGTAGCATTATTCCTGTTTCATCTGGGTGTTGATCAAAAATAAGAAAAGAAAAATAAAGTAATCGGAAGCGTTTTACGACGGTTCATGGTGTTCGAAACGATTGACTTCAGTTGTTTACAGCGGGATAAACATAACCGTAGCAGCAAAAAATAATAGAAAGAAAGAAAAAAAATAACCGTTGATGGTGGTTGCTTGGCGGTTCATAGTGGATGGTGGGGTGGCGTACGGTGCTTCTAATGGTGGTTGTGATGACAGTTTTACAAGCAGTAGTAGTGTTTTCATGATGTATGTTGATGATGAATTTTGTGAATCGAGACAGAAAACATAATAGAAAGAAAGAAATGAAGAAGGAAGAAAGGTGGTGGTTATGGTGATTGATAGTTGTTTATTGTGGTGGCTATGGGTGGCGTCCATGGAGGTGATCAAGTTTCGGGGATGGTGATAGAAAACAGAAACACTAGTGGTGGGTTTTTTGATTCACGAGAGTAGTTTACAAGGAAGAGAGGGAGAATGAGGTGGTGGCGGTTTGATGATTATGATGGTGGTGGAGTTCAACGGAGGTGATGGTGGCCGGTTTATGGTAGTTGAGGGTGGTAGAGGTGGTGATGGGTTCTTAATCGAAACGGAAATAGATAGAGTGATATGGTTGATCGAGCATGTAGGTGTTATCATTTATATGTAATTATATATGTTTGATCATTTGTAGGGAATAAGAAAATGGGATTTAGGGTTGCTGTGTTCGAGCTTGAAGAGAAACAGGAAGAAGGAAATAGGAAGAGAAATAGATATGGTGGGTTTGTGGTTCTGCAATGCATATGTATATATTTATATATACTCTGTAAGTTTTGTGAAGAAACAAAACAAAAACAGTAATATATGTTTCCATTAAGCACAGTAACCCAATTTGATTTCAATTAGGCATAGTAATTTAAACAGGATAGCAGCCGTAGTTTTGTTTATTAGTACCGACAGTTTTCACGGAGTGCTAAGTCGTGGTTCATTGCTAAACAGTTAATATCTAAAAGTCTTCCTAAAAATTCCAAATTTTATATTAAATTCATAATATGACATTAACTTGACGTTAACATGACGTTAAATTTACGTAAGATGATGTTAACTTGACGTTAGCTTTACGTAACATCACGTTAACTTGACATTAGATTTACGTAACATGACATTAACTTGGCGTTAGCTTTACGTTAACATGACGTTAACTTGACGTTAGCTTTACGTAACATGACGTTAACTTGACGTTAACTTTACGTAACATGACATTAACTTGACGTTACCATGACGTTTACTTGATGTTAACTTTACGTAACAAGACTTAACTTGACGTTAACTTGACGTTAACGTGAGGTTAACTTGACGTTAACGTGACGTTAACTTGACGTTAACAAAACGTTAACTTGACGTTTAGCTTTACGTAACATGACGTTTAGCTTTACGTAACATGACGTTTAGCTTGACGTTAACAGGACTTTAGCTTGACGTTAACATGACGTTAACTTAATGTTAGCTTTACGTAACATGACGTTAACTTGACGTGAACTTGACGTTAGCTTTACGTAACATGACGTTAACATTATCATATTAATTGTAAATTTTTATATTTCTCGGGCCTTACCTACCCGTTAAAAGTTTCACAAGTAATATTTTGTACAAGAGAATTTCTATTACAATCTTTATGAAAATATATGTATATTTTCTTCAGAATCATAAACCTTAAAAATCGCTAACAAACATATGCTGAATTTAATATAAGATCATAAAGAACACTAGCGACAATGAACTTAAATCCATTTTTATCTCTGGACGTTAACATGACATTAACTTGACGTTAACACGACGTTAACATGAATTTAATGTGACGTTAACTTGACGTTAACATGACGTTAACTTACGTTAACTTTACGTAACTTGACGTTAACTTTACGTAACATGACGTTAACTAGACGTTAACATGACGTTAACTTGACGTAACATGACGTTAACTTGACGTTAACATGACGTTAACTTGACGTTAACATGACGTTAACTTGACCTAACTTGACGTTAACATGACGTTAACTTGACGTTAACTTGACGTAACATGACGTTAACTTGACGTTAGCTTGACGTAACCTGACGTTAACTTGACGTTAGCTTTACGTAACATGACGTTAACTTGACGTTAACATGATGTTAACTTGACGTTAACATGACGTTAACTTGACGTAACTTGACGTTAACATGACGTTAACTTGACGTAACGTTACGTTAACTTGACGTTAGCTTTACGTAACATGACGTTAACTTGACGTTAGCATTACGTAACATGACGTTAGCTTGACGTTAACATGAGGTTAACTTGACGTTAACCTTACGTAACTTGACGTTAACTTGACGTTAACATGACGTTAACATAACGTTAACATGACATTTACTTGACGTTAACATGACGTTCACTAGACGTTAAATTTACGTAACATGACATTAACTCGACGTTAAAATGACGTTACATGACGTTAACTTTACGTAATATGACGTTAACTTGACGTTAACTTGACGTTAACATGACGTTAACTTTATGTAATATGACGTTAACTTGACGTTAACATGACGTAAACTTTACGTTAACTTGACATTAACATGACGTTAACTTGACATTAACTTGACGTTAACTTGACGTTAACATGACGTTAACTTTACGTAACATGACGTTAGCTTAACGTTAACTTTACGTAACATGACGTTAACTTGACATAAACATGACGTTAACTTGACGTTAGCTTTACGTAACTTTACGTTAACATGACGTTAACTTGACGTTAACATGACGTTAACTTTACGTAACTTGACGTTAACATGACGTTAACATGACGTTAACTTGACATTAACTTGACTTAACATGACTTTAACTTGACGTTAGCTTGACGTAACATCATGTTAACTTGACGTTAGCTTTACGTAATATCACGTTAACTTGACGTTAACATGACGTTAACTTGACGTTAACTTGACGTTAGCTTTACGTAACATGACAGTAATTTGACGTTAACTTGACGTTAACTTGACGTTAACATGATGTTAACTTGACGTTAGCATGTCGTTAGCATGACGTTAACTTGACGTTAGCTTTACGTAACATGACGTTAACTTGACGTTAGCTTGACGTTAACGTGACGTTAACGTGACGTTAACTTGACGTTAACTTGACGTTAACATGATGTTAATGTTACGTAACATGACGTTAACATGACGTTAAGTTTACGTTAACTTGACGTTAGCTTTACGTTAGATTGACGTAACATCATGTTAACTTGACGTTAGCTTTACGTAACATGACGTTAACTTGACGTTAACATGTCGTTAACTTGACGTTAACATGACGTTAACTTGACGTTAGCTTTGTTAAAGAATATAACCCTGTGGGCTTGGGTCATAATACCAAACCCATCTAACAAGCTTTAGGTAACATGACAGTAACTTGACATTAACTTGACGTTAACATGACCTTAACTTGACGTTAACATGACGTTAACTTGACGTTAACATGACGTTACCTTGACGTTAACTTTACAGTAACATGACGTTAACTTGACGTTAACGTGACGTTAACTTGACGTTACGTTTACTTAACATGACGTTAACTTTACGTAACAATACGTTAACTTGACGTTAGCTTTACGTAACATGACGTTAACTTGACGTTAACGTGACGTTAACTTGACGTTAACTTGACGTTAGCTTTACGTAACATGACGTTAACTTGACGTTAGCTTTACGTAACATGACATTAACTAGACGTTAACTTGACGTTGGCTTTAGGTAACAAGACGTTAACTTGACATTAGCTTTACGTTATATTGGCATTAACATGACGTTAGCTTTACGAAACATGACGTGAACGTGATATTAACATGACGTTAACTTGACGTTAACTTGATGTTAACATGACGTTAACATGACGTTAACATAACGTTAACTTGAAGTTAACATGACGTTAACTTTACGTAACTTGACATTAACTTTACGTAACATGACGTTAACTAGACATTAACATGACGTTAACTTGACGTTAAAAGACGTTAACTTGAGGTAACACTTGAAATTAACTTTACGTAACATGACGTTAATTTGACGTTAGCTTTACGTAACCTGACGTTAACTTGACGTTAGCTTTACGTAACATGACGTTAACATGAAGTTAGCATGACTTTAGCTTGACGTTAGCTTGACGTAACTTGACGTTAACTTGACATTAACATGACGTTAACATGAAGTTAACTTGACGTTAACTTGACGTTAACATGACGTTAACTCGACGTTAACATGACGTTAACTTGACGTTAACTTAACGTAACATGACGTTAACATGACGTTAACTTTACGTAACATGACGTTAACTTGACGTTAACATGACGTAAACTTGACGTTAACATGACGTTAACTTGACGTTAACATGACTTTAACTTTACGTAACATGACGTTAACTTAACGTTAACTTGACGTTAACTTTACGTTAACTTGACATTAACATGACGTTAACTTGACGTTAACTTTACGTAACTTGACGTTAACTTGACGGTAGCTTGACGTTAAGGTGAGGTTAACTTGACGTTAGGTTTACGTAACATGACGTTAGGTTTATGTAACATGACGTTAGGTTTACGTTAACATGACGTTAGCATTACGTAACATGACGTTAGCTTTACGTAACATGACGTTAACTTGGCATTAGCTTTAAGTAACATGACGTTAACTTGATGTTGGTTGTACGTAACATGACGTTCACTTGACGTTTGCTTTACGTTATATTGATGTTAACATGACGTTAGCTTTACGTAGCATGACATTAACTTGACGTTAACATTACGTTAACTTGACGTTAACTTGATGTTAACTTTACGTAACATGACGTTAACTTGCCGTTAACATGACGTTAACATGATGTTAACTTTACGTAACATGATGTTTACTTGACGTTAACATGACGTAAACTTGACGTTAACATGATGTTAACTTGACGTTAACTTGACTTAACATGACTGTAACTTGACGTTTACTTTACGTTAACATGACGTTAACTTGACGTTAACATGACGTTAACTTGACATTTACTTGACGTTAACTTGACATTAACTTGATGTTAACTTGACGAAAACTTGATGTTAGCTTTACGTAACATGACGTTAACTTGACGTTAGGTTTACGTAACATGACGTTAACTTTGCGTAACATGACATTAACAGGACGTTAACATGACGTTAACTTGACGTTGGCTTTACGTAACATGACGTTAACTTGACATTAGCTTTACGCTATATTGGCATTAACTGTTGGGATTTAACAAGTTCCATTATGTATAAAACATTTTAAGAATCAATTAAAAGCGGTAGCATGTAATTACCATTTTAGAACATGTTAATCTTTAACCAATTAAAGTTAAATCCCAATTAGGATCAAGTTGTGAAACATACTTACAAACTACAAGCAAGAAAGGGTTTATACCTACTCCAAGCTTGTTGATGAGTGATGAAGATGATGATGATGAATGGAGTTCCAAATGGATGAAACCTCAAGTAGTTATAC
Organism: Rutidosis leptorrhynchoides; assembly: GCF_046630445.1. Lineage (NCBI taxonomy): Eukaryota > Viridiplantae > Streptophyta > Magnoliopsida > Asterales > Asteraceae > Rutidosis > Rutidosis leptorrhynchoides. The sequence goes on from NC_092340.1 coordinate 318,359,249, forward strand.
CCCAAGCTAACCACCAACACCTTGTACTTTGGTTAGGATTTAAATTACACTTGAAATTAAACTTTCAAAAATGAAAATGAACTCCCTTTTACCCTTGGAAGCTCACGGCCAGACTGCCCAAAAGAGTGCAGTATTTTTTTTTTATTTTGCTAGTTTCTTGAAGTGTAGATGCATGTGTGTGTTCTAAGTCAAGGAGCATGCATGTATATGGAAAATGGAAAAGCATAGGAATCTCTAGCATGCCTACTACACTTCCAATGCCACTTCCATGTTAATAAAATAGTTTTATAAGACTTGACATTATTTATAAACTTGCATATTTTATAAACTTGATTTTATAAAATTAGATTTTATAAAACAAATTTTATAAACTTGCATTTTATAAATTATGTATACTTATTTATAAAACTCATTTTATTAATTCCATATTATTTGTTATGTTTATTTTATAAAACCAATTTTATAAAATGTAACATAACTTTATTAATTATTTAACCTATAAATAATTAAGTCTTAATTTTATAAATTATTCCATAATTTATATACACATCAAGTAATATAATTTTAGAAACCATTTTCTAAAATTCAAGTGTCGCGTATTAAATCAACGATCCAATCGCTAAGATCAAATACGAATAAGGTGTCGGTAAGCTTGTTATTAGGTATGACCCGACTTGGATCAAAACATATTAGCCACGTTAATTTAATATGTCTCTCGGGCATACGAAATACCTTCAATCTCCCACTTGCACGAGAAACATAAGAAATTAATGCAAGTGATGGATACCACCTAACGACCGTCCATCACCCCCAATATGTTATGACTTTGTGCCATTCAATAACATCATCCCTTTCGAGTTCCCATCTCGAATATGAATAGGTGAATCTTTCATTATTTCCTTTCGTCCTAGATGTCATGTTAAATCCAAGAGACACAGAGTGATCACTCTCTTCTAGATTTAACTTTATCAGGCCTTAGACATCTGACTCTCAACTAATAAGAGGGACAAATTCCATCTTGACTACATACGTCCTAAATATGTACCTTGCATTATGCCTGAGCTCTTCCTTGTGAACTACCATATTTCAGAATAGCGAAAGAAGGAATCAAGGTACGATACTCGGTAGATATCCGAACCCAATATGTATCTCAGGTCAGAGGATACAATGATATTCGCCTTTACTCAAGATTACATGTGATCAACTACAAAGGCTCCATTTTGTAAATCTTGAGGGCGGGTCTTCCAATATTTGTATCCCACAAATATCTATGAACCTTGGTTGCAACCTTGCCCCACATTCATCCTGTGAATGTATACCAATCCAAGTTCATAATAGTCTAAACCTCACACTTGTTCCCACAAATGTGATCGACTACGGAATTTAGAATAATTACTTATTCATGGATAAAATATGCAAAATAGGAACATAACTCAAAATAAATTAAACCATAATTATATTAATGAGTTCGAACAATTTCGTTCCGTTACAATACTTAAAACAGATCATGACCAATCACTAGAATATCGAAGCCCTAATGCACAAACATGTCCTGCATGTTTTGATCCATGTAAGAGCTTCGTGAGAGGATCCGCTATATTAAGATCTGTGTGAACTTTGCGAATACATATCTTTCCCTTTTCAACTTCATCCCTTATGTAGTTGAATCTCCGCTCAATGTGACGGGTCTTTTGATGAGCACGAGGTTCCTTGATTTGAGCAATCGCACCCTCGTTGTCACAAAAGATCTCAAGAGGGTCCTGAATGGAAGGGACTACTCCTAAGTCGTCGATGAATTTCTTCATCCATGCAGCTTCCTGAGCTGCCAATGATGCGGCGATGTACTCTGACTCTGTAGTGGATAGAGCAACAACATCCTGTTTTGAACTCTTCCAAGAGACCGCACCTCCATTTAATGTGAAGACATAACCGGATTGTGATCGAGAATCATCACGATCAGTTTGGAAACTCGCGTCCACGTAACCTTTTACAGCGAGTTCCTCCTCACCAGACCCATATATAAGAAACATATCCTTAGTCCTCCTAAGGTATTTCAATATACTTTTAACAGCAATCCAATGACTGTTTCCTGGGTTATTCTGGTATCTACTTGTCAGGCTAAGAGCGCATGACACATCCGGTCTAGTGCATATCATTGCATACATGATTGACCCAATGGCAAAAGCATATGGGACTTTCTTCATTCTCTCCTGTTCATCTTTCGTGGTGGGGCACTGAGATGAACTGAGAAGTGTTCCCTTTTGAATAGGTACCAAACCTTTCTTAGAGTTCTCCATCTTGAACCTTTTCAAGATCTTTTCAATGTATGCACTTTGATTTAAACCTATCAGTTTCTTGGATCTATCCCTGTAGATCCCAATCCCCAAAACATATTGTGCTTCTCCAAGATCCTTAATGGAGAAGCATTTGCTTAACCAAGTTTTAACACCTTGCATTGCCGGAATATCATTTCCAAATAACAATATATCATCCACATATAGTACAAGGAACATGATAGTGCTCCCACTAGCTTTCTTGTATACACAAGCTTCATCACCATTTTTAATGAAGCCAAATTTCTTGGCATCCTCATTAAAACGATGATTCCACATTCTAGATGCTTGTTTCAATCCGTAGATTGACTTCTTTAACTTGCATACCTTCTTAGGATATTTCGGATCAACAAAACCTTCAGGCTGAACCATGTAGACATCTTCCTCAAGATGTCCGTTTAGGAAAGCGGTCTTGACATCCATTTGCCATATTTCATAATCATAATGAGCAGCAATGGCAAGTAATATCCTAATAGACTTTAGCATTGCCACAGGCAAAAAAGTTTCATCATAGTCAACCCCTTGAGTTTGAGTGAAACCTTTTGCTACAAGTCTAGCTTTATATGTATCCAAGTTTCCATGTATGTCGGTTTTCATCTTGAAAAGCCATTTACAATCAACTAGCCTTGAGCCAGTAGGTTGTTCAACAAGTTCCCAAACTTGGTTGTCATACATGGATTGCATCTCAGCGTTCATGGCTTCCTTCCATTTATCCTTATCAATCCTTGATAAAGCATCTTGGTAGTTTGTTGGTTCATCCAAATCAACCACATAGCAACTATCCATGAGAAACCCATATCTCTCAGGAGGATTACTAATCCTACCAGATCTGCGAACGTCTTGTATACTTTGATCATCCATCTGATCATTCTCGACATTTTCATGTTGAGTGCTAGTGTCAACCAATTGTGTATCATCTACTTGATCTTGAATCTCTTCAAGATCTATCTTCCTTTCACTATTTCCTTCCAATAGGAACTTAGTTTCAAGGAATTCAGCCTTTCGAGCAACAAATACATTTTGCTCGGTTGGATCATAGAAATAGTATCCCATATCATCCTTGGGATATCCTATGAAGATACACTTCGTGGATCGAACATTCAACTTATTAGGGACGTAACGCTTAGGATAAGCTTCACATCCCCATACCTTTAAGTATGATAGAGATGGAGGTTTTCCAAACCACATCTCATGAGGAGTTCGTTCCACTTTCTTGGTTGGGGCCATATTTAAAATACGAGCCGCGGAGCATAGACAATAACCCCATAATGATAGAGGTAACGAGCTTCTAGCCATCATAGATCGAACCATATCCATTAGGGTTCGGTTCCTCCTTTCGGACACACCATTAAGCTGTGGTGTCCCGGGTGGAGTAAGTTGCGAGATAATCCCACAACTTCTAAGATGATCTTGGAAGGCATCGCTTAGGTATTCACCTCCTCTATCGGTTCGAAGTACCTTAATTGTCTTATTGAGTTGATTTTGTACTTCGTTTTGATACTCTTTGAATGCTTCAAAAGTTTCGTCTTTATGTCTTAACAAGTAGACATATCCGAAACTACTGAAGTCATCAATGAAAGTAACGAAGTATCCTTCACCGTTCCTAGCTATGGGCTTAAAGGGTCCACATACATCTGAATGTATTAATCCCAATAAGTCCTTAGCCCTTTCGTAGGTCCCTTTGAAAGGTGCTTTAGTCATTTTGCCTTGTAAACAAGATTCACATACATCAAACGAGTCTAGTTCATTTGATTTCAAAAGGCCATTCTTTTGGAGTGTATGCATTCGATTCTTGTTTATGTGACCAAGGCGACAATGCCATAAGTAGGAATCACTCAAATCCCTTTTGAGTTTCTTGGTGCTAGTATGGTATATTGAGCTACTAGATGATGTGTCATCATGAACCAATTCATAAATTCCATTTGAAGGCGAAGCCTTAAAATAAAATACATTATCTAAATAAACGTGGATATCATCATTAACAAAATTAAGATAAAAACCACATTGTTTTAAACGGGAAACTGAAATAATGTTTCGACATAAATCCGGTGCATACAAAACATTGTTCAAAATAAGTTCCAAACCACTTAGAAGTTTTAATACAAAGTCTCCTTGAGCCTTCACTTGCACTTTGGCTCCATTACCCATAAAGAGACTTGATGTTTCCGTTTGCTTGCTACTTCTTTTGAACCCCTGCAAAGAATTGCAAATGTGAGTTCCACATCCAGTATCTAATACCCATGTATTAGAAGAAGTAATACTAAGCTCTATATATACCATATATATGTTACCTGAGGATTGCCCCGCATCCCTCTTTTCCTTCAACTCCTTAAGGTAGACCGGGAAATTGCGTTTCCAGTGACCTATTTCACCGCAACCGAAGCACGGGTCTTCCTTGGGGTTTGCTTGTCCGGCAACCTTTTGCTTCTTGTTCTTGTTTTTGGTTGGGGTAACCATCCTCCCCTTTCCCTTGCCTTGATGGGCGGGTCCTTTTCTCTTAGCCACCTTAGGCTTAGAGGTGTTGTTACCTTTTGACCCGCCATCATTGATCATTAGCACGGGTGAAGCCCTTTTACCCATGCTTGTTTCGGCCGTCCTTAACATGCCATGAAGCTCACCGATGGTCTTATCCATCCCATTCATATTGTAATTAATTACAAATTGGTCAAACCTCTTTGACAAGGAGTTTAGGATAAGATCGGTGGCTAGCTCATTGGAAATGTTGAGGTTAAGACGGTTTGCGCGATCAATGAGGCTTTTCATTTTGAGGACATAGGAGGAGACGGATTGGGTGTCATCCATACGACATGCATGTAGCGCTCGAACCGTTTCGAAGCGCTCGACACGTGCTTGTTGAAGGAACATCTCCTTCAATTGCGTTATCATGTCATATGCACTATGATGTTCGAAATCCTTTTGGAGTTCGGGTATCATAGTCCCAAGCATTAGGCAACCAACTTGCACCGAATCGGCACAATATTTGTCATAGTAGGCCATGCCCTCCGTATCATCCATGTCGGGTTGATCGGGAATGGGGTCCTCCAACACATACGCTTTATCCTCGAGTTTGAGGACAATCCTAAGATTACGGAACCAATCCATAAAGTTCGTATGGTTGAGTTTGTCTTTCTCAAGGAGAGACCTTAACGATAGGTTGTTTAGGTTAAGTGGTGCGTTTTGCATGTTGTTGTTGTTATTAGCGGCCATCTACAAAATTAACAAAGTTCATTTAAGTATTGATTTCAAATTTAATAAACAATACCCTTTTATATTATAATTGTCTTATTAAATATTAGAATCCAACGGTAAATCAAATTTCGGTTAGGTGACCTTTATCCCATTATTTGATTTAGCTAGGTAGTCATTTATATGACAATTGCAATCCTTTTGCAACTTCTAAATTATGGGATCATGCAATCCTTTTGCATGACATATTTATCCCATCAACGCCTATTTGTTCCTCATGCTTCGGTGACCCTAAGTTCATGATTCCCAAATCAAGTCGTCCTACTTGTGTAAACATGTAAAATTAACATGCAAGTGGTTAGGTGACCTTTATCCCACAAGCATGTGAATTTTACCTTAACCATATTAGTTTGCTTATAGCGGTTAGGTGACCTTTATCCCATTATGAGTTCCCTAATATTTTTAAGTGTCATACAATAGGATGACGTTTGAACTTGTTGACCTAGTGTAAAGGGTTTTAAGTTTCCTTTAATTCTAGTTTGAGAAAACATTTGTGCCATACACTAACATGCATTTAGTGTGTGGTTCATGTGAAAATCCATTTTTCATATTATGTAATTTAGCCAATTACTTGATATAAACCATTTTATATATGTGATCATTTTCTTGTTCTTAATAACCATTTATTAAGGTCTTTTGCCAGTTTTAATTTAACCAATTAAATTTGTCGTTTTGCATGTTGTTAACTATTTATAATTTAACCAATTAAATGTAGTTTTGCTTGTTGTTAACTTGTGTGATAACTTGTAGTAACCAAACATACAAATCGTAATCAAACAACACAACCATGCATGCAAAACAATTATGTTCACAATCAAGCCTTTTGGTAAGCATTTTGTTTAGCCGAAAACAAAATGCCACCGGGTAATGGGTCATAACACAAAGTAGGAGATTTTACATCTCCCACTAAATCTTGCATCCAAATACAATCTTCTTGTGTTCTTCAAGTCTTCAACATCTTCATCATTTTACAAAATATATCCTAATACATTTTGTCTAAAAAAGAAATTACAACCTAATCTATTTTACATACCAAATATAAAATAAATTACTTAACCAAAATAATAATATTACAAACCAAATTGCATGAATAATACAACCACATGAATGAATTAATATTACATGCCAAATGAATAAATTAAATCAACCAAACATGCAACCATTCAAACACAAGGCCAAGTCTTGATTGTGAACAACAACATACAACAAAATATGACCAAATGGCAAGTTCCAAACCCATTTGAAACCTCCCAAAATTCGGCCAAACATGAAACCCACCCAAACATTTAATATCTTGCATTTTACTTTTATGCATGTACATAAAATGCAAAATTATAGTGAGTTTAATAAATCATCTCGAAGCATATTTCAACAACTTCGGCTCTAGATACCATTGTTGGGATTTAACAAGTTCCATTATGTATAAAACATTTTAAGAATCAATTAAAAGCGGAAGCATGTAATTACCATTTTAGAACATGTTAATCTTTAACCAATTAAAGTTAAATCCCAATTAGGATCAAGTTGTGAAACATACTTACAAACTACAAGCAAGAAAGGGTTTATACCTACTCCAAGCTTGTTGATGAGTGATGAAGATGATGATGATGAATGGAGTTCCAAATGGATGAAACCTCAAGTAGTTATACCCCAAGCTAACCACCAACACCTTGTACTTTGGTTAGGATTTAAATTACACTTGAAATTAAACTTGAAATTAAACTTGCTAGTTTCTTGAAGTGTAGATGCATGTGTGTGTTCTAAGTCAAGGAGCATGCATGTATATGGAAAATGGAAAAGCATAGGAATCTCTAGCATGCCTACTACACTTCCAATGCCACTTCCATGTTAATAAAATAGTTTTATAAGACTTGACATTATTTATAAACTTGCATATTTTATAAACTTGATTTTATAAAATTAGATTTTATAAAACAAATTTTATAAACTTGCATTTTATAAATTATGTATACTTATTTATAAAACTCATTTTATTAATTCCATATTATTTGTTATGTTTATTTTATAAAACCAATTTTATAAAATGTAACATAACTTTATTAATTATTTAACCTATAAATAATTAAGTCTTAATTTTATAAATTATTCCATAATTTATATACACATCAAGTAATATAATTTTAGAAACCATTTTCTAAAATTCAAGTGTCGCGTATTAAATCAACGATCCAATCGCTAAGATCAAATACGAATAAGGTGTCGGTAAGCTTGTTATTAGGTATGACCCGACTTGGATCAAAACATATTAGCCACGTTAATTTAATATGTCTCTCGGGCATACGAAATACCTTCATTAACATGATATTAGCTTTAAGTAACATGACGTGAACGTGATGTTAACATGACGTTAACTTGACGTTAACATGACGTTAACTTGACGTTAACATGACGTTAACTTGACGTCAACTTTACGTAACTTGACGTTAACTTTACGTAACATGACGTTTACTAGACATTAACATGACGTTAACTTGACGTAACACTTGACATTAACTTTACGTAACATGACGTTAACTTGACGTTAACATGACGTTAACTTGACATAATTTGACGTAACATGACGTTAATTTTACGTTAGCTTTACGTAACCTGACGTTAACTTGACCTTAGCTTTACGTAATATGACGTTAACATGACGTTAACTTGACATTAGCTTTATGTAACTTGACGTTAACTTGACGTTAACATGACGTTAACTTGACGTTAACTCGACGTTAACTCGACGTTAACTCGACGTTAACTTTACGTAACTTGACGTTAACATGACGTTAACATGATGTTAACATGATGTTAACATGACGTTAACTTGACGTTAACATGACGTTAACTCGACGTTAAATTTACGTAACATGACGTTAACTCGACGTTAAAATGACGTAACATGACGTTAACTTTACGTAATATGACGTTAACTTAACGTTAACATGAGGTTAACTTTACGTAATATGACGTTAACTTGACGTTAACATGACGTAAACTTTACGTTAACTTGACATTAACATGACGTTAAATTGACGTTAACTTGACGTTAACATGACGTTAAATTGACGTTAGCTTTACGTAACTTTAGGTTAACATGATGTTAACTTCACGTTAACATGACGTTAACTTTACGTAACATGACGTTAACATGATGTTAACTTTACGTTAACATGACGTTAACTTGACATTAACTTGACGTAACATGACGTTAACTTAACGTTAGCTTGACGTAACATCACGTTAACTTGACGTTAGCTTTACGTAACATGACGTTAACTTGACGTTAACATGACGTTAACTTGACGTTAACATGACGTTAACTTGACATTAACTTGACGTTAGCTTTACGTAACATGACAGTAACTTGACGTTAACTTGACGTTAACATGATGTTAACTTGACGTTAGCATGTCGTTAGCATGACGTTAGCTTGACGTTAGCTTTACGTAACATGACGTTAACTTTATGTAACACCTCAGCTTAACATGACCACAATATTGTCCGCTTTGCCCGCAGGCGCACGGCTTTTTCTTGGCGACCACACACGAGAAGCACTTTCCCAGGAGGTCACCCATCCTGGTAGTGCTCTCGCCCGAGCACGCTTAACTGCAGCGTACTCTTTCATCTGCTCTGCCTGTAGTCCCAAAACGCGTTGTGTCATTTAAGCGTGGGTATTACCTTATAATCCCATGATCACTCATGTCCATGGGCGATGTGGGATTTTCCTAGGGTGTTACACTTTACGTTAACTTGACGTTAACGTGACGCTAACTTGACGTTAATGTGACGTTAACTTGACGTTAACATGATGTTAACGTTACGTAACATGAAGTTAACTTGACGTTAAGTTTACGTTAACTTGACGTTAGCTTTACGTTAGATTGACGTAACATCACGTTAACTTGACGTTAGCTTGACGTTAACATGATGTTAACTTGACGTTAGCATGTCGTTAGCATGACGTTAACTTGACGTTAGCTTTACGTAACATGACGTTAACTTGACGTTAACTTGACGTTAACGTGACGTTAACGTGACGCTAACTTGATGTTAACGTGACGTTAACTTGATGTTAACATGATGTTAACGTTACGTAACATGAAGTTAACTTGACGTTAACATGACGTTAAGTTTACGTTAACTTGACGTTAGCTTTACGATAGATTGACGTAACATCACGTTAACTTGATGTTAGCTTTACGTAACATGACGTTAACTTGACGTTAACATGATGTTAACTTGACGTTAACTTGACATTAGCTTTGTTAAAGAATATAACCCCGTGGGCTTGGGTCATAATACCAAACCCGTCTAACAAGCTTTAGGTAACATGACAGTAACTTGACGTTAACTTGACGTTAACATGACGTTAACTTGACGTTAGCTTTACGTAACATGACGTTAACTTGACGTTAACGTGACGTTAACTTGACGTTACGTTTACGTAACATGACGTTAACTTAACGTTAACATGACGTTAACTTTACGTAACAATACGTTAACTTGACGTTAGCTTTACGTAACATGACGTTAACTTGACGTTAACGTGACGTTAACGTGACGTTAACTTGACGTTAATTTGACGTTAGCTTTACGTAACATGACGTTAACTTGACGTTAGCTTTACGTAACATGACGTTAACTAGACGTTAACTTGACGTTGGCTTTAGGTAACATGACGTTAACTTTACATTAGCTTTACGTTATATTGGCATTAACATGACGTTAGCTTTACGACACATGACGTGAACGTGATATTAACATGACGTTAACTTGACGTTAACTTGACGTTAACATGACGTTAACATAACGTTAACTTGAAGTTAACATGACGTTAACTTGACGTTAACTTTACGTAACTTGACGTTAACTTTACGTAACATGACGTTAACTAGACATTAACATGACATTAACTTGACGTTAAATGACGTTAACTTGACGTTAACTTTACGTAACATGACGTTAATTTGGTGTTAGCTTTACGTAACCTGACGTTAAATTGACGTTAGCTTTACGTAACATGACGTTAACATGAAGTTAGTATGACGTTAGCTTGACGTTAGCTTGACGTAACTTGACGTTAACTTAAGTTAACATGACGTTAACATGAAGTTAACATGACGTTAACTTGACGTTAACATGACGTTAACTTGACGTTAACATGACGTTAACTCGACGTTAACTTAACGTAACATGACGTTAACTTGACGTTAACATGACGTTAATTTTACGTAACATGACGTTAACTTGACGTTAACATGACGTAAACTTGACGTTAACATGACGTTAACTTGACGTTAACATGAATTTAACTTTATGTAACATGACGTTAACTTGACGTTAACTTGTTTAACAACCCGTCCTAATCCTCTTGGACGAAATCATCAATCTGGTCTCATTGCGATGATTGACTCCAAGTAATGTCCTTAACATGAGCAAATGCACAGCGGAAGACTTAATTCGTACCTGAGAATAACATGCTTTAAAACGTCAACATAAAGTTGGTGAGATATATAGGTTTGATGCTAGCAGCGTTATAACTATGGACCACAAGATTTCATATATTTAAACATAATACACTCGCAAGTGTGTGTAAAAGTACTCTATAAGTTGTAGGCACCCGGTAACAAGCCTTAACGTTCATGTTTTACCCTCTAAAGTACACCAGATCAGGTGTGTTTAATATAACTTCGAAGTACTAAAGCATCCCATAGTCAGGATGGGGTTTGTCAGTCCCAATAGATCTATCTTTAGGATTCGCGCCTACCGTACATAGACAAGTAGTTTAATGTTACCAAGCTAAGGGTATATTTCTGGTTTAAACCCACATAGAATTAGTTTTAGTACTTGTGCATATTTCGTAAAACATTTATAAAACAACGCATGTATTCTCAGCCCAAAATATTTAAAGTTAAAAAGGGGACTATATACTCACCTAATGTATTTTGTAGTAAAAATACATATAACGTCATTGAACAAATATAAGGTTGGCCTCAGATTCACGATCCTATATCAATTGTATATTTATTAATACACATAATTGTAAGCGAATAGATTTATATATATATAATAAGTTATTAGTTAATATGTATATATGTCTCATATATTCTTTTTGTATATGAAAATATTGATTTTGTTATGTTATATGTATTAAATATATTTTTATATATATCAGTTGTTTAAAAAAATAGTTATTATAATTACACTAAATGTGATAATCATTATAATACTGATAATATTAATAATAATAATTATATTAATAATAATAATGATTTCAATAATTATAAATATGATAATAATGCTAATATTAGTGGTAAATATAGTAAATTGTATTATGATAGTAATAATAAAACTAATAATACTTATAACTATGTTAGTGATACTAATTATAATGCTAATTATAATTTTAGTAATATTAACAATAACTAATAATAAAGATAATAATAATAACAATAATAATAATTAATAATAAAAATAACAAATAGGAACTACCTCACATAAATGAACTTTTTAAAAAAATGCCACCAGAGGGTCTCGAACCCGAGACCTCTTGATAACACACAAACACCATCTGCCATTCGTCTGTCTTTATATTTCTGTTATATTTCGTGTTTTAATTTCTTTTAACCCGTCATTTACATCAACAATCTGGCCCAACAGCATGTTTATTGGATTTCAAGGGTTACAGCCCAACTAAATCAGCAGCCCAGTAATCGGTTTAAATTGAATGGCTGGAAGTTTGTTTTCCTGTCGGTGGAAAAAGAAAAGAAACAACAAAAAGTATTCGCTTTCTTTACAGCTCGATATCATTATAATATAATTCGCTATCATTATCATCAATGATATCATATCCCGTAATCATCATCATTCGTATCATCATCATGTTTAACACTTATCATCGATCGTATCATCATTATCATTGATTCAACATATTCACTGAATTAGAAACAGAAGCAGGTACACAGCTTTTGAAACACGAAGCAGGAGTTGCATCTGTTGTAGCAACCATTCGATGAAAATAAAAGAAACTGTAATCGTAACAGGTGCAGTTGGATCATACGTGTGATGGTGGTTATATAGTTATCTTTGGGTGTCGAATAGAAAATTAGAAGTGGATTAGTAGTTTCAACGAAGAGAGAGAGATATAGAGAGGGGTAAAGGTGGCGGTTTGGTGCTGGAGAACAAACAGAAATAGAATAGCAGCTGCAATAGTAATACAACAACGGTGTGTTTGGTTGTCGATGGTTGTCTCGGTTCAAAAACAAGAACAGGTTTTATCATGGTGTAAGGATAATAATTGTGAGTGCGGGTTTGGTGACTTTTGGTTAGATAATAAAGGCAGTATCGAACGGTAATATAATTCGCGGGTTGTAGCTGAATGAAACTAAGTTAGCACTAGTTTTGTTCGATGGTTATGGTACTCAGGGTATTGTAATCGAATAAGTAGCAGATAATAGATTGAAGGTGGTGATGGAGAATAAAAGATTAGAAATGAAGAATGGTGAAGTGAGTTTTTGGTTTACAATTGCAGCCCCAATACGTTTATAATGTGATGACTGATAATTACTACAGAGTTAAGATTTGTTTGCCTTTGTTTCCTAGCTAGGATTGGTAGACAAGATTTTTCAATCGTACAGAAAAATATATAAAAGTTAGATATCAGTTGTAATCATATTTGGAGTGTTCCTAGTGTCTGAATCTGGTTCATACGAATTTTAAACAGTCAGAAGCAGATGGATAGCGATTTTCAACTGACTTTGTATTTATCTATTATTTATATACGTATATAACTGTATATGTACATTTATATCTATATTTGTTTATAAAAAAATCTTTTTATTTGTCAGTATATACATATACGTATTTGCTATATTAATTCTTGTAATATATAAATATATAAATCTGTGAATGAGATTAATAAGAATAATAATGATAATATAATTACTATTAATTAATAATATTATTATTATCAAATAATACTAATAATACAAATGATATTAATAATATAGTTAATAATATTGATAAAGGTAATAATAATAATCAAAATTATATTTTCAATCATTCTTATAATCATATTTATATTTATCATCTTTATTAATTTCAATTATTATGTATACACTTTCATTTATATTTATATGTATATATATATATATATATATATATATATATATATATATATATATATATATGTATATATATATATATATATATATATATATATATGTATATATATATATATATTTACAAAATCATTTACACATAATTGCTCGTGAATCGTCGGGCACAGTCAAAAGGGTAATTGATTATTCGAATATAGATTTCAAAATTTCTAGACTCAATATTACAGATTTTGCTTATCGTGTTGAAATCATATAAAGATTATAGTTTAAATTTGGTCGGAAATTTCCGGGTCGTTACAGTACCCCACCCGTTAAAGAAATTTCGTCCCCGAAATTTGATAGAGGTTGTCGTGAATAACAATAAAAATGTTTTCATGACGAATATGAGGTAATTATGAAGTTTTATCATTATTGAGAGATATCGATAAAAATGATTCGATCATGTGAAATGCACGAGTGAAGCTATCACAAAAGAGTGAAATGAATGAATATAAAATCGTTTTAACTGATGACGTAGTTACTATTGATTTCCGGAATTTAAGAAATTTAAAGAAAATCTTACGTAATTAGATTTAGTTTTTCGGCGATCAGAATCTTCTTTGATTTAATGTGATAATCTGTTTCGATTTCTCTGTCGGATATTTCACTATAAATCTACCTCCTTTGTTTTCCTTAATTCCATATCCTACATCTTCTACTCTTTCTCCTTAATTCCTACTTTAAAATATTTGCCAATATGCTCCATCTCATTCTAATTCTTGTTATACTTCTAACTTGTAACATCCCGCGTTTTTCCGTTAAATTTAATTTTAACACCGTCTTTTTTTTTAAAACATAATCTTTCGTATTTAAATTAATAGTTTCCGTGAGTAACGTTCATTATATTCCCGCTATTTAATTTTGACATCACCCGTTTACTCGAGCGTTTTAAAAATATTCGTTTGGTTAATTCCCGCACCCGACTACAAACATGAGGGACTTAAGTTGACAAGTGGGCAAAGTGGTGACTAGGTCAACTAGTCAACCACTTCACCTCCTCCATCCATTTCCATCCATCTCCCTCATCTCTCTTTCTCTCTAGCAAGAACACACACACACAACACCCAATTCAATCATTCATCATCTAAATTCGATTTAGGAGGCTTACAACAAAACAAATTACATATTTGGAATCCTCTCTTCATCCTCTACAATTTGATACCAACTTCATCTCGTTTGGGTAACATTTCTAAAACTCTAGATTTCTCTAAATTCGTGTTTTTGATTTGAAATGGTGTTAGTTAGTGTCTATGGCTCAAGTCTAACATGAATATATGTTTGGTTTGCTCGATTTGTTGTTTTTGGAGTAACTAGCATGAACTTGAAATGGGTTTGCTTAATCCTTGATTTTGGATGAGTTAATGTTGTTAGATTGTTAAAGTGCATGTTTTAATTGTGTTACTAGTATCACTAGCTTCGTTTTGATGCGTAGGTTGATTAAGAAAACTTCAAAAACATGAATATTGATTTTGTGATGTTTGACTAGGGTTTGATAGTTCTTGACATGAACTTTTGATGCTTGAATGACATGGAATATTAATTGTTAGTGATTAGTTGTAATGTATGCTTAATTACCTTCGAAACGGCATATCGTATGTGTAAATTGGATTCCCGAAACTTAAAATGCAATTGATGAACTTGAAACTTTGAAAATGGACTTTTAAACGATCACTTGACGAGAAATCGGTTATGGAAAATGTTGTTTTTGTTTGATGAAACATGTTTAGTTGTGTTCCTTGTCAAAAGAGCTTTCCAACGGTATAAGATACGCTTCCTAATTGTTTACGGTTTGAGTTTTGCGTTTGTTTGAAATTTTACCAAGCCTTGAACAAGTGAAACAGGCCAGGGACCAGGCCACGGCCATTGTCGCGCCGCGGAGCAATTTGTCGCGCCGTGGCCCAAAGGGTGATTTTAGAACATGTTTTTCAAGCTTTCTGACCTTCAACATAGGCATTTGTCGCGCCGCGGAGCAATTTGTCGCGCCGTGACAATTGCCTGTTTCATCCGAACTTCAGCAAACTTGTTTTGGCCATAACTTTTTGACCGTAACTCCGTTTTCGATGAATCAAATATCGTTGGAAACGTAATAAGATTTCCTTTCTAATGGTAATGTTTTGAAATGTCAACTCAAACTTTATTACAATCGTTCTAACATGCTTTTATACTTGATTCTTGCATGAAACTTGACAACGTGATTCACATGCTATACTATTCGAGTCGTAACGAGCCATAGGACTAATTGAACACATTTCACCCGACCTTGTGTCGTAACCGGTTAATTGATATAACTTACTTGTTTAGGTCAAGGCTAAGCAACTTTCATGCACACGTTTACTTGTTGAAGTACTTTTATACTCGTGCACTCGAGGTGAGATCATAGTCCCACTTTTACTCTTTTAAACTTACTTTTGGGATGAGAAAACATAAACGATTCTTTTGAACTAAGTGAACACAAGAACGGGAAAACAAACATTCTACATACGAGTTTAGAACGAAAATCCTCAATCCGATTATCATTAGTTACATCAGATGGTGTAAGCGGGAACTTATGTTATATGGCCATATGGGTTTGACAAACCCTCATTCAAACGGTTCGCTACCGTTTACGAATGAAATATATTTTCGGGAACAGTGTTGTTCTAGCACTAATTGATGGGGTATTCAACGGACGGAACGTTAAGCCTTGATAATTGGGTGCTCGTGAATATTAACTTTTAGAATGTACTATGGCTTTATCGATGTTGCAAATCTTGTGGTTCAACTTACTATTACTCATTTACTTATTTAAACCTATGATTTCACCAACGTTTTCGTTGACAGTTTCTCTATGTTTTTCTCAGGTCCTTGAACTTAGGTGATACATGCTTCCGCTCATACTATTTGATACTTGCATTGGATGTCGAGTATACTTGCATACGTGGAGCGTCTTTTTGACTACTTTTAATCGTGTCGCATGTGTTTCATACAAACTTTAAACATTGTTATGTACTTGTTATGGAAACTACTTTTGTAAACTTTGAAACACCCTTAATTATGAAATGAATGCGACATACTTTTCGGTCAAACTTTGTTATAAAGACTTACGACCATGTAATGGGACCATACGTAGATGACGCCGTCATTTGACGATTTGTCGGGGTCGCTACAAGTGGTATCAGAGCTTTGGTTGTAGGGATTTAGAGTTCATTGGTGTCAACCCCGAGTCTTAGGGTACATTGGTGAGTCTAGACTACAACCGGCATATAGACTTGACGTAGGAATTACTTGACTATTTGTGCATTTATACTCGAACTCTCTTACTCATATCTACTCTTATCCTATCTAAATCTTGCGTTGTATAATTTAATTGACACGCCACCTTGACTATATGATGTAATGTCGAATGCACATATGAATTAGGGTAATATAATTCCCGGAAATTATATTACGGTGACTCATATGAACATACCGACATTATGACATAAAGAATTTAAGGCGGGTCAAGGATAATTTTCTCTCTATCTTTATCCCATATCACGGTTAGTATCATTTAGAATACTAACCAACGGTATTCTTTTGTTTTGAAGGAACAATGGCTCCTCGTCGTGTACGCCGCAATGAAACTCCCGAACAAGCTCTCGAACGGATGATAGCTACCGCCGTAGATGCGGCCATGGCCGGTCACTCTTCCAACAACAATAACAATAACAACAACCACAACAACAACAACAACAATGGGGCCGGTAACTCAAACGAGGGATGCTCCTACAAAGCTTTCATGGGGTGCAAACCTCACACTTATGATGGAACCGGTGGACCGGTTGTGCTTACTCGTTGGTTTGAACAAACCGAGGCCGTCTTTAGCATAAGCGGTTGTCGGGATCAAGACAAGGTCAAATACTCCACCCACACGTTCTCCGGTGTTGCTCTCACTTGGTGGAACACCTATGTTCAATCGGTGGGTACCGATGAAGCTCATGCCCTCTCTTGGACCGATTTGAAGGAAAAGATGATTGTCGAATATTTTCCGCGCGAAGAAACCCGAAAGCTTGAAGAAGAACTAAGAGCTTTGAAAGCGGTCGGAAACGATCTTAAAGCTTATAATCAACACTTCGCCGAACTATCCTTGATGTGTCCTAATCTTGTTAACCCCGAATCTCAAAGGATTGAGCTCTACATGCTCGGTCTTCCAAAAAGCATCAAACAAGGGGTGATGTCATCCAAACCCACTACTCATCAAGCCGCTATGAACATGGCTCGCCAACTAATTGAAACGGTTGACGAAATCGTAGCGCCGGCTCCTAAGGCCGAGGACAAGTCGGGTGGCAACAAAAGGAAATGGGAAGCCACTCCATCAACCAACTACAACAACAACACCTTCACCAAAAAGCCCTTCAACAACGACGGCAAGAAGGGTTATGTCGGAAACTTACCTTTGTGCAACAAGTGCCACAAACATCATTACGGCGAATGTAACAAGCTAATTTGTCACCGTTGCCAAGGAGTTGGTCATAGGGCCAACAATTGCACAAGCACCGCCCCCGTCGCTCGAAAGGGGCCCAATCCTCCAAGGACGGTCACTTGTTATGAATGTGGCCAAACGGGCCATTATAAGAACGAATGCCCGAAAAAGAAAGCCAACCCCAACAACCGAGGCCGAGCCTTTAACATCAACACCGAGGAAGCCCGAGATGACAATGAACTAGTCACGGGTACGTTTCTTCTCAACAACTCTTATGTTACTTGCTTATTCGATTCGGGTGCCGATAAATGTTTTGTGTCCAAGACTTAAGCTCCTACCCTTTGCACTCCACCACACCCTTTAGATACTACTTATTCCATCGAAGTGGCCGACGGAAAACTCTTAAGTGCCGACACATATTACCGGGGGTGTACTTTGAACATTTTGGGTAAGGAATTTGAAATTGACTTGATACCCATGGAACTAGGAAGCTTTGATGTAATAATCGGTATGAATTGGTTAGTCAAAACGAAATCTCACATTCTTTGTGATCTTAACGCAATCCGAATTCCTATCGAGAATGGTGAACCTTTGATCGTCTATGGCGATAAGAGTTGCACCGGACTCAACCTCGTTTCGAGTATTAAAGTTAGAAAACTACTCCGTAAGGGTTGTTTTGCGATCCTTGCTCACGTTAAGAAAGTCGAGTCCGATGAGAAGCACATCGATGATGTGCCAATTGTTAGTGACTATTCCGATGTATTTCCCGACGAATTACCGGGTCTTCCACCTCATCGACCGGTTGAATTTCAAATCGATCTTATTCCAGGAGCCGCACCCGTAGCGCGTGCACCATATAGACTCGCTCCATCTGAAATGCAAGAATTGCAAAGTCAAATCCAAGAACTACTTGATCGTGGTTTTATCCAACCTAGCCATTCACCTTGGGGCGCTCCGATTTTGTTTGTTAAAAAGAAAGACGGATCCCTACGAATGTGCATTGATTATCGTGAACTAAATAAATTGACGGTTAAGAACCGATATCCTCTTCCTCGCATCGATGACCTCTTTGATCAACTACAAGGGTCTTGTGTATATTCGAAAATCGATCTCCGCTCGGGTTATCATCAATTGAGGGTTAAGGGGGAAGATGTCTCCAAAACCGCTTTCCGAACTCGTTATGGTAGTTATGAATTCCTTGTCATGCCATTTGGTCTCACTAACGCACCGGCGGTGTTCATGGATCTTATGAACCGCGTGTGCAA
Source organism: Rutidosis leptorrhynchoides (assembly GCF_046630445.1). Lineage (NCBI taxonomy): Eukaryota > Viridiplantae > Streptophyta > Magnoliopsida > Asterales > Asteraceae > Rutidosis > Rutidosis leptorrhynchoides. The sequence continues at coordinate 318,378,696 of NC_092340.1, forward strand.
ACCGTATCTCGATAAATTCGTTATTGTGTTCATCGATGACATATTAATCTATTCTAAAAATGAAGAAGAGCACGAACAACATCTCCGACTTGTGCTTGAACTTTTAAGACAAGAACAACTCTATGCCAAATTCTCCAAGTGTGAATTTTGGTTAAAGGAAGTTCAATTTCTTGGTCATGTTGTAAGTGGCCAAGGTATTAAAGTCGATCCAACGAAAATCGAAGCCATTAGCAAATGGGAGACTCCTACTACTCCTACTCACATTCGTCAATTTTTGGGTCTCGCCGGGTACTATCGTAGATTCATCGAAAATTTCTCTTTGGTTGCACGTCCTCTAACCGCATTGACTCACAAGGGAAAGAAATTCATTTGGGCGACCGAACATGAATCCGCATTCCAAATCTTGAAAACAAAGCTAACCACCGCTCCTATCTTGTCACTTCCCGAAGGCAATGATGATTTTGTTGTATATTGCGATGCCTCAAAACATGGTTTTGGGTGTGTATTGATGCAACGAACGAAAGTCATTGCTTATGCTTCTTGACAACTCAAAATTCATGAACGAAACTATACGACACATGATCTCGAACTCGGAGCCGTTGTCTTTGCACTTAAAATGTGGAGACACTATCTTTATGGAACCAAGAGTACTATCTTCACCGATCACAAAAGCCTTCAACACATTTTCGATCAAAAGCAACTAAACATGAGACAACGAAGGTGGATTGAAACCTTAAACGATTACGATTGCGAGCTTCGTTACCATCCTGGGAAGGCAAATGTAGTAGCCGATGCCTTAAGTCGAAAAGAAAGAGCGGTGCCTCTTCGTGTCCGAGCCTTAAACATCACTATCCACACAAACCTTAATAGCCAAATTCGGGTAGCCCAAGATGAGGCTCTCAAGGATGAAAACCTTTCACACGAGCTCTTGAACATTCTCGTCTCTCGATTCGAAATTAGGGAGACCGGACTCCGATATTACGCCGGAAGGATTTGGGTGCCTAGTTATGGGGACCTACGAAGCCTTATTTTAGACGAAGCCCATAAGTCACGATACTCGATTCACCCCGGTGCCAATAAGATGTACCACGACCTTAAACAACTATATTGGTGGCCGAACATCAAAAGGGACGTAGCTACTTATGTTTCCAAATGTTTGACATGTTCCAAAGTCAAAGCCGAACACCAAAGACCGTCCGGGCTACTTCAACAACCCGAGATCCCGCAATGGAAGTGGGAAAGGATAACGATGGATTTTATCACCAAGCTACCAAAAACGACGGGCGGTTTTGATACCATTTGGGTTATTGTTGACCGTCTCACCAAATCCGCACACTTCCTTGCCATGAAAGAAACGGACAAAATGGAGAAACTTGCACAACTTTACATTAAGGAGATCGTAGCCCGACACGGTGTACCATTATCGATTATCTCCGACCGAGATGGCCGTTTCGTTTCTAGATTTTGGCGTACATTGCAAGAAGCGTTGGGAACGCGTTTAGACATGAGCACCGCATATCATCCTCAAACCGATGGACAAAGCGAACGTACAATTCAAACCTTAGAGGACATGTTACGAGCTTGCGTGGTTGATTTCGGAAAAGCTTGGGACAAGCACTTACCTCTCGCCGAGTTCTCTTACAACAATAGTTATCACGCGAGTATTAAAGCCGCACCTTTTGAAGCGCTATATGGCCGCAAATGTCGTTCACCTCTTTGTTGGGCCGAGGTAGGCGACGTGCAAATCACCGGACCCGAACTCATTCACGAAACCACCGAGAAAATCGTTCAAATCCGAGATAGGCTTAGGACGGCCCGAAGTCGTCAAAAGAGCTATACCGACAAACGACGCAACGATCTTGAATTTCAAGTCGGTGACCGAGTAATGTTAAAAGTCGCACCTTGGAAGGGTGTAATCCGTTTTGGGAAACGCGGGAAGCTAAATCCGCGGTATATTGGTCCTTTCGAAATCTTGGAGCGTATTGGAACCGTTGCTTATCGTTTAGATCTTCCGCCTCAATTGAACTCCGTTCATCCTACCTTCCATGTATCTAACTTGAAAAAGTGTCTTGCCGAACCCGATATCGTCATCCCTCTCGAAGAACTTACTATCGATGACAAACTTCATTTTGTGGAGGAACCGGTTGAAATTGTGGACACCTCCGTCAAGACATTGAAACAAAGCCGAATCCCGATTGTTAAGGTTCGTTGGAATGCCAAAAGAGGACCCGAGTTTACTTGGGAAAGACAAGATCAAATGCAAAGGAAGTATCCTCATCTATTCGTGAATTCGGAAACGCAAGATCTCGAGGAAGAAACAACGACTACTACGCCTACTTAAAATTTCGGGACGAAATTTCTTTTGAGGTGTGGATAATGTAACATCCCGCGTTTTTCCGTTAAATTTAATTTTAACACCGTCTTTTTTTTTAAAACATAATCTTTCGTATTTAAATTAATAGTTTCCGTGAGTAACGTTCATTATATTCCCGCTATTTAATTTTGACATCACCCGTTTACTCGAGCGTTTTAAAAATATTCGTTTGGTTAATTCCCGCACCCGACTACAAACATGAGGGACTTAAGTTGACAAGTGGGCAAAGTGGTGACTAGGTCAACTAGTCAACCACTTCACCTCCTCCATCCATTTCCATCCATCTCCCTCATCTCTCTTTCTCTCTAGCAAGAACACACACACACAACACCCAATTCAATCATTCATCATCTAAATTCGATTTAGGAGGCTTACAACAAAACAAATTACATATTTGGAATCCTCTCTTCATCCTCTACAATTTGATACCAACTTCATCTCGTTTGGGTAACATTTCTAAAACTCTAGATTTCTCTAAATTCGTGTTTTTGATTTGAAATGGTGTTAGTTAGTGTCTATGGCTCAAGTCTAACATGAATATATGTTTGGTTTGCTCGATTTGTTGTTTTTGGAGTAACTAGCATGAACTTGAAATGGGTTTGCTTAATCCTTGATTTTGGATGAGTTAATGTTGTTAGATTGTTAAAGTGCATGTTTTAATTGTGTTACTAGTATCACTAGCTTCGTTTTGATGCGTAGGTTGATTAAGAAAACTTCAAAAACATGAATATTGATTTTGTGATGTTTGACTAGGGTTTGATAGTTCTTGACATGAACTTTTGATGCTTGAATGACATGGAATGTTAATTGTTAGTGATTAGTTGTAATGTATGCTTAATTACCTTCGAAACGGCATATCGTATGTGTAAATTGGATTCCCGAAACTTAAAATGCAATTGATGAACTTGAAACTTTGAAAATGGACTTTTAAACGATCACTTGACGAGAAATCGGTTATGGAAAATGTTGTTTTTGTTTGATGAAACATGTTTAGTTGTGTTCCTTGTCAAAAGAGCTTTCCAACGGTATAAGATACGCTTCCTAATTGTTTACGGTTTGAGTTTTGCGTTTGTTTGAAATTTTACCAAGCCTTGAACAAGTGAAACAGGCCAGGGACCAGGCCACGGCCATTGTCGCGCCGCGGAGCAATTTGTCGCGCCGTGGCCCAAAGGGTGATTTTAGAACATGTTTTTCAAGCTTTCTGACCTTCAACATAGGCATTTGTCGCGCCGCGGAGCAATTTGTCGCGCCGTGACAATTGCCTGTTTCATCCGAACTTCAGCAAACTTGTTTTGGCCATAACTTTTTGACCGTAACTCCGTTTTCGATGAATCAAATATCGTTGGAAACGTAATAAGATTTCCTTTCTAATGGTAAGGTTTTGAAATGTCAACTCAAACTTTATTACAATCGTTCTAACATGCTTTTATACTTGATTCTTGCATGAAACTTGACAACGTGATTCACATGCTATACTATTCGAGTCGTAACGAGCCATAGGACTAATTGAACACATTTCACCCGACCTTGTGTTGTAACCGGTTAATTGATATAACTTACTTGTTTAGGTCAAGGCTAAGCAACTTTCATGCACACGTTTACTTGTTGAAGTACTTTTATACTCGTGCACTCGAGGTGAGATCATAGTCCCACTTTTACTCTTTTAAACTTACTTTTGGGATGAGAAAACATAAACGATTCTTTTGAACTAAGTGAACACAAGAACGGGAAAACAAACATTCTACATACGAGTTTAGAACGAAAATCCTCAATCCGATTATCATTAGTTACATCAGATGGTGTAAGCGGGAACTTATGTTATATGGCCATATGGGTTTGACAAACCCTCATTCAAACGGTTCGCTACCGTTTACGAATGAAATATATTTTCGGGAACAGTGTTGTTCTAGCACTAATTGATGGGGTATTCAACGGACGGAACGTTAAGCCTTGATAATTGGGTGCTCGTGAATATTAACTTTTAGAATGTACTATGGCTTTATCGATGTTGCAAATCTTGTGGTTCAACTTACTATTACTCATTTACTTATTTAAACCTATGATTTCACCAACGTTTTCGTTGACAGTTTCTCTATGTTTTTCTCAGGTCCTTGAACTTAGGTGATACATGCTTCCGCTCATACTATTTGATACTTGCATTGGATGTCGAGTATACTTGCATACGTGGAGCGTCTTTTTGACTACTTTTAATCGTGTCGCATGTGTTTCATACAAACTTTAAACATTGTTATGTACTTGTTATGGAAACTACTTTTGTAAACTTTGAAACACCCTTAATTATGAAATGAATGCGACATACTTTTCGGTCAAACTTTGTTATAAAGACTTACGACCATGTAATGGGACCATACGTAGATGACGCCGTCATTTGACGATTTGTCGGGGTCGCTACATAACTTCCATATCTTTCATTCTTCTCTTTCATCTACCGCCAGAAGAATCTATTCATTTCTATTATTTCCTTGGAATTATAATGTTTTTAATTCTCCCGTGTCTTTACGTTGCAATACATATTGATATACACGGTTTGTAGTTTTTGGGTGGTTGTTGAGTTTTATATCTTCCCTTAAACTTCGATGTCCCTACTTCTGTCTTCCATAATCATTGTCATCCATAGTTAATATCTCCTCCTATTTGCTGCGATTGTTACCCCAATTTCTATTTCGGGGCTTTGTCCCTTTGTTTCTTCTTCCCGTCCTCGAGTCAAGCGAAGTATGATCCGGAATTCGTAGGTATGAAATTCGAATGAACATAGCTAGTGATCTTAGAAAGAAATGGTAATGGAATGGTTTCGAATTGTCAATTTACCAGAATATTCTGGAAAGATAGAACTATCAAGATGATATGTTCCTAATATGTTTGGAGATTGGATAGAATGTAAGAGCCGTGTAACATGGCACATGATGACGGTACTGTGAATCATCACATTCCATTAGAAACTCAACATGACTTACTGTAATATAATGACGTTGATCAAGTGTAATTATATTATACTAATTCATGCTTCAGTTCCCAACACTACTTCAAAACATTCATATTTTAAACTCGAAAGTTTCAGAATTTAGAAACTAACACAGTTTCTTTTATGTTGTATCGCAGATATAATGGAGAGAGAATTGGTTTCAGGTAAGAACGTCTTTGAAAATATCTTCAGAAATATCGAGGAAAGATACGATAGTATCTTTGAATATCTAAGATTGATGTGCAGCGGGGTAGTATATAAAATAGTTATTATTTTACTAGAAAAATACTATTAAATACGATACAATTTTACACAAGATATTTATTTATTTATAGAATGGATATACTTAAACCTTGCTACAACACTTATAGGCAGTGTACCTAATCGTACAGTAGTGTAGTTTTTAGTAAGTCCGGTTCGTTCCACAGGGAAATCTTTAAACAAAGCTCAACGCTATATTAATTTACTTTTATAAAAATACAAATATATATATAGGTAATATTATTATTATAAAAGGGGGGTTTTTACCGTTTAATGACCGGTTTGTCGATTTTAAAACTTTAGTCGCAGTTAAAACCTAATGTAAAATATAAAATAAATACAAGACTTTAAATTAAAGCGTAAAGTAAATAACGATAATGAAATTGCGAATAATAAAAATGCGATAAAATTAAATTGCGATAATTAAAAAGTACGATAATTAAAAGTGCGATAAAATAAAATAACAATAAATAAAAGTGCGATAATTAGAAGTGCAATTAAATATAAAATAAAGGAAATAAAATATGATATAAAAGAATTATGCTTATTTAAACTTCCGTAATCATGATGTTTGACGTGTTGATTTTAGTTTTATGCCCATGGGTTAATTGTCCTTTGTCCTGGATTATTCAATATGTCCGTCTGGTTTTTGTCCATAACAGTCCATCAGTCATAAATATAAATTGCAAGTGTCCTTGTCAAATTATTATTATACCCGAAGATAAATATTCCAACTAATTGGGGATTCGAATTGTAACAAGGTTTTAATACTTTGTTTAATGAATACACCAGGTTATCGACTGCGTGTAAACCAAGGTTTTACTACTTTGTTAACAATTACACCAATTACCCTTGAATGTAATTTCACCCCTGTTTTAATTATTCTAGTGGCTATTAATCCATTCCCGTGTCCGGTTAAATGAACGATTATTCGTACAAATAAATACCCCGCCCATCGTGTCCGATCGAGTGTATATGGTAATTTATAGGGACGCCCAATTGTAAATCTTTATATTAACATTAACAAACTTTCATTTAGTTAAACAAATATAAAGCCCATTAATAGCCCATAGCCTAGTTTCCACAAGTGTCGTTCTTTTGTCCAAACCCCAATTATGGTACAAAGCCCAATTACCCAATTTTAGTAATTAGCCCAACATCATGATTACTTCGTTTTAAATAAGCATAATAATAACTTAGCTACGAGACATTAATATAAAAAGGTTGAACATAACTTACAATGATTAAAAATAGCGTAGCGTTACACGGACAGAATTTCGACTTACACCCTTACAACATTCGCTAACATACCCTTATTATTAGAATTATAATTAAAATTAAAATATAAATTATATAAATATATATTACTTCGTATGAAGAGAAGAAAAAAATGATGATAATTTCGATCAGAATTCGGGTTGATTTATAGCCAGGAATGATTTTTGGGGCTCCGCGACTCGCGGCAAAAAGCCCTTCAAACTCCGCGAGTCGCGGAGAGGTATTTTCAGTTTACACCCTTGGAGTTTCCTGCTGCCGACGGTTTTAAATATATATATATAATATATATATAATTAATATAATTAATTATATATTATATTATATTTATATATATAGTTAACTTGTAATTTTTAGTCCGTTGCGTCGAGCGTTAAGAGTTGACTCTGGTCCCGGTTCCGGTTTTTCGAACGTCCTCGCGTACAATTTAATATCTTGTACTTTGCGTTTTGAATCTTGTACTCTTGTGATTTCGAGACGTTTCTTATCAATAATTGGAACCTTTTTGATTGTCTTTTGTTCTTTTGAGCTTTTTGGTCGTTTGCGTCTTCAAATCGTCGAATCTGTCTTTTGTCTTCACCTTTTATTATTTAAACGAATATCACTTGTAAATAGAACAATTGCAACTAAAAGCTTGTCTTTCTTGAGGAATAATGCTATGAAATATATGTTCGTTTTTAGCATTATCAAATATTCCCACACTTGAGCGTTGCTTGTCCTCAAGCAATATCGTCTTGAAATACTAGAATCACTTCTTTATTCTTCACACTTTGTACATCAGTGATTTCTATACGGCGGTATAAACAATGGTAGTAACGATATGGTTTACAGTCCCACATGACTATAAAAATTTAGATCCATTAAGGAAATTGGATCTTTATGAAAACATTTGATCTTTTGAAAATTAAATCTAGTTTTTACCCTAGATAAGTTTTCCGGAATAACCCTTTACCGGTGTTTGCAAAATATTTTTGTGGGTTTGGTGGGTTTCAGATTTGAAAATTTTAGCTCAAAACTTGCGATTTTGTGTCACCCACTTGCTAACCTTGTATTTGGAAAGCAACACGTCCAGTTTACTTGTTCCGTATATTACCTTTCGGCAAACTACCGTCCGGTTGTAAAGGAAAGCGTTGAACAAGCAACTGTTTAAGGCAATGTCCCGTGACATGCTTTTGATTATGGTCTATAACGTGTCGGACGCAATTACTATCCTTGGTAGGAGCAATAGTAAAGCTCATCCTATGATTTTTCGGTCTGGCACAAGGTTCTGTCTTTGACCATGTTATGCAACCACCGTTCTTACGGTTGACACCCGATTTAGTTCAGGTGACCTAATGAATTCCAGGTGAATTCCTAGGATTTTACGTTCAATGGTAATGAACGCATTGAAAATAGGGTTTTCAGAAAACAAATCGGCTTGTAATTTTGATCAAAATATTTTCTCGTTTAAGCTCGAGTTTAGATATCATTGAATTCCATGAGTTTGTAATTCTCAATCTTTAAGGTCAATCTCAAGGATTGAGTAATATCAGGCTTAAAAGCTGATTTTTGATCTTTAAGGAGATTATCCTTTCTGGGGATCTGATTCATTAGTCTTATCAAGCTAATTTGCACGGTGCCTCCCCATTGTACGAGATAAATCCTTCTCATGGATAGGATAAATCTGACCACTTGGCGACCCTGTTTGATGCTGAGGTCCGTGGATTTCCTGCTGATTTTAGTGATGACTTTTCTAGATTTTTCGTCAACCTACAGCTGGTCTGGACGACAACTTCATGACCTAAATCAAGAAGCGCGTTTCTTTTTCGGAAGACTTTACTTCCTTTTAATGATGGAATTGATTCATCGTGTAGATCCATCTCTTCTTTTCTTTCATCGGGTAAAACAGTTTAGTTTAGTCCAAAGCAAAAGTATTTTCAGTTATTTGTTACAAATATATGTGGCATATGTTAAAAATAACTTGGTAAATTTTCCCACACTTGGCTTTTTATTTTTCTTTTTATCGTCCTCTATTCCATTTTAAATGAATTTTAACATTTTAGTTTGTTTCTCAATTTATGTCCTTTCCGAGGTAACAATAATTTCGGTGTTTGAAACCTAGTTTTATCGTTCATAAATATGTATAAACATGATTTTGAATTCATTTAATTGAAAATTTTGAAAAATTTTACTAGAATTGGGTAGTCAGTATATAAGACTAGGGCTGTTCTTTTTTTTTCAGAGAGCACTAGATTCTAATACAACTACTGCTTTACTAGTATTTTTAATGGTAACCAAGTGTTTAATATAAAAAATTTTAAAATCCGAAAGAATTTAACCCCTTCCCACACTTAAGATCTTGCAATGCCCTCATTTGCAAGAAATCAGTAACAATTTAAATTATTGAGGGTGATTTGTGTGAAAATGATTAAATTTTTACCAAAGTTTCCAAATATATTGGCGTTTGTTTGCTGAATGATAAATGGTGCACGTCATTTGTTCATTCCGTCTTGTTGTTATTTCACATATATTTTGCATCATTGTCGTCAAAATTACTTGCTTTTGCTGAACTTAATGCCAGTCTTTGAAAATGCGTTGTTTTACCCTGTTGTGTACATAAGATAAACTGCAAACATATATACATATTTTTGAAGTTTGGTTTATTACCCCACATTCAAAAATTATTAAAATCTAAGAATAGAAGTTAGATAAATATAAAAATGATTACAATATTAACAAAAAATATTAAACATATCAATAATTACAAATTACAAAATAAAAATAAAAATAAGTAAACTAAGGATGATATTGGTACCAATAGGGGTTCCACGCATAACCATAAGTGCTATAGAATGCCTCGGCAGGGTCATACGTAGGATATGGTGGCTGCATCTCTATCGACCAAGGAGGGAAGACGGGTTTCGGTGTAGGAATATAGTTTCTACCTATATGTTGGCAATGCGCTATGATCTGGTTCTGATGAACTTGCCAATCTTCAAATGCTCTTTGTCTAGCATTTTCGTATTCCTGAGAAGCTATAAACCTATGCATTTCTTGCATCTGGTTCCCCCCTCCTACATTACCTTGTTCCTGGTTTCTCTCTACCTGTGGATGTCTACCATTGTATCGTACTGCGGCGTTATTTCGCCGCTTCAACACTTTCGCACCATGGTATACATTTAAACCTATAGTGTCGCGGGGTTCCGGCTCTTCTACTAATAATCCCCCCCGACTTATATCCACACCGAGATATTCACCAATCAAAGTAATAAAAATACCACCTCCTATTATGCTATGTGGACGCATCCCTCGAACCATAGCTGATAAATAATAACCCACACAATATGGTATACTTACAGCGCTGTGTGGGTCTCGAATACACATATGGTAAAACAAATCTTGTTCATTTACCTTTTCTTTGTTTTTACCCCTTTGTGTAATCGAATTAGCTAAAAACCTATGTATTACTCTTAATTCGGCTCTATCTATATCCAAATAAGAGTAGTTTCCCCCTTTGAAACGGTGGTGGCTTGTCATTTGACTCCACACACCGTGTGTATCAAAATTCTCATCTATTTTCCTACCGTTTAGTATCAATCCTCTACAATCGGCAGACGCTAACTCCTCAGGCGTATATATACGTAAAGCCTGAGCCATGTCCAGTAAAGACATGTGGCGCATCGAACCGCCTAACAAAAATCTAATAAAAGAACGATCGGTTAAACTAGCTACCCGATCATTCAACTCTATACTACATAACAACTCTTCACACCATACTTTATATACAGGTCTGCGTATGGTGAATAAACATATCCAGTCATTAAAATAAGAATTACCATACCTCTGTACCAGTAATTCCCTAATTGGCCCGGCCAATTCTACAGCTTCCAAGGGTCCCCATTCTATGACCCTCGGTACCTCAACTACCTTAGAGTGAAGAGTATGCAAACCCCGTTGATATTTTGGATAATCTATCCAAAGTCTGTCAAATCGCAGGTTCGGGTGCAACTGTTCCAAGTGCATATCTGAAAAGGTCATGACTGGATGAGGTACATCCTGCTTGTAGTAGTTATCTACCTCCTGTTGTTCCAAGTTCTCAGCAGGAGCATGGCGGGCTTGGGATGAAGATTCACCCCTTTCAGTCTGTTTTCTTGAGTAGTTCCTAGATATCATCCTTCTCAACATGATTGTAGTGAAAAATTTGAAGATTAACGGTGAAAAATCGAGTTTTTGGGATGATTTTTGTGGGTTTTCTCGGGTCTTTTTCGCAGTATTTTGGGTGTTTTTGTGTTGGTGGGAGTGAACTGATCGTGTGCAGCTGTTTTATTTTTTTCTGTAATTTGGTCCCTCCGCGAGTCGCGGAGGTTTTCACTGAAAACTCCGCGAGTCGCGGAGTTTTTTTTTTTTTTTTTTTTTTTTTTTTTTTTTATATAATCTTTAACTTATAAAACAATTAAGAAATTAATTTTAAAATTTTGTTTCCCTTGTTATTTAGGACGAGGTCGTTTCGGATCGATGTCCTAGTCCGTCCTCCGACAAAATTTTAAAATTTGTCTTTTTGTAGCGATTGTTTTAAAAGCTAAGATTTTTGGGTTTTTTAATGTTTTTGGCATACTTTAAATCAATAAGATTAAAAATAATGATAATAAAAGTTCTCGTCCCTCCCTCGGGTAAAGCAATTTCGGTTCAAAGACCTAGTCTTCAACTTACGACGAATTTTAAAAATCATATTTTTAACTTAATGAGATAAAGTAAATTTTTGTTTTTAAATTCACACAACTTAAATAATAAATTCAAAATTAAAAAAATTAAAAATTAAAAATTCACACCAAACTTAAAATTTGAAATGCATAAAATTAAAATTCATATTTTAAAAATTAAAAATTCACACCAAACTTAATTTAAAAATTCATAAATTCATACCAAACTTATATTAATTTTTCAAATATTTACAATTTTAAAAATATTGTTTTTACAAAGTTTACAATATTAATTTAAGATTTAAATATTAATTTTAAAAACATGGTAAAAATAAAATTAAAAATCTTTTTGTCTTTTTATCCCACTTTAATCAATCAAATATTATCAAAAATATGCGCCCCTCTTTTCGGTAAAGTAATTTCGGTTCCAAGACCTAATTTAACTCATGACGAATTTTTGAAATATTTTGGTTTGATTGATTAAAGATATTTATACCTTAAGAATAAACGTTAAATTTCGCAGTGATGTAATAAATTTTTGAATGATATCAATAATTTCGGTCGCCAAACCTAATTTTATTTAATACCAATTTAATACTTTTTAGCGAACAAATTAGCGTTTATTATCAAAAGGTTAAAAATAAAAATAAAAATAAAAACTATACAGACATACCTGTGAAATAGATTTCTTAGTTATATGATCTATTATATTCATAAGATAGTCGGTTTAATTGGTCTTCCATGGCTGCATAGGCGTAACCTCTAGCATTCATTGTCTTTTCTTCTAAACATATGAATGGTCCGTCTCTGCATAAAGTAACAAATTCGGTATTTGAATAGGTTTGATTATTTGAACATTTACCTCCATGTGACCATTTTCCGCATTTGTGACATTTTTCTAGGTGTCGTGCTCTTCTTTTCGCTGCGGATTTTGATTTTCCTTTACCAAATTGTAACTTATTATCTTCGCATCTGGATCCTTTTCTAACTCCGTCCATTCTTTCTCTGATTACTGATACTAATTCACTCGGTAGTATGTCATTATTTCTTTTAGTGATCAAAGCGTGTAGCATTAGACCATGATTTAGTTCACAGGCAGTCTTCATTTCGTAAAAACCTAAAAAAAATAAAAATTCAGAATGGGGGGAGAAGACTAGTTCTTTAGGGTCTGCTAGGGAAAGACCATACGTGTTCCATTTTCGAGAACTACACGAAAACAGACAATCTAACTCTAACAGAAATACATATTATCCTTTAAAGACTTGATTCTCCCCACACTTAGTTAGCTGTGGTGTCGAAATTGTGATTAACTTCGTTGTCGACTTCCATCGGACCATGTATGTAATGTTTAACTCTGTGACCATTAACTTTAAATTCAATCCCATTTGAATTTATTAATTCTATCGTTCCGTATGGGAAAACTCTTTTGACTATGAATGGTCCAGACCATCTTGATTTCAATTTTCCAGGAAATAGCTTGAATCGTGAATTGAAAAGAAGAACTCTGTCTCCTTCTTTAAATTCTTTTGAACTTCTGATTCTTTTATCATGCCATTTCTTCGTTCTTTCTTTATAGATTAACGAATTTTCGTATGCTTCATGTCTTAATTCTTCTAATTCGTTTAGTTGACTTAATCGTAGATGTCCAGCTTCATGTAAATCAAGATTACATGTCTTCAAAGCCCAAAATGCTTTGTGTTCAATTTCTACTGGAAGATGACATGCTTTTCCATAAACAAGTCTAAAAGGTGTGGTTCCAATTGGAGTTTTGTAGGCTGTTCTAAAAGCCCAGAGTGCATCCTCCAATTTAATGGACCATTCCTTCGGATTTGATCCTACGGTTTTCTCTAGAATACGTTTTAAAGCTCGGTTTGTATTTTCAACTTGTCCACTTGTTTGTGGATGATATGCGGTGGAGATTTTATGAGTTACTCCATATCTTTTAAGAACTTTCTCAAGTTGATTATTACAGAAATGAGTACCCCGATCACTTATTAAAGCTTTCGGTGTTCCAAACCTTGCAAAAAGACGTTTTAAAAAGTTGACTACAACTCGTGCATCGTTAGTTGGGAGAGCTTGTGCTTCCGCCCATTTAGATACATAATCAATGGCTACGAGTATATATAGATTATTATGAGATTTTGGAAATGGACCCATAAAGTCAATACCCCAAATGTCAAATACTTCACATACTTGGATGACATTTTGTGGCATTTCATCACGTTGACTTATTTTTCCGGCCCTTTGACATGCATCACAGGATTTGCAAAGAAGGTGTGCGTCTTTGTAAATTGTAGGCCAATAGAATCCAGCTTCATAAACTTTTCTTGCTGTTAGTTGAGGCCCATAATGCCCTCCTGTTGGTCCTGTGTGACAATGGTTTAAAATTTTACTAGCTTCATCTCCAAATACACATCGGCGTATTATTCCATCGGGACAACTTTTAAACAGATGTGGATCTTCCCAGAAATAGTGTTTTATATCACTGAAGAATTTCTTTCGTCTTTGGTACGATAATCCTTTTTCAAGGAATCCACAAACTAAGTAGTTTGCATAGTCTGCAAACCATGGGATTTCTTTATAATCTATCTTCAATAGATATTCATCAGGAAAGTTGTCTTGTATGGCCGATTCATTCAGAACTTCTAATTCGGGATTTTCAAGACGAGAAAGATGATCAGCGGCGAGATTTTCTGCTCCTTTTTTATCTCGGATTTCAATATCAAACTCTTGTAAGAGTAAGATCCAACGGATTAATCTTGGTTTAGCATCTTGTTTTGAAAATAGGTATCTAAGAGCAGAATGGTCGGTATAGACCACCGTTTTTGCTAGAACGAGATATGATCGAAATTTGTCAAAAGCAAAGACAATAGCAAGGAGTTCTTTTTCAGTAGTTGTATAGTTCGTTTGTGCTCCTTGTAATGTCTTACTAGCATAATATATAGGTTGAAATCGTTTTTCAATCCTTTGTCCTAAAACGGCTCCCATTGCAAAATCACTTGCATCGCACATTAGTTCAAATGGTAGATTCCAATTTGGTGTTATCATGATCGGTGCATTAGTGAGTTTTTCTTTTAGAATATTAAAAGATTTGATACATTCATCTGAAAAGATGAATGGCGCATCCTTTTCTAGGAGTTTATTCATAGGAGTGGCAATTTTAGAAAAATCTTTTATGAAACGTCGGTAAAAACCGGCATGCCCTAGAAAACTCCTAACTCCTCTAACATTGGTGGGATGTGGAAGTTTAGCAATTACATCTACTTTAGCTCTATCCACTTCAATTCCTTCTTTTGAAATTTTATGTCCAAGAACGATGCCTTCTTTAACCATGAAATGGCATTTCTCCCAATTAAGTACTAGATTTGATTTTTCGCATCTAATTAGCATTCGTTCCAGATTAACTAGACATGATTTAAATGTATCACCGAAGACTGAAAAGTCATCCATGAATACTTCCATGCATTCTTCTATCATGTCATGAAAAATCGCCATCATACACCTTTGAAAGGTTGCAGGGGCGTTACAAAGTCCAAATGGCATGCGTTTGTAAGCAAAAGTACCATAAGGGCACGTGAATGTTGTTTTCTCTTGATCTTCGGGTGCTATTGGAATTTGAAAATATCCGGAAAATCCATCTAGAAAACAATAGTAACTATTTCCGGCTAATCTTTCCAACATTTGATCTATGAAAGGTAAGGGAAAGTGATCTTTTCTGGTGGCGTCATTTAATTTTCTATAATCAATACATACACGCCATCCTGTTACAGTCCTAGTAGGAATAAGCTCATTTTTCTCATTTGTGATGACAGTCATGCCACCCTTCTTAGGCACGCATTGAACTGGGCTTACCCATGGACTATCAGAAATTGGATATATCAAACCTGCATCTAGCAGTTTAATAATCTCTTTCTTAACTACATCTTGCATATTAGGATTTAGTCTTCGTTGGCGTTGCACATACGTTTTATGACCTTCTTCCATAAGGATTTTATGTGTGCAATACGAAGGACTTATTCCTTTAATATCATGAATCTTCCATGCAATGGCTGGTTTATGAGCTTTCAACACAGAAATGAGCTGTGATTTCTCATTTTCAGTAAGAGAAGACGATATTATTACAGGTAATTCAGATTCACCATGTAAATAAGCGTATTCCAAATGGTTTGGAAGTGGCTTTAACTCTAATTTCGGAGGTTCTTCTATCGATGATTTATATCGATATCTGTCTTCTTCTTTTAGCATTTGAATTTCTTCTGTTGTTGGTTCATATCCATTAGCTATAAGTGTAGCTAACATTTCAGCTTCATCAATTGGTTCATTACCTTCTCCTAAAGAACATTCTCCTGTTCCTTGTAATTCTGGAAATTCTTTTAATAATTCTGCATGTGCATCTATAGTTTTAATATAATAACATGTATCATCTGCAGATTGTGGTTGTTGCATTGCTCTATCAACTGAAAAGGTAACACTCTCATCCTCTATACTTAGGGTCAGTTTCTTACCGAACACGTCTATCATTGCTTTAGCCGTGTTTAAGAATGGTCTTCCTAATATGAGAGGAACTTGAGAATCTTCTTCCATGTCCAAAACAACAAAATCTACTGGAAATACTAAAGTACCAACTTTAACTAGCATGTTCTCCATTATCCCTCTAGGATATTTTATTGATCTATCGGCTAGTTGTATGCTTATTCTGGTTGGTTTTAATTCCCCAAGGTCTAGTTTAGCGTATAGTGAATACGGCATTAGATTTATACTAGCACCTAAATCAGCCAATGCTTCTATTGAACTAAGACTACCCAGAAAACATGGAATTGTGAAACTTCCTGGATCAGATAATTTTTCTGGTATCTTATTCAACAGCACTGCTGAACAATTTGCATTCATAGTAACAGCCGAGAGTTCTTCCATTTTCTTTCTATTAGTGATTAGATCTTTCAAGAATTTAGCATATCTAGGCATTCCTGAAATCACATCAATGAAAGGAAGATTTACATTTATCTGTTTAAACATATCCAAGAATTTGGATTGCTCGGCTTCTAGTTTTTCCTTCTTCATTTTACTCGGATAAGGAAGTGGTGGTTGGTATGGTTTAACATAAGGTTTATCCTTAACTGTGTTATCTTCATTAACCTTCTCAACTACCGGTTCTTTTTCCTTATCCTGATCAGGTTGTGGTTCTTGTGTAGTAGGAATAGTTTCATCAGAAGTTACAGGTATTTCAGGTGGTTTAAGTGTTGTACCACTTCTTGTGGTAATAGCTTTAGCTGTTTCGTTCCGGGGGTTAGCATTTGTATCACTAGGTAAACTTCCCGGTTTTCTTTCACCTATTAACCTTGCTAGGTTACTCACTTCTTGTTCCAGATTTTGAATAGAAGCTTGTTGATTTCTAAATGCTTGAGCATTTTGTTCATTTGTTTGTTTTTGAGATGTGAAAAACTGCGTTTGAGTTTCAACTAGCTTCGTCATCATATCTTCTAAATTCGGCTTTTTATCATCGGTTTGTGGTGGTGGTTTGTTTTGAAAATTCGGTCTTTGCTGATTGTAAGTATTATTGGATACTTGTTGATTGCTAGGACCTTGTTGGTTATTGTATGGAATATTTCGGTTATAATTCTGGTTTTGATTATAAATCGGTCTTGGCGGTTGATAATTATTCTGATAATTATTTCCAGGCCTTTGGTTTATGTATGAAATATTCTCTCTTTGTTCCATTGTTAATTCAATACTGAGACAATCTTTTGTCAAATGTGGTCCTCCACACTGCTCACAACTAATTCGTATAGCATGAATATCTTTAGTCATCTTTTCCATTCGTCTTTCGAAAGCATCTATCTTTGCCGAAATGGAATCTAAGTCATGGCTAGAATCGGCTCTAGCTGCTTTAGATGATCTAATGATATCTTTTTCTTGGTGCCACTCATGTGAGTGGGAAGCAGTATTATCAATAATTTTGTAAGCATCAGTTTCGGTTTTCTTCATAATAGAACCACCAGCTGCTATATCTATGTCTTTTCTTGTAGTGATGTCGCATCCTTGGTAGAATATTTGTACTATTTGACAGGTGTCTAAACCATGTTGCGGACATCCTCTTAACAACTTTCCATATCTTGTCCACGCCTCATATAGAGTTTCATTTGGCTTTTGTGTGAACGTAACAATTTCTGCTTGAAGTCTTACGGCTTTAGATGCAGGAAAGAATTGTTTAAGAAATTTATCAATTAAAACGTCCCATGTATCGATCGCCCCTTCAGGTAACGATTCCAACCAATCTTTGGCTTCTCCCTTTAAAGTCCAGGGAAATAACATGAGATATATCTGTTCATCCTCCACTTCTCGTATTTTAAATAGTGTGCAGATCCTATTAAAGGTACGTAGATGTTCATTTGGATCTTCCTTCGGTGCACCACTAAATTGGCATTGATTAGTCACCATGTGTAGAATTTGTCCTTTGATTTCATAGTCTGGCGCATTAATGTCTGGATGAGTAATTGCGTGACCTTGGCCAGTGCGTTTAGCTCTCATTCGGTCTTCCATACTTAAAGGTTCCAGATTCTCCATAATTGAATTTGTTGACTCGGTATCACTGAATGATTCTGATTTAATAGTTCGTTCCTCAACAATCTCTGTTTGAATGATTGGTGGTTCCGGAGGAAAGTTTAATGGTTCAGGATCTATGAACCGTTCCTGAATATTTTCTGGATTCTCAATTGTGAGGTTTGTTTCAAAAAATGGATTATCGGTAATTTGAACTGAAGTACTTGGTCGACTGGATGACGATTCTAAAGAAAAATCAACGGCGGTTATATTTGTTAAACGATGTCTTGATCGAGTTACAGGTGGTGAACGTACAAAAGGTGATGAACGTCTTGCTCGGTGCATTCACAGAATATCCTATTAGTTTTTAAAAGGAAAGAAAAATTATAATAAGTTATCCAATCAATAGACTTTTCTGATTTTGCCCACGTTTCGAATAGCCAAAAGATGCAGCAGAGGGGCAGGATTCGTTTGGTCTCAATATAATTGAGGACTGTTTGGCTCCAATAACCCGGTCCACGTACAAATCCAACTATTACTACGAACCAGAAAATTTTGATGTCTATCAATTTAACCACTTAAAATAAATTTTCGTAATTTTAAGAAATTTAGATAAGAAGTAGAAAAAATTCTAAGTCCTAAAAACTAGAATGGCGAGAAATAAGAGAGAAAAAGAGTTCGTCGAAAAAGGTCGAAAAAGAAAAATTGTTGAAAAATAAAAGGTGACGGAAAAATAAAAGAAACTTATAAAAACTTAAAAATACTTAACTAATTTAACCTTATTACTACAACTAACTTAAAATTATAATCGCAAATTGAAATTACTAATTGGAATGATAATTGATACATAGTAAAAGGTGTCTAAAAATATTAAAGCTTACAGGAAAAACTAAATCCCAAATGAAAATAACTTAAAAAGAAACTAAAACTTAAAAAGGCGTCGCAAAATTCTAAAGCACCTAATTCTTAGTCTAAAGAAAAAGCACTTAAGGAATTCTACGGCAAAGCCTAAAAATCTAGGAGTAAAAATAACTATAGCTAAAACTAAGTTTAAAATTAATTATGAGCTAAAAAATACAAATATTACGCTACAACGATTAAAAAGGTACAAAATATAAAAATATACAAAAAGTTGTAAAAAGTTTAATTTTTATAAAAATATTATTTTTATATTATTTATTTAATAAAAACTACAAATAATACAATTTTATTAAAACTAATTTAACAAAATACAACAAATTAAATAAAAAGTAAAATTAAATCTAATAATAATAATAATAGTAATTAGGTTTTAATAATAATAATAATAATAATAAATAATAACCCGTGATTAGGGTTTTTGTCCGAGTGTCAGAGGCCCTCCGCGAGTTGCGGTGAATAAAGAGGAAAACCCCGCGAGTCGCGGGGTTCAGGAATTCAGTTGACAGGTTTTGTTTTTACGCGTTTTTCTTTATTTTTTTTTTTTTTATTTTCTTTTTTCTGTTTTTAGTTTAAATAAACGATTTTTAATAAAATTTATATTTTTATAAATTAAAATAAAGATAAAGAAACTTATAAAACTTAAATATTTAACAAAATCCTAAAAATACTTATATTTTTGTTTTTCTTTTTATATTTTTGAATGATTAAAACGTAATTTTTACAAAAACGACTTTTAATAAAAGTAAATAAAAATCTTTTTTTTTTTTTTTTTTATATTAGCGTTGCGCTTCAGGTTTTTAAGATAGTTCCCCGGCAGCGGCGCCAAAAATACTTGATGTGCAGCGGGGTAGTATATAAAATAGTTATTATTTTACTAGAAAAATACTATTAAATACGATACAATTTTACACAAGATATTTATTTATTTATAGAATGGATATACTTAAACCTTGCTACAACACTTATAGGCAGTGTACCTAATCGTACAGTAGTGTAGTTTTTAGTAAGTCCGGTTCGTTCCACAGGGAAATCTTTAAACAAAGCTCAACGCTATATTAATTTACTTTTATAAAAATACAAATATATATATAGGTAATATTATTATTATAAAAGGGGGGTTTTTACCGTTTAATGACCGGTTTGTCGATTTTAAAACTTTAGTCGCAGTTAAAACCTAATGTAAAATATAAAATAAATACAAGACTTTAAATTAAAGCGTAAAGTAAATAACGATAATGAAATTGCGAATAATAAAAATGCGATAAAATTAAATTGCGATAATTAAAAAGTACGATAATTAAAAGTGCGATAAAATAAAATAACAATAAATAAAAGTGCGATAATTAGAAGTGCAATTAAATATAAAATAAAGGAAATAAAATATGATATAAAAGAATTATGCTTATTTAAACTTCCGTAATCATGATGTTTGACGTGTTGATTTTAGTTTTATGCCCATGGGTTAATTGTCCTTTGTCCTGGATTATTCAATATGTCCGTCTGGTTTTTGTCCATAACAGTCCATCAGTCATAAATATAAATTGCAAGTGTCCTTGTCAAATTATTATTATACCCGAAGATAAATATTCCAACTAATTGGGGATTCGAATTGTAACAAGGTTTTAATACTTTGTTTAATGAATACACCAGGTTATCGACTGCGTGTAAACCAAGGTTTTACTACTTTGTTAACAATTACACCAATTACCCTTGAATGTAATTTCACCCCTGTTTTAATTATTCTAGTGGCTATTAATCCATTCCCGTGTCCGGTTAAATGAACGATTATTCGTACAAATAAATACCCCGCCCATCGTGTCCGATCGAGTGTATATGGTAATTTATAGGGACGCCCAATTGTAAATCTTTATATTAACATTAACAAACTTTCATTTAGTTAAACAAATATAAAGCCCATTAATAGCCCATAGCCTAGTTTCCACAAGTGTCGTTCTTTTGTCCAAACCCCAATTATGGTACAAAGCCCAATTACCCAATTTTAGTAATTAGCCCAACATCATGATTACTTCGTTTTAAATAAGCATAATAATAACTTAGCTACGAGACATTAATATAAAAAGGTTGAACATAACTTACAATGATTAAAAATAGCGTAGCGTTACACGGACAGAATTTCGACTTACACCCTTACAACATTCGCTAACATACCCTTATTATTAGAATTATAATTAAAATTAAAATATAAATTATATAAATATATATTACTTCGTATGAAGAGAAGAAAAAAATGATGATAATTTCGATCAGAATTCGGGTTGATTTATAGCCAGGAATGATTTTTGGGGCTCCGCGACTCGCGGCAAAAAGCCCTTCAAACTCCGCGAGTCGCGGAGAGGTATTTTCAGTTTACACCCTTGGAGTTTCCTGCTGCCGACGGTTTTAAATATATATATATAATATATATATAATTAATATAATTAATTATATATTATATTATATTTATATATATAGTTAACTTGTAATTTTTAGTCCGTTGCGTCGAGCGTTAAGAGTTGACTCTGGTCCCGGTTCCGGTTTTTCGAACGTCCTCGCGTACAATTTAATATCTTGTACTTTGCGTTTTGAATCTTGTACTCTTGTGATTTCGAGACGTTTCTTATCAATAATTGGAACCTTTTTGATTGTCTTTTGTTCTTTTGAGCTTTTTGGTCGTTTGCGTCTTCAAATCGTCGAATCTGTCTTTTGTCTTCACCTTTTATTATTTAAACGAATATCACTTGTAAATAGAACAATTGCAACTAAAAGCTTGTCTTTCTTGAGGAATAATGCTATGAAATATATGTTCGTTTTTAGCATTATCAAAGATCAAAGGATGATGGAGACTATTGTCCGCAAGGGTTTAGAGTGTGGAGCAAGATATTCACTAAAGACTTCAACAGGCATTGTATTATTTGAATTCTTTGAAGTCAAACTTATTCTTCATGATTTGTCCACGACTTCCTTCATAGTTTCGCATAATCCGCTTTTCAGTACTAAAATTTTCTATTGAGCGTTTCCAACACTCCATTCTTTATCATCAACTTTTGGCCATTAAAACCATCTACAACATGCTGCTTCGTCAGCATTTTCAAAGTTAACGGATCTGGGTCATCGGTTATCAAACCGAGGTGGTTTTTGGATATTTGTGTTTTTAGATGATTAAACGTTGATGGTAATATGGTGGAATATGAAAGGTTCCCTGGTAACAATGACGAAAGGTAAACATATACATCAAGGTTATAATAAGGCTTATTCGGTTGAAAGTCGAAGTTGATTTGTTGGAGCTGTGACAAAAATTGGCTATTTTGGAGAGAGATTACCAAATTATTTTGGGTAATAATAACACTAAAGAAATTAGCACAGCTACGTGTTAAACGTTTACTCAATTTTCGAGGGTTTTTCAGGTGCATGATTATATGCATCAATCTTTTCTTCCATAGATGACGTGTGGCTGGTTCATCCTTCCGATCGAGGTGTTTTTCAAAAATCATGAAAGATTTGAACGCGGATTGTAATTGTCGAGGTACAAATGAGGTTTAATATGAAATCAAGTGGCAAACTTGAAGAATTATTTAGTTTCATATGTTACAATCAATATTTTAATTCATTTTGATTGTCCAAAGTTAGCAGTCCAATTGTCCAATAGTCCAATGATTCATATACAGTTATATATATAATATTCGAATTAATCTATACGTATCGTGACCCGTGCACCGGTCTCAGTATTGATCACAACTCAAGCTATATATATATTTTGGAATCAACTCCAACCCTGTATAGCCAACTCCAACATTCAAATATAGAGTGTCTATGGTTGTTCCGAAATATATATATAGATGGGCCGATATGATAAGTCGAAACCTTGTATACGTGTCCCGTTATTCAAAGTTCGTAAAATAAATAAATATATATCATGACCCGTGTACAACGTATTGTCTCAGAATTAATCCGACGTATTGTGTACATGTGTCCCGATTTAAAATGCGTAAAAGTATCTAACAGAAATTAAATGACAATAAATTAAATTGCGATGAATAAAATGTAATACGGAATTAACAGTTAGCTGGGAACAGTTAGCTAGGAATAGTTAGCGTGGAATCTTAACAATATTTCAATTAGTTAATCCGTTTGTTTCTAACAAATTTTATTTTGTCCAATGTTTTCTTCATTATGCCACTTGTTGGATTCTGATAGATCAAAATCCAAATATGAAATTTGAATGGAAATGGTTATTCTGTGGTGAACGGATACGTATATCGGTGGTTGTAAGTAGGATAGTAAATGACCGTTGAATCAGATTCGAAGAATGTACAGTGTAACTTATTAATGTGAAATTTAATTATTCCTCAGGTACTACCTACCCGTTAAAATATTTTCATCATTAACAGTTTGTACGAAAGAATTTTTAATTACAATCTTTATGAAAATATACTTACATATATATTTTCTTCAGATGTAATCATGGATTTAATGAGTCAATAAGATATTAAACTCATTTGATTTATCATTATTACTAGATTACATGATCTCTAAAACATTAGAGATTACATAATCGTCATGTCGAACGAAGATAAATGAGGTAGAACGATATGTAAAAAGAAGGTAATCGATGTAGAACAGTATGTAGAACGAAAATCATACTCGAAGTTCAGATGGTGATATTGAGGCACGTGGTGCGGATGTGATTGTTGGTGGTGGTAATGATACGGTTGGTGTTGATGATGATGATGCCGTTGATGTCAGTGATGCTGCTGATACCGAAGCTTGCGATGTTGATGTTGCTGGCGATACTGGTTATGCTGCCGGTGCTACTGCTGGTGTTTGTAATCTTCGCACCATGTTCTCCAAAGCCGTTACGCGAGCGCGAAGTTCGTTAACTTCTGTTAGTACACCAGGATGATTGGCGGTTGGAGTGAGCGAATGAACAAGATCCGAAATATGGGATAGTATATAATCGTGACGAGATACTCTAGAAATGAGAGAGAAAATGGTTTCTCGAACAGGTTCGCCGGTAAGTGCTTTAGGTTCATCACCAAGAGGGCAATTTGGTGGATGGAATGGATCACCTTCTTCTTGTCTCCAGTGATTTAGTATATTACGAACCCATCCCCAATTCATCTAAAATAGATGATGGGAAATTGGTTGATCCATTCCGGTGACGCTGCCTTCAGAGCTCGAATGAAAATCCATATCGGCATAGCTATCGAAATCCGAGGAATTCGAACTAGATGCGGAATCCATCTTGTATAATCGGGGAAAATGAATTTTTGATTTGGAATAGATTATAGAAGTTAGATTTGATACCCTTCAATACATAATTTACATATGTATATATAATATCAAAATCCCGTAAATTACGGAGAATCTTTGAAATGCAACAGGCAATGTCTGCAGTAACAGATACACTAGGATATGAATTTTGTCTATACACTATCGATGCACTAAATGCAGTAAGACGTGTCTAGACTTAAGAATAATAAGCAGGCAATTCCCTAAGGATGATAAGTAGATGATTTCCGACTAGATAAGATAAGCAAAACTTTTGACATGTTGACGCGGTCAAAGTCCAGACTCATTAATGTATCTTAACAACTACTAGTCAGACATACTAATGCAAGACCTGGTTCGCTAAGACCACCGCTCTGATACCAACTTTAACAACCCGTCCTAATCCTCCTGGACGAAATCATCAATCTGGTCTCATTGCGATGATTGACTCCAAGTAATGTCCTTAACATGAGCAAATGCACAGCGGAAGACTTAATTTGTACCTGAGAATAACATGCTTTAAAATGTCAACATAAAGTTGGTGAGATATATAGGTTTGATGCTAGCAGCGTTATAACTATGGACCACAAGATTTCATATATTTAAACATAATACACTCGCAAGTGTGTGTAAAAGTACTCTATAAGTTGTAGGCACCCGGTAACAAGCCTTAACGTTCATGTTTTACCCTCTAAAGTACACCAGATCAGGTGTGTTTAATATAACTTCGAAGTACTAAAGCATCCCATAGTCAGGATGGGGTTTGTCAGGCCCAATAGATCTATCTTTAGGATTCGCGCCTACCGTACATAGACAAGTAGTTTAATGTTACCAAGCTAAGGGTATATTTCTGGTTTAAACCTGAAATGTCCCGTTCTTATTGATTAAAAACGTTCCATATTAATTGATTTCGTTGCGAGGTTTTGACCTCTATATGAGACGTTTTTCAAAGACTGCATTCATTTTTAAACAAACCATAACCTTTATTTCATCAATAAAGGTTTAAAAAGCTTTACGTAGATTATCAAATAATGATAATCTAAAATATCCTGTTTACACACGACCATTACATAATGGTTTACAATACAAATATGTTACAACAAAATAAGTTTCTTGAATGCAGTTTTTACACAATATCATACAAGCATGGACTCCAAATCTTGTCCTTATTTAAGTATGCGACAGCGGAAGCTCTTAATAATCACCTGAGAATAAACATGCTTAAAACGTCAACAAAAATGTTGGTGAGTTATAGGTTTAACCTATATATATCAAATCGTAACAATAGACCACAAGATTTCATATTTCAATACACATCCCATACATAGAGATAAAAATCATTCATATGGTGAACACCTGGTAACCGACAATAACAAGATGCATATATAAGAATATCCCCATCATTCCGGGACACCCTTCGGATATGATATAAATTTCGAAGTACTAAAGCATCCGGTACTTTGGATGGGGTTTGTTAGGCCCAATAGATCTATCTTTAGGATTCGCGTCAATTAGGGTGTCTGTTCCCTAATTCTTAGATTACCAGACTTAATAAAAAGGGGCATATTCGATTTCGATAATTCAACCATAGAATGTAGTTTCACGTACTTGTGTCTATTTTGTAAATCATTTATAAAACCTGCATGTATTCTCATCCCAAAAATATTAGATTTTAAAAGTGGGACTATAACTCACTTTCACAGATTTTTACTTCGTCGGGAAGTAAGACTTGGCCACTGGTTGATTCACGAACCTATAACAATATATACATATATATCAAAGTATGTTCAAAATATATTTACAACACTTTTAATATATTTTGATGTTTTAAGTTTATTAAGTCAGCTGTCCTCGTTAGTAACCTACAACTAGTTGTCCACAGTTAGATGTACAGAAATAAATCGATAAATATTATCTTGAATCAATCCACGACCCAGTGTATACGTATCTCAGTATTGATCACAACTCAAACTATATATATTTTGGAATCAACCTCAACCCTGTATAGCTAACTCCAACATTCACATATAGAGTGTCTATGGTTGTTCCGAAATATATATAGATGTGTCGACATGATAGGTCGAAACATTGTATACGTGTCTATGGTATCTCAAGATTACATAATATATAATACAAGTTGATTAAGTTATGGTTGGAATAGATTTGTTACCAATTTTCACGTAGCTAAAATGAGAAAAATTATCCAATCTTGTTTTACCCATAACTTCTTCATTTTAAATCCGTTTTGAGTGAATCAAATTGCTATGGTTTCATATTGAACTCTATTTTATGAATCTAAACAAAAAAAGTATAGGTTTCTAGTCGGAAAAATAAGTTACAAGTCGTTTTTGTAAAGGTAGTCATTTCAGTCGAAAGAACGACGTCTAGATGACCATTTTAGAAAACATACTTCCACTTTGAGTTTAACCATAATTTTTGGATATAGTTTCATGTTCATAATAAAAATCATTTTCTCAGAATAACAACTTTTAAATCAAAGTTTATCATAGTTTTTAATTAACTAACCCAAAACAGCCCGCGGTGTTACTACGACGGCGTAAATCCGGTTTTACGGTGTTTTTCGTGTTTCCAGGTTTTAAATCATTAAGTTAGCATATCATATAGATATAGAACATGTGTTTAGTTGATTTTAAAAGTCAAGTTAGAAGGATTAACTTTTGTTTGCGAACAAGTTTAGAATTAACTAAACTATGTTCTAGTGATTACAAGTTTAAACCTTCGAATAAGATAGCTTTATATGTATGAATCGAATGATGTTATGAACATCATTACTACCTTAAGTTCCTTGGATGAACCTACTGGAAAAGAGAAAAATGGATCTAGCTTCAATGGATCCTTGGATGGCTCAAAGTTCTTGAAGCAAAATCATGACACGAAAACAAGTTCAAGTAAGATCATCACTTGAAATAAGATTGTTATAGTTATAGAAATTGAACCAAAGTTTGAATATGATTATTACCTTGTATTAGAATGATAACCTACTGTAAGAAACAAAGATTTCTTGAGGTTGGATGATCACCTTACAAGATTGGAAGTGAGCTAGCAAACTTGAAAGTATTCTTGATTTTATGAAACTAGAACTTTTGGAATTTATGAAGAACACTTAGAACTTGAAGATAGAACTTGAGAGAGTTCAATTAGATGAAGAAAATTGAAGAATGAAAGTGTTTGTAGGTGTTTTTGGTCGTTGGTGTATGGATTAGATATAAAGGATATGTAATTTTGTTTTCATGTAAATAAGTCATGAATGATTACTCATATTTTTGTAATCTTATGAGATATTTCATGCTAGTTGCCAAATGATGGTTCCCACATGTGTTAGGTGACTCACATGGGCTGCTAAGAGCTGATCATTGGAGTGTATATACCAATAGTACATACATCTAAAAGCTGTGTATTGTACGAGTACGAATACGGGTGCATACGAGTAGAATTGTTGATGAAACTGAACGAGAATGTAATTGTAAGCATTTCTGTTAAGTAGAAGTATTTTGATAAGTGTATTGAAGTCTTTCAAAAGTGTATAAATACATATTAAAACACTACATGTATATACATTTTAACTGAGTCGTTAAGTCATCGTTAGTCGTTACATGTAAGTGTTGTTTTGAAACCTTTAGGTTAACGATCTTGTTAAATGTTGTTAACCCAATGTTTATACTATCAAAAGAGATTTTAAATTATTATATTATCATGATATTATCATGTATGAATATCTCTTAATATGATATATATACATTAAATGTCTTTACAACGATAATCGTTACATATATGTCTCGTTTAAAAATCATTAAGTTAGTAGTCTTGTTTTTACATATGTAGTTCATTGTTAATATACTTAATGATATTTTTACTTATCATAGTATCATGTTAACTATATATATATCCATATATATGTCATCATATAGTTTTTACAAGTTTTAACGTTCGTGAATCACCGGTCAACTTGGGTGGTCAATTGTCTATATGAAACCTATTTCAATTAATCAAGTCTTAACAAGTTTGATTGCTTAACATGTTGGAAACATTTAATCATGTAAATATCAACCTCAATTAATATATATAAACATGGAAAAGTTCGGGTCACTACAGTACCTACCCGTTAAATAAATTTCGTCCCGAAATTTTAAGCTGTTGAAGGTGTTGACGAATCTTCTGGAAATAGATGCGGGTATTTCTTTTTCATCTGATCTTCACGCTCCCAGGTGAACTCGGGTCCTCTACGAGCATTCCATCGAACCTTAACAATTGGTATCTTGTTTTGCTTAAGTCTTTTAACCTCACGATCCATTATTTCGACGGGTTCTTCGATGAATTGGAGTTTTTCGTTGATTTGGATTTCATCTAACGGAATAGTGAGATCTTCTTTAGCAAAACATTTCTTCAAATTCGAGACATGGAAAGTGTTATGTACAGCCGCGAGTTGTTGAGGTAACTCAAGTCGGTAAGCTACTGGTCCGACACGATCAATAATCTTGAATGGTCCAATATACCTTGGATTTAATTTCCCTCGTTTACCAAATCGAACAACGCCTTTCCAAGGTGAAACTTTAAGCATGACCATCTCTCCAATTTCAAATTCTATATCTTTTCTTTTAATGTCAGCGTAGCTCTTTTGTCGACTTTGGGCGGTTTTCAACCGTTGTTGAATTTGGATGATCTTCTCGGTAGTTTCTTGTATAATCTCCGGACCCGTAATCTGTCTATCCCCCACTTCACTCCAACAAATCGGAGACCTGCACTTTCTACCATAAAGTGCTTCAAACGGCGCCATCTCAATGCTTGAATGGTAGCTGTTGTTGTAGGAAAATTCTGCTAACGGTAGATGTCGATCCCAACTGTTTCCGAAATCAATAACACATGCTCGTAGCATGTCTTCAAGCGTTTGTATCGTCCTTTCACTCTGCCCATCAGTTTGTGGATGATAGGCAGTACTCATGTCTAGACGAGTTCCTAATGCTTGCTGTAATGTCTGCCAGAATCTTGAAATAAATCTGCCATCCCTATCAGAGATAATAGAGATTGGTATTCCATGTCTGGAGACGACTTCCTTCAAATACAGTCGTGCTAACTTCTCCATCTTGTCATCTTCTCTTATTGGTAGGAAGTGTGCTGATTTGGTGAGACGATCAACTATTACCCAAATAGTATCAAAACCACTTGCAGTCCTTGGCAATTTAGTGATGAAATCCATGGTAATGTTTTCCCATTTCCATTCCGGGATTTCGGGTTGTTGAAGTAGACCTGATGGTTTCTGATGCTCAGCTTTGACCTTAGAACACGTCAAACATTCTCCTACGTATTTAGCAACATCGGCTTTCATACCCGGCCACCAAAAATGTTTCTTGAGATCCTTGTACATCTTCCCCGTTCCAGGATGTATTGAGTATCTGGTTTTATGAGCTTCTCTAAGTACCATTTCTCTCATATCTCCAAATTTTGGTACCCAAATCCTTTCAGCCCTATACCGGGTTCCGTCTTCCCGAATATTAAGATGCTTCTCCGATCCTTTGGGTATTTCATCCTTTAAATTTCCCTCTTTTAAAACTCCTTGTTGCGCCTCCTTTATTTGAGTAGTAATGTTATTATGAATCATTATATTCATAGATTTTACTCGAATGGGTTCTCTATCCTTCCTGCTCAAGGCATCGGCTACCACATTTGCCTTCCCCGGGTGGTAACGAATCTCAAAATCGTAATCATTCAATAATTCAATCCACCTACGCTGCCTCATATTCAGTTGTTTCTGATTAAATATGTGTTGAAGACTTTTGTGGTCGGTATATATAATACTTTTGACCCCATATAAGTAGTGCCTCCAAGTCTTTAATGCAAAAACAACCGCGCCTAATTCCAAATCATGCGTCGTATAATTTTGTTCGTGAATCTTCAATTGTCTAGACGCATAAGCAATCACCTTCGTTCGTTGCATTAATACACAACCGAGACCTTGCTTTGATGCGTCACAATAAATCACAAAATCATCATTCCCTTCAGGCAATGACAATATAGGTGCCGTAGTTAGCTTTTTCTTCAATAACTGAAACGCTTTCTCTTGTTCATCATTCCATTCAAATTTCTTCCCTTTATGCGTTAATGCAGTCAAGGGTTTTGCTATTCTGGAAAAGTCTTGGATGAACCTTCTGTAGTAACCAGCTAGTCCTAAAAATTGGCGTATGTGTTTCGGAGTTTTTGGGGTTTCCCACTTTTCAACAGTTTCTATCTTTGCCGGATCCACCTTAATACCTTCTTTGTTCACTATGTGACCGAGGAATTGAACTTCTTCCAACCAAAATGCACACTTTGAAAACTTAGCGTACAATTCTTCCTTCCTCAATACTTCTAACACCTTTCTCAAATGTTCACCGTGTTCTTGGTCATTCTTTGAGTAAATAAGTATGTCATCAATGAAAACAATGACAAACTTGTCAAGGTATGGTCCACACACTCGGTTCATAAGGTCCATGAACACAGCTGGTGCATTAGTTAAACCAAACGGCATGACCATAAACTCGTAATGACCGTAACGTGTTCTGAAAGCAGTCTTTGGAATATCATCTTCTTTCACCCGCATTTGATGATACCCGGAACGTAAGTCAATCTTTGAATAAACAGACGAGCCTTGTAGTTGATCAAATAAGTCGTCGATTCTCGGTAGTGGGTAGCGGTTCTTGATGGTAAGTTTGTTCAACTCTCGGTAGTCGATACACAACCTGAATGTACCATCTTTCTTCTTGACAAACAAAACAGGAGCTCCCCACGGTGATGTGCTTGGTCGAATGAAACCACGCTCTAAAAGTTCTTGTAATTGGCTTTGCAGTTCTTTCATCTCGCTGGGTGCGAGTCTGTAAGGAGCACGAGCTATTGGTGCAGCTCCTGGTACAAGATCTATTTGAAATTCAACGGATCGATGTGGGGGTAATCCCGGTAATTCTTTCGGAAATACATCGGGAAATTCTTTTGCAATGGGAACATCATTGGTGCTCTTTTCTTCAGTTTGTACTTTCTCGACGTGTGCTAGAACAGCATAGCAACCTTTTCTTATTAGTTTTTGTGCCTTCAAATTACTAATAAGATGTAGCTTCGTGTTGCCCTTTTCTCCGTACACCATTAAGGGTTTTCCTTTTTCTCGT
This sequence comes from Rutidosis leptorrhynchoides, assembly GCF_046630445.1. Taxonomy (NCBI): domain Eukaryota; kingdom Viridiplantae; phylum Streptophyta; class Magnoliopsida; order Asterales; family Asteraceae; genus Rutidosis; species Rutidosis leptorrhynchoides. Next base: position 318,410,151 of record NC_092340.1, read on the forward strand.
ATAATGCGAATTGCATTTTTGTAACAAACGATCTCCGCTTTCACTTCTTTCAACCAGTCCATACCGATTATCACATCAAAACTCCCTAACTCTACTGGTATCAAATCAATCTTAAATGTTTCGCTAACCAGTTTAATTTCTCGATTCCGACATATATTATCTGCTGAAATTAATTTACCATTTGCTAATTCGAGTAAAAATTTACTATCCAAAGGCGTCAATGGACAACTTAATTTAGCACAAAAATCTCTACTCATATAGCTTCTATCCGCACCCGAATCAAATAAAACGTAAGCAGATTTATTGTCAATAAGAAACGTACCCGTAACAAGCTCCGGGTCTTCCTGTGCCTCTATCGCATTAATATTGAAAACTCTTCCACGGCCTTGTCCATTCGTGTTCTCCTGGTTCGGGCAATTTCTAATAATGTGGCCCGGTTTTCCACATTTATAACAAACTACATTGGCATAACTTGCTCCGACACTACTTGCTCCGCCATTACTCGTTCCGACACCATTTGTTCCTTTCATTCTATTAGCCCCTGGTCCGTAGACCTCACACTTCGCCGCGCTATGACCATTTCTTTTACACTTGTTGCAAAATTTGGTGCAGAACCCCGAGTGATTCTTTTCACACCTTTGGCATAGCTGCTTCTGATTGTTGTTGTTGTTGCGGTTATTATTGTTGTTGGGATGATTGTTGTAGTTGCTGTTGTTGTTGTTGTTGTTGTTATTGTTGAGCCGTTTGTTGTAGTTGCGATTGATGTTGCGATTGTTGTTGTTGTTGTATTGGTGATTCTTATCACCATTTTCCTCCCACTTTCTTTTGACTTGCTTCACATTGGCCTCTTCAGCAGTCTGTTCTTTAATTCTTTCTTCAATCTGGTTCACTAGTTTGTGAGCCATTCTACATGCCTGTTGTATGGAGGCGGGCTCGTGTGAACTTATATCTTCTTGGATTCTTTCCGGTAATCCTTTCACAAACGCGTCGATCTTCTCTTCCTCATCTTCGAATGCTCCCGGACACAATAGGCACAATTCTGTGAATCGTCTTTCGTACGTGGTAATATCAAATCCTTGGGTTCGTAACCCTCTAAGTTCTGTCTTGAGCTTATTGACCTCGGTTCTGGGACGGTACTTCTCGTTCATCAAGTGCTTGAATGCTGACCACGGTAGTGCGTACGCATCATCTTGTCCCACTTGCTCTAGATAGGTATTCCACCATGTTAACGCAGAACCTGTGAAGGTATGCGTAGCGTACTTCACTTTATCCTCTTCAGTACACTTACTTATGGCAAACACCGATTCAACCTTCTCGGTCCACCGTTTCAATCCGATCGGTCCTTCAGTTCCATCAAATTCCAAAGGTTTGCAGGCAGTGAATTCTTTGTAGGTGCATCCTACACGATTTCCTGTACTGCTAGATCCAAGGTTATTGTTGGTATGTAGCGCAGCCTGTACTGCGGCTATGTTTGAAGCTAGAAAAGTACGGAATTCCTCTTCATTCATATTCACGGTGTGTCGAGTAGTCGGTGCCATTTCCTTCAAAATAGTTAAATGGAACAAGTTAATCATACAGAATATTAAGAGTAGTTAATAGTATTTCGTAGCATAATATGAACTCATTTATAAAAGCTTTTTCTTCATATTAGCGTTTTATAAGTTTAAATTCGGGTAGTACCTACCCGTTAAGTTCATACTTAGTAGCTAATATACAATTCAACTACTACAATTCTATATGAAAAACTGATTATAATAATATTTCGCGTTCAAACTTTTATACAATATTTTACAAACTTACAATACCGCTTATTTTACATAAAGCATGAAATATAGCACACAATAACTTTGATACAAGATAGTTGTGAAGACAATTCTAGCTAGTACACAAGTCGTTCAGCAAAGGCAATAAAGACACGTAATTCATACGTCCAGAAACAAGTCATGCATTCTGGTTTTACTAGGACTACTTCCCATCCTTGGTCTTGTGCAACATAACCGTTATGGCCGTTGATAAGACAGCGTGTTGTAACGTCATCAAAGGGACGAGGGTTACGTAATGTCCAACAGTCCCGTAATAATCTAAAAACCTCATTTCTTACCCCAATTACCGACTCCGTCACTTGTGGAAACGTTTTGTTTAATAGTTGTAGCCCGATGTTCTTGTTCTCACTTTTGTGAGAAGCGAACATTACTAATCCGTAAGCATAACATGCTTCTTTATGTTGCATGTTAGCCGCTTTTTCTAAATCACGAAGTCCAATATTCGGATATATTGAGTCAAAATAATTTCTTAACCCGTTGCGTAAAATAGCATTTGGGTTCCCCGCAATATATGCGTCAAAGTAAACACATCGTAACTTATGGGTTTCCCAATGTGATATCCCCCATCTTTCAAACGAAAGTCTCTTATAAACCAAGACATTCTTGGAACGTTCTTCGAATGTCTTACAAACTGATCTCGCCTTAAATAGTTGTGCCGAAGAATTCTGGCCGACTCTAGACAAGATTTCATCAATCATGTCTCCGGGTAGGTCTCTTAAAATATTGGGTTGTCTATCCATTTTGTGTTTTTAAACTGTAAAATAGACAAGAGTTAGTTTCATAAAAAAAAATACTTATTAATACAAGCAATTTTTACATATATCATAAAGCATAAGAACACTATATTACATATATTACACCACACGAATACAACTATCTTATTCCGACTCGCTCGTTTCTTCTTCTTCGGTTTTGGTTCGTTTTGCCAAGTTTCTAGGGATATATGATGTTCCCCTAATACGAGCCGTCGTTGTCCACATTGGTTTAGAAAAACCTGGTGGTTTAGAGGTTCCCGGGTCATTGTTACAACTTAAGGACTTCGGGGGTTGACGATACATATAAAGTTCATCGGGGTTGGAATTAGATTTCTCTATTTTTATGCCCTTTCCCTTATTATTTTCTTTTGCCTTTTTAAATTCAGTTGGGGTAATTTCTATAACATCATCGGAATTCTCGTCGGAATCCGATTCATCGGAGAATTGGTAATCCTCCCAATATTTTGCTTCCTTGGCGGAAACACCATTGACCATAATTAACTTTGGTCGGTTGGTTGAGGATTTTCTTTTACTTAACCGTTTTATTATTTCCCCCACCGGTTCTATTTCTTCATCCGGTTCCGATTCTTCTTCCGGTTCCGATTCTTCTTCCGGTTCCGACTCTTCTTCCGGTTTCTCTTCGGGAACTTGTGAATCAGTCCACAAATCATTCCAATTTACATTTGACTCTTCATTATTATTAGGTGAGTCAATGGGACTTGTTCTAGAGGTAGACATCTATCACATAATATCAAACACGTTAAGAGATTAATATATCACATAATATTCATATGTTAAAAATATATAGTTTCCAACAAAAATGTTAAGCAATCATTTTTAAAGAAAACACGGTCGAAGTCCAGACTCACTAATGCATCCTAACAAACTCGATAAGACACACTAATGCAAATTTTCTGGTTCTCTAAGACCAACGCTCGGATACCAACTGAAATGTCCCGTTCTTATTGATTAAAAACGTTCCATATTAATTGATTTCGTTGCGAGGTTTTGACCTCTATATGAGACGTTTTTCAAAGACTGCATTCATTTTTAAACAAACCATAACCTTTATTTCATCAATAAAGGTTTAAAAAGCTTTACGTAGATTATCAAATAATGATAATCTAAAATATCCTGTTTACACACGACCATTACATAATGGTTTACAATACAAATATGTTACAACAAAATAAGTTTCTTGAATGCAGTTTTTACACAATATCATACAAGCATGGACTCCAAATCTTGTCCTTATTTAAGTATGCGACAGCGGAAGCTCTTAATAATCACCTGAGAATAAACATGCTTAAAACGTCAACAAAAATGTTGGTGAGTTATAGGTTTAACCTATATATATCAAATCGTAACAATAGACCACAAGATTTCATATTTCAATACACATCCCATACATAGAGATAAAAATCATTCATATGGTGAACACCTGGTAACCGACAATAACAAGATGCATATATAAGAATATCCCCATCATTCCGGGACACCCTTCGGATATGATATAAATTTCGAAGTACTAAAGCATCCGGTACTTTGGATGGGGTTTGTTAGGCCCAATAGATCTATCTTTAGGATTCGCGTCAATTAGGGTGTCTGTTCCCTAATTCTTAGATTACCAGACTTAATAAAAAGGGGCATATTCGATTTCGATAATTCAACCATAGAATGTAGTTTCACGTACTTGTGTCTATTTTGTAAATCATTTATAAAACCTGCATGTATTCTCATCCCAAAAATATTAGATTTTAAAAGTGGGACTATAACTCACTTTCACAGATTTTTACTTCGTCGGGAAGTAAGACTTGGCCACTGGTTGATTCACGAACCTATAACAATATATACATATATATCAAAGTATGTTCAAAATATATTTACAACACTTTTAATATATTTTGATGTTTTAAGTTTATTAAGTCAGCTGTCCTCGTTAGTAACCTACAACTAGTTGTCCACAGTTAGATGTACAGAAATAAATCGATAAATATTATCTTGAATCAATCCACGACCCAGTGTATACGTATCTCAGTATTGATCACAACTCAAACTATATATATTTTGGAATCAACCTCAACCCTGTATAGCTAACTCCAACATTCACATATAGAGTGTCTATGGTTGTTCCGAAATATATATAGATGTGTCGACATGATAGGTCGAAACATTGTATACGTGTCTATGGTATCTCAAGATTACATAATATATAATACAAGTTGATTAAGTTATGGTTGGAATAGATTTGTTACCAATTTTCACGTAGCTAAAATGAGAAAAATTATCCAATCTTGTTTTACCCATAACTTCTTCATTTTAAATCCGTTTTGAGTGAATCAAATTGCTATGGTTTCATATTGAACTCTATTTTATGAATCTAAACAAAAAAAGTATAGGTTTCTAGTCGGAAAAATAAGTTACAAGTCGTTTTTGTAAAGGTAGTCATTTCAGTCGAAAGAACGACGTCTAGATGACCATTTTAGAAAACATACTTCCACTTTGAGTTTAACCATAATTTTTGGATATAGTTTCATGTTCATAATAAAAATCATTTTCTCAGAATAACAACTTTTAAATCAAAGTTTATCATAGTTTTTAATTAACTAACCCAAAACAGCCCGCGGTGTTACTACGACGGCGTAAATCCGGTTTTACGGTGTTTTTCGTGTTTCCAGGTTTTAAATCATTAAGTTAGCATATCATATAGATATAGAACATGTGTTTAGTTGATTTTAAAAGTCAAGTTAGAAGGATTAACTTTTGTTTGCGAACAAGTTTAGAATTAACTAAACTATGTTCTAGTGATTACAAGTTTAAACCTTCGAATAAGATAGCTTTATATGTATGAATCGAATGATGTTATGAACATCATTACTACCTTAAGTTCCTTGGATGAACCTACTGGAAAAGAGAAAAATGGATCTAGCTTCAATGGATCCTTGGATGGCTCAAAGTTCTTGAAGCAAAATCATGACACGAAAACAAGTTCAAGTAAGATCATCACTTGAAATAAGATTGTTATAGTTATAGAAATTGAACCAAAGTTTGAATATGATTATTACCTTGTATTAGAATGATAACCTACTGTAAGAAACAAAGATTTCTTGAGGTTGGATGATCACCTTACAAGATTGGAAGTGAGCTAGCAAACTTGAAAGTATTCTTGATTTTATGAAACTAGAACTTTTGGAATTTATGAAGAACACTTAGAACTTGAAGATAGAACTTGAGAGAGTTCAATTAGATGAAGAAAATTGAAGAATGAAAGTGTTTGTAGGTGTTTTTGGTCGTTGGTGTATGGATTAGATATAAAGGATATGTAATTTTGTTTTCATGTAAATAAGTCATGAATGATTACTCATATTTTTGTAATCTTATGAGATATTTCATGCTAGTTGCCAAATGATGGTTCCCACATGTGTTAGGTGACTCACATGGGCTGCTAAGAGCTGATCATTGGAGTGTATATACCAATAGTACATACATCTAAAAGCTGTGTATTGTACGAGTACGAATACGGGTGCATACGAGTAGAATTGTTGATGAAACTGAACGAGAATGTAATTGTAAGCATTTCTGTTAAGTAGAAGTATTTTGATAAGTGTATTGAAGTCTTTCAAAAGTGTATAAATACATATTAAAACACTACATGTATATACATTTTAACTGAGTCGTTAAGTCATCGTTAGTCGTTACATGTAAGTGTTGTTTTGAAACCTTTAGGTTAACGATCTTGTTAAATGTTGTTAACCCAATGTTTATACTATCAAAAGAGATTTTAAATTATTATATTATCATGATATTATCATGTATGAATATCTCTTAATATGATATATATACATTAAATGTCTTTACAACGATAATCGTTACATATATGTCTCGTTTAAAAATCATTAAGTTAGTAGTCTTGTTTTTACATATGTAGTTCATTGTTAATATACTTAATGATATTTTTACTTATCATAGTATCATGTTAACTATATATATATCCATATATATGTCATCATATAGTTTTTACAAGTTTTAACGTTCGTGAATCACCGGTCAACTTGGGTGGTCAATTGTCTATATGAAACCTATTTCAATTAATCAAGTCTTAACAAGTTTGATTGCTTAACATGTTGGAAACATTTAATCATGTAAATATCAACCTCAATTAATATATATAAACATGGAAAAGTTCGGGTCACTACAAAACCCACATAGAATTAGTTTTAGTACTTGTGCATATTTCGTAAAACATTTATAAAACAACGCATGTATTCTCAGCCCAAAATATTTAAAGTTAAAAAGGGGACTATATACTCACCTAATGTATTTTGTAGTAAAAATACATATAACGTCATTGAACAAATATAAGGTTGGCCTCAGATTATCCTATATCAATTGTATATTTATTAATACACATAATTGTAAGCGAATAGATTTATATATATATAATAAGTTATTAGTTAATATGTATATATGTCTCATATATTCTTTTTGTATATGAAAATATTGATTTTGTTATGTTATATGTATTAAATATATTTTTATATATATCAGTTGTTTAAAAAAATAGTTATTATAATTACACTAAATGTGATAATCATTATAATACTGATAATATTAATAATAATAATTATATTAATAATAATAATGATTTCAATAATTATAAATATGATAATAATGCTAATATTAGTGATAAATATAGTAAATTGTATTATGATAGTAATAATAAAACTAATAATACTTATAACTATGTTAGTGATACTAATTATAATGCTAATTATAATTTTAGTAATATTAACAATAACTAATAATAAAGATAATAATAATAACAATAATAATAATTAATAATAAAAATAACAAATAGGAACTACCTCACATAAATGAACTTTAAAAAAAAATGCCACCAGAGGGTCTCGAACCCGAGACCTCTTGATAACACACAAACACCATCTGCCATTCGTCTGACTTTATATTTCTGTTATATTTCGTGTTTTAATTTCTTTTAACCCGTCATTTACATCAACAATCTGGCCCAACAGCATGTTTATTGGATTTCAAGGGTTACAGCCCAACTAAATCAGCAGCCCAGTAATCGGTTTAAATTGAATGGCTGGAAGTTTGTTTTCCTGTCGGTGGAAAATGAAAAGAAACAACAAAAAGTATTCGCTTTCTTTACAGCTCGATATCATTATAATATAATTCGCTATCATTATCATCAATGATATCATATCCCGTAATCATCATCATTCGTATCATCATCATGTTTAACACTTATCATCAATCGTATCATCATTATCATTGATTCAACATCGTCACTGAATTAGAAACAGAAGCAGGTACACAGCTTTTGAAACACGAAGCAGGAGTTGCATCTGTTGCAGCAACCATTCGATGAAAATAAAAGAAACTGTAATCGTAGCAGGTGCAGCTGGATCATACGTGTGATGGTGGTTATATAGTTATCTTTGGGTGTCGAATAGAAAATTAGAAGTGGATTAGTAGTTTCAATGAAGAGAGAGAGATATAGAGAGGGGTAAAGGTGGCGGTTTGGTGCTGGAGAACAAACAGAAATAGAATAGCAGCTGCAATAGTAATACAACAACGGTGTGTTTGGTTGTCGATGGTTGTCTCGGTTCAAAAACAAGAACAGGTTTTATCATGGTGTAAGGATAATAATTGTGAGTGCGGGTTTGGTGACTTTTGGTTAGATAATAAAGGCAGTATCGAACGGTAATATAATTCGCGGGTTGTAGCTGAATGAAACTAAGTTAGCACTAGTTTTGTTCGATGGTTATGGTACTCAGGGTATTGTAATCGAATAAGTAGCAGATAATAGATTGAAGGTGGTGATGGAGAATAAAAGATTAGAAATGAAGAATGGTGAAGTGAGTTTTTGGTTTACAATTGCAGCCCCAATACGTTTATAATGTGATGACTGATAATTACTACAGAGTTAAGATTTGTTTGCCTTTGTTTCCTAGCTAGGATTGGTAGACAAGATTTTTCAATCGTACAGAAAAATATATAAAAGTTAGATATCAGTTGTAATCATATTTGGAGTGTTCCTAGTGTCTGAATCTGGTTCATACGAATTTTAAACAGTCAGAAGCAGATGGATAGCGATTTTCAACTGACTTTGTATTTATCTATTATTTATATACGTATATAACTGTATATGTACATTTATATCTATATTTGTTTATAAAAAAAACTTTTTATTTGTCAGTATATACATATACATATTTGCTATATTAATTCTTGTAATATATAAATATATAAATCTGTGAATGAGATTAATAAGAATAATAATGATAATATAATTACTATTAATTAATAATATTATTATTATCAAATAATACTAATAATACAAATGATATTAATAATATAGTTAATAATATTGATAAAGGTAATAATAATAATCAAAATTATATTTTCAATCATTCTTATAATCATATTTATATTTATCATCTTTATTAATTTCAATTATTATGTATACACTTTCATTTATATTTATATGTATGTATATATATATATATATATATATATATATATATATGTATATATATATGTATATATATATATATATTTACAAAATCATTTACACATAATTGCTCGTGAATCGTCGGGCACAGTCAAAAGAGTAATTGATTATTCGAATATAGATTTCAAAATTTCTAGACTCAATATTACAGATTTTGCTTATCGTGTCGAAATCATATAAAGATTATAGTTTAAATTTGGTCGGAAATTTCTGGGTCATTACAACTTGACGTTAACTTTACGTAACATGACGTTAACTTGACGTTAACATGATGTTAACTTGACGTTAACTTTACTTAACTTGACGTTAGCTTGACGTTAACGTGACATTAACTTGACGTTAGGTTTACGTAACATGACGTTAGGTTTACGTTAACATGACATTAGCATTACGTAACATGACATTAGCTTTACGTAACATGACGTTAACTTGGCGTTAGCTTTACGTAACATGACTATAACTTGACGTTGGTTGTACGTAACACGACGTTTACTTGACGTTTGCTTTACGTTATATTGACGTTAACATGACGTTAGCTTTACGTAGCGTGACATTAACTTGACGTTAACATTACGTTAACTTGACATTAACTTGACATTAACTTGACGTTAACATGACGTTAACTTGATGTTAACTTTACGTAACATGACGTTAATTTGGCGTTAACATGACGTTAACATGACGTTAAATTTACGTAACATGATGTTTACTTGACGTTAACATGACGTTAACTTGACGTTAACATGACATAAACTTGACATTAACATGACGTTAACTTGACGTTAACTTGACGTAACATGACAGTAACTTGACATTTACTTTACGTTAACATGACGTTAACTTGACGTTAACATGGCGTTAACTTGACATTTACTTGACGTTAACTTGACATTAACTTGATGTTAACTTGACGTTAACTTGATGTTAGCTTTACGTAAGAAGACGTTAACTTGACGTTAGGTTTACGTAACATGACGTTAACTTTACGTAACAATACGTTAACTTGACATTAGCTTTACGTTGTTTATACCGCCGTATCAAAATCACTGATGTATAAAGTGTGAGAATAAAAAAGTGATTCGAGTGAAGTGTGATTTTATTTCAAGTTATGTATTGCTTGAGGACAAGCAACGTTCAAGTGTGGGGATATTTGATAGTGCTCCAAACGAACATATATTTAGTAGCAATATCCTCCCAATATGTAAATTATTTAGTTGTAATTGTCCTATTTTAAGTTGTAATCGTTTATAATAAATAAGTGCGAAGACAAAAGGCGAAAACGAAGATTTGAAGACGCAAACGTCCAAAAAGCTCAAATGTACAAGATACAATCTAAGTGGTTCAATTTATTGATGAGAAACGTCTAAAAATGACAAAAGTACAAGTTGCGGAACGCAAAGTACAAGATATTAAATTATACGAAAAGGCGTTCGAAAATCCGAAACCGGGACATGAGTCAACTATCAATGCCCGACGCAACGGACTAAAAATTACAAGTCTACTATGCACAAGAATATAATATAATATATAAATAATTATATTAATTATTTATATTTTATATTTATATATTTATTATGTCGACAAGCTAGGAGCCAAAAGTTTGTGAGCTGGAAAATCAAACTCCACGACTCGCGGAGTTTGAAGGCCAAAAACTCCACGACTCGCGGAGCTGTCAGAAATAAAAAACCCCTATAAAAGGCCATGCATTCGTTCGATTTTAATATAAAATAATAATAATAATAATAATACTCCGTAGTATAATATAAATAATATATATATATATATATATATATATATATATATATATATATATATATATATATATATATATATATATATATATATATATATAGTATAGATTAGTGTTATATTAGATTAGTTTGGGTTATGTAAAAGTTATTTTTACGGGTTTTAAAGTCGGAGCTCTGTCCGTGTAACACTACGCGATAAATAATCAATGTAAGCTATGTTCTCCTTTTTAATTTAATGTCTCGTAGCTAAGTTATTATTATGCTTATTTAAATCGAAGTAATCATGATGTTGGACTAATTACTAAAATTGGGTAATTGGGCTTTGTACCATAATTGAGGTTTGGACAAAAGAACGACACTTGTGGAAATTAGACTATGGGCTATTAATGGGCTTTATATTTGTTTAACTAAATGATAGTTTGTTAATTTTAATATAAAGATTTACAATTGGACGTCCCTATAAATAACCATATACACTCAATCGGACACGATGGGCGGAATATTTATATGTACGAATAATCGTTCATTTAACTGGACACGGGAATGGATTAATAGTCACTAGAATTATTAAAACAGGGGTGAAATTATATACAAGGACACTTGGTGTAATTGTTAACAAAGTATTAAAACCTTGGGTTACACGCAGTTGATATCCTGGTGTAATTATTAAACAAAGTATTAAAACCTTGTTACAGTTTAAGTCCCCAATTAGTTGGAATATTTGACTTCGGGTATAAGGATAATTTGACGAGGACACTCGCTGAAAGGACCCGTCCTAATCCACCCGGACGAAGTCCAGATCGATTATAAATGATTCATAACAGTTGATTACATCGCGAGGTACTTGACCTCTATATGATACATTTTTACAAACATTGCATTCGTTTTTGAAAAGACAATCTTCCATTACATCGAAAGTTGACGACATGCATGCCATCTCATAATATATCCAACTATAATTGACTTAATAATAATCTTGATGAATGTAGCGACCCGACAAAATCGTCATTTGACGGCGCCGACTACTTAGGTCCCGTTACGTGGTCATAAGTCTTTAAAATAACGTTTGACCAAAATTTGTCGCATTCATTGCAAAAGTAAAGATTGTTCCCTAGTTTACAAGAATTGTTCATCCAAAAGTTACGTTACAAAGTTATAAGTACAAATGAAACCTATGCGACACAATTTAAAAGTAGCCAAAAGATGCTCCATGTATGCATAAATACTCGACATCCAAAGCAAGTATCAAAATAATGAGCGGAAGCATGTAACACATATCGTTCAAAGACCTGAGAAAAACATAGAAATCTGTCAACGAAAACGTTGGTGAAATCATAGGTTTAAGTAAGTAAGTGAGTAAATAAGTAGATTGAACCACAAGATTTGCAACATCGAAATAATAGTTAACCATTCCAAAATTTGTTTCACGAGCACCCAATTATCAATGCTTAACATTTCTCCCATTGAACCCCATCACCTTAGTGTTAGAACATACACTGATTCTCGAAAATATATTTCATTTGTAGACGGTAGCGAACCGTCTGAATGAGGGTTTGTCAAACCCATATGGATCCACATAACATAAGTTCACGCTTACACCCGGCAAGTGTAACTAATGATAATTGAATTGAGGATTTTGTTCTAAACTCGTATGTAGAATGTTTGTTTTCCTGTACTTGAGTTCACTTAGTAAAAAGAAACGTTTATGTTTTCTCATCCCAAATGTAAATTCAAAAGAGTAAAAGTGGGTCTATGATCTCACCTTGAGTGCACGAGTAATAAAGTACTTCAATAAGTAAACGTGTGCAAAGAATAATGCTAGTCTTGACCTAAACAAGTAAGTTGTATCAATAATGGTAAACGCGGTTGGTCAAGGATGTTCAATTAGTCCTATGGCTCGTTACGACTCGATTAAGTAGTATGTGAATCAAATTGTCAAGTTTCATGCAAGATACAAGTATAGAAGCAAGTTAGAGAGATTGCATAAGTATTCGGTTAGGTTTGGCTATAAGTCAAACTTGGTCGGGTCAAAGTCAATGAAAAAGTCAACACGTTCGGGTCGGGTCCCGAACTATTTTTCTGAGGTTTTTAATCATATATAAGCATGTTAGTCAAGTTTCATGTTAATCGGAGGTGCGTAGCATAGTTAGAATTAATCGAAAAACGACCAAATTGGACAGCACCTGATAGGCCATCTGGACGGCGTCCAAAATGGCTGGACGGCGTCCAGTATTGAAGTACTGGACGGCGTCTAAAAGACTGGACGGCATCCAAGTCTGAAGGGTTGGACGGCGTCCAAGAATCTGGACGGCGTCCAGATCTGTATCCAGGCCCTGTTTTGCTGCAACAAAGAAATGCACGAACCAAAACTCAAACAATCCCAATTTATGACCAGCAAACAATCAAAACATGTATCCTATATCATCGGGAAGGTATTTTGACAAAGGATACAGCTAACCACATATCATCAATCGAGTTTATCATTTACAATAACTGAATTCTCGTCAAGTGATCATTTAGAGTTCGTTTTCCAAGTTTCAAGTTCACAACTTCATTTCATGATTCGGTAGTCCAATCTACACATACGATATGCCGTTTCAAAGGTAATTAAACGTACATTGCAACTAAACACTTACTAACAACATTAACAAGCATTCAATGCATCAAAAGTTCATTTTAAGGTTCATCAAACCCTAATTAAGAATCACAAAATCAATAATCATGTTAACGCAAGGTTTTCATATCATCCAACAAACCAAAACGAAACTAACAATGCTAGTAACACTTTTAACACAATGGGTTTAGCATCTAACAACATTTAATCAATCAAAATCAAAGATTAAACTAACCCATTTCAAGTGTTCATGCTAGTTACACCAAATAACAAGATCGAGCATACAAATTACATACACGACATCACAAAGAGCCATAGACACTAACTAACATCATTTCAAGTCAAAAACACGAATTTAAAGAAATCTAGAGTTTTAGAAATGTTACCCAAACGAGATGAAGTTGGTACCAAAATGAAGAGGATGAAGAGAGGATCACGAATATGTAATTTATTTTGTTGCTAGCTCCCTAAATCGAATTTGGATGATGATTTTGTGTTTGAAGGTTTTGAGAGCATAAAAAGGGAAGTAAGAAAAAGAGATAGAGAGAAATGGGAGGTTGGTGGTGGATGGTGGGTTACTAGTTAGCCAAGTTTGCCCGAGTGGCGAGATTAGTCCCTCGCGTTTGTAGTCGGGTGCGGGAATTACCTAAACGGAATATTTTAAAACGCGTATTAACGGAGGATGTTAAAATCCAATAACGGAAAAATATTAAGAATGTTAGCTAACGGAGGATACGAATTTAGTTACGAAGGATATTATTAAAATAAAAAGACGGGCGTTAAAATAATTTAACGGAAAAATGCGGGATGTTACATTACCCACACCTTAAAAGAAATTTCGTCCCGAAATTTAGTTGGAAGTAATAGTCGATGTCTCTTCCTTGAGACCTTGCATTGTCAATGCTATGAATAAGTGAAGATACGTCCTTGGGCATTCCCACGAATTTGGACAGTCGGGGTTTTATGTTGTATTAAGGCTTGGTTTTACGATCCACAATTTCAACCGGTCTTTCTACGAAGAGGAGTTGTCATCAATAGTAAGTTTATCTAGAAGGATAGCACGTTCCTGTTCCGCAGGACACGTATCTAAGTTTGTTACATGGAACGTAAGGTAAACGGAAACTTAATTGAGTCGGAAGTTCTAAACGGTAGGAAGCGGTTCCAATACGCCCCAAGATTTCAAAAGGATCAATATTGCGGATATAAATTTCCTCGATTTCCCGAAACGGATTACACCTTTCCAAGGTGTGGTTTTCAATATTACACGGTTACTGACTTTAAATTTGAGAGATTTTCATCTAACATTGGTATAACTCCTTTGGCGACCACGGGCCGTCTTGAGCCCTTCTCCGACTTGAACTATCTCAAAGGTTATTTCTTGAATGATTTCGGATCTGATGATTTTCTTGTCACCTACTTCGGTCCAACGAATAGGAGAACAACATTTGTGGTTATATAAAGTTTCGAAAAGTGCGCGTTAACACACGAGTGGTAACTACTGTTGTAAGAGGGATCAACTAAAGGCGACAATACAAGTTTGTAACTTGTCTTTCCAAGATGTAAATTGTTCGTTTGCTTAGCTCGTCTATTTGTGGAAGATACGCAGTACTCACGTCTAAACGTGTTCCGAAGGCTTCTTGTAAACAAGATGTGTAACAAGTATTTTCGATCCGGGATAATTGACAATGATACACCGTGTTGGAATATAATTTCTTAAGATATGCTTGGACAAGTTAGTTAGGGTTCGAAAGCGTTTGTTGGAACAGGTTTCTTGTCGGCTACTGAAAAATATTCGTAAGGGCTAGTCACCCTCGTGGCGAATACTAGTAACACGTGAAGAGTCTCTCTCTCCATTGAGAAATTATATAAAAAGGTTTCCGTATACGGAAGTACGAGCGAAAAGATAGGAGTGAAATGAGAACTTAGAATAGGATGAGTTCACATTTTGAGGTAGCCATATCGCGCATCTAGTGGCCAAATGTTGAGACTTGGTAGGAAACGAGATAGTACACGTAGTTGTATAGCTCGAGGTTGAGTAGTAGTTGGCCGTATAACAGAAGCACAAGGACGTTAAGTCAAAGAAGAAAGGGGTATCCTTGGATTGTGTGTTATCTTTGGTCCCAGTAATATCAGACGGTAACAGTGAAATAGCAGAGCTATGTATCGTGGTACGCGATGACGAGAAGATTGATCGGATCCATAAATAAGTATTCAAATTCTCCGTGTAAAATAACGAATTTCAGCTTCCTTGATTTCGAGTCGAGAGGGGTTGCCTTTCAGGCGTTCACGTAGAAGTATTTCTATATTTGAGTTCCAGTTTGTGCCACACGAATTTATCTAGTAAGGTTGGTGTGAAAAATCACGTTCAAAGTCCGGACACGGAAAATGTTTAATTCTTTCCCTTAGTACGTTAACGAGGTTAAGGACGAGCGATACGGGAAAAATCAGAAATTAATCTTTGGTAATAATCGCGAGATCCAAAATTTTACGAATACAAGTCGGAGTCGTGAGGGTTTCTCCAAAATTAATTAATTAATTAAATTTTTTTTTTTTTTTTTGTGAGATCTACTGTAATACCTTGACCACTAACAACATGGTTTAGAATTTGGACTTCGTTTAACCAAAATTCTCACTTGGAGAATTCGGCATAGAGTTGCTCTTTTCTCAAGAGTTCGAGCGTAAGACGGAGACGTTGTTCGTTTTTCCTTTCCGCTTGAATAGCTTAAAACATCAATTATAAGTACGGTAACGGATTTGTCTAGATAAGTTTGCATACGCGGTTCCGGAGGTCTATGAATACGGGCGGAGCCTTAGATAAACTGAACGGAACTTAAAGAAATTTATAACTATCGTAGCGAGTTCGGAAAGCGGTTTAGGAGACATCTTCTCCCTTAACCCTCAATTGATGATAACCAGAATGAAGGTCGATTTTAGAATATACGCGAGATCCGTGTAACGGTTCAAGAGGTTGTTGATACGGGGAAGAGGATATCAGTTCTTAAACGGAAATTATTTAGTTCACTAAAATCACATATATGTGGGGAAAACATTCCCTTCCTAACGTATAGGTTTTGGGCTCCCTAGTTCTATAGATGTCAAATCAAAGTTCAAATTACCTACCCAATAAGTTTGACGTACACTCTCCGATAAATTTGTCGGTACGCAATAGTTTTCCGTTGGTCACTTGAATGGCCTAAGTAATATCTAGGGGGTGGTGGAGTGCAAATAGTAGGCTCCAAAGCCTTGGATACAAAACATTTATCGACATCCGAATCGAATAAACATGAAGTATAGGAGTTGTTAAGAAGAAACGTACCCGTGACTAGTTCAGTGTCATCCCGGGCTTCCTCGGTGTTGATGTTGAAAGCTCGGCCGCGCGTGTTGGGGTTATCTTTCTTCTTTGGGCATGCATTTCTATAATGACCCGTTTGGCCACATTCGTAACAAGTGCCCGTCTTTGGTGCATTGGGCCACTTTCGAGCGACGGGAGTGGCACTTTTACAATCGTTGGCCTTATGACCAATTCCTTGGCACCGATGGCAAATTAGCTTACTACATTCACCAAAGTGATGTTTGTTGCATTTGTTGCAAAGAGGTAGGTTTCCGGCATAACCCTTCTTGCCGTCGGTGGTGAAAGATTTCTTGGCAAAGTTATTGTTGTTTGATTGGGGAGCTTCCCATTTTCTTTTGTTGTTACCCGACTTGTCCTCGACTTTAGGTGATGGTACTACGATTTCATCCACCGTCTCTATCAATTTGCGGGCCATGTTCAAAGCTTCTTGATGATTAGGGGGTTTGGATGACATTACTCCGTGTTTGATGTTCTTTGGAAGACCATCCATGTAAAGTTCAACCCTTAAAGACTCGGGGTTTACAAGGTTTGGGCACATCAAGGCTAGTTCAGAAAATCGTTGATTATAGGCCTTGAGATCGTTTCCGACCGCTTTTAGAGTTCTTAGCTCTTGTTCGAGCTTTCGGGTTTCCTCGCGCGGAAAGTATTCGGTGATCATCTTTCCTTTCAAATCGGACCAAGAGAGAGCGTGGGGTTCATCGGTACCCACCGATTGTACATAGGTGTTCCACCAAGTGAGAGTGACGCCAGAGAAAGTGTGAGTGGAGTACTTGACCTTGTCTTGGTCCCGACAACCGCTTATGCTAAAAACGGCTTCCGTTTGCTCAAACCATCGAGTGAGAGCAACCGGTCCTCCGGTTCCATCGAAAGTGTGAGGTTTGCACCCCATGAAAGCTTTATAGGAGCATCCCTCGTTTGAGTTACCGGCTCCATTGTTGTTGTTGTTGTTGTTGTGGTGGTTGTTATTATTATTGTTGTTGGATGAGTGACCGGCCATGGCCGCATCTACGGCGGTGGCTATCATGCGTTGTAGAGCTTGTTCGGGAGTTTCACGGCGTGGCGCACGGCGAGGAGGCATTGTTCCTTCAAAACAAAAGAATACCGTTGGTTAGTATTCTAAATAATACTAACCGTGATATGGAATAAAGATAGAGAGAAAATTTTCCTTGACTCGCCTTAGATTCTTTATGCCACAATGTCGGAACGTTCATATCAGTCACCGTAATATAATCCCAGAAATTATATTACCCTGATTCATATGTGCATTCGACATCATTTCATATAGTCAAGGTGGCGTGTCAATCAAATTAAACAACGTGAGCTTAAGATGAACTAAGAGTAGATATGAGTAGAAGCGTTCGAGTATAAATGCACAAGTAGTCAAGTAATTCCTACTTCAAGTCTATATGCCGGTTGTAGTCTAGACTCACCAATGTACCCTATGACTCGAGGTTGACACCAATGAACTCTAAATCCCTACAACCAACGCTCTGATACCATCTGTAGCGACCCGACAAAATCGTCATTTGACGGCGCCGACTACTTAGGTCCCGTTACGTGGTTATAAGTCTTTAAAATAACGTTTGACCAAAATTTGTCGCATTCATTGCAAAAGTAAAGATTGTTCCCTAGTTTACAAGAATTGTTCATCCAAAAGTTACGTTGCAAAGTTATAAGTACAAATGAAACCTATGCGACACAATTTAAAATTAGCCAAAAGATGCTCCATGTATGCATAAATACTCGACATCCAAAGCAAGTATCAAAATAATGAGCGGAAGCATATAACACATATCGTTCAAAGACCTGAGAAAAACATAGAAATCTGTCAACGAAAACGTTGGTGAAATCATAGGTTTAAGTAAGTAAGTGAGTAAATAAGTAGATTGAACCACAAGATTTGCAACATCGAAATAATAGTTAACCATTCCAAAATTTGTTTCACGAGCACCTAATTATCAATGCTTAACATTTCTCCCATTGAACCCCATCACCTTAGTGTTAGAACATACACTGATTCTCGAAAATATATTTCATTCGTAGACGGTAGCGAACCGTCTGAATGAGGGTTTGTCAAACCCATATGGATCCACATAACATAAGTTCACGCTTACACCCGGCAAGTGTAACTAATGATAATTGAATTGAGGATTTTGTTCTAAACTCGTATGTAGAATGTTTGTTTTCCTGTACTTGAGTTCACTTAGTAAAAAGAAACGTTTATGTTTTCTCATCCCAAATGTAAATTCAAAAGAGTAAAAGTGGGACTATGATCTCACCTTGAGTGCACGAGTAATAAAGTACTTCAACAAGTAAACGTGTGCAAAGAACAATGCTAGTCTTGACCTAAACAAGTAAGTTGTATCAATAATAGTAAACGCGATTGGTCAAGGATGTTCAATTAGTCCTATGGCTCGTTACGACTCGATTAAGTAGTATGTGAATCAAATTGTCAAGTTTCATGCAAGATACAAGTATAGAAGCAAGTTACAGAGATTGCATAAGTATTCGGTTAGGTTTGGCTATAAGTCAAACTTGGTCGGGTCAAAGTCAACGAAAAAGTCAACACGTTCGGGTCGGGTCCCGAACTATTTTTCTGAGATTTTTAATCATATATAAGCATGTTTGTCAAGTTTCATGTTAATCGGAGGTGCGTAGCATAGTTAGAATTAATCGAAAAACGACCAAATTGGACAGCACCTGATAAGCCATCTGGACGGCGTCCAAAATGGCTGGACGGCGTCCAGTATTGAAGTACTAGATGGCGTCCAAAAGACTAGACGGCGTCCAAGTCTGAAGGGCTGGACGGCGTCCAAGAATCAGGACGGCGTCCAAATCTGTATCCAGGCCCTGTTTTGCTGCAACAAAGAAATGCACGAACCAAAACTCAAACAATCCCAATTTATGACCCGCAAACAATCAAAACATGTATCCTATATCATCGGGAAGGTATTTTGACAAAGGATACAAGTAACCACATATCATCAATCGAGTTTATCATTTACAAAAACCGAATTCTCGTCAAGTGATCATTTAGAGTTCGTTTTCCAAGTTTCAAGTTCACAACTTCATTTCATGATTCGGTAGTCCAATCTACACATACGATATGCCATTTCGAAGGTAATTAAACGTACATTGCAACTAAACACTTACTAACAACATTAACAAGCATTCAATGCATCAAAAGTTCATTTTAAGGTTCATCAAACCCTAATTAAGAATCACAAAATCAATAATCATGTTAACGCAAGGTTTTCATATCATCCAACATACCAAAACGAAACTAACAATGCTAGTAACACTTTTAACACAATGGGTTTAACATCTAACAACATTTAATCAATCAAAATCAAAGATTAAACTAACCCATTTCAAGTGTTCATGCTAGTTACACCAAATAACAAGATCGAGCATACAAATTACATACACGACATCAAAATGAGCCATAGACACTAACTAACCTCATTTCAAGTCAAAAACACGAATTTAGAGAAATCTAGAGTTTTAGAAATGTTACCCAAACGAGATGAAGTTGGTACCAAAATGAAGAGGATGAAGAGAGGATCACGAATATGTAATTTATTTTGTTGCTAGCTCCCTAAATCAAATTTGGATGATGATTTTGTGTTTGAAGGTTTTGAGAGCATAAAAAGGGAAGTAAGAAAAAGAGATAGAGAGAAATGGGAGGTTGGTGGTGGATGGTGGGTTACTAGTTAGCCAAGTTTACCCGAGTGGCGAGATTAGTCCCTCGCGTTTGTAGTCGGGTGCAGGAATTACCTAAACGGAATATTTTAAAACGTGTATTAACGGAGGATGTTAAAATCCAATAACGGAAAAATATTAAGAATGTTAGCTAACGGAGGATACGAATTTAGTTACGAAGGATATTATTAAAATAAAAAGACGGGCGTTAAAATAATTTAACGGAAAAATGCGGGATGTTACAATGAACTCAACGACTCGAATGCAACGTCTTTTGAAATATGTCATGAATGACTCCAAGTAATATCTCTAGAATGAGCAAATGCACAGCGGAAGGTTTCTTTAATACCTGAGAATAAACATGCTTTAAAGTGTCAACCAAAAAGTTGGTGAGTTCATTAGTTTAACATAAGTAATCATTTCATAATTTCAATAGACCACAAGATTTCATATTTCCATTTCTCATAAGCATACGTCCCATACATAGAGACAAAAATATCATTCATATGGATTGAACACCTGGTAACCGACATTCACAATGTGTATATAAGAATATCCCCATCATTTCGGGATCCTCCTTCGGACATGATATAAATTTCGAAGTACTAAAGCATCCGGTACTTTGGATGGGGCTTGTTGGGCCCGATAGATCTATCATTAGAGTTTGCGTCAATTAGGGTGTCTGTTCCCTAATTATTAAATTGTCAGACTTAATAAAAAGGGGCATATTCGATTTCGATCATTCAATCATATAATGTAGTTTCGATTACTTGTGTCTATTTCGTAAAACATTTATAAAAATTTCGCATGTATTCTTAGCCCAAAAATATAAAGGGTAAAAAGGCAAATGAAACTCACCTAATGTATTTTGTAGTAAAAATACATATAACGACATTGAACAAACGTAGGGTTGGCCTCGAATTCACGAACCTATATTATTCATATATATATATATATATATATTAAAACATATAATCGTAATTGAGCAATTATATATATATTTGGTTATTAATAATATACTTGTTATTTAGATAAGTTTAATATATTTAGTGACAACAAAATAATAATTTTAGTAAGAATGATAATAATAATAATAATAATAATAATAATAATAATAATAATAATAATAATAATAATAATAATAATAATAATAATAATAATAATAAATTTAATAATACTAATGATTATATTAATGATATTAATGCTACTATATATAATAATACCTATGTTACTGATAATAATAATAATAATAATAATAATAATAATAATAATAATAATAATAATAATAATAATAATAATAATAATAATAATAATAATAATAATAATAATAATAATAATAATAATAATAATAATAATAATAATAATAATAATAATAATAATAATAATAATACTAAAAGTGATACTAATTCTAATATTAATCATGGTATTTATGTTCTCCTGATAATACATATATTAGTTGTTAAAACAATTATAATAATAACAATGATAATAATAATAATTCTAAAGATAACATTTTTATTACTAAGACTAATAATGATAATACTATTAATAACGATATTGTTAATAATGATACCTATGTTAATAATAATAATACTGACTATAATTTTACTACTAATGGTAATAGTTTTAATAATAATAATACTATTATTAATGATAGTAATATTACTTTTCATCATGATAGTGATAATAATAAATAAACCTAGTAATTGTTATAATAATAACTATAAGTGTAACTAAAAATAATAATAATGATAATTACTACTTTATTAGTTATGATAATTATAATAACCTTAATAATAATAATAATATTAATAATAATAATAATGATCATAACAACAATAATAATAATCATTAAATTAGGAAACTACCTCATTAAGCCATAAAAAAAACTGTCCCGAGTCGGGCTCGAACCCACGACCTCACGTCTACCCGAAAACACCCTAGACCACTGCTCCATCGATGCTCTTTCTGATATTTATCCCACACCCACACATATAAACTGTGACTAGTGTTCATCTTCTTCCTCATCAAATTGGAACTCGATCAATACTTATAAATTAAATACAATCAACAACTTAAAAGTTTAGATTTAAAAACATAAACGAAACAAGTTTTAGCTAATTATGATATCATTGTTTTAAAAGCAAAATAAAAATAAAAAATAAAGTTGCTGAGCAGCGACGGTAACACAGAGAGAAAAAAATTTGATTTCGACATTGCAACGTTTTTAGACTTCGAAATCTTCATAAACTATCTTTCAAATCGACAATGGAATACACGAGAATCATCAATTACATCAGAATCGTAACCTATTACTCGAATTTGTTCATAGAAAATCATTTGACTTTTTGATATCAAAACTTTGACTTGAAAATTCTTATTCGATATTAGAAATTGATGGATGAAACTTTGCAGAAACATTAAGTGTGAGAATCCTAACAAAACTGCATTAACACTTTTTGAAGATTCATAGAAATTGTGTTCATGCTTAAAAATGTTTAACGACAGAGGAAAAAAAATACAGGGTTTTCTTTAATATCGAGTTCATCAATTTGCAGTATATAATATATGTAATTACTTGGGTAATATGACAGTAACAGTTTAGGATTTGATTTGTACCAACTGATATGGAAAGGTATGCTCACGGTTTGAAGAAGAAACAAAAAGAAAAAAATAAAGCAGATGTTGAAAAAAAAAAAATTAAGATCCCACTACTATCTTTATATTTACATTATATATTATATAATAAATAATAATAATAATTATATTAATAACAATTTATTTTACAATAAATAGTAATACAGTTAAATATATTAATAGTAATATTTTTAATATTAATAACCAGTATTATTAATAGCATTCATGATAAATATAACAAGTTGTATTATTTTAATAAAAATAATAAAAATAATACTATTAGTATTACTAGTGATAATGAAAAAAAAAATAATGGTAGTCATGATTTTTAAATAAAGTGATAATAATAATAATAATGTCAATAATATTAATTTTACTCGTACATATCAGGTTTTACATATTCATATATATATTTTATTAATTATTCAAATATTCATATTAGTGTTTATAATGTAACTATTGTTAATAATATTAACATAACGATTCTATTCGAACTTGTAATTCAAATTATTATAATTTATGAATTTCATCCTAGTCACTAATTATATAATATATATTATATAATAACTTATATTAAATATTTAATATTTATGATTTACAATACATATAATATTATTTATGTTCATAATTCATGTATATAAATATATATATATATATTCTACTAGCAACTTATTTGTTCTATATTTTATTTTTACATTAATAATTCCAATTGTTTGGAGTTCATTTTATTAATTCGTATTAATATCTATGTATACTTGTAATTTAGATTTATATCTATATATTTATTTACAAACAATTGTTCGTGAATCGTCGAGAATGGTCAAAAGGTAATTGATTATATAAACACAACATTACAGACTTTGCTTATCGTGTCGAAATCAATAAAGATTAAGTTAAAAATTTGGTCAGAAATTCCCGGGTCATCACAGTACCTACCCGTTAAAGAAATTTCGTCCCGAAATTTGAGAGAGGTGGTCATGGCTAACAATAAAAATGTTTTCATGACGAATATGAGTTGATAACTTGAGTTTTATCATCATTGAGTAATATGGATAAAAAATAATTCGATTATTCGAAGAGTACAAATGAAGCTATTCACAAAAGAATGAAATGAGAAACAAAGATTTGTTTTTAACTTTTGACGTAGTCAGGTTTGAATTCCGGAATTCAAGGGATTTAAAAGAAAATCTTGAAGATCTTTAAGATCTGATTCTTCGGCGAATAAGGAAATTAAAATCTCTCGAATTAAATGCGGTGATCTGCTTCGATTACTATGTCTGATATTTCCATTATAAATTAAACTCTTCCGTTCCATTATTCTCACCATTTCTATACTTTCCTTCTTGTTTTATATATTCAAAGGATTCTGAGAATGCTTAATCCAATTCTGATCCTTGTCCTCATCCTTATTATCGCAAAAATCATTCTCATTTTCCAACTTCCACCAGAGGAATCTGCTTTCTTCTACTTCGCCCTCGGGATTATAATGTTTTTAATTCTCTCGTGTCTTTATGTTGCGATAAACATTGATATACACGGTTTGTAATTTATGTGTTGTTAACGGGCTTTTTATTCTCCCTTATATTTCAAAGCTCTATGCTTTTGTTTTCTCTTCCCGACTTCAAGTCAAGCGAATAATGGTCCAGAATTTGTAGATATAGAGTTTCAAATTATCATAATATACAAGGTAGAAAGGAAAGGTAGTAGCACGATTTGTTTTGTCAAATTATCTGAAACACTGAGAATAGAACTATCAAGAATATATTTTCTTGATATGTTCAGAAGTTAAGCACAATGATAGAGTTATGTAACATGGAACATGATGATGTTATAATCTGTGAATCATCGCGTTCCATTAAGAAACTCAGCATGACTTACTGTAATATAATCACGTTGATCAAGTGTCATTATATTATACTAACTCATGCATCAGTTCCCAACACTACTTCAAAACATTTGTATTTTAAACTCGAAAGTTTACAGAATATAGAAACTAACAGTTTCTATATGATGTAACACTGATAGCACGAAGAGATTAATGATTTCAGATATGATTAGTTATGAAAATATCTTCAGAAATATGGAGGATATTTATAATGAAAGATACGATGATATCTTGGAATTTCTAATATCGATGGATGATGAAGAAGATTTATCCGTAAGGGTTTAGATTCGAAAGCAAGGTATTCGCTAAAGATTTCATCAGAAACAGAATCATTTGGATTCTTTGAAGTCAAACTTATTCTTTGTGATTTGTCCACGGCTTTCTTCATAGTTTCGCATAATCTGCTTTTCGGTACTAAATTTTCTATTGAATGTTTCCAATTAATGATACACAGGAAGCACGAAGAGGTATATAATTTTGAACGAGAATATTTATGAAAATATCCTCAGAAATATCGAAGATATTGATGATGATATTTTGGAATTTCTAAGTTCGATAGTTGATGGAGAAAGATTTTCTGCAAGATTTTAACATGACTTCGGAGCAAGATATTCTCTAAAGATTTCAACGGATCCAGAATTATCTGGATTCTTTGAATATATGGTATGGTCCTTGTATTTTTCCTTGGTCTCCTTCGTGGTTAACTCTATCCGTTTTCCAGTTCCAACGTTTCTGAGCTTTTCCAACATATTATTCTTTATCATCAAACTTCCGACGATTAAATTCGTTTACGGTTGTCTATGGTTTCTGCTGCTTCATTCAACTTTTTCAACATTCAGAGTATTAATTTGTGACTGGGTGCTTTTCAGAATTTCAGAATGAGAGATCATAATTCTAAGAGATAAATGTCATACATATAACTGTTGATGTAGATATGCTGTGAGTTTTCAAAGTACTGATTGCTGATTCCCGGTAATTGTTATGGCAGTTCTCGTTACAAGATGCGGATGAGTATATGATAGGGTTTCAATGAATAAATATAAATATAATGATTTGTCAGAGAGATTTGAGCCAAGGAGCAACGAGGTTGCTGGTACGTCTACTGGTAATATAGTGGAATATAAAAGAATTCTCCGGTATCAAAAGGGTAATCGTATATATCAGGATTATAGTAAGGTTACTTCGAATGAAAAGTCGAAGTTGACTTACTGGAGCTGTGAAAAAATTGGCTACTTTGAAAAGGGATCGTAAAGTTATTTTTGCTAATAAATACCAAAGGATCTGACGCGGCTACGTGTTAAACTTTTACTCAGTTGCCGAGAGTTTCTCTGGTGCATAACTATATGCATAAATCTTTCCTTCCGTAGATGGAGTGCGGTTGATTCATCCTATCGATTGAGGTGTTTTCAAAAATCATGAAAGGTTTGAACGCAGATTGTAATCGTGAAGATACAAATGATGTTTAAGACGAAATCAAGTGGCAACTTGAAGAATTGTTTAGTTTCATATATTATAATCAATATTTTAATTCATTTTAATTGTCCAATGTTATTAGTCCACAGTCGATAGTCCACAGTAACAGTCCAATAATTCATATATAGTTTAATATACAATATTCGAATTAATTAATACGTGTCGTGACCCATATACGTCTCAGACTCGATCACAACTCAAAGTATATATATTATTATAGAATCAACCTCAACCCTGTATAGAGAACTCGATCATTACTGCATATAGAGTGTCTATGGTGATTCCAAATAATATATATAGATGTGTCGATATGATATGTCAAAACTTTGTATACGTGTCCCGATATTTAAAGTGCGTAAAATAAATACAGAAATTAAATGACGATAAATAAAATGCGTAAAGTAAATAACAGAAATTAAATAACGATAAATAAAATTGCGAGAATTAAAATTGCGATAAAATAAATTGCGATAAATAAAATGTAATCTGGAATTAACAGTTAGCTAGGAACAGTTAGCTAGGATTTTGTTAGCGTGGTTTCTTAACAAAATTTCATATTGTCAATTAGTCTGTTTCTAATCAATTTTTATTGTGTCCATTATTTCTTCATTATGCCACTTGTTGGATTCTGATAAATCAAAATCCAAATATGAAATTGGATGAATATGGTTATTCTATGGTGAACGGATACGTATATCTGTGGATGTAAGTAGGATAGTAAATACCGTTGAATCAGGTTCGAAGAGTGTACAGTGTAACTTATAAATGTGAAATCTTAAATATTCTTCGGGTATTACCTACCCGTTAAAATATTTTCATCATTAACAGTTTATACAAAAGAATTTTTAATTACAATCTTTATGAAAACATATATACATATATATTTTCTTCAGATGTATTCATGAATTTAATGAGTTAATATGATATTAAACTCATTTGCTTTTCGGTTGGAACTAGAATAAATAATCTCTAAAACTTTAGAGATTACATATTCGTCATGTCGAACGAAGATAAATGAGGTAGAACGATACGTAGAACGAAGATCATACTCAAAGTACAGATGATGATATTGAAGCATGGATTGTTGATGGTACTGGTGCTGTTATTGATGGTACTGTTGGTGCCGGTGATGTTGCTGAAGCTGGTACATTTTGCACCATAATCTCTGAATTGATTATTCGAGCGCGAAGTTCGTTGACTTATTACTTCAGGATGATTGTCGGTCGGAACGAGCGGATGAATAAGGTTCAGAATTGTGGATAGAATATAATCTTGTCGAGTTACCCTGGAAATGAGACTGAAAATGGTGTCTTGAACAGGTTCGCCGGTAAACGCTTCAGAATCATTGTCAAGAGGTGAATTCGGTTGGTGGAGGGGATTGCCTTCTGCGCGTTTCCATTAATTAATTCGACTATGAACCCATCAGATGAATTGATAATGGCTGATTGGTTGATTCATGCCGATGACGCTGTTTTCGGAGCTTAGGTGAACATCTATGTCGGAATAGCTGTCGGAATAACTATCGGAATAGCTATCCGAATCTGAGGGACTCGAACTGGTTGCAGGATTCATTTCGTACAATCCGATGAAGGATTTTTGATAAGAAATAGATTATAGTATGTAGATTAGTACCCTGCAATACATAATTTACATATGCATATATAATACTAAAATCCCATAAGTTACGGAGGAATCTACGGGAGTTGTCAGACAAAGTTACAGTAACAGATACGCTAAGATATGAAGTAGCAGATACGCTAAGATATGAATTTTGTCTATACACTATTCATGCAGTTAATGCAGTAAAACGTGTCTAGACTAAGAATGATAAGCAAGTGATTCTCTAAGAATGATAAGCAGGTAATTTTTGACACAAAATGATAAGCAAAACTTTTGACATGCAGACACGGTCGAAGTCCAGACTCACTAATGCATCCTAACAACTTATCAGTTAGACACACTAATGCAGACATGGTTCGCTAAGACCACCGCTCTGATACCAACTGAAAGGACCCGTCCTAATCCACCCGGACGAAGTCCATATCGATTATAAACGATTCATAACAGTTGATTACATCGCGAGGTACTTGACCTCTATATGATACATTTTTACAAACATTGCATTCGTTTTTGAAAAGACAATCTTCCATTACATCGAAAGTTGACGACATGCATGCCATCTCATAATATATCCAACTATAATTGACTTAATAATAATCTTGATGAACTCAACGACTCGAATGCAACGTCTTTTGAAATATGTCATGAATGACTCCAAGTAATATCTCTAGAATGAGCAAATGCACAGCGGAAGGTTTCTTTAATACCTGAGAATAAACATGCTTTAAAGTGTCAACCTTGGTTGGTGAGTTCATTAGTTTAACATAAGTAATCATTTCATAATTTCAATAGACCACAAGATTTCATATTTCCATTTCTCAAAAGCATACGTCCCATACATAGAGACAAAAATATCATTCATATGGATTGAACACCTGGTAACCGACATTCACAATGTGTATATAAGAATATCCCCATCATTTCGGGATCCTCCTTCGGACATGATATAAATTTCGAAGTACTAAAGCATCCGGTACTTTGGATGGGGCTTGTTGGGCCCGAAAGATCTATCTTTAGAGTTCGCGTCAATTAGGGTGTCTGTTCCCTAATTCTTAGATTACCAGACTTAATAAAAAGGGGCATATTCGATTTCGATAATTCAATCATATAATGTAGTTTCGATTACTTGTGTCTATTTCGTAAAACATTTATAAAAATTTCGCATGTATTCTCAGCCCAAAAATATAAAGGGTAAAAAGGCAAATGAAACTCACCAAATGTATTTTGTAGTAAAAATACATATAACGACATTGAACAAACGTAGGGTTGGCCTCGAATTCACGAACCTATATTATTCATATATATATATATATTAAAACATATAATCGTAATTGAGCAATTATATATATATTTGGTTATTAATAATATACTTGTTATTTAGATAAGTTTAATATATTTAGTGATAACAAAATAATAATTTTAGTAAGAATGATAATAATAATAATAATAATAATAATAATAATAATAATAATAATAATAATAATAATAATAATAATAATAATAAAAATAATAATAATAATAATAATAATAATAATAATAATAATAATAATAATAATAATAAATTTAATAATACTAATGATTATATTAATGATATTAATGCTACTATATATAATAATACCTATGTTACTGATAATAATAACAATAATAATAATAATAATAATAATAATAATAATAATAATAATAATAATAATAATAATAATAATAATAATAATAATAATAATACTAAAAGTGATACTAATTCTAATATTAATCATGGTATTTATGTTCTCCTGATAATACATATATTAGTTGTTAAAACAATTATAATAATAACAATGATAATAATAATAATTCTAAAGATAACATTTTTATTACTAAGACTAATAATGATAATACTATTAATAACGATATTGTTAATAATGATACCTATGTTAATAATAATAATACTGACTATAATTTTACTACTAATGGTAATAGTTTTAATAATAATAATACTATTATTAATGATAGTAATATTACTTTTCATCATGATAGTGATAATAATAAATAAACCTAGCAATTGTTATAATAATAACTATAAGTGTAACTAAAAATAATAATAATGATAATTACTACTTTATTAGTTATGATAATTATAATAACCTTAATAATAATAATAATATTAATAATAATAATAATAATGATCATAACAACAATAATAATAATCATTAAATTAGGAAACTACCTCATTAAGCCATAAAAAAAAAACTGTCCCGAGTCGGGCTCGAACCCATGATCTCACGTCTACCCAAAAACACCCTAGACCACTGCTCCATCGATGCTCTTTCTGATATTTATCCCACACCCGAACATATAAACTGTGACTAGTGTTCATCTTCTTCCTCATCAAATTGGAACTCGATCAATACTTATAGATTAAATACAATCAACAACTTAAAAGTTTAGATTTAAAAACGTAAACGAAACAAGTTTTAGCTAATTATGATATCATTGTTTTAAAAGCAAAATAAAAATAAAAAATAAAGCTGCTGAGCAGCGACGGTAACACAGAGAGAAAAAAAAATTGATTTCGACATTGCAACGTTTTTAGACTTCGAAATCTTCATAAACTATCTTTCAAATCGACAATGGAATACACGAGAATCATCAATTGCATCAGAATCGTAACCTATTACTCGAATTTGTTCATAGAAAATCATTTGACTTTTTGATATCAAAACTTTGACTTGAAAATTCTTATTCAATATTAGAAATTGATGGATGAAACTTTGCAGAAACATTGAGTGTGAGAATCCTAACAAAACTGCATTAACACTTTTTGAAGATTCATAGAAATTGTGTTCATGCTTAAAAAGGTTTAACGACAGAGGAAAAAAAATACAGGGTTTTCTTTAATATCGAGTTCATCAATTTGCAGTATATAATATATGTAATTACTTGGGTAATATGACAGTAACAGTTTAGGATTTGATTTGTACCAACTGATATGGAAAGGTATGCTCACGGGTTGAAGAAGAAACAAAAAAAAAATATAAAGCAGATGTTGAAAAAAATAATAAGATCCCACTACTATCTTTATATTTACATTATATATTATATAATAAATAATAATAATTATTATATTAATAACAATTTATTTAACAATAAATAGTAATACAGTTAAATATATTAATAGTAATATTTTTAATATTAATAACCAGTATTATTAATAGCATTCATGATAAATATAACAAGTTGTATTATTTTAATAAAAATAATAAAAATAATACTATTAGTATTACTAGTGATAATGAAAAAAAAATAATGGTAGTCATGATTTTTAAATAAAGTGATAATAATAATAATAATGTCAATAATATTAATTTTACTCGTACATATCAGGTTTTACATATTCATATATATATTTTATTAATTATTCAAATATTCATATTAGTGTTTATAATGTAACTAGTGTTAATAATATTAACATAACGATTCTATTCAAACTTGTAATTCAAATTATTATAATTTATGAATTTCATCCTAGTCACTAATTATATAATAACTTATATTAAATATTTAATATTTATGATTTACAATACATATAATATTATTTATGTTCATAATTCATGTATATAAATATATATATATTCTACTAGCAACTTATTTGTTCTATATTTTATTTTTACATTAATAATTCCAATTGTTTGGAGTTCATTTTATTAATTCGTATTAATATCTATGTATACTTGTAATTTAGATTTATATCTATATATTTATTTACAAACAATTGTTCGTGAATCGTCGAGAATGGTCAAAAGGTAATTGATTATATAAACACAACATTACAGACTTTGCTTATCATGTCGAAATCAATAAAGATTAAGTTAAAATTTTGGTCGGAAATTCCCGGGTCATCACACTCGCACTTTATATTTATGACTGATGGACTGTTATGGACAAAAACCAGACGGGCATATTAAATAATCCAGGACAAAGGACAATTAACCCATGGGCATAAAACCAAAATCAACACGTCAAACATCATGATTACGGAAGTTTAAACAAGCATAATTGTTTTATTGTATTTTTCATCGTACTTTTATTTACTCGCTATTTTATTTAACGTCATTTATTTATTGTCATTTATTTTTCGCTACTTTAATTATCGTCATTTATATTTTGCATTAGGTTTTAATTGTAACTTAAAATATAAAATCGACAAACCAGTCATTAAACGGTAAACCCCCTTTTATATATTATCAATATAATATATTTTGTACAAATATAATTGTTTAAAAATATAGTGTGCAATAAGCCCGCTCCCTGTGGAACGAACCGGACTTACTAAAAACTATACTACTCTACGATTAGGTACGCTGCCTATAGTGTTGTAGCAAGGTTTAGGTATATCCCATTTGTAAATAAATAATTAAAACTTGTGTAATCTGTATCGCTTTTCGTATCAAAAATATAATACTATTTCCTAGTACACCTCGCACACATCAAGTTTTTGGCGTCGCTGCCGGGGACTCGGCGAAACGCTATATTTTTAATTTATTTTTCTATAAATATATTTATATATCATTTTAGAAAAACAATATAAAATATAAAAAAAAACGTCTTTCAAACTCCACGACTCGCGAAGTTTGCAGGCTTAAAACTCCACAAGTCGCGGAGCCGCCCTGTCTGACGCGCCTGAAAACCTAAACCAGCATTTATTACGGTATATTATTATTTATTATTATTAATAAACCCTAAATTAGTTAATTAATTTATTAATTAGTTTTAGTTTTATTATTATTTTGTTTATTTAGTTTAATTAGTTTTATTAAATTATAAAATTAATAGTTTTATTAAATAAATAATATAAAAATAATATTTTTATAAAAATTGTACTTTTTACGGATTTTAGTATATTTTTATATTTTGTCCCTTTTTATTTGTTTTTAGCGTAATATTTGTATGTTTTTCGCTCGTATTTAGTTTTAATCCATAGTTTTTGCCATAGTTATTTTTACTTCTAGATTTTTAGGCTTTGCCGTAAAATCCCTTAAGTGCTATTTCTTTAGACTAAGATTTAGGTGCTTTATAAATTTGCGACGATTTTAAAATTTTAGTGCCTTTTAAGTCACGACGCGCTATTTTCTTATTTTTATTTTTCGACGTTTTTCGACGCGCATTCTTTTTCTTTCTTATTTCTCGACGCTTTAGTTTTTAGGACTTAGAAATTTTCTCTATTTCTTATCTAATATCTCAAACGGAAAGAAAAATTATTTAAGTGGTTAAATTAATGGACGTTGACAATTTTTTGCTTCGTAGTAATAGTTGGATTTGTTAGTGGCTGAGTTGTGAGCTTCCGATTTAAAGGGTTCTGGCTCCCTGCTGCATCTTTTGGCTATTCGAAACGTGGACAAAAGCAGAAAAGTCTATTAATTGGACAACTTATATAAGTTTTTCTATTTTTATAACTAATAAGATAATTATTAAATGCACCACATTGTAGCTAAAATTTGGCCATCGCAATAAAATGGAAAATTTTGAAAACAAGGCTATGGAAACTCTTTTTGATATCCAAAATCAATTAAATCAATACTCTCAAACGGGTGTTGATGACAATTCGTTCAGTCAATCTTGGATCACGAATGACGAAACAATAACTGGTTGTGAAATCTGTGGAGATTATCACTCAACATGGGAATGTTATTATTACGTTCCTATGGAAAATTACGCACCCACGGAACCTGAATGGAATGATTATGAAGAATACAATTCAAATTGGGATTATTCCCAAGAATATTTCCAAACTCAACAACCAGTAGACGAGGAAAATTACGTGTCTGAAAATTTATTAGACAATATGAAAATCAAACTCGAAGAACTCAATGCTCAAAATGAACAAATGAGAGAGTTTGTAAACCGGCAAGTTGAAACTCTATCAGACTACACACCTGTTGATCTGAGGAGTCGTGTGTAAGAAAATCTCATATCATCGAATTTTGATGAATTCGAGAGCTCCGAAATCACCAACTATCCCGATGATACTTTTTATTCAGTTTTACGAATTTCACAACATATCGACACATTAGCCTCTACCAACGAAATCATCGATCCATCAATGGATGAAGAAGAAGTAAGGGTGACAAATTGGTACTCTTGGAAAAACGATAACGTTGAAAATTTTACCCCCGAGACCAAAATAGTGGGACCGATAAGTACCGTTATTGAAGAAGAATTTGCTTTGATCCCGAAATTCACTATTCCACAACTTTCCAACCCAATATTTTCAATAGACGAGTCATCTACCAAAGATGAACTACGAGCTGTAATAGATAATGACACCTCGAATTTCACCCAATTGGGTAATAGAGGTGAAACCTTTGATCCCGAGAATGAACGGAAGGAAATGTTAGGAAGTGTCCACCCTATAATATATATGTCGGTGTGTATCGATCCATTTGACCAAGAACCAGAAAAGAGACATATCCATTTACTAAAAGCTACACTTAAAAAAGAATTAAGTAGTGACGATCGGGTGGTTCTAAACTTTAAACCCATTGATATATTTTATACCACCCGAGATGTAAATAATTGGCTCACTATTTTAATTTGTGGAACTTATTCTACCGACTTCACATGTCGTCAGCTAAGTGTTGGGAAGTTTAACCCCACTTAACGTTAAATTCGGGGTTCGGGTTAGTGCATAACTCGTTAATAAAAATGCATGATAAGTTAGGGTAAAAGACGCTTTTTCAAATATTAGTAAACAGTTCAGAAAAGCAGCTGTTTTTGAAAAAAAGCATGTGTGATAAAACAAGAAGGAATGAACGATGAGGCGCGTCATCTATCATTCAACGAGCTTTGAAATTACAAACTGGGTATTTTCAATCACTTTTCTACACTAATCACCCTCGTGAATTTATAATTATAGTCTGATTTCATGCAAATGAGGGCATTGCATGATCTTAAGTGTGGGGAAGGGTTATAAATTCTCTCGGGTTTATACTTGGCTTATTTTCTAAATTTTATGAAAATTTTAAAAAATTTCAACTAAATGAATTCAAAATCATGTTTATACATATTTATGAAAGATAAAACTAGGTGTTAATGCCGAAATTATTGTTACCTCGGAAAGGACATAAATTGAGAAACAACTAAAACGCTTGAATTTATTTATTTAAGATATAAAAAGACGCATGAAAAAAGCCAAGTGTGGGGAGAATGTACCAAGTTATTCAATTAAAAACTATCTATCACATGTTTCTGTAAAGTTATTGCAGGTGCTTTTGTTTTGGACTAAATTAACTGTTTTACCCGATTTACTGTAAAGAGAGATGGATCTACACGATGAATCAATTCTATCATTAAAAGGAAGTAAAGTCTTCTGAAAAAGACACTCGCTTCTTGATTTAGGTCAAGAAATTGTCGTCCAGACCAGCTGTAGGTTGATGAAAAATCTAGAAAAATCATCTCTAAAATCAGCAGGAAATCCACGGACCTCAGCATCAAACAGGGTCGCCAAGTGGTCTGATTTATCCTAACCATGAGAAGGATTTATCTCGTACAATGGGGGGCACCGTGCAAATTAGCTTGATAAGACTAATGAATCAGATCCCCAGAAAGGATAATCTCCTTAAAGATCAAAAATCAGCTTTTAAGACTGATATTACTCAATCCTTGAGATTGACCTTAAAGATTGAGAATTACAAACTCATGGAATTCAATGATATCTAAACTCGAGCTTGAACGATAAAATATTTTGAACAAAATTAAAACCGATTTATTTTCTGAAAACCCATTTTCAATGCGTTCATTACCATTGAACGTAAAATCCTAGGAATTCACCTGGAATTCATTAGGTCACCTGAACCAAATCAGGTGTCAACCGTAAGAACGGTGGTTGCATAGCATGGTCAAAGACAGGACCTTGTGCCAGACCGGAAAATTATAAGGGTGAGCTTTACTATTGCTCCTACAAAGGATAGTAATTGCGTCCGAAACGTTATAGACCATAATCAAAAGCAAGTCACGGGACATTGCCTTAACAGTTGCTTGTTCATCGCTTTCCTTTACAACCGGACGGTAGTTTACCGAAAGGTAATATACAGGACAAGTAAACTGGACGTGTTGCTTTCCTAATATAAGGTTAGCAAGTAGGTGACACAAAACCATAAGTTTTGAGCTAAAATTTTCAAATCTGAAACCCACAAAACCCACAAAAATATTTTGCAACACCGGTGAAGGGTTATTCCGGAAAACTTATCTAGGGTAAAAGCTAGATTGAATTTTCAAAAGATCAAATATTTTCATAAAGATCCAATTTCCTTAAGGATCTACATTTTCATAGTCATGTGGGACTGTAAACCGCCTTTCAAATGTGCACTTTGCTTTGGAAACCGAAAGTAAATCGGCTATTTGATTGCAAGTGTCGTTGACCTAAACCCGAGGCAACTGTGGATGACACACCCACCTTTAACCATGGTTCTATCGTCACTATCATTGTTTATACCGCCGTATCAAAATCACTGATGTATAAAGTGTGAGAATAAAAAAGTGATTCGAGTGAAGTGTGATTTTATTTCAAGTTATGTATTGCTTGAGGATAAGCAACGTTCAAGTGTGGGGATATTTGATAGTGCTCCAAATGAACATATATTTAGTAGCAATATCCTCCCAATATGTAAATTATTTAGTTGTAATTGTCCTATTTTAAGTTGTAATCGTTTATATTAAATAAGTGCGAAGACAAAAGGCGAAAACGAAGATTTGAAGACGCAAACGTCCAAAAAGCTCAAATGTACAAGATACAATCCAAGTGGTTCAATTTATTGATGAGAAACGTCTAAAAATGACAAAAGTACAAGTTGCGGAATGCAAAGTACAAGATATTAAATTATACGAAAAGGCGTTCGAAAATCCGGAACCGGGACATGAGTCAACTATCAACGCCCGACGCAACGGACTAAAAATTACAAGTCTACTATGCACAAGAATATAATATAATATATAAATAATTATATTAATTATTTATATTTTATATTTATATATTTATTATGTCGACAAGCTAGGAGCCAAAAGTTTGTGAGCTGGAAAATCAAACTCCACGACTCGCGGAGTTTGAAGGCCAAAAACTCCACGACTCGCGGAGCTGTCAGAAATCAAAACCCCTTTAAAAGGCCATGCATTCGTTTGATTTTAATATAAAAAAATAATAATAATAATAATAATAATACTCCGTAGTATAATATAAATAAATATATATATATATATATATATATATATATATATATATATATATATAATATATATATATATATATATATATATATATATATATATATATATATATAGTATAGATTAGTGTTATATTAGATTAGTTTGGGTTATGTAAAAGTTATTTTTACGGGTTTTAAAGTCGGAGCTCTGTCCGTGTAACACTACGCGATAAATAATCAATGTAAGCTATGTTCTCCTTTTTAGTTTAATGTCTCGTAGCTAAGTTATTATTATGCTTATTTAAATCGAAGTAATCATGATGTTGGACTAATTACTAAAATTGGGTAATTGGGCTTTGTACCATAATTGGGGTTTGGACAAAAGAACGACACTTGTGGAAATTAGACTATGGGCTATTAATGGGCTTTATATTTGTTTAACTAAATGATAGTTTGTTAATTTTAATATAAAGATTTACAATTGGACGTCCCTATAAATAATCATATACACTCAATCGGACACGATGGACGGGATATTTATATGTACGAATAATCGTTCATTTAACCGGACACGGGAATGGATTAATAGTCACTAGAATTATTAAAACAGGGGTGAAATTATATACAAGGACACTTGGTGTAATTATTAACAAAGTATTAAAACTTTGGGTTACACGCAGTTGATATCCTGGTGTAATTATTAAACAAAGTATTAAAACCTTGTTACAGTTTAAATCCCCAATTAGTTGGAATATTTGACTTCGGGTATAAGGATAATTTGACGAGGACACTCGCACTTTATATTTATGACTGATGGACTGTTATGGACAAAAACCAGACGGGCATATTAAATAATCCAGGATAAAGGACAATTAACCCATGGGCATAAAACCAAAATCAACACGTCAAACATCATGATTACGGAAGTTTAAATAAGCATAATTGTTTTATTGTATTTTTCATCGTACTTTTATTTACTCGCTATTTTATTTAACGTCATTTATTTATTGTCATTTATTTTTCGCTACTTTAATTATCGTCATTTATATTTTGCATTAGGTTTTAATTGTAACTTAAAATATAAAATCGACAAACCAAGTCATTAAACGGTAAACCCCCTTTTATATATTATCAATATAATATATTTTGTACAAATATAATTGTTTAAAAATATAGTGTGCAATAAGCGCGCTCCCTGTGGAACGAACCGGACTTACTAAAAACTATACTACTCTACGATTAGGTACACTGCCTATAGTGTTGTAGCAAGGTTTAGGTATAACCCATTTGTAAATAAATAATTAAAACTTGTGTAATCTGTATCGCCTTTCGTATCAAAAATATAATACTATTTCCTAGTACACCTGGCACACATCATAAATGCATGTATTAAATGTGTTCCTAACATCACTAGTTTCAATTTGATGTGTAGGTTGTTTTAGAAAACTACATAAACATATACATGATTAGTGATTTTGATGTTGTTGGTTAGGGTTTGATAGAATTGAATGTGAACATTTAATGTATTGAATGCTATGAATTATTGCTAGTAAGTAGTTAGTTGTATTGTATGCTTGATTATCTACAAAACGGCGTGTTTTATGTATGCATTAAATGCCCGAATCATAAATGTGCACTTGTAAAAATTGAAGCATTAAATGTGTGCATTGATTGATCATTTGATTTGAAAAGCCGGTTATTGTGAATAATGTTTTCGGTTGGTGAAATGTGTTTAGTTGTGTTCTTTGTCAAATTACCTTTCCAACGATATAAGATGCGTGTCATAAGTGTCTACGGTTTGTGATTTGTGTTTGATCGAAGTTCGGAAAAAGACTTGAACAATTGAAACTAACCAGGCACCAGCACACGATAAGTGTCGCGGCGCGACATCCCTTGGTCGCGGCGCGGCATTTGCCGCATCCAGGTTCTGACCTCCTTGGTCAAAATAAGAAAAATGTTTGGCACGCTATGGACCTCCGATTCACATGAGACTTGTTCTAACATGCTCATATATGAATAAAAACCTCAGAAAAATAGTTCGGGACCCGACCCGAACGTGTTGACTTTTTCTTTGACTTTGACCGACCAAAGTTTGACTTTTTGTCAAACTTAACCAAATGATTATGCAACCTTCCTAGCTTGTTTCTATACTTGTATCTTGCATGAAACTTGACAAATTGATTCACATGCTACATAATCGAGTCGTAACGAGCCATGGGACTAATTTAACATCTTTGACCTATCGTGTTTACCGTTATTGATACGACCTATTTGTTTAGGTCAAGACTAGCATTATCCTTTGCACATGTTACTTTGTGAAGTACTTTTCATACGTGCACTCAAGGTGAGATCATAGTCCCATCTTTCAAACAACTTTTATGCTTTAAACTATGGGATGAGAAACATATACGTATCATACTTTTACACATTGAACACAAGTACGAAAACGAACATTCCACGTATGGGTTTGAACAAAAATCCTCAATTTAATTATCATTAGTTACACTTATAGGGTGTAAACGTGAAATTATATTATGTGATCACATGGGCTTGACGAGCCTCATTCGGACGGTTCGCTACCGTTAGCGGATGAAATATATTTTCGGGTCTAGTGTATGTTCTAACACTACGCAAAGGGTGCAAAACAGTTAAGTTTGATAATTGGGTGCCCGGGAAACAAATAACAACTTTGGAATGCAAATGATTTTGATAATCATATTATATTAAATCTTGTGGTTCAAATGCAACGTTTACTAAAACACATATGATTTCACCAACGTTATCGTTGACAGTTTTCTATATGTTTTCTCAGGTCCTTGAATGCTACTTGATACATGCTTCCGCACTCTTTTTGATACTTGCTTGGATGTCGAGTATACATGCATAGTTGGAGCGTCTTTTGACTACTTTAAATTGTGTCGCATAGGTTTCATTCGTACGTTAAACATTGTAATGTAACTAGTCTTTTGAACTACATTTGTAAACTTGAAACATCCTTTTACTTATGAAATGAATGCGACATATTTTGGTCAAACGTCATGTTAAAGACTTATAACCATGTTACGGGACCTAAGTAGTCGGCGCCGTCAAACATGATTTAGTCGGGTCGCTACAGATGGTATCAGAGCGTTGGTTGTAGGGATTTAGAGTTCATTGGTGTCGACCCCGAGTCATAGGGTACATTGGTGAGTCTAGACTACAACCGGCATATAGACTTGAAGTAGGAATTACTTGACTACTTGTGCATTATACTCGAACTAGTCTATCATATCTAATTCTTATTCAATCTTAATCTCAC
The DNA here is from genome assembly GCF_046630445.1 of Rutidosis leptorrhynchoides. NCBI lineage: Eukaryota > Viridiplantae > Streptophyta > Magnoliopsida > Asterales > Asteraceae > Rutidosis > Rutidosis leptorrhynchoides. The sequence goes on from NC_092340.1 coordinate 318,450,769, forward strand.
GTTACTTGATTTAATTGACGTGCCACCTTAACTATATGAATTAGTGTCGAATGCACATATGAATTAGGGTAATATAATTTCCGGGATTATATTACGGTGACTCATATGAACATTCCGACATTATGACATAAAGAATTTAAGGCGAGTCAAGGAAAATTTCTCTCTATCCTTATTCCATATCATGGTTAGTATTATTAAGAATACTAATCAATGGTATTCTTGTGTTTTGAAGGAACAATGCCTCCTCGTCGTGTGCCACGCCATGAGACACCCGAACAAGCTCTACAACGAATGGTAGCCACCGCCGTAGAGGCGGCCATGGCCGATCACTCCACCAACAACAATAACAATAACAACAACAACAATCAATGGGCCGGTAACTCAAGCGAAGGGTGCTCCTACAAAGCCTTCATGGGGTGCAAACCTCACACCTTTGATGGAACCGGGGGACCGGTTGTACTCACTCGATGGTTTAAACAAACGGAAGCCGTTTTTAGCATAAGAGGTTGTCGAGACCAAGATAAAGTCAAATATTCCACCCACACCTTTGCCGGTGTCGCCCTCACGTGGTGGAATACGTATGTACAATCAGTGGGTACCGATGAAGTTCACGCCCTCTCTTGGGCCGATTTAAGGGAAAGGTTGATCGTCGAATTTTTCCCTCGTGAAGAAACCCGAAAGCTCGAACAAGAGCTAAGAACTTTGAAGGCGGTCGGAAACGATCTCAAGGCCTACAATCAACGATTCGCCGAGCTATCCTTGATGTGTCCCAACCTCGTGAACCCCGAATCTCAAAGGGTTGAACTCTATATGGATGGTCTACCAAAGAGCATCAAACAAGGAGTGATGTCATCCAAACCCGCTAACCTACAATAAGCCTTAAACATGGCCCGCCAATTGATCGAAAAGGTTGATGAAATCGTAGTTCCGGCACCTAAGGCCGAGGATAAATCGGGCGGCAACAAAAGAAAATGGGAAGCCCCCCAATCAAGCAACAACTACAACAACAACTTCACCAAAAAGCCTTTCACCTCCGATGCCAAGAAAAGTTATGGCGGAAATAAACCCTTTTGCAACAAATGCCACAAACACCACTATGGTGAATGTAGCAATCTATTTTGCCACCGGTACCAAAGGGGTGGTCATGTTGCCAACGATTGTAGAAGTGCCGCCCCCGTTGCTCAAAAGGTGCCCAATGCACCAAAACCGGGCACTTGTTATGAATATGGCCAAACGGGTCATTTTAGAAATGCATGTCCAAAGAAGAAAGCTAACACCAACACACGCGGACGAGCTTTCAACATCAACACCGAGGAAGCCCGAGATGACAATGAATTAGTCACGGGTATGTTTCTCCTCAACAACACTTATGTTACTTGTTTATTCGATTCGGGTGCCGATAAGAGTTTTGTATCCAAGACTTTGACTCATTCTTTTAACACTCCACCACTTCCACTAGATACCACTTATACCATTGAAGTGGCCAACGGGAAACTATTGAGTGCCGACACATATTACCGGGGGTGTACGTTAAACATTTTGGGTAATGAGTTTGAAATTGACTTGATACCCATGGAACTAGGAAGCTTCGATGTAATAATCGGTATGAATTGGATAACCAAAATGAAATCTCACATCCTTTGTGATCTTAATGCAATCCGAATTCCTATCGAGAATGGTGAACCTTTGATCGTCTATGGCGATAAGAGTTGCACTGGACTCAACCTCGTTTCATGCATTAAAGTTAGAAAACTACTCCGTAAGGGTTGTTTTGCGATCCTTGCTCACATTAAGAAAGTCGAGTCCGATGAGAAGCACATCGATGATGTGCCAATTGTTAGTGACTATTTCGATGTATTTCCCGACGAATTGCCAGGTCTTCCACCTCATCGACCAGTTGAATTCCAAATCGATCTTATTCCGGGAGCCGCACCCGTAGCACGTGCACCATATAGACTCGCTCCATCCGAAATGCAAGAATTGCAAAGTCAAATCCAAGAACTACTTGATCGTGGTTTTATCCAACCTAGCCATTCACCTTGGGGCGCTCCGATTTTGTTTTTTAAAAAGAAAGACGGATCCCTACGAATGTGCATTGATTATCGTGAACTAAACAAATTAACGATTAAGAACCGATATCCTCTTCCTTGCATCGATGACCTCTTTGATCAACTACAAGGGTCTTGTGTATATTCGAAAATCGATCTCCACTCGGGTTATCATCAATTAAGGGTTAAGGGGGAAGATGTCTCCAAAACTGCTTTCCAAACTCGTTATGGTAGTTATGAATTCCTTGTCATGCCATTTGGTCTCACTAACGCACCGGCGGTGTTCATGTGTAGTGACCCGAACTTTTCCATGTTTATATATATTAATTGAGATTGATATTTACATGATTAAATATTTCCAACATGTTAAGCAATCAAACTTGTTAAGACTTGATTAATTGAAATATGTTTCATATAGACAATTGACCACCCAAGTTGACCGGTGATTCATTTACGTTAAAACTTGTAAAAACGACATGACGATATATATATGGATATACATATGGTTAACATGAGATTATGATAAGTAAGTATCTCCATAAGTATATTAACAATGAGTTATATACATATAAACAAGACTACTAACTTAAGGATTTCGAAACGAGACATATATGTAACGATTATCGTTGTAACGACATTTAAATGTATATATATCATATTAAGATATATTAATATATCATAATATCATGATAATATAATAATTTAACATCTCATTAGATATAATAAACAATGGGTTAACAACATTAATTGAGATCGTTAACTTAAAGGTTTCAAAACAACACTTACATGTAACGACTAACGATGACTTAACGACTCAGTTAAAATGTATATACATGTAGTGTATTTAGATGTATTAAAATACTTTTGAAAGACTTAAAGACATATATCAAAACACTCATACTTAACTAAAATGGTTACAGTTACTTTCCCATTCTTTTCTTTCATCAAGAATTCTAGTCGTATTCTTACCCGTATTATACACAGCTTCAAAACGTACTTACTATGGGTATATACCAATAGGAACTAGAATGGGATTCTACTCTTGATTATGTCATGTATGACTAATCAATTTTAACTTCTACCATGAGCTAGTCAACTAACTAGAACTCCTTTTAACCCCACTCACCACTCACCAATTACCACTCATCATTCACTCCATTTCACTTCCAATTCTCTTTCTAATTCTCTCTCAACACACACACACTATTATGAACGTATTTTTCCAGTAGTTAATCATTATCTTCATCAAAAATCACTTCAAGAATCAAGCTATAATCATCATAGGAAGAACACTTCAAAAATCCCTTCAAGTTTACTAATTTACTTCCAAGCTTTCTAATCCATTCCAAGTAATCATCTAAGATCAAGAAACCTTTGTTATATACAGTAGGTTATCTTTCTTATTCAAGGTAATATTCATATTCAAACTTTGATTCAATTTCTATAACTATAAACTATCTTAATTCGAGTAAAAATCTTACTTGAACTTGTTTTTGTGTCATGATCCTACTTCAAGAACTTTCAAGCCATCCAAGATCCTTTGAAGCTAGATCATTTCTTGTCACTTCCAGTAGGTTTACCTACTAAACTTGAGGTAGTAATGATGTTCATAACATCATTCGATTCATATATATAAAACTATCTTATTCGAAGGTTTAAACTCGTAATCACTAGAACATAGTTTAGTTAATTCTAAACTTGTTCGCAAACAAAAGTTAATCCTTCTAAATTGACTTTTAAAATTAACTAAACACATGTTCTATATCTATATGATATGCTAACTTAATGATTTAAAACCTGGAAACACAAAAAATACCGTAAAACCGGATTTACGCCGTCGTAGTAACACCGCGGGCTGTTTTGGGTTAGTTAATTAAAAACTATGATAAACTTTGATTTAAAAGTTGTTATTCTGAGAAAATTATTTTTATTATGAACATGAAACTATATCCAAAAATTATGGTTAAACTCAAAGTGGAAGTATGTTTTCTAAAATGGTAATCTAGACGTCGTTCTTTCGACTGAAATGACTACCTTTACAAAAATGACTTGTACCTTATTTATATGACTATAAATCTATACTTTTTCTGTTTAGATTCATAAAATAGAGTTCAATATGAAACCATAGCAATTTGATTCACTCAAAACGGATTTAAAATGAAGAAGTTATGGGTAAAACAAGATTGGATAATTTTTCTCATTTTAGCTACGTGAAAATTGGTAATAAATCTATTCCAACCATAACTTAATCAACTTGTATTGTATATTATGTAATCTTGAGATACCATAGACACGTATACAATATTTCGACCTATCATGTCAACACATCTATATATATTTCGGAACAACCATAGACACTCTATATGTGAATATTGGAGTTAGCTATACAGGGTTGAGGTTGATTCCAAAATATATATTGTTTGAGTTGTGATCAATACTGAGATACGTATACACTGGGTCGTGGATTGATTCAAGATAATATTTATCGATTTATTTCTGTACATCTAACTGTGGACAACTAGTTGTAGGTTACTAACGAGGACAGCTGACTTAATAAACTTAAAACATCAAAATATATTAAAAGTGTTGTAAATATATTTTGAACATACTTTAACATATATGTATATATTGTTATAGGTTCGTGAATCAACAGTGGCCAAGTCTTACTTCTCGACGAAGTAAAAATCTGTGAAAGTGAGTTATAGTCCCACTTTTAAAATCTAATATTTTGGGATGAGAATACATGCAGGTTTTATAAATGATTTACAAAATAGACACAAGTACGTGAAACTACATTCTATGGTTGAATTATCGAAATCGAATATGCCCCTTTTTATTAAGTCTGGTAATCTAAGAATTAGGGAACAGACACCCTAATTGACGCGAATCCTAAAGATAGATCTATTGGGCCTAACAAACCCCATCCAAAGTACCGGATGCTTTAGTACTTCGAAATTTATATCATATCCGAAGGGTGTCCCGGAATGATGGAGATATTCTTATATATGCATCTTGTTAATGTCGGTTACCAGGTGTTCACCATATGAATGATTTTTATCTCTATGTATGGGATATGTATTGAAATATGAAATCTTGTGGTCTATTGTTACGATTTGATATATATAGGTTAAACCTATAACTCACCAACATTTTTGTTGACGTTTAAAGCATGTTTATTCTCAGGTGAATATTAAGAGCTTCCGCTGTTGCATACTAAAATAAGGACAAGATTTGGAGTCCATGTTTGTATGATATTGTGTAAAAACTGCATTCAAGAAACTGACTTCGATGTAACATATTTGTATTGTAAACCATTATGTAATGGTCGTGTGTAAACAGGATATTTTAGATTATCATTATTTGATAATCTACGTAAAGCTTTTTAAACCTTTATTTATGAAATAAAGGTTATGGTTTGTTTTAAAAATGAATGCAGTCTTTGAAAAACGTCTCATATAGAGGTCAAAACCTCGCAACGAAATCAATTAATATGGAACGTTTTTAATCAATAAGAACGGGACATTACAGTTGGTATCAGAGCGTTGGTCTTAGAGAACCAGAATTTTGCATTAGTGTGTCTTATCGAGTTTGTTAGGATGCATTAGTGAGTCTGGACTTCGACCGTGTTTACTTGAAAAATGATTGCTTAACAAATTTTGTTGGAAACTATATATTTTTAACATGTGAATATTATGTGATATATTAATCTCTTAACGCGTTTGATATTATGTGATAGATGTCTACCTCTAGAACAAGTCCCATTGACTCACCTAATAATAATGAAGAGTCAAATGTAAATTGGAATGATTCGTGGACTGATTCACAAGTTCCCGAAGAGGAACCGGAAGAAGAGTCGGAACCAGAAGAAGAATCGGAACCGAAAGAAGAATCGGAACCGGATGAAGAAATAGAACCGGTGGGGGAAATAATAAAACGGTTAAGTAAAAGAAAATCCTCAACCAACCGACCAAGGTTAATTATGGTCAATGGTGTTTCCGCTAAGGAAGCAAAATATTGGGAGGATTACCAATTCTCCGATGAATCGAATTCTGACGAGAATTCCGATGATGTTATAGAAATTAACCCAACTGAATTTAAAAAGGAAAAAGAAAATAATAAGGGAAAGGGCATAAAAATAGAGAAATCTAATTCCAACCCCGATGAACTTTATATGTATCGTCAACCCCCGAAGTCCTTAAGTTGTAACAATGACCCGGGAACCTCTAAACCACCAGGTTTTTCTAAACCAATGTGGAAAACGACGGCTCGTATTAGGGGAACATCATATATCCCTAGAAAATTGGCAAAACGAACCAAAACCGAAGAAGAAGAAACAAGCGAGTCGGAATAAGATAGTTGTATTCGTGTGGTGTAATATATATAATATAGTGTGCTTATGCTTTATGATATATGTAAAAATTGCTTGTATTAATAAGTATTTTTTTTATGAATCTAACCCTTGTCTATTTTACAGTATAAAAACACAAAATGGATAGACAACCCAATATTTTAAGAGACCTACCCGGAGACATGATTGATGAAATCTTGTCTAGAGTCGGTCAGAATTCTTCGGCACAACTATTTAAGGCTAGATCAGTTTGTAAGACATTCGAAGAACGTTCCAAGAATGCCTTGGTTTATAAAAGGCTTTCGTTCGAAAGATGGGGGATATCACATTGGGAAATCCATAAGTTACGATGTGTTTACTTTAACGCATATATTGCGGGGAACCCAACTGCTATTTTACGCAATGGGTTAAGAAATTATTTTGACTCAATATATCCGAATATTGGACTTCGTGATTTAGAAAAAGCGGCTAACATGCAACATAAAGAAGCATGTTATGCTTACGGATTAGTAATGTTCGCTTCTCACCAAAGTGAGAACAAGAACATCCGCCTACAACTATTAAACAAAACATTCCCACAAGTGACGGAGTCGGTAATTGGGGTAAGAAATGAGGTTTTTAGATTGTTACGGGACTGTTGGACATTACGTAACTCTCGTCCCTTTGACGACGTTACAACACGCTGTCTTATCAACGGCCATAACGGTTATGTTCCACAAGACCAAGGATGGGAAGTAGTCCTAGCAAAACCAGAATGCATGACTTGTTTATGGACGTATGAATTACGTGTCTTTATTGCCTTTGCTGAACGACTTGTGTACTAGCTAGAATTATCTTTACAACTATCTTGTATCAAAGTTATTGTGTGCTATATTTCATGCTTTATGTAAAATAAGCTGTATTGTAAGTTTGTAAAATATTGTATAAAAGTTTGAACGCGAAATATTATTATAATCAGTTTTTCATATAGAATTGTAGTAGTTGAATTGTATATTAGCTACTAAGTATGAACTTAACGGGTAGGTACTACCCGAATTTAAACTTATAAAACGCTAATATGAAGAAAAAGCTTTTATAAATGAGTTCATATTATGCTACAAAATACTATTAACTACTCTTAATATTCTGTATGATTAACTTGTTCCATTTGACTATTTTGAAGGAAATGGCACCGACTACTCGACACACCGTGAATATGAATGAAGAGGAATTCCGTACTTTTCTAGCTTCAAACAAAGCCGCAGTACAGGCTGCGCTACATACCAACAATAACCTTGGATCTAGCAGTACAGGAAATCGTGTAGGATGCACCTACAAAGAATTCACTGCCTGCAAACCTTTGGAATTTTATGGAACCGAAGGACCGATCGGATTGAAACGGTGGACCGAGAAGGTCGAATCGGTGTTTGCCATAAGTAAGTGTACTGAAGAGGACAAAGTAAAGTACGCTACGCATACCTTCACAGGTTCTGCGTTAACATGGTGGAATACCTATCTAGAGCAAGTGGGACAAGACGATGCGTACGCACTACCGTGGTCAGCATTCAAGCACTTGATGAACGAGAAGTACCGTCCCAGAACCGAGGTCAATAAGCTCAAGACAGAACTTAGAGGGTTACAAACCCAAGGATTTGATATTACCACGTACGAAAGACGATTCACAGAATTGTGCCTATTGTGTCCGGGAGCATTCGAAGATGAGGAAGAGAAGATCGACGCGTTTGTGAAAGGATTACCGGAAAGAATCCAAGAAGATATAAGTTCACACGAGCCCGCCTCCATACAACAGGCATGTAGAATGGCTCACAAACTAGTGAACCAGATTGAAGAAAGAATTAAAGAACAGACTGCTGAAGAGGCCAATGTGAAGCAAGTCAAAAGAAAGTGGGAGGAAAACGGTGATAAGAATCACCAATACAACAACAACAGCAATTACAACAATAATCGCAACAATTATCCCAACAATCGCAACATCAATCGCAACTACAACAAACGGCCCAACAACAACAACAACAACAACAACAACAACAACAACAACAACAGCAGCAGCAACTACAACAATCATCCCAACAACAATAATAACCGCAACAACAACAACAATCAGAAGCAGCTATGCCAAAGGTGTGAAAAGTATCACTCGGGGTTCTGCACCAAATTTTGCAACAAGTGTAACAGAAATGGTCATAGCGCGGCGAAGTGTGAGGTCTATGGACCAGGGGTTAATAGAACGAAAGGAACAAATGTTGTCGGAACGAGTAATGGCAGAGTAAGTAGTGTCAGAGCAAGTTATGCCAATGTAGTTTGTTATAAATGTGGAAAACCGGGCCACATTATTAGAAATTGCCCGAACCAGGAGAACACGAATGGACAAGGCCGCGGAAGAGTTTTCAATATTAATGCTGCAGAGGCACAGGAAGACCCGGAGCTTGTTACGGTTACGTTTCTTATTGACAATAAATCTGCTTACGTTTTATTTGATTCGGGTGCGGATAGAAGCTATATGAGTAGAGATTTTTGTGCTAAATTAAGTTGTCCATTGACGCCTTTGGATAGTAAATTTTTACTCGAATTAGCAAATGGTAAATTAATTTCAGCTGGATAATATATGTCGGAATCGAGAAATTAAACTGGTTAGCGAAACATTTAAGATTGACTTGATACCAGTAGAGTTAGGGAGTTTTGATGTGATAATCGGTATGGACTGGTTGAAAGAAGTGAAAGCAGAGATCTTTTGTTACAAAAATGCAATTCGCATTATACGAGAAAAAGGAAAACCCTTAATGGTGTACGGAGAAAAGGGCAACACGAAGCTACATCTTATTAGTAATTTGAAGGCACAAAAACTAATAAGAAAAGGTTGCTATGCTGTTCTAGCACACGTCGAGAAAGTACAAACTGAAGAAAAGAGCATCAATGATGTTCCCATCGCAAAAGAATTTCCCGATGTATTTCCGAAAGAATTACCGGGATTACCCCCACATCGATCCGTTGAATTTCAAATAGATCTTGTACCAGGAGCTGCACCAATAGCTCGTGCTCCTTACAGACTCGCACCCAGCGAGATGAAAGAACTACAAAGCCAATTACAAGAACTTTTAGAGCGTGGTTTCATTCGACCAAGCACATTGTAACGACCCGCACTTTTTCGATCGTTCTATACTTATAAGATTGATATTTACATAAATTAAACATTACCAACTTGATAAGTAATCCAAATTGTCGAGACTTATATTTCCGAAAAGAGTTTTACACAACGTTTGACCGTCTAGTTTGACCGATGATATCACGAACTATACAATATATGATAATTATACGTTTGTGTATATAAATGTATATATACATATTTAACATGATTAATGAATGTTTTAATACCTCATTTTATATTAATAACAATAAGTTACAAGTATATTTTGAAACTACTAACTTAAGTTTTCAAAACGATAACAATACGTAACGTTATTTGACATATATACTTAAGACTTATAATGTTATACATATATTGTATAAGTAATGTATTTAATTACTTTTAAAGAACTTAAATACATAAAACCATATAAGTGTATTCACAAAAGATAGCTATATTTGAATCCTCATTTCATTTTTCACAAAATTTCTATACGTATACCTAGAGTATTTGTACTCGTATCATACCTAGCTCCTATACGTATTTACTAATAGTAAATACACATCAAAATCACCACCTAACCAGCCATTATTCATGCCCTTAGAGCTAGGTAATTACTTTTGGATGATTACTTGACTAATTAACAAAATTACAAACTAAAAATCTTATCATGTATTACATGATACACGTTTTTTTTAGGTTATAAGTATCACCATTTCTAGTTCATTTTCTAACCTCATTTTTAGTTAAACACACACTCTTTCACAACCCTTAAAACCCTTAATCAATTCAGCAAAGTTTCCAAGAAGATCTAGCTTCAAAAACCATACTAAAACACCATAAGAAAACCATACAAAAACACTTCAAGAAAACCCTCCAAGAACACCAACTTACTCCCAATCTTTCATCCACTTCTATCACCCTTTTGATTCTAGCTTCTTACTCCTCTTTTACAGCAAACTTATCCAAGGAACTTGAGGTAGAATCTATGTTCATAACCTTATTCGATTCATATATATATAGCTATCTTATTTTGTGGTACAAAAGTTTAACAACAAGAACATAGTTTGAATGTTTTCAAACTTGTTTGCAAACTAAATAGATCCTTCTAACTTAACTTTTAAAATACTTCAAGACATGTAACATAACTTATTTATATGTTAATTTAACAAGGTAAAACTTGGTTTTTCAAAGTATAAGTATTTTTGGAAAAATGGTCATTAAATGATTTTGTTGTAACAAAAATGTTTAACTTCATATGTTTCACTAAACTTTCACCTATGCCGTATGATTTTGAATACAAACCAAGGTATTTACAGTTCATAGTCTTAAAGAAGAACTCGATCCAAGAAGATGGCAATTTGAATCAACGAAAACGGACTTGTAACGAAGAAACTATGACCGAAACAAAATTGGTTATCCAAGACTTAATTGACTTCGGGATTCATTGGAAAAATTTACATAAAATCACATCTTTATAAGATAACATGATATTTTATATATATGTACTCATAATTCAATTTCATATGGTTCAGGATCACCCGTAAGCAACACGAGAAGATTAATCATAAGATCCCATGATTGTACGCAACACGTCATTTGACAACACCGGTACCATGAGTCAAGATTAATCTCGACCAATACATATACGATGGGGTTTTATTTATTTCGTTGGGGGTTTTATTTATTTCATTGCGGGTATATTAAACATCTAAAAATGAACCATTAAAATTGAGTTACTAACAAAGAAATGCTAACTACGGACTAAGGAATTATTCTAAGTATTAAAAGTATAACAAGTATATATATATATATAACGTTTGTTTTAAAATGAAAACATATTGATATATTATATATGGATAGGTTCGTGATATCAACCGGAAGACCGAGTCAAATTATATATCTTCAAAGACAACCGTGAGTATATAGTCCCACTTTTAAACTCTAAATATTTCGGGATGAGAATACATGTATTTTATGTTTTACGATATGGACACAAGTAACTGAAAAATATGTTCTACGTTGAGTTGTACCACTGGCATACTTCCCTGTAGCTTGGTAACTAATATTTACAGCGGTATTGTAAACGCGAATCCTGTTGATAGATCTATCGGGCCTGACAACCCCAACCGGACTGGACGACCAGTATTCAACGGTTGCACAGTACTTCGTTTTGTGACTACACTTGGTACGGTGTAGTAAGATTTCATATTAAAGGGAATATGCGACGTGAAAATGTTAAGTATGGTTACCAAGTGCTCAACCACTTAGAATACTTTTATTAAACTGTTTATATACGAAATCTTGTGGTCTATATATATATTGCTGCCGGCATTAAACCTATATCTCACCAACTTTATGTTGACCTTTTAAAACATGTCTATTCTCAGGTGATTTCTAAAGCTTCCGCTGCATCATGTTGGATCTAACCAGGATCTTGCGTACGCATGTTTGTGTCAAAAATAAAACTGCATATCCGAGATGTTGTATTGTAAAATATGCTAGAAACCGTGTTGTTGTCATCATTTGTAAAGTTTGTAAGTCGAAGATTATCGCTAAACGTTAATCTTCTTTTTATTGTCTTAAGCTTGTAACAAAAATAATGGTTATGGTTTGCAATGTATAATATATGCAGTTTTCTTTCAAAAATGTCTCATATAGAGGTCAATACCTCGCAATGAAATCATACGTTATCTAACGCGTTCTTATGGTTAAGGACGGGTTATGACATGTGGTATCAGAGCGTTGGTCTTAGCGAACCAGGTTTGCATTAGTGTGTCTAACCAAGAAGTCATTAGGATACATTAGTAAAGTCTGGACTTTGACCGGGTCTGATTTTAAAAACCATAGCTTATCACTGTTGGTTAAAAATTTATATGTAAATATTATGTAAGTACTAATGGGTTAGTTGTTATGTGATAGATGTCGGGCTCGAAACTTATTATCACATTCAGCGACTCCGAATCAGAACCTTCAGATTGTGTTTCAGTCATTAACATATCCGATGACGAAAGTGGTATTTTTGGGGAAGACTCACAATTTCCGGATGAACCAACTATAGAAATATCGGAAAGTGAGCCCGAGGAGGAAAGTGAACCCGAGGAGGAAAGTGAACCCGAGGAAGAAATACAGGAAATTACAAAGGACGAGTTCGAACTAGGAAAGAAACGAAAAGCTAGTGAATTAGAAAATCCAAATCCCGAGTTTAATAAGAATGAAGTGGCACCAATTCCACTCAACACTACCACCCCTATCCCCGCTATTCCTATTAGTGCTATCCCCTCATCTAGTTCTTCGGCACCTCAGCCAAAACGTAGGGAGACAGCTAGGATTCGCGTTGGGGGATTCCCTGGACATAAATGTTTTGGGAAATAGACCAAATGATGCGCTGCCGTATTAAACCATGGAATCACATAATGTTTTGTATAATATTATTAGTGTGGTTTGTTTAAAGTTTGATGTAAGCATATGTAAAATAGCGAAGTATGAAATGCAATAATTTTCCATGGTTAAGTATTATTTAGATTGTAGTAATTGATTCTGTACTAAGCTATTAAGTATGAACATTAACGGGTAGGTACTACCCAAGATATAATTATAAAACGCTAATAAGAAGAAAAGGCTTTTATAATAATACCTGGTTCATATTATTAACAAGCTATAAATGTACTATAAATACACACTACATCTATAATATTCCATGTGAATAATTATTTTCTTTCATTAGGAAATGGCGCGATTGAATCGAATGACGGAACAAGAACTCGAGGAACTCATCAACCAGCGAGTGAACGATAGAATGCTATGGGTCGAAGCTGCAAGAGCTGCTGCAGTTAACCCAAATCCTCGTGTAGGATGCTCCTACAAGACGTTTCAAGCTTGCAAGCCATCATCATTCAGTGGAACGGAAGGACCGATCGGTTTAACCCGATGGATAGAAAAGATGGAGACGGTGTTCAAAATCAGTGGTTGTGATGAAAAAGACATGACCAAGTTTGCATCGTGCACTTTACAAGATAGTGCACTCACATGGTGGAAGAATTATGTGAAGGCGGTAGGAGGAGATGTAGCTTATGATACTCCATGGGAAGAATTCAAAGCAATGATAATCACCGAGTATTGTCCAAGGAATGAGGTTATTAAGTTAGAAGATGAGTTACGAAGTTTGAAGGTGGTTGGTACTGAAATCACCAACTACAATCAGCGATTTATGGAATTGGTTTTACTATGTCCTGAATTGGTTCCAACCGAAGCACGGAAGATTGAAATGTACAAAGGTGGTTTGCCCAAAAAGGTCAAGGCAAATGTTACAGCATCGAAACCTAAGACAATTCATGAAGCTATAACCATGGCAAACGAGCTAATGGATCAGGTCATTTTGGATAAGAAAGCATTCAATACTGATGTGAAGGTATCAGGTAACAAGAGAAAGTGGAACGGAAATTATGATCGAGGTTACCAACAGCAATCTTTTAAGAAACCAGAAACCCTGAAAGGTGCGGGTAGCGGTTCAGGCTTTGGTTACAAAGGACAAAGTCCTTTATGCAACCGTTGTCACAAACATCATTTTGGTTACTGTAGTGTGTTGTGCACTAAATGCAATAGACAGGGACATCTTGCTGAAGATTGTAAGGCTCTCGTTACAAATGGTAACAAGACTCCTGCTACCAACGCAAATAGAACTGCTTTGGCTAACGTTACTTGTTTTGGATGTGGAAAACAAGGTCATTATAAGAGTCAGTGCCCGAATCCAGAAAAGAATGGCGGACCTGCACGTGGAAGAGCGTTTGTTATTAATGCTAGAGAGGCACGTGAAGACCCGGAGCTTGTTACGGGTACGTTTACCATTAATAACTTATCAGCATCTATTTTATTTGACACTGGCGCCGATAGAAGTTACGTGTGTATAAATTTTTACACTAAATTGAATTGTTCATCATTACCTCTAGATGCTAAGTACTTGATTGAGTTAGCTAATGGTAAACTAATTAAAGCCGATAAAATTTGTCGTGGTTGTGAAATAAATCTAGCCGGAGAAACGTTTAAAATCGACTTAATACCCGTAGAATTAGGAGGTTTTGATGTAATAGTCGGCATGGACTGGATGTCCAAAATAGGAGCGGAAGTTGTTTGTGCTAAGAAGGCAATTCGTATTCCTGGTAAGGATAAAATACCGGTGATGATTTATGGAGAGAAGGGTAATTCAAAGCTAAAACTCATTAGCTGTTTGAAAGCCAAGAAGTGTTTAGAAAAGGGATGTTACGCTATTTTAGCACATATTAATAAAGTTGAAAAGAAAGAAAAGTGTATCAACGATGTGCCTGTGGCAAGAGATTTTCCTGAAGTTTTTCCGGAAGAATTGCCGGGATTACCTCCATTTAGATCGGTAGAATTTCAAATAGATTTAGTACCAGGAGCTGCACCAGTGGCTCGTGCTCCATATAGACTTGCACCGTCCGAATTAAAAGAACTTCAAAGTCAGTTAAAAGAATTACTGGACCGTGGATTCATACGACCGAGTACTTCACCGTGGGGAGCTCCAATTTTGTTTGTTAAGAAGAAAGATGGATCTTTCAGGATGTGTATAGATTATCGTGAATTAAATAAGTTAACTATCAAGAATCGGTATCCACTACCGAGAATTGATGACTTATTTGATCAATTGCAAGGATCATGTGTTTATTCGAAAATCGATCTAAGATCGGGTTATCATCAATTACGCGTCAAAGAAGAAGACATTCCGAAAACTGCTTTTCGGACACGTTATGGTCATTACGAATTTTTGGTTATGCCGTTTGGATTGACGAATGCGCCAGCTGTATTCATGGACCTCATGAATCGAGTTTGTAGTCCGTATTTAGATAAGTTTGTTATCGTTTTCATTGATGATATTCTTATCTATTCCAAGAGTGAGCAAGAGCATGAAGAGCATTTAAGGTTGATACTGGAGTTGTTGAGAAAAGAACAACTTTATGCTAAATTTTCTAAGTGTGCTTTTTGGTTGAAAGAAGTGCAATTTCTTGGTCACGTTGTTAATAGCGAAGGAATTCAGGTTGATCCAGCAAAAACTGAAGCTATTGAAAAATGGGAGACTCCTAAGACACCAACGCAGATACGCCAATTTTTGGGTTTAGCCGGTTATTATAGAAGGTTTATTCAAGATTTTTCCCGAATAGCTAAGCCGTTGACAGCGTTAACGCAAAAAGGGAAGAAATATGAATGGACCTCGGAGCAGGAGAACGCATTTCAAATACTGAAGAAGAAGTTAACTACGGCGCCTATTTTATCGTTACCAGAAGGGAACGATGATTTTGAAATATATTGTGACGCTTCGCGACAAGGTTTTGGTTGTGTTCTTATGCAACGGAAGAAAGTTATTGCATTTGCATCCCGACAATTGAAGATTCACGAGCGAAATTATACGACGCATGATCTAGAATTGGGAGCAGTCGTGTTTGCATTGAAGATGTGGAGACACTACTTGTATGGGGTTAAATTCACTGTGTTTACTGATCATAAAAGCCTTCAACATATTTTTGATCAGAAACAATTGAACATGAGGCAACGTAGGTGGGTCGAGTTAATAAACGACTATGATTGTGAAATTCGTTATCATCCCGGAAAGGCGAATGTGGTGGCCGATGCTTTAAGCAGAAAGGAACGAGAACCAATTCGAGTTCGAGCAATGAATATAAAAATTCGCATGAATCTCAACTCACAAATCAAAGAAGTTCAACAAGAAGCACTCAATAAAGAAAACATAAAGAATGAAATAATGAAGAAGTATGAGAAGCAACTCGTTATACGGGAAGACGGAATTAGATATTTTGCAAATCGTATTTGGGTACCGAAGTTGGGTGGATTAAGGAAGTTGATATTGAACGAGGCACATAAGACAAGATACTCGATACATCCTGGAGTTGGAAAGATGTATCAAGATCTTAAGACACGTTATTGGTGGCCTAACTTAAAGACCGACGTTGCAACATATGTTGGGGAGTGTTTAACTTGTTCTAAGGTCAAAGCAGAACATCAAAAGCCGTCAGGGTTACTTCAACAACCAGAAATCCCAGAATGGAAATGGGATGGTATTACCATGGATTTCATCACGAAGTTACCAAAGACTGCCTGGGGATACGACACCATTTGGGTGATTGTTGATCGTCTCACCAAGTCTGCACATTTCTTGCCTATAAAGGAAACAGATAGAATGGAGAAACTATTACGATTGTATATAAAGGAAGTTGTTTCAAGGCATGGAATACCTATTTCTATTATATCCGATCGTGATAGTAGATTTACTTCAAAATTCTGGCAATCACTACAGGAGGCACTAGGAACTCGTTTGGATATGAGTACCGCATATCATCCGCAAACCGACGGGCAGAGTGAAAGAACAATTCAGACTCTTGAAGACATGCTCAGGGCATGTGTGATCGATTTTGGAAACGGATGGGATAAATATCTACCGTTAGCAGAATTCTCGTATAATAATAGTTATCATGCGAGCATTGGAGCTGCGCCATTCGAAGCATTGTATGGAAGGAAGTGTAGATCTCCTATCTGTTGGAATGAAGTAGGAGATCGACAATTAACTGGTCCCGAGATCATACATGAAACGACTGAGAAGATAGTGCAAATCAAGGAGAGATTGAAAACAGCCCGTAGTCGCCAAAAGAGCTACGCCGATGTTCGAAGGAAACCATTAGAGTTTCAGATCGGTGACATGGTTATGCTAAAGGTGTCACCTTGGAAAGGTGTAATACGTTTCGGTAAAAGAGGTAAACTGAACCCAAGATATGTAGGCCCGTTCAAGATTATCGAACGCATTGGACCGGTAGCTTATCGACTCGAGTTACCGCAACAACTCGCCGGAGTACATAATACCTTTCACGTCTCGAACCTTAAGAAGTGTCTTGCAAAGGAAGACCTTACCATTCCTCTTGAAGAAATCCATGTCGACGAGAAACTACAATTCGTCGAAGAACCAATTGAAATCATGGACCGTGAAGTTAAACAGCTCAAACAGAGCAATATACCGATCGTTAAGGTTCGTTGGAATGCTCGAAGAGGTCCTGAGTTTACTTGGGAACGAGAGGATCAGATGAAACAAAAGTATCCACACTTGTTTCTCGATGACGCAAAATAGGTACAATTTTAAAATTTCGGGACGAAATTTATTTAACGGGGAGGTAATGTAACGACCCGCACTTTTTCGATCGTTCTATACTTATAAGATTGATATTTACATAAATTAAACATTACCAACTTGATAAGTAATCCAAATTGTCGAGACTTATATTTCCGAAAAGAGTTTTACACAACGTTTGACCGTCTAGTTTGACCGATGATATCACGAACTATACAATATATGATAATTATACGTTTGTGTATATAAATGTATATATACATATTTAACATGATTAATGAATGTTTTAATACCTCATTTTATATTAATAACAATAAGTTACAAGTATATTTTGAAACTACTAACTTAAGTTTTCAAAACGATAACAATACGTAACGTTATTTGACATATATACTTAAGACTTATAATGTTATACATATATTGTATAAGTAATGTATTTAATTACTTTTAAAGAACTTAAATACATAAAACCATATAAGTGTATTCACAAAAGATAGCTATATTTGAATCCTCATTTCATTTTTCACAAAATTTCTATACGTATACCTAGAGTATTTGTACTCGTATCATACCTAGCTCCTATACGTATTTACTAATAGTAAATACACATCAAAATCACCACCTAACCAGCCATTATTCATGCCCTTAGAGCTAGGTAATTACTTTTGGATGATTACTTGACTAATTAACAAAATTACAAACTAAAAATCTTATCATGTATTACATGATACACGTTTTTTTTAGGTTATAAGTATCACCATTTCTAGTTCATTTTCTAACCTCATTTTTAGTTAAACACACACTCTTTCACAACCCTTAAAACCCTTAATCAATTCAGCAAAGTTTCCAAGAAGATCTAGCTTCAAAAACCATACTAAAACACCATAAGAAAACCATACAAAAACACTTCAAGAAAACCCTCCAAGAACACCAACTTACTCCCAATCTTTCATCCACTTCTATCACCCTTTTGATTCTAGCTTCTTACTCCTCTTTTACAGCAAACTTATCCAAGGAACTTGAGGTAGAATCTATGTTCATAACCTTATTCGATTCATATATATATAGCTATCTTATTTTGTGGTACAAAAGTTTAACAACAAGAACATAGTTTGAATGTTTTCAAACTTGTTTGCAAACTAAATAGATCCTTCTAACTTAACTTTTAAAATACTTCAAGACATGTAACATAACTTATTTATATGTTAATTTAACAAGGTAAAACTTGGTTTTTCAAAGTATAAGTATTTTTGGAAAAATGGTCATTAAATGATTTTGTTGTAACAAAAATGTTTAACTTCATATGTTTCACTAAACTTTCACCTATGCCGTATGATTTTGAATACAAACCAAGGTATTTACAGTTCATAGTCTTAAAGAAGAACTCGATCCAAGAAGATGGCAATTTGAATCAACGAAAACGGACTTGTAACGAAGAAACTATGACCGAAACAAAATTGGTTATCCAAGACTTAATTGACTTCGGGATTCATTGGAAAAATTTACATAAAATCACATCTTTATAAGATAACATGATATTTTATATATATGTACTCATAATTCAATTTCATATGGTTCAGGATCACCCGTAAGCAACACGAGAAGATTAATCATAAGATCCCATGATTGTACGCAACACGTCATTTGACAACACCGGTACCATGGGTCAAGATTAATCTCGACCAATACATATACGATGGGGTTTTATTTATTTCGTTGGGGGTTTTATTTATTTCATTGCGGGTATATTAAACATCTAAAAATGAACCATTAAAATTGAGTTACTAACAAAGAAATGCTAACTACGGACTAAGGAATTATTCTAAGTATTAAAAGTATAACAAGTATATATATATATATATATATATAACGTTTGTTTTAAAATGAAAACATATTGATATATTATATATGGATAGGTTCGTGATATCAACCGGAAGACCGAGTCAAATTATATATCTTCAAAGACAACCGTGAGTATATAGTCCCACTTTTAAACTCTAAATATTTCGGGATGAGAATACATGTATTTTATGTTTTACGATATGGACACAAGTAACTGAAAAATATGTTCTACGTTGAGTTGTACCACTGGCATACTTCCCTGTAGCTTGGTAACTAATATTTACAGCGGTATTGTAAACGCGAATCCTGTTGATAGATCTATCGGGCCTGACAACCCCAACCGGACTGGACGACCAGTATTCAACGGTTGCACAGTACTTCGTTTTGTGACTACACTTGGTACGGTGTAGTAAGATTTCATATTAAAGGGAATATGCGACGTGAAAATGTTAAGTATGGTTACCAAGTGCTCAACCACTTAGAATACTTTTATTAAACTGTTTATATACGAAATCTTGTGGTCTATATATATATTGCTGCCGGCATTAAACCTATATCTCACCAACTTTATGTTGACCTTTTAAAACATGTCTATTCTCAGGTGATTTCTAAAGCTTCCGCTGCATCATGTTGGATCTAACCAGGATCTTGCGTACGCATGTTTGTGTCAAAAATAAAACTGCATATCCGAGATGTTGTATTGTAAAATATGCTAGAAACCGTGTTGTTGTCATCATTTGTAAAGTTTGTAAGTCGAAGATTATCGCTAAACGTTAATCTTCTTTTTATTGTCTTAAGCTTGTAACAAAAATAATGGTTATGGTTTGCAATGTATAATATATGCAGTTTTCTTTCAAAAATGTCTCATATAGAGGTCAATACCTCGCAATGAAATCATACGTTATCTAACGCGTTCTTATGGTTAAGGACGGGTTATGACACACATCACCGTGGGGAGCTCCTGTTTTGTTTGTCAAGAAGAAAGATGGTACATTCAGGTTGTGTATCGACTACCGAGAGTTGAACAAACTTACCATCAAGAACCGCTACCCACTACCGAGAATCGACGACTTATTTGATCAACTACAAGGCTCGTCTGTTTATTCAAAGATTGACTTACGTTCCGGGTATCATCAAATGCGGGTGAAAGAAGATGATATTCCAAAGACTGCTTTCAGAACACGTTATGGTCATTACGAGTTTATGGTCATGCCATTTGGTTTAACTAATGCACCAGCTGTGTTCATGGACCTTATGAACCGAGTGTGTGGACCATATCTTGACAAGTTTGTCATTGTTTTCATTGATGACATACTTATTTACTCAAAGAATGACCAAGAACACGGTGAACATTTGAGAAAGGTGTTAGAAGTATTGAGGAAGGAAGAATTGTACGCTAAATTTTCAAAGTGTGCATTTTGGTTGGAAGAAGTTCAATTCCTCGGTCACATAGTGAACAAAAAAGGTATTAAGGTGGATCCGGCAAAGATAGAAACTGTTGAAAAGTGGGAAACCCCGAAAACTTCGAAACACATACGCCAGTTTTTAGGACTAGCTGGTTACTACAGAAGGTTCATCCAAGACTTTTCCAGAATAGCAAAACCCTTGACTGCATTAACGCATAAAGGGAAGAAATTTGAATGGAAGGATGAACAAGAGAAAGCGTTTCAGTTATTGAAGAAAAAGCTAACTACGGCACCTATATTGTCATTGCCTGAAGGGAATGATGATTTTGTGATTTATTGTGACGCATCAAAGCAAGGTCTCGGTTATGTATTAATGCAACGAACGAAAGTGATTGCTTATGCGTCTAGACAATTGAAGATTCACGAGCAAAATTATACGACGCATGATTTGGAATTAGGCGCGGTTGTTTTTGCATTAAAGACTTGGAGGCACTACTTATATGGGGTCAAAAGTATTATATATACCGACCACAAAAGTCTTCAACACATATTTAATCAGAAACAACTGAATATGAGGCAGCGTAGGTGGATTGAATTGTTGAATGATTATGACTTTGAGATTCGTTACCACCCGGGGAAGGCAAATGTGGTAGCCGATGCCTTGAGCAGGAAGGACAGAGAACCCATTCGAGTAAAATCTATGAATATAATGATTCATAATAACCTTACTACTCAAATAAAGGAGGCGCAACAAGGAGTTTTAAAAGAAGGAAATTTAAAGGATGAAATACCCAAAGGATCAGAGCAGCATCTTAATATTCGGGAAGACGGAACCCGGTATAGGCCTGAAAGGATTTGGGTACCAAAATTTGGAGATATGAGAGAAATGGTACTTAGAGAAGCTCATAAAACCAGATACTCAATACATCCTGGAACGGGGAAGATGTACAAGGATCTCAAGAAACATTTTTGGTGGCCGGGTATGAAAGCCGATGTTGCTAAATACGTAGGAGAATGTTTGACGTGTTCTAAGGTCAAAGCTGAGCATCAGAAACCATCAGGTCTACTTCAACAACCCGAAATCCCAGAATGGAAATGGGAAAACATTACCATGGATTTCATCACTAAATTGCCAAGGACTGCAAGTGGTTTTGATACTATTTGGGTAATAGTTGATCGTCTCACCAAATCAGCACACTTCCTGCCAATAAGAGAAGATGACAAGATGGAGAAGTTAGCACGGCTGTATTTGAAGGAAGTCGTCTCCAGACATGGAATACCAATCTCTATTATCTCTGATAGGGATGGCAGATTTATTTCAAGATTCTGGCAGACATTACAGCAAGCATTAGGAACTCGTCTAGACATGAGTACTGCCTATCATCCACAAACTGATGGGCAGAGCGAAAGGACGATACAAACGCTTGAAGACATGCTACGAGCATGTGTTATTGATTTCAGAAACAGTTGGGATCGACATCTACCGTTAGCAGAATTTTCCTACAACAACAGCTACCATTCAAGCATTGAGATGGCGCCGTTTGAAGCACTTTATGGTAGAAAGTGCAGGTCTCCGATTTGTTGGAGTGAAGTGGGGGATAGACAGATTACGGGTCCGGAGATTATACAAGAAACTACCTAGAAGATCATCCAAATTCAACAACGGTTGAAAACCGCCCAAAGTCGACAAAAGAGCTACGCTGACATTAAAAGAAAAGATATAGAATTTGAAATTGGAGAGATGGTCATGCTTAAAGTTGCACCTTGGAAAGGCGTTGTTCGATTTGGTAAACGAGGGAAATTAAATCCAAGGTATATTGGACCATTCAAGATTATTGATCGTGTCGGACCAGTAGCTTACCGACTTGAGTTGCCTCAACAACTCGCGGCTGTACATAACACTTTCCACGTCTCGAATTTGAAGAAATGTTTTGTTAAAGAAGATCTCACTATTCCGTTAGATGAAATCCAAATCAACGAAAAACTCCAATTCATCGAAGAACCCGTCGAAATAATGGATCGTGAGGTTAAAAGACTTAAGCAAAACAAGATACCAATTGTTAAGGTTCGATGGAATGCTCGTAGAGGACCCAAGTTCACCTGGGAGCGTGAAGATCAGATGAAGAAGAAATACCCGCATCTATTTCCAGAAGATTCGTCAACACCTTCAACAGCTTAAAATTTCGGGACGAAATTTATTTAACGGGTAGGTACTGTAGTGACCCGAACTTTTCCATGTTTATATATATTAATTGAGATTGATATTTACATGATTAAATGTTTCCAACATGTTAAGCAATCAAACTTGTTAAGACTTGATTAATTGAAATATGTTTCATATAGACAATTGACCACCCAAGTTGACCGGCGATTCACGAACGTTAAAACTTGTAAAAACTACATGACGATATATATATGGATATACATATGGTTAACATGAGATTATGATAAGTAAGTATCTCCATAAGTATATTAACAATGAGTTATATACATATAAACAAGACTACTAACTTAAGGATTTCGAAACGAGACATATATGTAACGATTATCGTTGTAACGACATTTAAATGTATATATATCATATTAAGATATATTAATATATCATAATATCATGATAATATAATAATTTAACATCTCATTAGATATAATAAACAATGGGTTAACAACATTAATTGAGATCGTTAACTTAAAGGTTTCAAAACAACACTTACATGTAACGACTAACGATGACTTAACGACTCAGTTAAAATGTATATACATGTAGTGTATTTAGATGTATTAAAATACTTTTGAAAGACTTCAGGACATATATCAAAACACTCATACTTAACGAAAATGGTTACAGTTACTTTCCCATTCTTTTCTTTCATCAAGAATTCTAGTCGTATTCTTACCCGTATTATACACAGCTTCAAAACGTACTTACTATGGGTATATACTAATAGGAACTAGCATGGGATTCCACTCTTGATTATTTCATGTATGACTAATCAATTTTAACTTCTACCATGAGCTAGTCAACTAACTAGAACTCCTTTTAACCCCACTCACCACTCACCAATTACCACTCATCATTCACTCCATTTCACTTCCAATTCTCTTTCTAATTCTCTCTCAACACACACAAACTATTATGAACGTATTTTTTACAGTAGTTAATCATTATCTTCATCAAAAATCACTTCAAGAATCAAGCTATAATCATCATAGGAAGAACACTTCAAGAACACTTCAAAAATCCCTTCAAGTTTACTAATTTACTTCCAATCTTTCTAATCCATTCCAAGTAATCATCTAAGATCAAGAAACCTTTGTTATATACAGTAGGTTATCTTTCTTATTCAAGGTAATATTCATATTCAAACTTTGATTCAATTTCTATAACTATAAACTATCTTAATTCGAGTAAAAATCTTACTTGAACTTGTTTTTGTGTCATGATCCTACTTCAAGAACTTTCAAGCCATCCAAGATCCTTTGAAGCTAGATCATTTCTTGTCACTTCCAGTAGGTTTACCTACTAAACTTGAGGTAGTAATGATGTTCATAACATCATTCGATTCATATATATAAAACTATCTTATTCGAAGGTTTAAACTCGTAATCACTAGAACATAGTTTAGTTAATTCTAAACTTGTTCGCAAACAAAAGTTAATCCTTCTAACTTGACTTTTAAAATTAACTAAACACATGTTCTATATCTATATGATATGCTAACTTAATGATTTAAAACATGGAAACACAAAAAACACCGTAAAACCGGATTTACGCCGGCGTAGTAACACCGCGGGCTGTTTTGGGTTAGTTAATTAAAAACTATAATAAACTTTGATTTAAAAGTTGTTATTCTGAGAAAATGATTTTTATTATGAACATGAAACTATATCCAAAAATTATGGTTAAACTCAAAGTGGAAGTATGTTTTCTAAAATGGTCATCTAGACGTCGTTCTTTCGACTGAAATGACTACCTTTACAAAAACGACTTGTAACTTATTTTTCCGACAATAAACCTATACTTTTTCTGTTTAGATTCATAAAATAGAGTTCAATATGAAACCATAGCAATTTGATTCACTCAAAACGGATTTAAAATGAAGAAGTTATGGGTAAAACAAGATTGGATAATTTTTCTCATTTTAGCTACGTGAAAATTGGTAACAAATCTATTCCAACCATAACTTAATCAACTTGTATTTTATATTATGTAATCTTGAGATACCATAGACACGTATACAATGTTTCAACCTATCATGTCGACACATCTATATATATTTCGGAACAACCATAGACACTCTATATGTGAATGTTGGAGTTAGCTATACAGGGTTGAGGTTGATTCCAAAATATATATAGTTTGAGTTGTGATCAATACTGAGATACGTATACATATGGGTCGTGGATTGATTCAAGATAATATTTATCGATTTATTTCTGTACATCTAACTGTGGACAACTAGTTGTAGGTTACTAACGAGGACAGCTGACTTAATAAACTTAAAACATCAAAATATATTAAAAGTGTTGTAAATATATTTTGAACATACTTTAACATATATGTATATATTGTTATAGGTTCGTGAATCAACAGTGGCCAAGTCTTACTTCTCGACGAAGTAAAAATCTGTGAAAGTGAGTTATAGTCCCACTTTTAAAATCTAATATTTTGGGATGAGAATACATGCAGGTTTTATAAATGATTTACAAAATAGACACAAGTACGTGAAACTACATTCTATGGTTGAATTATCGAAATCGAATATGCCCCTTTTTATTAAGTCTGGTAATCTAAGAATTAGGGAACAGACACCCTAATTGATGCGAATCCTAAAGATAGATCTATTGGGCCTAACAAACCCCATCCAAAGTACCGGATGCTTTAGTACTTCGAAATTTATATCATATCCGAAGGGTGTTCCGGAATGATGGGGATATTCTTATATATGCATCTTGTTAATGTCGGTTACCAGGTGTTCACCATATGAATGATTTTTATCTCTATGTATGGGATGTGTATTGAAATATGAAATCTTGTGGTCTATTGTTACGATTTGATATATATAGGTTAAACCTATAACTCACCAACATTTTTGTTGACGTTTAAAGCATGTTTATTCTCAGGTGAATATTAAGAGCTTCCGCTGTTGCATACTAAAATAAGGACAAGATTTGGAGTCCATGTTTGTATGATATTGTGTAAAAACTGCATTCAAGAAACTGACTTCGATGTAACATATTTGTATTGTAAACCATTATGTAATGGTCGTGTGTAAACAGGATATTTTAGATTATCATTATTTGATAATCTACGTAAAGTTTTTTAAACCTTCATTTATGAAATAAAGGTTATGGTTCGTTTTAAAAATGAATGCAGTCTTTGAAAAACGTCTCATATAGAGGTCAAAACCTCGCAACGAAATCAATTAATATGGAGCGTTTTTAATCAATAAGAACGGGACATTACATCATGGATCTTATGAACCGCGTGTGCAAACCGTATCTCGACAAATTCGTTATCGTGTTCATCGATGATATTTTGGTCTATTCTAAAAACGAAGAAGAACACGAGGAACATCTCCGACTTGTGCTTGAACTTTTAAGACAAGAACGACTCTATGCCAAATTCTCCAAGTGTGAATTTTGGTTGAAGGAAGTTCAATTTCTTGGTCATGTTGTAAGTGATCAAGGTATTAAAGTCGATCCATCAAAAATCGAAGCCATTAGTAAATGGGAAACTCCTACTACTCCTACTCACATTCGTCAATTCTTGGGTCTTGCCGGATACTATCGTAGATTCATCAAGGATTTCTCTTTGGTTGCTCGTCCTCTAACCGCGTTAACTCACAAGGGAAAGAAATTCGTTTGGCGACCGACGAAGAATCCGCATTTCAAATCTTGAAAATAAAGCTAACCACCGCTCCTATCTTGTCACTTCCCGAAGGTAATGATGACTTTGTTGTGTATTGTGACGCCTCGAAACATGGTTTTGGGTGTGTGTTGATGCAACGAAAGAAAGTCATTGCTTATGCCTCTCGACAACTCAAAATTCATGAACGGAACTATACGACACATGATCTCGAACTCGGAGCCGTTGTCTTTGTACTTAAAATGTGGAGACACTATCTTTATGGAACCAAAAGTACCATCTTCACCGATCACAAAAGTCTCCAACACATTTTCGACCAAAAGCAACTAAACATGAGACAACGAAGGTGGATTGAAACCTTAAACGATTACGATTACGAGCTTCGTTACCATCCCGGAAAGGCAAATGTAGTAGCCGATGCCTTAAGTCGAAAAGAAAGAGCGGTGCCTCTTCGTGTCCGAGCCTTAAACATCACCATCCACACAAACCTTAATAGCCAAATTCGAGTAGCCCAAGATGAGGCTCTCAAGGATGAAAACGTTTCACACGAGCTCTTGAACATTCTCGTCTCTCGATTCGAAATTAGGGAGACCGGACTCCGATATTTCGCCGGAAGGATTTGGGTGCCTAGATATGGGGACCTACGAAGCCTTATTTTAGATGAAGCCCATAAGTCACGATACTCGATTCACCCCGGTGCCAATAAGATGTACCACGACCTTAAAGAACAATATTGGTGGCCGAACATCAAAAGAGACGTAGCTACTTATGTTGCCAAGTGTTTGACATGTTCTAAAGTCAAAGCCGAACACCAAAGACCATCCGGGTTACTTGAACAACCCGAAATCCCGTAATGGAAGTGGGAAAGAATAACAATGGACTTCATCACCAAGTTACCAAAGACAACGGGCGGTTATGATACCATTTGGGTTATTGTTGGCCGTCTCACCAAATCCGCACACTTTCTCGCCAAGAAGGAGACCGACAAAATGGAGAAACTTGCACAACTTTACATCAAGGAGATCATAGCCCGACACGGTGTACCTTTATCGATTATCTCCGACCGAGATGGCCGTTTTGTTTCTAGATTTTGGCGTACCTTGCAAGAAGCGTTGGGAACGCGTTTAGACATGAGCACCGCATATCACCCTCAAACCGATGGACAAAGTGAACGCACAATTCAAACCTTGGAGGACATGTTACGAGCTTGCGTGGTTGATTTTGGAAAAGCTTGGGACAAGAACTTACCTCTCGCCGAGTTCTCTTACAACAATAGTTATCACGCGAGTATTAAAGTCGCACCTTTTGAAGCGCTATATGGCCGAAAATGTCGTTCACCTCTTTGTTGGGCCGAGGTAGGCGATGTGCAAATCACCGGACCCGAACTCATTCACGAAACCACCGAGAAGATCGTACAAATCCGAGATAGGCTTCGGACGGCCCGGAGTCGTCAAAAGTGCTACACCGACAAAAGACGCAACGACCTCGAATTTCAAGTCGGTGACCGAGTAATGTTAAAAGTCGCTCCTTGGAAAGGTGTAATCCATTTTGGGAAACGCGGGAAGCTAAATCCGCGGTATATTGGTCCTTTCGAAATCTTGGAGCGTATTGGAACCGTTGCTTATCGTTTAGATCTTCCGCCTCAATTGACCTCCGTTCATCCTACCTTCCATGTATCTAACTTTAAAAAGTGTCTTGCCGAACCCGATATCGTCATCCCTCTCGAGGAACTTACTATTGATGACAAACTTCATTTTGTGGAGGAACCGGTTGAAATTGTGGACACCTCCGTCAAGACATTGAAACAAAGCCGAATTCCGATTGTTAAAGTCCGTTAGAATGCCAAAAGGGGACCCGAGTTTACTTGGGAAAGGCAAGACCAAATACAAAAGAAATACCCTCACTTGTTCCCGGTTCCGGAAACGCAAGATTCTGAGGAAGAAACAACGACTACTACGCCTACTTAAATTTCAGGACAAAATTTCTTTTAAGGAGTAGGTAATGTAACATCCCGCCTTTTTCCGTTTACTTTTCCATTTAACTATTTAAATTCGGTTATATGTTTATAACATCTCCTGTTGATACACGTTTTAAAAATATCTCGTTTAGGTAATTCACGCAACCGCAACCGAACTCGAGGGACTAGTTTCGTCAAAATACCAAAGAGGTGACTAGCATTTGACTAGTCAACCCACCTCCTCTTTCTTTTCCATTTCATTTTCCTTTTTCTTTCAATACTTTCCAATTTTCTATGATTTCTCTATTTCAAGAATCATCATCTAAATCTAAACTAGCGGGTGTCTTGCAAAACAAATTACATATTTGGAATCCTTGCAACTTCCTCTTCGATTCCATACCGATTTCATTACATTTGGGTAACTTTCTAAAATCACTAGATTTTGTGTTCTTGATGTTTTTAACTTACAAAGTTGTTAATTAGTGTCTATGGCTCAAGTCTAACATGAATATATGATTTATATGTTCAATTTTGTTATTTGAAGTAACTAGCATGAACATAAACTTTGGTGTGTTTGATTTGGTGATTTGGTTGTTTGAATGATGTTAAATGTTATAAATGCATGTATTAAATGTGTTCCTAACATCACTAGTTTCAATTTGATGTGTAGGTTGTTTTAGAAAACTACATAAACATGATTAGTGATTTTGATGTTGTTGGTTAGGGTTTGATAGAATTGAATGTGAACATTTAATGTATTGAATGCTATGAATTATTGTTAGTAAGTAGTTAGTTGTATTGTATGCTTGATTATCTACAAAACGGCGTGTTTTATGTATGCATTAAATGCCCGAATCATAAATGTGCACTTGTAAAAACTGAAGCATTAAATGTGTGCATTGATTGATCATTTGATTTGAAAAGCCGGTTATTGCGAATAATGTTTTCGGTTGGTGAAATGTGTTTAGTTGTGTTCTTTGTCAAATTACCTTTCCAACGATATAAGATGCGTGTCATAAGTGTCTACGGTTTGTGATTTGTGTTTGATCGAAGTTCGGAAAAAGACTTGAACAACTGAAACTAACCAGGCACCAGCACATGTTAAGTGTCGCGGCGCGGCATTTGCCGCGTCCAGGTTCTGACCTCCTTGGTCAAAATAAGAAAAATGTTTGGCATGCTATGGACCTCCGATTCACATGAGACTTGTTCTAACATGCTCATATATGAATAAAAACCTCAGAAAAATAGTTCGGGACCCGATCCGAACGTGTTGACTTTTTCGTTGACTTTGACCGACCAAAGTTTGACTTTTTGTCAAACTTAACCAAATGATTATGCAACCTTCCTAGCTTGTTTCTATACTTGTATCTTGCATGAAACTAGACAAATTGATTCACATGCTAGATAATCGAGTCGTAACGAGCCATAGGATTAATTGAACATCTTTGACCTATCGTGTTTATCGTTATTGATACGACCTATTTGTTTTGGTCAAGACTAGCATTATCCTTTGCACACGTTACTTTGTGAAGTACTTTTCATACGTGCACTCAAGGTGAGAAAATAGTCCCATCTTTCAAACTACTTTTATGCTTTAAACTATGGGATGAGAAACATATACGTATCATACTTTTACACATTGAACACAAGTACGAAAACGAACATTCCACGTACGGGTTTGAACAAAAATCCTCAATTCAATTATCATTAGTTACACTTACAGGGTGTAAACGTGAACTTATATTATGTGATCACATGGGCTTGACGAGCCTCATTCGGACGGTTCGCTACCGTTAGCGGATGAAATATATTTTCGGGTCTAGTGTATGTTCTAACACTACGCAAAGGGTGCAAAACATTTAAGTTTGATAATTGGATACCCGCGAAACAAATAGCAACTTTGGAATGCAAATGATTTTGATAATCATATTATATTAAATCTTGTGGTTCAAATGCAACGTTTACTAAAACACCAATGATTTCACCAACGTTTTCGTTGACAGTTTTCTATATGTTTTCTCAGGTCCTTGAACACTACTTGATACATGCTTCCACACTCTTTTTGATACTTGCTTGGATGTCGAGTATACATGCATAGTTGGAGCGTCTTTTGACTACTTTAAATTGTGTCGCATAGGTTTCATTCGTACGTTAAACATTGTAATGTAACTAGTCTTTTGAACTACATTTGTAAACTTGAAACATCCTTTTACTTATGAAATGAATGCGACATATTTTGGTCAAACGTCATGTTAAAGACTTATAACCACGTAACGGGACCTAAGTAGTCGGCGCCGTCAAACATGATTTGGTCGGGTCTCTACAAACTTGACGTTAACTTGACGATAACTTTACATAACATGACGTTAACTAGACGTTAACATGACGTTAACATGATGTTAACTTGACGTTCATCGCTAAACAGTTAATATCTAAAAGTCTTCCTAAAAATTCTAAATTTTTATATTAAATTCATAACATGACATTAACTTGACGTTAATATGACGTTAACTTTACGTAAGATGACGTTAACTTGACGTTAGCTTTACGTAACATCACGTTAACTTTACATTAGATTTACGTAACATGACATTAACTTGGCGTTAGCTTTACGTTAACATGACGTTAACTTGAGGTTAGCTTTACGTAACTTGACGTTAACTTGACGTTAACTTTACGTAACATGACCTTAACTTGACATTACCATGACGTTTACTTGATGTTATTTTTACGTAACAAGACGTTAACTAGAAGTTAACTTGATGTTAACTTGACGTTAACTTGACGTTAACGTGACGTTAACTTGACGTTAACATGACGTTAACTTGACGTTTAGCTTTACGTAACATGACGTTTAGCTTTACGTAACATGACGTTTAGCTTGACGTTAACAGGACTTTAGCTTGATGTTAACATGACGTTAACTTAATGTTAGCTTTAAGTAACATGACGTTAACTTGACGTGAACTTGACGTTAGCTTTACGTAACATGACGTAAACATTATCATATTAATTGTGAATTTTTATATTTCTCGAGCCTTACCTACCCGTTAAAAGTTTCACAAGTAATATTTTTTACAAGAGAATTTCTATTACAATATTTATGAAAATATATGTATATTTTCTTCAGAATCATAAACCTTAAAAATCGCTAACAAACATATGCTGAATTTAATATAAGATCATAAAGAACACTAGCGACAATGAACTTAAATCCATTTTCATCTTTGGACGTTAACATGACATTAACTTGACGTTAACATGACGTTAACATGAATTTAATGTGACGTTAACTTGACGTTAACATGACGTTAACTTGAACTTGACGTTAACTTTACGTAACATGACGTTAACTAGACGTTAACATGACGTTAACTTGATGTTAACTTGACGTTAACATGACGTTAACTTGACGTTAACATGAGGTTAACTTGACGTAACTTGACGTTAACATGACGTTAACTTGACGTTAACTTGACGTAACATGACGTTAACTTGACGTTAGCTTGACGTAACCTGATGTTAACTTGACGTTAGCTTTACGTAACATGACATTAACATGACATTAACTTGACGTTAACATGACGTTAACTTGACGTTAACATGACGTTAACTTGACGTTAACATGACGTTAACTTGACGTTAGCTTTACGTAACATGACGTTAGCTTTACGTAACATGACGTTAACATGATGTTAGCTTGACATTAACATGATGTTAACTTGACGTTAACCTTACGTAACTTGACGTTAACATGACGTTAACATGACGTTTACTTGACGTTAACATGACGTTAACTCGGCGTTAAATTTATGTAACATGACGTTAACTCGACGTTAAAATGACGTTACATGACGCTAACTTTACGTAATATGACGATAACTTGACGTTAACTTGACGTTAACATGACGTTAACTTTACGTAATATGACGTTAACTTGACGTTAACATGACGTAAACTTTACGTTAACTTGACATTAACATGACGTTAACTTGACGTTAACATGACATTCACTTTACGTAACATGACGTTAACTTAACGTTAACTTTACGTAACATGACGTTAACTTGACGTTAACATGACGTTAACTTGACGTTAGCTTTACTTAACTTTACGTTAACATGACATTAACTTGACGTTAACATGACGTTAACTTTACGTAACTTGACATTAACATGACGTTAACATGATGTTAACTTTACGTTAACATGACGTTAACTTTACGTAACATTATGTTTACTTGACGTTAACATGACGTTAACTTGACGTTAACATGACGTTAACTTGACGTTAGCTTTACGTAACATGACAGTAACTTGACGTTAACTTGACGTTAACATGATGTTAACTTGACGTTAGCATGTCATTAGCATGACGTTAACTTGACGTTAACTTTACGTAACATGACGTTAACTTGACGTTAACTTGACGTTAACGCGACGTTAACGTGACGCTAACTTGACGTTAACGTGACGTTAACTTGACGTTAACATGATGTTAACGTTACGTAACATGAAGTTAACTTGACGTTAACATGACGTTATGTTTACGTTAACTTGACGTTAGCATTACGTTACATTGACGTAACATCACGTTAACTTGACGTTAGCTTGACGTTAACATGATGTTAACTTGACGTTAGCATGTCGTTAGCATGACGTTAACTTGACGTTAGCTTTACGTAACATGACGTTAACTTGACGTTAACTTGACATTAATGTGACGTTAACGTGACGCTAACTTGACGTTAACGTGACGTTAACTTGACGTTAACATGATGTTAACGTTACGTAACATGAAGTTGACTTGACGTTAACATGACGTTAAGTTTACGTTAACTTGACGTTAGCTTTACGTTAGATTGACGTAACATCACATTAACTTGACGTTAGCTTTACGTAACATGACGTTAACTTGACGTTAACATGACGTTAACTTGACGTTAACATGACGTTAACTTGACGTTAGCTTTGTTAAAGAATATAACCCCGTGGGCTTGGGTCAAAATACCAAACCCGTCTAACAAGCTTTAGGTAATATGACAGTAACTTGACGTTAACTTGACGTTAATGAGACATTAACTTGACGTTAACATGACGTTAACTTGACGTTAACTTGACGTTAACTTGACGTTAGCTTTACGTAACATGGCGTTAGCTTGACGTTAACTTGACGTTACGTTTACGTAACATGACGTTAACTTAACATTAACATGACGTTAACTTTACGTAACAATACGTTAACTTGACGTTAGCTTTACGTAACATGACGTCAACTTGACGTTAACGTGACGTTAACTTGACGTTAACGTGACGTTAACTTGACGTTAATTTGACGTTAGCTTTACATAACATGACGTTAACTTGACGTTAGCTTTAAGTAACATGACGTTAACTAGACGTTAACTTGACGTTGGCTTTAGGTAACATGATGTTAACTTGACATTAGCTTTACGTTATATTGGAATTATGATAGTGCTCCAAATGAACATATATTTAGTAGCAATATCCTCCCAATATGTAAATTATTTAGTTGTAATTGTCCTATTTTAAGTTGTAATCGTTTATATTAAATAAGTGCGAAGACAAAAGGCGAAAACGAAGATTTGAAGACGCAAACATCCAAAAAGCTCAAATGTACAAGATACAATCCAAGTGGTTCAATTTATTGATGAGAAACGTCTAAAAAATGACAAAAGTACAAGTTGCGGAACGCAAAGTACAAGATATTAAATTATACGAAAAGGCGTTCGAAAATCCGGAACCGGGACATGAGTCAACTATCAACGCCCGACGCAACGGACTAAAAATTACAAGTCTACTATGCACAAGAATATAATATAATATATAAATAATTATATTAATTATTTATATTTTATATTTATATATTTATTATGTCGACAAGCTAGGAGCCAAAAGTTTGTGAGCTGGAAAATCAAACTCCACGACTCGCGGAGTTTGAAGGCCAAAAACTCCACGACTCGCGGAGCTGTCAGAAATCAAAAGCCCTATAAAAGGCCATGCATTCGTTCGATTTTAATATAAAATAATAATAATAATAATACTCTGTAGTATAATATATAATACATATATACATATATATATATATATATATATATATATATATATATATATATATATATATATATATATATATATATATATATATATATATATATATATATAGTATAGATTAGTGTTATATTAGATTAGTTTGGGTTATGTAAAAGTTATTTTTATGGGTTTTAAAGTCGGAGCTCTGTCCGTGTAACACTACGCGATAAATAATCAATGTAAGCTATGTTGTAGTGACCCGAACTTTTACATGTTTATATATATATATATTAAATAAAATTGTTATTTACATGATTAAGTGTTTCCAACATGTTAAGCAATCAAACTTGTTAAGACTTGATTAATTGAAATAGGTTTCATATAGACAATTGACCACCCAAGTTGACCGGTGATTCACGAACGTTAAAACTTGTAAAAACTATATGATGACATATATATGGATATATATATAGTTAACATGATACTGTGATAAGTAAACATATCATTAAGTATATTAACAATGAACTACATATGTAAAAACAAGACTACTAACTTAATAATTTTTAAACGAGACATATATGTAACGATTATCGTTGTAAAGACATTTAATGTATATGTATCATATTAAGAGATATTCATACATGATAATATCATGATAATATAATAATTTAAAATCTCATTTGATATTATAAACATTGGGTTAACAACATTTAACAAGATCGTTAACCTAAAGGTTTCAATACAACATTTACATGTAACGACTAACGATGACTTAACGACTCGGTTAAAATGTATATACATGTAGTGTTTTAATATGTATTCATACACTTTTGAAAGACTTCAAGACACTTATCAAAATACTTCTACTTAACAAAAATGCTTACAATTACATCCTCGTTCAGTTTCATCAACAATTCTACTCGTATGCACTCGTATTCGTACTCGTACAATACACAACTTTTAGATGTATGTACTATTGGTATATACACTCCAATTATCAGCTCTTAGCAGCCCATGTGAGTCACCTAACACATGTGGGAACCATCATTTGGCAACTAGCATGAAATATCTCATAAAATTACAAAAATATGAGTAATCATTCATGACTTATTTACATGAAAACAAAATTACATATCCTTTATATCTAATCCATACACCAACGACCAAAAACACCTACAAACACTTTAATTCTTCAATTTTCTTCATCTAATTGATCTCTCTCAAGTTCTATCTTCAAGTTCTAAGTGTTCTTTGTAGCGACCCCGACAAATCGTCAAGTGACGGCGTCGGCTACGTGGGTCCCATTACCTGATTATAAGTCTTTAAGATAACGTTTGACCAAAATATGTCGCCTTCATTTCAAAATAAAGATTATTTCAAAGTTTACAAGAATTGTTCAACCAAAAGTTAAGTTACAACGTTATAGATACGATTGAAATCTAGGCGACACGGTTTAAAGTAAAGTCAAAAGACGCTCCATGAAATGCATGTATACTCGACATCGGATGCAAGTATCAATTAGTAAGCGGAAGCATGTTTCACATATCGTGCAAGACCTGAGAAAAACATAGAAATCTGTCAACGAAAACGTTGGTGAAATCATAGGTTTAAGTAAGTAAGTACAAGTGAACCACAAGATTTGCATCAATGAAATAGTAGTAATACATTCCAAAAGTTTGTTTCACGAGCACCCAATTATCAATGCTTAACATTTCCTTCCATTGAACCCCATCACTTAGTGCTAGAACATACACTGTTTCTCGAAAATATATTTCATTCGTAAACGGTAGCGAACCGTTTGAATGAGGGTTTGTCAAACCCATATGGATCCATACAACATAAGTTCTCGCTTACACCCGGCAAGTGTAACTAATGATAATCGAATTGAGGATTTTGTTCTAAACTCGTATGTAGAATGTTTGTTTTCCTGTACTTGTGTTCACTTAGTAAAGAAATGTTTATGTTTTCTCATCCCAAATGTAAGTTCAAAAAGAGTAAAAGTGGGACTATGATCTCACCTTGAGTGCACGAGTAGTAAAGTACATCAACAAGTAAACGTGTGCAAAGAACAATGCTAGTCTTGACCTAAACAAATAGGTCGTATCAATAACGGTAAACACGATAGGTCAAAGATGTTCAATTAGTCCTATGGCTCGTTAAGACTCGATCTTAATAGCATGTGAATCAAATTGTCATGTTTCATGCAAGATACAAGTATAAAAACATGTTAGAACGATTGCACAATTATTTGGTTAAGTTTGATTAAAAGTCAACTTGGTCGGGTCAAAGTCAACAGAAAAGTCAACGGGGTCGGGTTGGATATCCGACAATTTTTCTAAGTTATATAATCATATATGAGCATGTTGGCCAAGTTTCATGTTAATCGGAGGTCCGTAGCATAGCAAACATTTTCATGTCAAATGACCAAAGCGAACAGCCAGTTTTAGGCAAACGGGACGGCGTCCCAAGTTGCTAGACGGCGTCCCAATATGAAGGTTGGGACGGCGTCCCAGGTTGCTAGACGGCGTCCCAATATGAAGATTGGGACGGCGTCCCGTGATGCTAGACGGCGTCCTGATCTTCTCCCAGGCCCTGTTTGCTGTATTCCTCAAATGGACGAACCAAAACACAAACAATCACATTTTATGATCCGCAAACAATTAGAACATGTATTTTATATCATCGGAAAGCTCTTTCGACAAGGAACGCAACTAAGCACTTTTCATCAAGCAAAAACATAATATACTATAACCGAAATCCCGTCAAGTGATCAATAGAGGTTTATTTTCAAGTTTCAAGTTTATCAATTGAAATTTAAGTTTCGGGAATCCAATTTATACATATGATATGCCGTTTTGAAGGTAATGAAACATGTAACACAACTAAACACTTATCAATAACATTAACAAGCATTCAACGCATCAAAAGTTCATCTAAAGCTTATCAAACCCTAATCCAAGTTCACAAAATCACTAATCATGTTCTTGGAGTTTCCTTAATTAACCTATACATCAAAACGAAGCTAATGATACTAGGAACACAATTAGAACATGAACTTTTAACATCTAACAACATATGATCATCCAAAATTCAAGAACAACACACCAAAATTCAAGTTCATGCTAGTTACACTAAAACAACGAGATCGAGCATACAAATTACATACACGACATCACAATGAGCCATAGACACTAACTAACACCATTTCAAGTCAAAAACACGAATTTAGAGAAATCTAGAGTTTTAGAAATGTTACCCAAACGAGATGAAGTTGGTATCAAATTGTAGAGGATGAAGAGAGGATTCCAAATATGTAATCGGATTTGTTGTGAGCTTCCAAGATTGAATTTAGATGATGAATGAATGGAATGGGTTTGTGTGTGTGTTCTTGAGATGGAGAGAAAAGGGATGAGGGAGATGATGGAAATGGATGAAATGGGTTGACTAGTTAACCTAGTCAACTAGTTTGCCCATTTGGCAACTCCGGTCCCTCGAGTTTCAAAGCGGGTGCGGGATTTAACCGATCGAATATTTTTAAAACGCAAGTTAACAAGAGATGTTATAATTAAATGACGGAATTATTATGAACGTTAGTCAACGGAAACTACGAATTTAAATAACGAAAGGTATTATTTAAAAGAAAAAGACGGTGTTAAAAATAAATTTAACGGAAAAACGCGGGATGTTACATTATCCACAACTCAAAAGAAATTTCGTCCCGAAATTTAGTTGGAAGTAGTAGTCGATATCTCTTACTCGAGACTTTACGTTGTCAATGCTATGAATAAGTGAAAGTACGTTCTTGAGGGTTCTCATGAATTTGGATAGTCAGGGTTTTACGTTGCATTAAGGCTCGGTTTTTACGATCCCCAGTTTCAACTGGTTTTCCTATGAAGAGAAGTTTGTCATCGATAGTTGATGTATCCAGCAGGATTGCACGTTCCTGTTCCACAGGACACGTTTCTAAGTTTGTTACACGAAATGTAGGGTAAACGGAAACTTAATTGAGCCGGAAGTTCTAAACGGTAGGGAGCGGTTCTAATACGCCCCAAGGTTTCAAAAGGGTTAACATGTCGCGGGTTTAACTTTCCCTGATTCCCGAAACGGATTACACCCTTCCAAGGTGCGGGTTCTCAATACTACGCGGTTACACACTGGGATTTGTGAGGTTCTCCTCTAAGTTTGGTTTAACTCTTCTGGCGACAATGGGTTGTCTCGAGCCCTTCTCGGACTTGAACGATCTCAATTGTTGTTTCTTGATGGAGTTCAGATTTCGGTGGTTGATGCTTTGGTTAAATGAACAGGGGTATGACATTAGCGGTCATATAAGGTTTCGAAAAAGTGCGCGTGAACACACGAGTGGTAACTACTGTTGTAAGAGTGATCTACTAAAGGTGACAATACGAGTTTGTGAGATGTCTTTTCAAGACGTAAATCGTTCGTTTGCTCGGTTCGTCAGTTTGTGGGTGGTACGCGGTACTCATGTCTAAGAGGGTTCCCAAGGTTTCTTGTAAGACTAGAAGTGAAACGAGTATTTCGATACAGAATAATTGACAAAGATACACCGTGTTGGAATAGAATCTCTTAAGATACGTTTGAACAAGTTAGTTAGGGTTCGAGAAATGTTCGTTAGGACTATTCACCCTCGTGGCGAATACTTATGTAATATGAGGAGTTTCTCTATCCATGGAGAAATGTTACAAGGAGTTTCTTTAAACGGAAATGCGAACGGTAAAGATAGTAGTGAAATGAGGACTTAGAATAGGATGAGTTTACATCTCGAGGTTGCTATAACGTGCCTCTAGTTGTCAAAAGTTGAAGTCTGAAAGAGAAACGAGGTAGTACACGTAGTTGTATAGTTCGGGGTTGAATAATAGTTGACCGATTATCAGAAACACAAGGGCGTTAAGTCAAAGAAGAGTGAAGTATCGTTGGATTGTGTGTTATCTTAATTTCCAGTAATATCAGACGGTAACGGTGAAATAGCAGAGCTATGTATCGTGGTACGCGATAACGAGAAGATTGATCGGATCCATAAATAAGTATTCAAATTCTCCGTGTAAAATAACGAATTTCAGCTTCCTTGATTCCGAGTCGAGAGGGGTTGCCTTTCAGGCGTTCACGTAGAAGTATTTCTATATTTGAGTTCCATTTTGTGCCACACGAATTTATCTAGTAAGGTTGGTGTGAAAAAAAAAAAATAAATCACGTTCAAAGTCCGGACACGAAAAATGTTTAATTCTTTCCCTTAGTACGTTAACGAGGTTAAAGGACGAGCGATACGGGAAAAATTGGAAATTAATCTTTGGTAATCATCGCGAGATCCAAAATTTTACGAATACAAGTCGGAGTCGTGAGGGTTTCTCCAAAATTAATTAATTAATTAATTAATTTTTTTTTTTTTTTTTTTTTTTTTTTTTTTTTACCTTGACCACTAATAACATGGTTTAGAATTTGGACTTTGTTTAACCAAAATTCTCACTTGGAGAATTCGGCATAGAGTTGCTCTTTTCTCAAGAGTTCGAGCGTAAGACGGAGACGTTGTCCGTTTTTCCTTTCCGCTTGAATAGCTTAAAACATCAATTATAAGTACGGTAACGGATTTGTCTAGATAAGTTTGCATACGCGGTTCCGGAGGTCTATGAATACGGGCGGAGCCTTAGTTAAACTGAACGGCACTAAAAGAAATTTATAACTATCGTAGCGAGTTCGGAAAGCGGTTTAGGAGACATCTTCTCCCTTAACCCTCAATTGATGATAACCAGAATGAAGGTCGATTTTAGAATATACGCGAGATCCGTGTAACAGTTCAAGAGGTTGTTGATACGGGAAAGAGGATATCGGTTCTTAAACGGAAATCATTTAGTTCACTAGAATCACATATATGTGGGGAAAACATTCCCTTCCTAACGTATAGGTTTTGGGCTCCCTAGTTCTATAGATGTCAAATCAAAGTTCAAATTACCTACCCAATAAGTCTAACGTACTCCCTCCGATAAAATTTATCGATACGCAATGGTTTCCCGTTGGTCACTTGAATGGCGTAAGTAATATCTAGGGGGAGGGGTGGAGTGCAAAGAGTAGGCTCCAAAGCCTTGGATACAAAACATTTATCGGTACCCGAATCGGATAAACATGAAACATAAGAGTCATTGAGAAGGAACGTACCCGTAACTAATTGTCGTTCCGGGAATCCTATGTGTTAAGGTTGAAAGCTCATTCGCGTACATTAGGGTGGGCGTTCTTCTTGGGACATGCATTCTTAAAATGACCCAGTTGTCCACATTCAAAACAAGCACCCCTTCTGCGTGCACTGGGCACCTTTTTAGCGACGGGGGCGGCACCCTTACAACTATGGGCCACATGGCCACTTCTTTGACACTTGATGCAAAATGGTCCGCCACATTTTCCATAATGATGTTTGTGGCACGTGTTGCAAAAAGGTCGTGTTCCAGCATAATTTTTCCTGCCGCCGGGGGTGAAAGGCTTCTTGGTGGAGTCGTTGTGGTTGTGGTTGCTTGATGGAGAGGCTTCCTGTTTTCTTTTGTTGTTAACTGGTTGGGCCTCGGCCGTTGGTGCCAGCGCTTCAATTTCATCCACCGTTTTTATAAATCGGCGGGCTATCATCACAGCCTCTTGTAGGTCGGCGGGTCTTAATGGCATTACCCCGTGTGGAATGCTCTTAGGGAGGCCATCCATGTAAAACTCAACTCCTTGGGGCCCGGGAGCCCGGAGGTTTGGACAAATGGAGGTTAGTTCGGCAAACCGTTGATTATAAGCTTCGAGGTCATCTCGGGCTATTTTTAAATTTCTTGGCCCCTGTTCGAGCCTTCGAGTCTCTTCGCGCGGGAAGTATTCGGTGGTCATTCTTTCTCTTAATTCGGTCTAAGAGAGTGTAAGGGCTTCATCGATACCCACCGATTGTACATACGTGTTCCACCATGAGAGAGCAATACCGGTGAGAGTGAGGGTGGAAAACTTGACCTTATCTTGGTCCCGACAACCGCTTATACTAAAAACGGCTTCTGTTTGTTCGAACCATCGGGTGAGAGCAACCGGTCCTTCGGTTCCATTGAAAGTGGGAGGATTGTACTTCATGAAGTTTTTGTAGGAGCACCCCCCGTTTGAATTACCGACCCCATGATTGTTGTTGTTGTTGGAGAAGTGACCGGCCACTGCCTCTCCCACAGCGGTGGCTATCATTCGTTGAAGAGCTTGTTCGAGAGTTTCGGGAGGGGTATTGTGTTGACCTTGGTGAGCCATTGTTCCTTCATGACACAAGAATACCGTTGTTTAGTATTATCAATAATACTAATCATGATGTGGAAATCAAGATAAAGAGGAAATTTTTCCTTGACTCGCCTTAAATTCTTTATGTCATAATGTCGGAACGTCCATGTGAATCACCGTAATATAATCCCGGAAATTATATTACCCTGATTTACATGTGCATTTAACATTACTTTATAAAGTCAAGATGGCGCGTCAACAAAATTTATCAACGTAAGATCAAGATCGAATACGAGTTAGATATGATAGAAGAGTTCGAGTATAAATGCACAAATAGTCAAGTAATTCCTACTTCAA
Organism: Rutidosis leptorrhynchoides; assembly: GCF_046630445.1. NCBI lineage: Eukaryota > Viridiplantae > Streptophyta > Magnoliopsida > Asterales > Asteraceae > Rutidosis > Rutidosis leptorrhynchoides. Next base: position 318,493,149 of record NC_092340.1, read on the forward strand.
TCTATATGCCGGTTGTAGTCTAGATTCACCTATGTACCCTATGACTCGGGGTGAACACAAATGAACTCTAAATCCCTACAACCAAGGCTCTGATACCACCTGTAGCGACAGATGGGGTAGAAACCCACCCAGTGCCTTTCCAGCTAACCACTTGGTGACCACTGAGTGTACCTCAGACACTGATTTTACGGCCCGCATTTCTGCCAAACTGCCAACCCTCAAATTCCAAGGGATCGCAAGGGGTAAGAGCCAATGCTTCGTCACAGGTAACACTGTGAGAACCCCCTCTACGATTAACCCTCCAAAAAGCATAGTCCGTATGAGTGCCCGGCCTGACAGCCGGCGCGCGTGACTACCTTTACGGCTAAGGTTAAACCAGCTCTGATACCACCTGTAGCGACCCCGACAAATCGTCAAGTGACGGCGTCGGCTACGTGGGTCCCATTACCTGATTATAAGTCTTTAAGATAACGTTTGACCAAAATATGTCGCCTTCATTTCAAAATAAAGATTATTTCAAAGTTTACAAGAATTGTTCAACCAAAAGTTAAGTTACAACGTTATAGATACGATTGAAATCTAGGCGACACGGTTTAAAGTAAAGTCAAAAGACGCTCCATGAAATGCATGTATACTCGACATCGGATGCAAGTATCAATTAGTAAGCGGAAGCATGTTTCACATATCGTGCAAGACCTGAGAAAAACATAGAAATCTGTCAACGAAAACGTTGGTGAAATCATAGGTTTAAGTAAGTAAGTACAAGTGAACCACAAGATTTGCATCAATGAAATAGTAGTAATACATTCCAAAAGTTTGTTTCACGAGCACCCAATTATCAATGCTTAACATTTCCTTCCATTGAACCCCATCACTTAGTGCTAGAACATACACTGTTTCTCGAAAATATATTTCATTCGTAAACGGTAGCGAACCGTTTGAATGAGGGTTTGTCAAACCCATATGGATCCATACAACATAAGTTCTCGCTTACACCCGGCAAGTGTAACTAATGATAATCGAATTGAGGATTTTGTTCTAAACTCGTATGTAGAATGTTTGTTTTCCTGTACTTGTGTTCACTTAGTAAAGAAATGTTTATATTTTCTCATCCCAAATGTAAGTTCAAAAAGAGTAAAAGTGGGACTATGATCTCACCTTGAGTGCACGAGTAGTAAAGTACATCAACAAGTAAACGTGTGCAAAGAACAATGCTAGTCTTGACCTAAACAAATAGGTCGTATCAATAACGGTAAACACGATAGGTCAAAGATGTTCAATTAGTCCTATGGCTCGTTAAGACTCGATCTTAATAGCATGTGAATCAAATTGTCATGTTTCATGCAAGATACAAGTATAAAAACATGTTAGAACGATTGCACAATTATTTGGTTAAGTTTGATTAAAAGTCAACTTGGTCGGGTCAAAGTCAACAGAAAAGTCAACGGGGTCGGGTTGGATATCCGACAATTTTTCTAAGTTATATAATCATATATGAGCATGTTGGCCAAGTTTCATGTTAATCGGAGGTCCGTAGCATAGCAAACATTTTCATGTCAAATGACCAAAGCGAACAGCCAGTTTTAGGCAAACGGGACGGCGTCCCAAGTTGCTAGACGGCGTCCCAATATGAAGATTGGGACGGCGTCCCGTGATGCTAGACGGCGTCCTGATCTTCTCCCAGGCCCTGTTTGCTGTATTCCTCAAATGGACGAACCAAAACACAAACAATCACATTTTATGATCCGCAAACAATTAGAACATGTATTTTATATCATCGGAAAGCTCTTTCGACAAGGAACGCAACTAAGCACTTTTCATCAAGCAAAAACATAATATACTATAACCGAAATCCCGTCAAGTGATCAATAGAGGTTTATTTTCAAGTTTCAAGTTTATCAATTGAAATTTAAGTTTCGGGAATCCAATTTATACATATGATATGCCGTTTTGAAGGTAATGAAACATGTAACACAACTAAACACTTATCAATAACATTAACAAGCATTCAACGCATCAAAAGTTCATCTAAAGCTTATCAAACCCTAATCCAAGTTCACAAAATCACTAATCATGTTCTTGGAGTTTCCTTAATTAACCTATACATCAAAACGAAGCTAATGATACTAGGAACACAATTAGAACATGAACTTTTAACATCTAACAACATATGATCATCCAAAATTCAAGAACAACACACCAAAATTCAAGTTCATGCTAGTTACACTAAAACAACGAGATCGAGCATACAAATTACATACACGACATCACAATGAGCCATAGACACTAACTAACACCATTTCAAGTCAAAAACACGAATTTAGAGAAATCTAGAGTTTTAGAAATGTTACCCAAACGAGATGAAGTTGGTATCAAATTGTAGAGGATGAAGAGAGGATTCCAAATATGTAATCGGATTTGTTGTGAGCTTCCAAGATTGAATTTAGATGATGAATGAATGGAATGGGTTTGTGTGTGTGTTCTTGAGATGGAGAGAAAAGGGATGAGGGAGATGATGGAAATGGATGAAATGGGTTGACTAGTTGACCTAGTCAACTAGTTTGCCCATTTGGCAACTCCGGTCCCTCGAGTTTCAAAGCGGGTGCGGCATTTAACCGATCGAATATTTTTAAAACGCAAGTTAACAAGAGATGTTATAATTAAATGACGGAATTATTATGAACGTTAGTCAACGGAAACTACGAATTTAAATAACGAAAGGTATTATTTAAAAGAAAAAGACGGTGTTAAAAATAAATTTAACGGAAAAACGCGGGATGTTACATTCTTCATAAATTCCAAAAGTTCTAGTTTCATAAAATCAAGAATACTTCCAAGAATGCAAGTTTACTTCCAGGTTTTCTAAATCCATTCCAAGTAATCATCCAAGATCAAGAAACCTTTGTTAATTACAGTAGGTTATCTTTCTAATACAAGGTAATAATCATATTCAAACTTTAATTCAATTTCTATAACTATAACAATCTTATTTCGAGAGGAAATCTTACTTGAAATTGTTTTCGTGTCATGATTCTGCTTCAAGAACTTTCAAGCCATCCAAGGATCCTTTGAAGCTAGATCTATTTTTCTCATTTCCAGTAGGTTTATCCAAGGAACTTGAGGTAGTAATGATGTTGATAACATCATTCGATTCATACATATAAAGCTATCTTATTCGAAGGTTTAAACTTGTAATCACTAGAACATAGTTTAGTTAATTCTAAACTTGTTCGCAAATAAAAGTTAATCCATCTAACTTGACTTTTAAAATCAACTAAACACATGTTCTATATCTATATGATATGCTAACTTAAGGATTTAAAACCTGGAAACACGAAAAACACCGTAAAATCGGATTTACGCCGTCGTAGTAACACCGCGGGCTGTTTTGGGTTAGTTAATTAAAAACTATGATAAACTTTGATTTAAAAGTTGTTATTCTGAGAAAATTAATTTTATTATGAACATGAAACTATATCCAAAAATTATGGTTAAACTCAAAGTGGAAGTATGTTTTCTAAAATGGTCATCTAGACGTCGTTCTTTCGACTGAAATGACAACCTTTACAAAAACGACTTGTAAATTATTTTTCCGACTATAAACCTATACTTTTTCTGTTTAAATTCATAAAATAGATTTCAATATGAAACCATAGCAATTTGATTCACTCAAAAAGGATTTAAAATGAAGAAGTTATGGGTAAAACAAGATTGGATAATTTTTCTCATTTTAGCTGCGTGAAAATTGGTAACAAATCTATTCCAACATAACTTAATGAACTTGTATTGTATATTATGTAATCTTGAGATACCATAGACACGTATACAATGTTTCGACCTATCATGTCGACACATCTATATATATTTCGGAACAACCATAGACACTCTATATGTGAATGTTGGAGTTAGCTATACAGGGTTGAGGTTGATTCCAAAATATATATAGTTTGAGTTGTGATCAATACTGACATACGTATACACTGGGTCGTGGATTGATTCAAGATAATTTTTATCGATTTATTTCTGTACATCTAACTGTGGACAACTAGTTGTACGTTACTAACGAGGACAGCTGACTTAATAAACTTAAAACATCAAAATATATTAAAAGTGTTGTAAATATATTTTGAACATACTTTGATATATATGTATATATTGTTATAGGTTCGTGAATCAACCAGTGGCCATGTCTTACTTCCCGACGAAGTAAAAATCTGTGAAAGTGAGTTATAGTCCCACTTTTAAAATCTAATATTTTTGGGATGAGAATACATGCAGGTTTTATAAATGATTTACAAAATAGACACAAGTACGTGAAACTACATTCTATGGTTGAATTATCGAAATCGAATATGCCCCTTTTTATTAAGTCTGGTAATCTAAGAATTAGAGAACAGACATCCTAATTGACGCGAATCCTAAAGATAGATTTATTGGGCCTAACAAACCCCATCCAAAGTACCGGATGCTTTAGTACTTTGAAATTTATATCATATCCGAAGGGTGTCCCGGAATGATGGGGATATTCTTATATATGCATCTTGTTAATGTCGGTTACCAGGTGTTCACCATATGAATGATTTTTATCTCTATGTATGGGATGTATATTGAAATATGAAATCTTGTGGTCTATTGTTACGATTTGATATATATAGGTTAAACCTATAACTCACCAACATTTTTGTTGACGTTTAAAGCATGTTTATTCTCAGGTGAATACTAAGAGCTTCCGCTGTCGCATACTTAAATAAGGACGAGATTTGGAGTCCATGCTTGTATGATATTGTGTTAAAACTGCATTCAAGAAACTTATTTTGTTGTAACATATTTGTATTGTAAACCATTATGTAATGGTCGTGTGTAAACAGGATATTTTAGATTATCATTATTTGATAATCTACGTAAAGCTTTTTAAACCTTTATTTATGAAATAAAGGTTATGGTTTGTTTTAAAAATGAATGCAGTCTTTGAAAAAACGTCTCATATAGAGGTCAAAACCTCGCAACGAAATCAATTAATATGGAACGTTTTTAATCAATAAGAACGGGACATTTCAGTTGGTATCCGAGCGTTGGTCTTAGAGAACCAGAAATTTGCATTAGTGTGTCTTATCGAGTTTGTTAGGATGCATTAGTGAGTCTGGACTTCGACCGTGTTTTCTTTAAAAATGATTGCTTAACAATTTTGTTGGAAACTATATATTATTAACATGTATATATTATGTGATATATTAATCTCTTAACATGTTTGATATTGTGTGATAGATGTCTACCTCTAGCACAAATCCCATTGACTCACCTAATAATAACGAAGAGTCGAATATATATTGGACTGATTCACAAGTTCCCGAAGAAGAACCGGAAGAAGAATCAGAACCGGAAGAGGAGGAACCGGAGGAGGAAATAGAACCGGTGGGGGAAATAATAAAACGGTTAAGTAAAAGAAATTCCTTAACCAACCGACCAAGGTTAATTATGGTCAATGGTGTTTCCGCCAAGGAAGCAAAATATTGGGAGGATTACCAATTCTCCGATGAATCGGATTCCGACGAGAATTCCGATGATGTTATAGAAATTACCCCAACTGAATTTAAAAAGGCAAAAGAAAATAATAAGGGAAAGGGCATAAAAATAGAGAAATCTAATTCCAACCTTGATGAACTTTATATGTATCGTCAACCCCCGAAGCCCTTAAGTTGTAACAATGACCCGGGAACCTCTAAACCACCAGGTTTTTCTAAACCGTTGTGGAAAACGATAGCTCGTATTAGGGGAACATCATATATCCCTAGAAACTTGGCAAAACGAACCAAAACCGAAGAAGAAGAAACAAGCGAGTCGGAATAAGATAGTTGTATTCGTGTGGTGTAATATATGTAATATAGTGTGCTTATGCTTTATGATATATGTAAAAATTGCTTGTATTAATAAGTATTTTTTTTATGAATCTAACTCTCGTCTATTTTACAGTATAAAAACACAAAATGGATAGACAACCCAATATTTTAAGAGACCTACCCGGAGACATGATTGATGAAATCTTGTCTAGAGTCGGTCAGAATTCTTCGGCACAACTATTTAAGGCGAGATCAGTTTGTAAGACATTCGAAGAACGTTCCAAGAATGCCTTGGTTTATAAAAGGATTTCGTTCGAAAGATAGGGGATATCACATTGGGAAATCCATAAGTTACGATGTGTTTACTTTGACGCATATATTGCGGGGAACCCAAATGCTATTTTACGCAATGGGTTAAGAAATTATTTTGATTCAATATATCCGAATATTGGACTTCGTGATTTAGAAAAAGCGGCTAACATGCAACATAAAGAAGCATGTTATGCTTACGGATTAGTAATGTTCGCTTCTCACCAAAGTGAGAACAAGAACATCGGGCTACAACTATTAAACAAAACGTTCCCACAAGTGACGGAGTCGGTAATTGGGGTAAGAAATGAGGTTTTTAGATTGTTACGGGACTGTTGGTCATTACGTAACCCTCGTCCCTTTGACGACGTTACAACACGCTGTCTTATCAACGGCCATAACGGTTATGTTCCACAAGACCAAGGATGGGAAGTAGTCCTAGTAAAACCAGAATGCATGACTTGTTTCTGGACGTATGAATTACGTGTCTTTATTGCCTTTGCTGAACGACTTGTGTACTAGCTAGAATTATCTTCACAACTATCTTGTATCAAAGTTATTGTGTGCTATATTTCATGCTTTATGTAAAATAAGCGGTATTGTAAGTTTGTAAAATATTGTATAAAAGTTTGAACGCGAAATATTATTATAATCAGTTTTTCATATAGAATTGTAGTAGTTGAATTGTATATTAGCTACTAAGTATGAACTTAACGGGTAGGTACTACCCGAATTTAAACTTATAAAACGCTAATATGAAGAAAAAGCTTTTATAAATGAGTTCATATTATGCTACGAAATACTATTAACTACTCTTAATATTCTGTATGATTAACTTGTTCCATTTGACTATTTTGAAGGAAATGGCACCGACTACTCGACACACCGTGAATATGAATGAAGAGGAATTCCGTACTTTTCTAGCTTCAAACATAGCCGCAGTACAGGCTGCGCTACATACCAACAATAACCTTGGATCTAGCAGTACAGGAAATCGTGTAGGATGCACCTACAAAGAATTCACTGCCTGCAAACCTTTGGAATTTGATGGAACCGAAGGACCGATCGGATTGAAACGGTGGACCGAGAAGGTCGAATCGGTGTTTCCCATAAGTAAGTGTACTGAAGAGGACAAAGTGAAGTACGCTACGCATACCTTCACAGGTTCTGCGTTAACATGGTGGAATACCTATCTAGAGCAAGTGGGACAAGATGATGCGTACGTACTACCGTGGTCAGCATTCAAGCACTTGATGAACGAGAAGTACCGTCCCAGAACCGAGGTCAATAAGCTCAAGACAGAACTTAGAGGGTTACGAACCCAAGGATTTGATATTACCACGTACGAAAGACGATTCACAGAATTATGCCTATTGTGTCCGGGAGCGTTCGAAGATGAGGAAGAGAAGATCGACGCGTTTGTGAAAGGATTACCGGAAAGAATCCAAGAAGATATAAGTTCACACGAGCCCGCCTCCATACAACAGGCATGTAGAATGGCTCACAAACTAGTGAACCAGATTGAAGAAAGAATTAAAGAACAGACTGCTGAAGAGGCCAATGTGAAGCAAGTCAAAAGAAAGTGGGAGGAAAACGGTGATAAGAATCACCAATACAACAACAACAGCAATTACAACAATAATCGCAACAATTATCCCAACAATCGCAACATCAATCGCAGCTACAACAAACGGCCCAACAACAACAACAACAACAACAACAGCAACTACAACAATCATCCCAACAACAATAATAACCGCAACAACAACAACAATCAGAAGCAGCTATGCCAAAGGTGTGAAAAGTATCACTCAGGGTTCTGCACCAAATTTTGCAATAATTGTAAAAGAAATGGTCATAGCACGGCGAAGTGTGAGGTCTACGGACCAGGGGTTAATAGAACGAAAGGAACAAATGGTGTCGGAACGAGTAATGGCGGAGCAAGTAGTGTCGGAGCAAGTTATGCCAATGTAGTTTGTTATAAATGTGGAAAACCGGGCCACATTATTAGAAATTGCCCGAACCAGGAGAACATGAATGGACAAGGCCGCGGAAGAGTTTTCAATATTAATGCGGCAGAGGCACAGGAAGACCCGGAGCTTGTTACGGGTACGTTTCTTATTGACAATAAATCTGCTTACGTTTTATTTGATTCGGGTGCGGATAGAACGTATATGAGTAGAGATTTTTGTGCTAAATTAAGTTGTCCATTGACGCCTTTGGATAGTAAATTTTTACTAGAATTAGCAAATGGTAAATTAATTTTACCAGATAATATATGTCGGAATCAAGAAATTAAACTGGTTAACGAAACATTTAAGATTGATTTGATACCAGTAGAGTTAGGGAGTTTTGATGTGATAATCAGTATGGACTGGTTGAAAGAAGTGAAAGCAGAGATCGTTTGTTACAAAAATGCAATTCGCATTATACGAGAAAAAGGAAAACCCTTAATGGTGTACGGAGAAAAGGGTAACACGAAGCTACATCTTATTAGTAATTTGAAGGCACAAAAACTAATAAGAAAAGGTTGCTATGATGTTCTAGCACACGTCGAGAAAGTACAAACTGAAGAAAAGAGCATCAATGATGTTCCCATTGCAAAAGAATTTCCCGATGTATTTTCGAAAGAATTACCGGGATTACCCCCACATCGATCCGTTGAATTTCAAATAGATCTTGTACCAGGAGCTGCACCAATAGCTCGTGCTCCTTACAGACTCGCACCCAGCGAGATGAAAGAACTGCAAAGCCAACTGCAAGAACTATTAGAACGTGGTTTCATTCGACCAAGCACATCACCGTGGGGAGCTCCTGTTTTGTTTGTCAAGAAGAAAGATGGTACATTCAGGTTGTGTATCGACTACCGAGAGTTGAACAAACTTACCATCAAGAACCGCTACCCACTACCGAGAATCGACGACTTATTTGATCAACTACAAGGCCCGTCTGTTTATTCAAAGATTGACTTACGTTCCGGGTATCATCAAATGCGGGTGAAAGAAGATGATATTCCAAAGACTGCTTTCAGAACACGTTACGGTCATTACGAGTTTATGGTCATGCCGTTTGGTTTAACTAATGCACCAGCTGTGTTCATGGACCTTATGAACTGAGTGTGTGGACCATACCTTGACAAGTTTGTCATTGTTTTCATTGATGACATACTTATTTACTCAAAGAATGACCAAGAGCACGAAGAACATTTGAGAAAAGTGCTAGAAGTATTGAGGAAAGAAAAACTGTACGCTAAGTTTTCAAAGTGTGCATTTTGGTTGGAAGAAATTCAATTCCTCGGTCACATAGTGAACAAAGAAGGTATCCAGGTGGACCCGGCAAAGATCGAAACCGTTGAAAAGTGGGAAACCCCAAAAACTCCGAAGCATATACGTCAATTTTTAGGATTGGCTGGTTACTACAGAAGATTCATCCGAGATTTCTCCAAAATAGCAAAACCCTTGACTGCATTAACGCATAAAGGGAAGAAATTTGAATGGAAGGATGAACAAGAGAAGGCGTTTCAATGAAATCATACGTTATCTAACGCGTTCTTATGGTTAAGGATGGGTTATGACACACATCACCGTGGGGAGCTCCTGTTTTGTTTGTCAAGAAGAAAGATGGTACATTCAGGTTGTGTATCGACTACCGAGAGTTGAACAAACTTACCATCAAGAACCGCTACCCACTACCGAGAATCGACGACTTATTTGATCAACTACAAGGCTCGTCTGTTTATTCAAAGATTGACTTACGTTCCGGGTATCATCAAATGCGGGTGAAAGAAGATGATATTCCAAAGACTGCTTTCAGAACACGTTATGGTCATTACGAGTTTATGGTCATGCCATTTGGTTTAACTAATGCACCAGCTGTGTTCATGGACCTTATGAACCGAGTGTGTGGACCATATCTTGACAAGTTTGTCATTGTTTTCATTGATGACATACTTATTTACTCAAAGAATGACCAAGAACACGGTGAACATTTGAGAAAGGTGTTAGAAGTATTGAGGAAGGAAGAATTGTACGCTAAATTTTCAAAGTGTGCATTTTGGTTGGAAGAAGTTCAATTCCTCGGTCACATAGTGAACAAAAAAGGTATTAAGGTGGATCCGGCAAAGATAGAAACTGTTGAAAAGTGGGAAACCCCGAAAACTTCGAAACACATACGCCAGTTTTTAGGACTAGCTGGTTACTACAGAAGGTTCATCCAAGACTTTTCCAGAATAGCAAAACCCTTGACTGCATTAACGCATAAAGGGAAGAAATTTGAATGGAAGGATGAACAAGAGAAAGCGTTTCAGTTATTGAAGAAAAAGCTAACTACGGCACCTATATTGTCATTGCCTGAAGGGAATGATGATTTTGTGATTTATTGTGACGCATCAAAGCAAGGTCTCGGTTGTGTATTAATGCAACGGACGAAGATGATTGCTTATGCGTCTAGACAATTGAAGATTCACGAGCAAAATTATACGACGCATGATTTGGAATTAGGCGCGGTTGTTTTTGCATTAAAGACTTGGAGGCACTACTTATATGGGGTCAAAAGTATTATATATACCGACCACAAAAGTCTTCAACACATATTTAATCAGAAACAACTGAATATGAGGCAGTGTAGGTGGATTGAATTGTTGAATGATTATGACTTTGAGATTCGTTACCACCCGGGGAAGGCAAATGTGGTAGCCGACGCCTTGAGCAGAAAGGACAGAGAACCCATTCGAGTAAAATCTATGAATATAATGATTCACACTAACCTTACTACTCAAATAAAGGAGGCGCAACAAGGAGTTTTAAAAGAGGGAAATTTAAAGGATGAAATACCTAAAGGATCGGAGAAGCATCTTAATATTCGGGAAGACGGAACCCGGTATAGGGCTGAAAGGATTTGGGTACCAAAATTTGGAGATATGAGAGAAATGGTACTTAGAGAAGCTCATAAAACCAGATACTCAATACATCCTGGAACGGGGAAGATGTACAAGGATCTCAAGAAACATTTTTGGTGGCCAGGTATGAAAGCCGATGTTGCTAAATACGTAGGAGAATGTTTTACGTGTTCTAAGGTCAAAGCTGAGCATCAGAAACCATCAGGTCTACTTCAACAACCCGAAATCCCGGAATGGAAATGGAAAAACATTACCATGGATTTCATCACTAAATTTCCAAGGACTGCAAGTGGTTTTGATACTATTTGGGTAATAGTTGATCGTGTCATCAAATCAGCACACTTCCTGCAAATAAGAGAAGATGACAAGATGGAGAAGTTAGCACGACTGTATTTGAAGGAAGTTGTCTCCAGACATGGAATACCAATCTCTATTATCTCTTATAGGGATGGCAGATTTATTTCAAGATTCTGGCAGACATTACAGCAAGCATTAGGAACTCGTCTAGACATGAGTACTGCCTATCATCCACAAACTGATGGGCAGAGCGAAAGGACGATACAAACGCTTGAAGACATGCTACGAGCATGTGTTATTGATTTCGAAAACAGTTGGGATCGACATCTACCTTTAGCAGAATTTTCCTACAATAACAGCTACCATTCAAGCATTGAGATGGCGCCATTTGAAGCACTTTATGGTAGAAAGTGCAGGTCTCCGATTTGTTGGAGTGAAGTGGGGGATAGACAGATTACGGGTCCGAAGATTATACAAGAAACTACCGAGAAGATCATCCAAATTCAACAACGGTTGAAAACCGCCCAAAGTCGACAAAAGAGCTACGCTGACATTAAAAGAAAAGATATAGAATTTGAAATTGGAGAGATGGTCATGCTTAAAGTTGCACCTTGGAAAGGCGTTGTTCGATTTGGTAAACGAGGGAAATTAAATCCAAGGTATATTGGACCATTCAAGATTATTGATCGTGTCGGACCAGTAGCTTACCGACTTGAGTTACCTCAACAACTCGCGGCTGTACATAACACTTTCCACGTCTCGAATTTGAAGAAATGTTTTGCTAAAGAAGATCTCACTATTCCGTTAGATGAAATCCAAATCAATGAAAAACTTCAATTCATCGAAGAACCCGTCGAAATAATGGATCGTGAGGTTAAAAGACTTAAGCAAAACAAGATACCAATTGTTAAGGTTCGATGGAATGCTCGTAGAGGACCCGAGTTCACCTGGGAGCGGGAAGATTAGATGAAGAAGAAATACCCGCATTTATTTCCAGAAGATACGTCAACACCTCCAACTGCTTAAAATTTCGGGACGAAATTTATTTAACGGGTAGGTACTGTAGTGATCCGAACTTTTACATGTTTATATATATATATTAAATAAAATTGTTATTTACATGATTAAGTGTTTCCAACATGTTAAGCAATCAAACTTGTTAAGAGTTGATTAATTGAAATAGGTTTCATATAGACAATTGACCACCCAAGTTGACCGGTGATTCACGAACGTTAAAACTTGTAAAAACTATATGATGACATATATATGGATATATATATATATAGTTAACATGATACTATGATAAGTAAACATATCATTAAGTATATTAACAATGAACTACATATGTAAAAACAAGACTACTAACTTAATAATTTTTAAACGAGACATATATGTAACGATTATCGTTGTAAAGACATTTAATGTATATATATCATATTAAGAGATATTCATACATGATAATATCATGATAATATAATAATTTAAAATCTCATTTGATATTATAAACATTGGGTTAACAACATTTAACAAGATCGTTAACCTAAAGGTTTCAATACAACATTTACATGTAACGACTAACGATGACTTAACGACTCGGTTAAAATGTATATACATGTAGTGTTTTAATATGTATTCATACACTTTTGAAAGACTTCAAGACACTTATCAAAATACTTCTACTTAAAAAAAATGCTTACAATTACATCCTCGTTCAGTTTCATCAACAATTCTACTCGTATGCACTCGTATTCGTACTCGTACAATACACAACTTTTAGATGTATGTACTATTGGTATATACACTCCAATGATCAGCTCTTAGCAGCCCATGTGAGTCACCTAACACATGTGGGAACCATAATTTGGCAACTAGCATGAAATATCACATAAAATTACAAAAATATGAGTAATCATTCATGACTTATTTACATGAAAACAAAATTACATATCCTTTATATCTAATCCATACACCAACGACCAAAAACACCTACAAACACTTTCATTCTTCAATTTTCTTCATCTAATTGATCTCTCTCAAGTTCTATCTTCAAGTTCTAAGTGTTCTTCATAAATTCCAAAAGTTCTAGTTTCATAAAATCAAGAATACTTCCAAGATTGCAAGTTTACTTCCAGGTTTTCTAAATCCATTCCAAGTAATCATCCAAGATCAAGAAACCTTTGTTACTTACAGTAGGTTATCTTTCTAATACAAGGTAATAATCATATTCAAACTTTAATTCAATTTCTATAACTATAACAATCTTATTTCGAGAGGAAATCTTACTTGAAATTGTTTTCGTGTCATGATTCTGCTTCAAGAACTTTCAAGCCATCCAAGGATCCTTTGAAGCTAGATCTATTTTTCTCATTTCCAGTAGGTTTATCCAAGGAACTTGAGGTAGTAATGATGTTGATAACATCATTCGATTCATACATATAAAGCTATCTTATTCGAAGGTTTAAACTTGTAATCACTAGAACATAGTTTAGTTAATTCTAAACTTGTTCGCAAATAAAAGTTAATCCATATAACTTGACTTTTAAAATCAACTAAACACATGTTCTATATCTATATGATATGCTAACTTAAGGATTTAAAACCTGGAAACACGAAAAACACCGTAAAATCGGATTTACGCCGTCGTAGTAACACCGCGGGCTGTTTTGGGTTAGTTAATTAAAAACTATGATAAACTTTGATTTAAAAGTTGTTATTCTGAGAAAATTAATTTTATTATGAACATGAAACTATATCCAAAAATTATGGTTAAACTCAAAGTGGAAGTATGTTTTCTAAAATGGTCATCTAGACGTCGTTCTTTCGACTGAAATGACTACCTTTACAAAAACGACTTGTAAATTATTTTTACGACTATAAACCTATACTTTTTCTGTTTAGATTCATAAAATAGAGTTCAATATGAAACCATAGCAATTTGATTCACTCAAAACGGATTTAAAATGAAGAAGTTATGGGTAAAACAAGATTGGATAATTTTTCTCATTTTAGCTACGTGAAAATTGGTAACAAATCTATTCCAACCATAACTTAATCAACTTGTATTGTATATTATGTAATCTTGAGATACCATAGACACGTATACAATGTTTCGACCTATCATGTCGACACATCTATATATATTTCGGAACAACCATAGACACTCTATATGTGAATGTTGGAGTTAGCTATACAGGGTTGAGGTTGATTCCAAAATATATATAGTTTGAGTTGTGATCAATACTGAGATATGTATACACTGGGTCGTGGATTGATTCAAGATAATATTTATCGATTTATTTCTGTACATCTAACTGTGGACAACTAGTTGTAGGTTACTAACGAGGACAGCTGACTTAAGAAACTTAAAACATCAAAATATATTAAAAATGTTGTAAATATATTTTGAACATACTTTGATATATATATGTATATATTGTTATAGGTTCGTGAATCAACCAGTGGCCAAGTCTTACTTCCCGACGAAGTAAAAAACTGTGAAAGTGAGTTATAGTCCCACTTTTAAAATCTAATATTTTTTGGATGAGAATACATGCAGGTTTTATAAATGATTTACAAAATAGACACAAGTACGTGAAACTACATTCTATGGTTGAATTATCGAAATCGAATATGCCCCTTTTTATTAAGTCTGGTAATCTAAGAATTAGGGAACAGACATCCTAATTGACGCGAATCCTAAAGATAGATCTATTGGGCCTAACAAACCCCATCCAAAGTACCGGATGCTTTAGTACTTCAAAATTTATATCATATCCGAAGGGTATCCCGGAATGATGGGGATATTCTTATATATGCATCTTGTTAATGTCGGTTACCAGGTGTTCACCATATGAATGATTTTTATCTCTATGTATGGGATGTATATTGAAATATGAAATCTTGTGGTCTATTGTTACGATTTGATATATATAGGTTAAACCTATAACTCACCAACATTTTTGTTGACGTTTAAAGCATGTTTATTCTCAGGTGAATACTAAGAGCTTCCGCTGTCGCATACTTAAATAAGGACGAGATTTGGAGTCCATGCTTGTATGATATTGTGTAAAAACTGCATTCAAGAAACTTATTTTGTTGTAACATATTTGTATTATAAACCATTATGTAATGGTCGTGTGTAAACAGGATATTTTAGATTATCATTATTTGATAATCTACGTAAAGCTTTTTAAACCTTTATTTATGAAATAAAGGTTATGGTTTGTTTTAAAAATGAATGCAGTCTTTGAAAAAATGTCTCATATAGAGGTCAAAACCTCGCAACGAAATCAATTAATATGGAACGTTTTTAATCAATAAGAACGGTGTAACATCCCGCCTTTTTCTGTTAAATTTATTTTTAACACCGTCTTTTTTTAAATAATACCTTTCGTTATTTAAATTCGTAGTTTCCGTTGACTAATGTTCATAATAATTCCATCATTTAATTATAACATCACTCGTTTACTCGAGCGTTTTTAAAATATTCGTTTGGTTAATTCCCGCACCCGCTTTGAAACTTGAGGGACTAATCTTGGCACTTGGCCAAATTTTGGTAACTAGTCACCACCACCTCCCACCATCTCATCCATTCATTTCTCACTTCATCTTCTCCCTCTTTTTCTCTCTTCCATTTTAGAACTCAAACACCCATCTTTATAAAATCATCATCTAAATCCGGATCAAGAAGGAAACATCAAAACAAATTACATTTTCGTGATCCTCTCTTCATCCTCTACATTTTGGTACCAATTTCATCAAGTTTGGGTAACATTTCTAAAACTCTAGATTTTCTCTAAATTCGTGTTTTTATACTTGAAATGGTGTTAGTTAGTGTCTATGGCTCGTGTGTAACATGAATATATATTTTGTTTGCTCGATTTGTTGTTTTGAATAACTAGTTTGAACATTTGAAATGGGTTTGCTTAATCTTGCATTTTGGAAGATTAAATGTTGTTTGATTGTTAAAGTTCATGTTTTAATTGTGTTACTAGTATCACTAGCTTCGTTTTGATGCGTATGTTGATTAAGAAAACTTCAAACACATGATTATTGATTTTTGTGAATTTTGGTTAGGGTTTGATAGACTTTGAAATGAACTTTTAATGCGTTGAATGCTTGTTAATGTTGTTAGCAAGTGTTTAGATGCAATGTATGCTTAATTACCTTCGAAACGGCATATCGTATGTGTAAATTGGATTCCCGAATCATAAAATACGTTTTACGAACTTGAAACTTTGAAAATAAACCTTTCTTGATCAATTGACGAGTTTTCGGTTATTGTAATTAATGTTTTTGCTTGGTGAAAGGTAGTTAATTGTATTCCTTGTCAAAAGAGCTTTCCAATGATATAAGATGCGTATTCTAAGTGTTTACGGTTTGCGTTTTGTGCTAAATTGAATTTTGGATCAAGACTTGAACTTTTGAAACTGACCAGGTACCAGGCCACGCCTAATGTCGCGGCGCGACACCTCTGGCCGCGGCGCGGCAATAGCCGTGTTTGGGTTCTGACCTACTTTGTCAAATTTCGAAAAATGTTTGCTATGCTACGCACCTCCGATTCACATGTAACTTGTTCTAACATGCTTATATATGAATAAAAACCTCAGAAAAATAGTTCGGGACCCGACCCGACCCCGTTGACTTTTTCGTTGACTTTGACCAAGTTTGACTTTTAGTCAAACTTAACAAAACACTTATACAATCGTTCTAATCTTATTTTATACTTGATTCTTGCATGAAACTTGACAACGTGATTCACATGCTATATAATCGAGTCGTAATGAGCCATAGGACTAATTGAACACATTTCGCCCGACCTTGTGTTGTAACCGGTTAATTGATACAACTTACTTGTTTAGGTCAAGGCTAAGCAACATTCATGCACACGTTTACTTTGTGAAGTACATTTATACTCGTGCACTCGAGGTGAGATCATAGTCCCATCTTTCAACAACTTTTATACTTTTAAATCATGGGATGAGAAACATATACGGTTTTATACTACATGCTTTTACACTTTGAACACAAGTACGGAAACGAACATTCCACGTTTTTCGCTACCGTTAGTTACACTTGCAGGGTGTAAACGAGAACTTATATTATGTGATCACATGGGCTTGACGAGCCTCATATGGACGGTTCGCTACCGTTAGCGGATGAAATATATTTTCGGGTCTAGTGTATGTTCTAACACTACGCAAAGGGTGCAAAACAGTTAAGTTTGATAATTGGGTGCCCGGGATACAAATAACAACTTTTGGAATGCAAATGATTTTGATAATCATCTTATATTAAATCTTGTGGTTCAAATACAACGTTTACTAAAACACCTATGATTTCACCAACGTTTTTCGTTGACAGTTTTCTATATGTTTCTCAGGTTCATACATGGCTATTTGATACATGCTTCCGCGTACACTCATACTTGCTTGGGGTCAAGCATACATACATGCATACGCTAGTGATAGCACCTTTGGATTCAAACATGTTGTTTACATACTTACGCTATTTATAGCAAACCGTGACTTTCAACTTATATTATGTCGCAAGTTATTTCATTTATACTTTACAACTTTTGTAAACTTAAACTTGTTGTCGAACCGTTTGGTAAACTAAACTTTGTAAGTTTTGTACATTTCAAATGAATGCGACATAATTTTGGTCAAACGAGTCTCATATAGGGACTACAACCACATAACGGGACCTAAGTTAGCGGCGCCGTCAATGACGATTTTGTCGGGTCGCTACAGATGGTATCAGAGCGTTGGTTGTAGGGAACTAGGATGTGCATTAGTGTGTCTGACAGAGTCGTTAGCATGCATTAGCGAATCTAGACTACAACCGGATAGTTAATCATTGCATCCTGACTTGCATTTGCTATAGATAGCACTTACTTGACTATTTGTGCATATATACTTGAATCTTTCTTAGGTGAACTCCATAATGGTACCAAACTTTCATCATACGAATCCGTATTCTGCCACTTCCTGGTAACACACGTAAATTCGAGATTCATGCGCGTAAGGATGACAACGACTTCATTGGTCACACTTGTCCGGGAACCCTGTCTCCCAGATTATGATTCGCCACCATTTCAACTTACTATCGGTGTCACACCGGTGTTCCTTACTATCTACCACTTCTTGTTACTACCATCACTACTCTAGGTGAGTATCGTCATGGCTAATTATCACTACGGTTGCGTACTTTTTATTATCATGATTCGTTACTCTTTTCGTGCCTAAGGGCATTATCGCTTGACTTGAACCGCAATGACGTGAACAATCATTTATACACTTCCCTCGGGGAACGCTTCTTTATAGTTGCACTAATTCTTTCGATCCAATACGAGTCACGTTAGAGACGTCGTTACACTTTGTTTATTTTAAACTTCACGATTACACGAACTTGAATCTATAGAGTGATGTGGGAATGGAGGTATGAGTTAGCGTAATATAACGAAACTCGATCAACGTGGTTATATTACGGTAAGTCATACCAAAGTTCTAATGACACATGATGGTGGTTGGACTCGATCAACCTAATCACCACCATGTGCCATGTACATGACATTATTTTTCTTGTTTGAACATCCGAAAACTCCGAGAATACTGATAACAACCATACCCGGGACACATCTTCGATTATTGTCGAACCATATTGATGCTTCCGAATGAATGACAAATTCTTTCGACTTCAAACATATGTTACACGTGTGTACTATCTCGTTTTCTTATAGTTTTTATAGATGAACTACAAAATGCTTGGTATGCTCACATCGAGGCGAAAACTTCTCTCGCCTTACACTCGTACTTCCGTTTAAGGAAATATTTTATCTAAATTCTCAATGGAGAGAGAGACTCTTCACACTATACTAGTATTCGCCTCGAGGGTGAATAGTCCTATCGAACATTTTCGGAAACCGATAAATCTTCCGCGGCGCGAAATTCTTGAGAAACAGAAACTTGTTCCAACAAACGTTTTCACGTCCTAACAAACTCTTTCAAATATACCTTAAAGAGATGTACCTCGTTTCGGATCGAGATCCTCGTTTCACTTCTAGATTTTGGAGTGCCTCACAAAAAGTCTCGGGACCACGTTTAGACATGAGTACCGCACATCAACCACAACCCGACGGACCGAGCAAACATACGATTCAAACCTTGGAAACCGTAATACGAATTTGTGTTATCAACTTCAAATTTACTTGAGAAAAGTTTTTGCCTTTAACCAAATTCTCTTACAACGATGGTTATCATTCAAGTCTTAACATCACACTTTTCGAGGACCCGTATAGCCGTAATTGTCGTTTTCTTAAATTGTTGAACCGAAGTAGGTGACAAGCGAACCACCGGACCCGAAATCATTCATGAAACAACCGGAAAATTTTTCAATTCCAAGAAAGGCTCAAGGCGGATCGTAGTCGCCAAAAGAACTATGCCGATGTTAGACGTTAACCTCTCGAATTCCAAGTGGGTAACCGCGTAACGTTAAAGTCGCACCTTGAAAAGGTGTAATCTATTTCGGGAAACGTAGATAGCTAAATCCGCGATATTTTTAGTCCTTTTAAAATCCTGGGGCGTTTTGGACCCGTTACTAGCTGTTTAGATTTTTCAACTCATTCGAGTCTCCGTTCATCCTAAATTCTACGTATCAAACTTAAAGGCGTGTCTTGCGAAACAAGAACTTGTTATCCTCTTCGATGAACTTACTATCAACGATAAACTCCACCTCATAGGAGGACCGATTGAAACTATAAATCGTGAAACCAAACTTTAAACCAACGTAAAAACCCCGACTGTCAAAGTTCGTTGAAATGCCCAAGGAAGTACCTTCACTTATTCGTAGAATTGGCAACACAAGATCTCGAGGAAGAAACAACGACTACTACTTCCAACTAAATTTCGGGACGAAATTTCTTTTAAGGTGTAGGTAATGTAACATCCCGCCTTTTTCCGTTAAATTTATTTTTAACACCGTCTTTTTTTAAATAATACCTTTCGTTATTTAAATTCGTAGTTTCCGTTGACTAACGTTCATAATAATTCCGTCATTTAATTATAACATCACTCGTTTACTCGAGCATTTTTAAAATATTCGTTTGGTTAATTCCCGCACCCGCTTTGAAACTTGAGGGACTAATCTTGGCACTTGGCCAAATTTTGGTAACTAGTCACCACCACCTCCCACCATCTCATCCATTCATTTCTCACTTCATCTTCTCCCTCTTTTTCTCTCTTCCATTTTAGAACTCAAACACCCATCTTTATAAAATCATCATCTAAATCCGGATCAAGAAGGAAACATCAAAACAAATAACATTTTCGTGATCCTCTCTTCATCCTCTACATTTTGGTACCAATTTCATCAAGTTTGGGTAACATTTCTAAAACTCTAGATTTTCTCTAAATTCGTGTTTTATACTTGAAATGGTGTTAGTTAGTGTCTATGGCTCGTGTGTAACATGAATATATATTTTGTTTGCTCGATTTGTTGTTTTGAGTAACTAGTTTGAACATTTGAAATGGGTTTGCTTAATCTTGCATTTTGGAAGATTAAATGTTGTTTGATTGTTAAAGTTCATGTTTTAATTATGTTACTAGTATCACTAGCTTCGTTTTGATGCGTAGGTTGATTAAGAAAACTTCAAACACATGATTATTGATTTTTGTGAATTTTGGTTAGGGTTTGATAGACTTTGAAATGAACTTTTGATGCGTTGAATGCTTGTTAATGTTGTTAGCAAGTGTTTAGATGCAATGTATGCTTAATTACCTTCGAAACGGCATATCGTATGTGTAAATTGGATTCCCGAATCATAAAATACGTTTTACGAACTTGAAACTTTAAAAATAAACCTTTCTTGATCAATTGACGAGTTTTTGGTTATTGTAATTGATGTTTTTGCTTGGTGAAAGGTAGTTAATTGTATTCCTTGTCAAAAGAGCTTTCCAATGATATAAGATGCGTATTCTAAGTGTTTACGGTTTGCGTTTTGTGCTAAATTGAATTTTGGATCAAGACTTGAACTTTTGAAACTGACCAGGTACCAGGCCACGCCTAATGTCGCGGCGCGACACCTCTGGCCGCGGCGCGGCAATAGCCGTGTTTGGGTTCTGACCTACTTTGTCAAATTTCGAAAAATGTTTGCTATGCTACGCACCTCCGATTCACATGTAACTTGTTCTAACATGCTTATATATGAATAAAAACCTCAGAAAAATAGTTCGGGACCCGACCCGACCCCGTTGACTTTTTCGTTGACTTTGACCAAGTTTGACTTTTAGTCAAACTTAACAAAACACTTATACAATCGTTCTAATCTTATTTTATACTTGATTCTTGCATGAAACTTGACAACGTGATTCACATGCTATATAATCGAGTCGTAATGAGCCATAGGACTAATTGAACACATTTCGCCCGACCTTGTGTCGTAACCGGTTAATTGATACAACTTACTTGTTTAGGTCAAGGCTAAGCAACATTCATGCACAAGTTTACTTTGTGAAGTACATTTATACTCGTGCACTCGAGGTGAGATCATAGTCCCATCTTTCAACAACTTTTATACTTTTAAATCATGGGATGAGAAACATATACGGTTTTATACTACATACTTTTACACTTTGAACACAAGTACGGAAACGAACATTCCACGTGCGGGTTTGAACAAAAAGCCTCAATTCAATTATCATTAGTTACACTTGCAGGGTGTAAACGAGAACTTATATTATGTGATCACATGGGCTTGACGAGCCTCATTCGGACGGTTCGCTACCGTTAGCGGATGAAATATATTTTCGGGTCTAGTGTATGTTCTAACACTACGCAAAGGGTGCAAAACAGTTAAGTTTGATAATTGGGTGCCCGGGATACAAATAACAACTTTTGGAATGCAAATGATTTTGATAATCATCTTATATTAAATCTTGTGGTTCAAATACAACGTTTACTAAAACACCTATGATTTCACCAACGTTTTTCGTTGACAGTTTTCTATATGTTTCTCAGGTTCATACATGGCTATTTGATACATGCTTCCGCGTACACTCATACTTGCTTGGGGTCAAGCATACATACATGCATACGCTAGTGATAGCACCTTTGGATTCAAACATGTTGTTTACATACTTACGCTATTTATAGCAAACTGTGACTTTCAACTTATATTATGTCGCAAGTTATTTCATTTATACTTTACAACTTTTGTAAACTTAAACTTGTTGTCGAACCGTTTGGTAAACTAAACTTTGTAAGTTTTGTACATTTCAAATGAATGCGACATAATTTTGGTCAAACGAGTCTCATATAGGGACTACGACCACGTAATGGGACCTAAGTTAGCGGCGCCGTCAATGACGATTTTGTCGGGTCGCTACAAACGGGACATTTCATATGTTCTCCTTTTTAATTTAATGTCTCGTAGCTAAGTTATTATTATGCTTATTTAAATCGAAGTAATCATGATGTTGGACTAATTACTAAAATTGGGTAATTAGGCTTTGTACCATAATTGGGGTTTGGACAAAATAACGACACTTGTGGAAATTAGACTATGGGCTATTAATGGGCTTTATATTTGTTTAACTAAATGATAGTTTGTTAATTTTAATATAAAGATTTACAATTGGACGTCCCTATAAATAACCATATACACTCAATCGGACACGATGGGCGGGATATTTATATGTACGAATAATCGTTCATTTAACCGGACACGGGAATGGATTCATAGTCACTAGAATTATTAAAACAGGGGTGAAATTATATACAAGGACACTTGGTGTAATTGTTAACAAAGTATTAAAACCTTGGGTTACACGCAGTTGATATCCTGGTGTAATTATTAAACAAAGTATTAAAATCTTGTTACAGTTTAAGTCCCCAATTAGTTGGAATATTTGACTTCGGGTATAAGGATAATTTGACGAGGACACTCGCACTTTATATTTATGACTGATGGACTGTTATGGACAAAAACCAAACGGGCATATTAAATAATCCAGGACAAAGGACAATTAACCCATGGGCATAAAACCAAAATCAACACGTCAAACATCATGATTACGGAAGTTTAAATAAGATTAATTGTTTTATTGTATTTTTCATCGTACTTTTATTTACTCGCTATTTTATTTAACGTCATTTATTTATTGTCATTTATTTTTCGCTACTTTAATTATCGTCATTTATATTTTGCATTAGGTTTTAATTGTAACTTAAAATATAAAATCGACAAACCAGTCATTAAACGGTAAACCCCCTTTTATATATTATCAATATAATATATTTTGTACAAATATAATTGTTTAAAAATATAGTGTGCAATAAGCCCGCTCCCTGTGGAACGAACCGGACTTACTAAAAACTATACTACTCTACGATTAGGTACACTGCCTATAGTGTTGTAGCAAGGTTTAGGTATATCCCATTTGTAAATAAATAATTAAAACTTGTGTAATCTGTATCGCTTTTCGTATCAAAAATATAATACTATTTCCTAGTACACCTCGCACACATCAAGTTTTTGGCGCCGCTGCCGGGGACTCGGCGAAACGCTATATTTTTAATTTATTTTTCTATAAATATATTTATATATCATTTTAGAAAAACAATATAAAATATAAAATAAAAATAAAAAACGTCTTTCAAACTCCACGACTCGCGGAGTTTGCAGGCTTAAAACTCCACAAGTCGCGGAGCCGCCCTGTCTGACACGCCTGAAACCCTAAACCAGCATTTATTAAGGTATATTATTATTTATTATTATTAATAAACCCTAAATTAGTTAATTAATTTATTAATTAGTTTTAGTTTTATTATTATTTTGTTTATTTAGTTTAATTAGTTCTATTAAATTATAAAATTAATAGTTTTATTAAATAAATAATATAAAAATAATATTTTTATAAAAATTGTACTTTTTACGGATTTTAGTATATTTTTATATTTTATCCCTTTTTATTTGTTTTTAGCGTAATATTTGTATGTTTTTCGCTCGTATTTAGTTTTAATCCATAGTTTTTGCCATAGTTATTTTTACTTCTAGATTTTTAGGCTTTGTCGTAAAATCCCTTAAGTGCTATTTCTTTAGACTAAGATTCAGGTGCTTTAGAATTTAGCGACGATTTTAAAATTTTAGTGCCTTTTAAGTCACGACGCGCTATTTTCTTATTTTTATTTTTACTTCTAGATTTTTAGTGCTTTAGAATTTAGCGACGATTTTAAAATTTTAGTGCCTTTAGTTTTTAGGACTTAGAAATTTTCTCTATTTCTTATCTAATATCTCAAACGGAAAGAAAAATTATTTAAGTGGTTAAATTAATGGACGTTGACAATTTTCTGCTTCGTAGTAATAGTTGGATTTGTTAGTGGCTGAGTTGTGAGCTTCCGATTTAAAGGGTTCTGGCTCCCTGCTGCATCTTTTGGCTATTCGAAACGTGAGCAAAAGCAGAAAAGTCTATTAATTGGACAACTTATATAAGTTTTTCTATTTTTATAACTAATAGGATAATTAGTAAATGCACCACATTGTAGCTAAAATTTGGCCATCGCAATAAAATGGAAAATTTTGAAAACAAGGCTATGGAAACTCTTTTTGATATCCAAAATAAATTAAATCAATACTCTCAAACGGGTGTTGATGACAATTCATTCGGTCAATCTTGGATCACGAATGACGAAACAATAACTGGTTGTGAAATCTGTGGAGATTATCACTCAACATGGGAATGTTATTATTACGTTCCTATGGAAAATTACGCACCCACGGAACCTGAATGGAATGATTATGAAGAATACAATTCAAATTGGGATTATTCCCAAGAATATTTCCAAACTCAACAACCAGTAGACGAGGAAAATTACGTGTCTGAAAATTTATTAGACAATATGAAAATCAAACTCGAAGAACTCAATGCTCAAAATGAACAAATGAGAGAGTTTGTAAACCGGCAAGCTGAAACTCTATCAGACTACACACCTGTTGATCTGAGGAGTCGTGTGCAAGAAAATCTCATATCATCGAATTTTGATGAATTCGAGAGCTCCGAAATCACCAACTATCCCGATGATACTTTTTATTCAGTTTTACCAATTTTACAACATATCGACACATTAGCCTCTACCAACGAAATCATCGATCCATCAATGGATGAAGAAGAAGTAAGGGTGACAAATTGGTACTCTTGGAAAAATGATAACGTTGAAAATTTTACCCCCGAGACCAATATAGTGGGACCGATAAGTACCGTTATTGAAGAAGAATTTGCTTTGATCCCGAAATTCACTATTCCACAACTTTCCAACCCAATATTCTCAATAGACGAGTCATCTACCAATGATGAACTACGAGCTGTAATAGATAATGACACCTCGAATTTCACCCAATTGGGTAATAGAGGTGAAACCTTTGATCCCGAGAATGAACGGAAGGAAATGTTAGGAAGTGTCCACCCTATAATATATATGTCGGTGTATATCGATCCATTTGACCAAGAACCAGAAAAGAGACATATCCATTTACTAAAATCTACACTTAAAAAAGAATTAAGTAGTGACGATCGGGTGGTTCTAAACTTTAAACCCATTGATATATTTTATACCACCCGAGATGTAAATAACTGGCTCACTATTTTAATTCGTGGAACTTATTCTACCGACTTCACATGTCGTCAGCTAAGTGTGGGGAAGTTTAACCCCACTTAACGTTAAATTTGGGGTTCGGGTTAGTGTATAACTCGTTAATAAAAATGCATGATAAGTTAGGGTTAAAGACGCTTTTTCAAATATTAGTAAACATTTCAGAAAAGCAGCCGTTTTTGAAAAAAAGCATGTGTGATAAAACAAGAAGGAATGAACGATGAGGCGCGCCATCTATCATTCAACGAGCTTTGAAATCACAAACTGGGTATTTTCAATCACTTTTCTATACTAATCACCCTCGTGAATTTATAATTATAGTCTGATTTCATGCAAATGAGGGCATTGCATGATCTTAAGTGTGGGGAAGGGTTATAAATTCTCTCGTGTTTATACTTGGCTTATTTTCTAAATTTTATGAAAATATTAAAAATTTTCAACTAAATGAATTCAAAATCATGTTTATACATATTTATGAACGATAAAACTAGGTGTTAATGCCGAAATTATTGTTACCTCGGAAAGGACATAAATTGAGAAACAACTAAAATGCTTGAATTTATTTATTTAAGATATAAAAAGACGCATGAAAAAAGCCAAGTGTGGGGAGAATGTACCAAGATATTCAATTAAAAACTATCTATCACATGTTTCTGTAAAGTTATTGCAGGTGCTTTTGTTTTGGACTAAATTAATCGTTTTACCCGATTTACTGTAAAGAGAGATGGATCTACACGATGAATCAATTCCATCATTAAAAGGAAGTAAAGTCTTCCGAAAAAGACACGCGCTTCTTGATTTAGGTCAAGAAATTGTCGTCCAGACCAGCTGTAGGCTGACGAAAAATCTAGAAAAGTCATCTCTAAAATCAGCAGGAAATCCACGGACCTCAGCATCAAACAGGGTCGCCAAGTGGTCAGATTTATCCTAACCATGAGAAGGATTTATCTCGTACAATGGGGGGCACCGTGCAAATTAGCTTGATAAGACTAATGAATCAGATCCCCAGAAAGGATAATCTCCTTAAAGATCAAAAATCAGCTTTTAAGACTGATATTACTCAATCCTTGAGATTGACCTTAAAGATTGAGAATTACAAACTCATGGAATTCAATGATATCTAAACTCGAGCTTGAACGTGAAAATATTTTGATCAAAATTAAAACCGATTTGTTTTCTGAAAACCCATTTTCATTGCGTTCATTACCATTGAACGTAAAATCCTAGGAATTCACCTGGAATTCATTAGGTCACCTGAACTAAATCAGGTGTCAATCGTAAGAACGGTGGTTGCATAGCATGGTCAAAGACAGGACCTTGTGCCAGACCGAAAAATTATAAGGGTGAGCTTTACTATTGCTCCTACAAAGGATAGTAATTGCGTCCGACACGTTATAGACCATAATCAAAAGCAAATCACGGGACATTGCCTTAACAGTTGCTTGTTCATCGCTTTCCTTTACAACCGGACGGTAGTTTATCGAAAGGTAATATACGGGACAAGTAAACTGGACGTGTTGCTTTCCTAATATAAGGTTAGCAAGTGGGTGACACAAAACCATAAGTTTTGAGCTAAAATTTTCAAATCTGAAACCCACAAAACCCACAAAAATATTTTGCAACACCGGTGAAGGGTTATTCCGAAAAACTTATCTAGGGTAAAATCTAGATTGAATTTTCAAAAGATCAAATATTTTCATAAAGATCCAATTTCCTTAAGGATCTACATTTTCATAGTCATGTGGGACTGTAAACCGCCTTTCAAATGTGCACTTTGCTTTGGAAACCGAAAGTAAATCGGCTATTTGATTGCAAGTGTCGTTGACCTAAACCCAAGGCAACTGTGGATGACACACCTACCTTTAACCATGGTTCTATCGTCACTATCATTGTTTATACCACCGTATCAAAATCACTGATGTATAAAGTGTGAGAATAAAAAAGTGATTCGAGTGAAGTGTGATTTTATTTCAAGTTATGTATTGCTTGAGGAAAAGCAACGTTCAAGTGTGGGTATATTTGATAGTGCTCCAAATGAACATATATTTAGTAGCAATATCCTCCCAATATGTAAATTATTTAGTTGTAATTGTCCTATTTTAAGTTGTAATCGTTTATATTAAATAAGTGCGAAGACAAAAGGCGAAAACGAAGATTTGAAGACGTAAACGTCCAAAAAGCTTAAATGTACAAGATACAATCCAAGTGGTTCAATTTATTGATGAGAAACGTCTAAAAATGACAAAAGTACAAGTTGCGGAACGCAAAGTACAAGATATTAAATTATACGAAAAGGCGTTCGAAAATCCGGAACCGGGACATGAGTTAACTATCAACGCCCGACGCAACGGACTAAAAATTACAAGTCTACTATGCACAAGAATATAATATAATATATAAATAATTATATTAATTATTTATATTTTATATTTATATATTTATTATGTCGACAAGCAAGGAGCCAAAAGTTTGTGAGCTGGAAAATCAAACTCCACGACTCGCGGAGTTTGAAGGCCAAAAACTCCACGACTCGCGGAGCTGTCAGAAATCAAAACCCCTATAAAAGGCCATGCATTCGTTCGATTTTAATATAAAAAAAAAAATAATAATAATAATAATAATAATAATAATAATAATACTCCGTAGTATAATATAAATAAATATATAATATATATATATATATATATATATATATATATATATATATATATATATATATATATATATATATATATATATATATATATATATAGTATAGATTAGTGTTATATTAGATTAGTTTGGGTTATGTAAAAGTTATTTTTACGGGTTTTAAAGTCGGAGCTCTGTCCGTGTAACACTACGTGATAAATAATCAATGTAAGCTATGTTCTCCTTTTTAATTTAATGTCTCGTAGCTAAGTTATTATTATGCTTATTTAAATCGAAGTAATCATGATGTTGGACTAATTACTAAAATTGGGTAATTAGGCTTTGTACCATAATTGGGGTTTGGACAAAATAACGACACTTGTGGAAATTAGACTATGGGCTATTAATGGGCTTTATATTTGTTTAAGTAAATGATAGTTTGTTAATTTTAATATAAAGATTTACAATTGGACGTCCCTATAAATAATCATATACACTCAATCGGACACGATGGGCGGGATATTTATATGTACGAATAGTCGTTCATTTAACCGGACACGAGAATGGATTAATAGTCACTAGAATTATTAAAACAGGGGTGAAATTATATACAAGGACACTTGGTGTAATTGTTAACAAAGTATTAAAACCTTGGGTTACACGCAGTTGATATCCTGGTGTAATTATTAAACAAAGTATTAAAACCTTGTTACAGTTTAAGTCCCCAATTAGTTGGAATATTTGACTTCGGGTATAAGGATAATTTGACGAGGACACTCGCACTTTATATTTATGACTGATGGACTGTTATGGACAAAAACCAGACGGGCATATTAAATAATCCAGGACAAAGGACAATTAACCCATGGGCATAAAACCAAAATCAACACGTCAAACATCATGATTACGGAAGTTTAAATAAGCATAATTGTTTTATTGTATTTTTTATCGTACTTTTATTTACTCGCTATTTTATTTAACGTCATTTATTTA
Organism: Rutidosis leptorrhynchoides; assembly: GCF_046630445.1. Lineage (NCBI taxonomy): Eukaryota > Viridiplantae > Streptophyta > Magnoliopsida > Asterales > Asteraceae > Rutidosis > Rutidosis leptorrhynchoides. Next base: position 318,522,759 of record NC_092340.1, read on the forward strand.
TTGTCATTTATTTTTCGCTACTTTAATTATCGTCATTTATATTTTGCATTAGGTTTTAATTGTAACTTAAAATATAAAATCGACAAACCAGTCATTAAACGGTAAACCCCCTTTTATATATTATCAATATAATATATTTTGTACAAATATAATTGTTTAAAAATATAGTGTGCAATAAGCCCGCTCCCTGTGGAACGAACCGGACTTACTAAAAACTATACTACTCTACGATTAGGTACACTGCCTATAGTGTTGTAGCAAGGTTTAGGTATATCCCATTTGTAAATAAATAATTAAAACTTGTGTAATCTGTATCACTTTTCGTATCAAAAATATAATACTATTTCCTAGTACACCTCGCACACATCAAATTAACATGACATTAGCTTTACGAAACATGACGTGAACGTGATATTAACATGACGTTAACTTGACGTTAACATGACGTTAACATAACGTTAACTTGAAGTTAACATTACGTTAACTTGACGTTAACTTTACGTAACTTGACGTTAACTTTACGTAACATGACGTTAACTAGACATTAACATGACGTTATCTTGACGCTAACTTTATGTAACATGACGTTAATTTGATGTTAGCTTTACGTAACCTGACGTTAACTTGACGTTAGCTTTAGGTAACATGACGTTAACATGAAGTTAGCATGACGTTAGCTTGACGTTAGCTTGACGTAACTTGACATTAACATGACGTTAACATGAAGTTAACTTGACGTTAACTTGACGTTAACATGACGTTAACTCGACGTTAACATGACGTTAACTCGACGTTAACTTAACGTAACATGACGTTAACTTGACGTTAACATGACGTTAACTTTACGTAACATGACGTTAACTTGACGTTAACATGACGTAAACTTGACGTTAACATGACGTTAACTTGACGTTAACATGACTTTAACTTTAGGTAACATGACGTTAACTTGACGTTAACTTGACGTTAATTTTACGTAACATGACGTTAACTTGACGTTAACATGACGTTAGCTTGACGTTAACTTTACGTAACTTGACGTTAGCTTGACGTTAACGTGACGTTAACTTGACGTTAGGTTTACGTAACATGTCGTTATGTTTACGTTAACATGACGTTAGCATTACGTAACATGACGTTAGCTTTACGTAACATGACGTTAACTTGGCGTTAGCTTTTCGTAACATGACGTTAACTTGACGTTGGTTGTACGTAACACGACGTTCACTTGACGTTTGCTTTACGTTATATTGACGTTAACATGACGTTTGTGACAACCCAGAAATTTCCAACCAAATTTAAACTTTAATCTTTATATGTTTCCGACACGATAAGCAATATTTGTTAAGTTAAATTGCAAGAATTTTAAACTATGTTCATACATTCATTCAACCTCGACCAAGTTCCAACGATTCACGAACCATTAAACGAATATGATTATATATGTATATGTGTATATATATTATAACTTGAAACGTAAACAAAATATTAGATTAAATACTTTATATGATTGTATCTGTTTCAAAATGTTTATCAATGGAATTAGAAGATAAGATCAAATGATTGAATTATCAGATATATTGAATTATGATTACAAGTCTCTGTTGAAAGGCCCACGTTGATTTGAGAAATCTTTCCATTTTAACAATATTCGAAAAATGGTAAAGTGATTTATAAATAAGAATAAATTGTCAATCATTGAGAACTAGACAAAGGATAGTGGAAGATTGAATCTCATAAAGACTCGATTGATCTATTTAGTTTCAAATGTACAAAAACGTTTTCAATTTAAAAAAAACTTTATTATTAAAACGTATATAACTTTTATAAATATCTAGAATCACTTTTTACAACTCATTACTTAACTAGTATGATAAAGATAACGATATTTATATTTTATTTTATTAAATATATATAACAATTTAAATTATTATTATATATATTTATACGCGTATTATACGTACATAATTTTATACTTTTACTATACTTAAACTTTACCTTTACTTTATTTTTACTTTACTTTAACTTTAATAATTCACTTTAATAATTCATACTTTAATAATTCACTTTAATAATTCATACTTTAATAATTCACTTTAATAATTCATACTTTAATAATTCACTTTAATAATTCATACTTTAATAATTCACTTTAATAATTCAAAAATCTATTATAAATAGAATTCAATAGGTTTCATTATTTCATAGAAACTTGAAAATATTTTTCTCTAAACTCTCTCAATCGATGTACATATATATTTACTCCGTATTATTTCAAGATATTATTAGTATACATAAAATATTACGACGGAGTGCTGTCCGAGTGATTTCGAAATTGTTTTTCGAGTAGGATAGGATTAAGGAAATTATGGGTTATAGCTATGGAGGTGATTGAGTATGGTTCATGGGTATGCTCGTGAGGTCAATATAGTGTTTATCATTTCCGTTGCGTCTACGTACCTTTCCTGCAATATTGAATCTCAATATTGATACGTGAGTACTCATAATTTAACTTTTACATACTAATAGTGTATCCCTGACTAGTGCTCGAGTATTTAGGATTATGCATGCTTGTATTTTTGATATTGCCCTTAGACAGGTTAGGTTGAATATTGAATTAGTTACACTTGCGGTTGAGATAAGGTATAAGATATGCATGTCCTTGGAAAGCTAGCGAAAAAATTAAGAACTTTTCCTTTAGATATCGAATGGTTTCGATGAACGGATTAGAAGTTATAATCAATTGAATTTTCAATATTTTTATTAAAAATGATTATTATTATCGTCGTTTTTTTATCGTCGTTCTAGTTTTATCTTATTATTATCATTATTATTATCTTTATCAATAAAAGGGATTTATCATTAAAAATTGTTATTTTTTTTTATTATTACTATCGTTATTATCGTTAAAGTTATAATTAGTATTATTATTATTATCCAATTATTATTATTATTATTAGTATTATTATTATTATTATCATTATTAATATATATATCATTATTTAAAAATGGTTATTGTTATTGTTATTATTATTATTATTATTACTATATTATCATTAAGATAATTATTAGTATTATCGTTAATAATGTTATAGTAACTATCATTATTAATATAAGTGTAATTAAAACAAATATTGGTAACACCTAATTATTTTGATTACTATTATTATCATTATTATAAACACGATATAAAAGACGATTAAAAGCTATTAAACGAAACGATTAGAAAATAATGAGTAAGAGTATCATGATGAAATTAAAATATTATAAGATATTGATTTAGGTAAAATTATCGTTCTTATTATTTTTATCATTACTATTATTATTAAAAGTATCGTTAGTATTAAAACTATCATTTTAACAAAAATTATCATTTTAATAGAAATGTCATTGTTACTATAAAATATCATTATTATTATTATTTTAAATAGAATTATTATTTTAAAGATAATATTAAAAATTATCGTAAATATTAAAGTTATCATAATTAGAATTATCGTTTTATCATAATGTCATCTTAGTAATTATAAATATTGATATTTTTATAATAATATATTTTTTATAATAATAATTATTATTACAAAATAATACAACTTTTACTTACTATCATTATAGATATTATTTTATCAAATAAATATGTGATACAAACATATTTTACTACGTGTAATAACTTACTTTAATAATACCTATCATATTATCTTTATGATACTAAATGAACCCTATAAATTTTATTACTTAATATATATAAAAGTATATTTTATTACATAAATTTAATATAAAATTTTATTTATTAATAAATAAATTATATTATTACTCTAATAAATCTTTTAAAAATATTTAAAAATATAAAACGACGATATTTAAACTATATATTAATCATGTATAGATTTTTGGAAATTATTTTGAGTCAAATTTACTTTTGTTGACTTTTGCATATTAGTCTCGAGCATTAGGATTGTGGTACACTATGACTTGACCTAATTTGTTAGACAAATATTGACAACACATAATTATATATAATTAATTTAGGTTCGTGAATCCGAGGCCAACCTTGCACTTGTTCAATGACGTTATATGTATTTTTACTACGAAATACAGTATGATGAGTTTCATTTGCCTTTTTACCCTTTATATTTTTGGGACTGAGAATACATGCGCTTTTATAAATGTTTGACGAAATAGACACAAGTAATTGAAACTACATTCTATGGTTGAATTATCAAAATCGAATATGCCCCTTTTTATTAAAGTCTGGTAATCTAAGAATTAGGGAACAGACACCCTAATTGACGCGAATCCTAAAGATAGATCTATTGGGCCTAACAAACCCCATCCAAAGTACCGGATGCTTTAGTACTTCGAAATTTATATCATGTCCGAAGGAGGATCCCGGAATGATAGGGGATATTCTTATATGTATCTAGTTAATGTCGGTTATCAGGTGTTCACCATATGAATGATTATTTTTGTCTCTATGCATGGGACGTATATTTATGAGAACTGGGAATGAAATTCTTGTGGTCTATTAAAATGATGAAAATAAATGATTATGATAAACTAATGAACTCACCAACCTTTTGGTTGACACTTTAAAGCATGTTTATTCTCAGGTGTTAAAGAAATCTTCCGCTGTGCATTTGCTCATTTTAAAGATATTACTTGGAGTCTTTCATAGCATATTTCGAAGAACGTTGCATTCAAGTCATTGAGTTCATCAAAGATTATTATTAAATCAATTTATAGTTGGATAGTGGATATTATGAAATGGTATGCATGCCTGTCAATTTTCAATGTAAAGAAAGTTTGTCTTTTAAAAACGAATGCAATGTTTGTAAAATATATCATATAGAGGTCAAATACCTCGCAATGTAATCAACTATTGTGAATCGTTTATAATGTATATGAACGGGTCCTTCCAGTTGGTATCAGAGTGGTGGTCTTAGCGAACCATGTCTGCATTAGTGTGTCTAACTGATAAGTCGTTAGGATGCATTAGTGAGTCTGGACTTATACCGTGTCTGCATGTCAAAAGTTTTGCTTATCATTTTTAGTCGGAAATCATCTGCTTATCATTCTTAGGAAATTACCTGCTTATCATTTCTAGTTTAGACACGTCTTGCTACATTAATTGCATGAGTAGTGTATAGACAAAATTCATATCTTAGCGTATCTGCTAAATCATATCTTATCGTATCTGTTACTTTAAACTTTACCTGACATATCCCGTAAATTCCTCCGTAATCTACAAAATCTTTTGTTCTATATCTATGGATATTCTATGTAATTAGAATACCATCTGATAACCGAAAATCATTTTATATCGAAAAAAATCCTTATTCAATCGTACGAAATGGAATTCATCATTAATTCAAGTTCCTCGGATTCCGAAATGGAATCTCACTCCAGCTCTGAAAGCAGTGTGACCGGAATGGATCAACCAATCAGCCATCATCTATTCTGGATGAATTGGGGATGGGTTCGTAGCCTCCTCAATCATTGGAGACAAGAAGAAGGTAATCCCTTCCATCCACCCCATTGCCCTCTTAACGAAGAACCTGAAGCACTTATCGGCGAACCAATCCGAAACACCATTTTCTCTCTCATTTCCAGAGTATCTCGTCACGGTTATATACTACATCAAATTCTAGATTATATTTATCCGCTCGTCCGAACCGACAATCACCCCGGTATAATAGAAGAAGTCAACGAGCTTCGCGCTCGGGTAGTTTCTTTGGAGAATATGGTGTAGTGACCCGAACTTTTCCATGTTTATATATATTAATTGAGATTGATATTTACATGATTAAATGTTTCCAACATGTTAAGCAATCAAACTTGTTAAGACTTGATTAATTGAAATATGTTTCATATAGACAATTGACCACCCAAGTTGACCGGTGATTCACGAACGTTAAAACTTGTAAAAACTATATGATGACATATATATGGATATATATATAGTTAACATGATACTATGATAAGTAAACATATCATTAAGTATATTAACAATGAACTACATATGTAAAAAACAAGACTACTAACTTAATGATTTTTAAACGAGACATATATGTAACGATTATCGTTGTAAAGACATTTAATGTATATATATCATATTAAGAGATATTCATACATGATAATATCATGATAATATAATAATTTAAAATCTCATTTGATATTATAAACATTGGGTTAACAACATTTAACAAGATCGTTAACCTAAAGGTTTCAAAACAACACTTACATGTAACGACTAACGATGACTTAACGACTCAGTTAAAATGTATATACATGTAGTGTTTTAATATGCATTTATACACTTTTGAAAGACTTCAATACACTTATCAAAATACTTCTACTTAACAAAAATGCTTACAATTACATCCTCGTTCAGTTTCATCAACAATTCTACTCGTATGCACCCGTATTCGTACTCGTACAATACACAGCTTTTAGATGTATGTACTATTGGTATATACACTCCAATGATCAGCTCTTAGCAGCCCATGTGAGTCACCTAACACATGTGGGAACCATCATTTGGCAACTAGCATGAAATATCTCATAAAATTACAAAAATATGAGTAATCATTCATGACTTATTTACATGAAAACAAAATTACATATCCTTTATATCTAATCCATACACCAACGACCAAAAACACCTACAAACACTTTCATTCTTCAATTTTCTTCATCTAATTGATCTCTCTCAAGTTCTATCTTCAAGTTCTAAGTGTTCTTCATAAATTCCAAAAGTTCTAGTTTCATAAAATCAAGAATACTTTCAAGTTTGCTAGCTCACTTCCAATCTTGTAAGGTGATCATCCAACCTCAAGAAATCTTTGTTTCTTACAGTAGGTTATCATTCTAATACAAGGTAATAATCATATTCAAACTTTGGTTCAATTTCTATAACTATAACAATCTTATTTTAAGTGATGATCTTACTTGAACTTGTTTTCGTGTCATGATTTTGCTTCAAGAACTTTGAGCCATCCAAGGATCCATTGAAGCTAGATCCATTTTTCTCTTTTCCAGTAGGTTCATCCAAGGAACTTAAGGTAGTAATTATGTTCATAACATCATTCGATTCATACATATAAAGCTATCTTATTCGAAGGTTTAAACTTGTAATCACTAGAACATAGTTTAGTTAATTCTAAACTTGTTCGCAAACAAAAGTTAATCCTTCTAACTTGACTTTTAAAATCAACTAAACACATGTTCTATATCTATATGATATGCTAACTTAATGATTTAAAACCTGGAAACACGAAAAACACCGTAAAACCGGATTTACGCCGTCGTAGTAACACCGCGGGCTGTTTTGGGTTAGTTAATTAAAAACTATGATAAACTTTGATTTAAAAGTTGTTATTCTGAGAAAATGATTTTTATTATGAACATGAAACTATATCCAAAAATTATGGTTAAACTCAAAGTGGAAGTATGTTTTCTAAAATGGTCATCTAGACGTCGTTCTTTCGACTGAAATGACTACCTTTACAAAAACGACTTGTAACTTATTTTTCCGACTAAAAACCTATACTTTTTTTTGTTTAGATTCATAAAATAGAGTTCAATATGAAACCATAGCAATTTGATTCACTCAAAACGGATTTAAAATGAAGAAGTTATGGGTAAAACAAGATTGGATAATTTTTCTCATTTTAGCTACGTGAAAATTGGTAACAAATCTATTCCAATCATAACTTAATCAACTTGTATTGTATATTATGTAATCTTGAGATACCATAGACACGTATACAATGTTTCGACCTATCATGTCGACACATCTATATATATTTCGGAACAACCATAGACACTCTATATGTGAATGTTGGAGTTAGCTATACAGGGTTGAGGTTGATTCCAAAATATATATAGTTTGAGTTGTGATCAATACTGAGATACGTATACACTGGGTCGTGGATTGATTCAAGATAATATTTATCGATTTATTTCTGTACATCTAACTGTGGACAACTAGTTGTAGGTTACTAACGAGGACAGCTGACTTAATAAACTTAAAACATCAAAATATATTAAAAGTGTTGTAAATATATTTTGAACATACTTTGATATATATGAATATATTGTTATAGGTTCGTGAATCAACCAGTGGCCAAGTCTTACTTCCCGACGAAGTAAAAATCTGTGAAAGTGAGTTATAGTCCCACTTTTAAAATCTAATATTTTTGGGATGAGAATACATGCAGGTTTTATAAATGATTTACAAAATAGACACAAGTACGTGAAACTACATTCTATGGTTGAATTATCGAAATCGAATATGCCCCTTTTTATTAAGTCTGGTAATCTAAGAATTAGGGAACAGACACCCTAATTGACGCGAATCCTAAAGATAGATCTATTGGGCCTAACAAACCCCATCCAAAGTACCGGATGCTTTAGTACTTCGAAATTTATATCATATCCGAAGGGTGTCCCGGAATGATGGGGATATTCTTATATATGCATCTTGTTAATGTCGGTTACCAGGTGTTCACCATATGAATGATTTTTATCTCTATGTATGGGATGTGTATTGAAATATGAAATCTTGTGGTCTATTGTTACAATTTGATATATATAGGTTAAACCTATAACTCACCAACATTTTTGTTGACGTTTAAAGCATGTTTATTCTCAGGTGAATATTAAGAGCTTCCGCTGTTGCATACTAAAATAAGGACAAGATTTGGAGTCCATGTTTGCATGATATTGTGTAAAAACTGCATTCAAGAAACTGATTTCGATGTAACATATTTGTATTGTAAACCATTATGTAATGGTCGTGTGTAAACAGGATATTTTAGATTATCATTATTTGATAATCTACGTAAAGCTTTTTAAACCTTTATTTATGAAATAAAGGTTATGGTTTGTTTTAAAAATGAATGCAGTCTTTGAAAAATGTCTCATATAGAGGTCAAAACCTCGCAACGAAATCAATTAATATGGAACGTTTTTAATCAATAAGAACGGGACATTTCAGTTGGTATCAGAGCGTTGGTCTTAGAGAACCAGAAAATTTGCATTAGTGTGTCTTATCGAGTTTGTTAGGATGCATTAGTGAGTCTGGACTTCGACCGTGTTTTCTTTAAAAATGATTGCTTAACATTTTTGTTGGAAACTATATATTTAACATATGAATATTATGTGATATATTAATCTCTTAACGTGTTTGATATTATGTGATAGATGTCTACCTCTAGAACAAGTCCCATTGACTCACCTAATAATAATGAAGAGTCAAATGTAAATTGGAATGATTTGTGGACTGATTCACAAGTTCCCGAAGAGGAACCGGAAGAAGAGTCGGAACCGGAAGAAGAATCGGAACCGGAAGAAGAATCGGAACCGGATGAAGAAATAGAACCGGTGGGGGAAATAATAAAACGGTTAAGTAAAAGAAAATCCTCAACCAACCGACCAAAGTTAATTATGGTCAATGGTGTTTCCGCCAAGGAAGCAAAATATTGGGAGGATTACCAATTCTCCGATGAATCGGATTCCGACGAGAATTCCGATGATGTTATAGAAATTACCCCAACTGAATTTAAAAAGGCAAAAGAAAATAATAAGGGAAAGGGCATAAAAATAGAGAAATCTAATTCCAACCCCGATGAACTTTATATGTATCGTCAACCGCCGAAGTCCTTAAGTTGTAACAATGACCCGGGAACCTCTAAACCACCAGGTTTTTCTAAACCAATGTGGACAACGATGGCTCGTATTAGGGGAACATCATATATCCCTAGAAACTTGGCAAAACGAACCAAAACCGAAGAAGAAGAAACGAGCGAGTCGGAATAAGATAGTTATATTCGTGTGGTGTAATATATGTAATATAGTGTTCTTATGCTTTATGATATATGTAAAAATTGCTTGTATTAATAAGTATTTTTTTTTATGAATCTAACTCTTGTCTATTTTACAGTTTAAAAACACAAAATGGATAGACAACCCAATATTTTAAGAGACCTACCCGGAGACATGATTGATGAAATCTTGTCTAGAGTCGGCCAGAATTCTTCGGCACAACTATTTAAGGCGAGATCAGTTTGTAAGACATTCGAAGAACGTTCCAAGAATGTCTTGGTTTATAAGAGACTTTCGTTTGAAAGATGGGGGATATCACATTGGGAAACCCATAAGTTACGATGTGTTTACTTTGACGCATATATTGCGGGGAACCCAAATGCTATTTTACGTAACGGATTAAGAAATTATTTTGACTCAATATATCCGAATATTGGACTTCGTGATTTAGAAAAAGCGGCTAACATGCAACATAAAGAAGCATGTTATGCTTACGGATTAGTAATGTTCGCTTCTCACCAAAGTGAGAACAAGAACATCGGGCTACAACTATTAAACAAAACGTTTCCACAAGTGACGGAGTCGGTAATTGGGGTAAGAAATGAGGTTTTTAGATTATTACGGGACTGTTGGACATTACGTAACCCTCGTCCCTTTGATGACGTTACAACACGCTGTCTTATCAACGGCCATAACGGTTATGTTGCACAAGACCAAGGATGGGAAGTAGTCCTAGTAAAACCAGAATGCATGACTTGTTTCTGGACGTATGAATTACGTGTCTTTATTGCCTTTGCTGAACGACTTGTGTACTAGCTAGAATTGTCTTCACAACTATCTTGTATCAAAGTTATTGTGTGTTATATTTCATGCTTTATGTAAAATAAGCGGTATTGTAAGTTTGTAAAATATTGTATAAAAGTTTGAACGCGAAATATTATTATAATCAGTTTTTCATATAGAATTGTAGTAGTTGAATTGTATATTAGCTACTAAGTATGAACTTAACGGGTAGGTACTACCCGAATTTAAACTTATAAAACGCTAATATGAAGAAAAAGCTTTTATAAATGAGTTCATATTATGCTACGAAATACTATTAACTACTCTTAATATTCTGTATGATTAACTTGTTCCATTTAACTATTTTGAAGGAAATGGCACCGACTACTCGACACACCGTGAATATGAATGAAGAGGAATTCCGTACTTTTCTAGCTTCAAACATAGCCGCAGTACAGGCTGCGCTACATACCAACAATAACCTTGGATCTAGCAGTACAGGAAATCGTGTAGGATGCACCTACAAAGAATTCACTGCCTGCAAACCTTTAGAATTTGATGGAACCGAAGGACCGATCGGATTGAAACGGTGGACCGAGAAGGTTGAATCGGTGTTTGCCATAAGTAAGTGTACTGAAGAGGACAAAGTGAAGTACGCTACGCATACCTTCACAGGTTCTGCGTTAACATGGTGGAATACCTATCTAGAGCAAGTGGGACAAGACGATGCGTACGCACTACCGTGGTCAGCATTCAAGCACTTGATGAACGAGAAGTACCGTCCCAGAACCGAGGTCAATAAGCTCAAGACAGAACTTAGAGGGTTACGAACCCAAGGATTTGATATTACCACGTACGAAAGACGATTCACAGAATTATGCCTATTGTGTCCGGGAGCATTCGAAGATGAGGAAGAGAAGATCGACGCGTTTGTGAAAGGATTACCGGAAAGAATCCAAGAAGATATAAGTTCACACGAGCCCGCCTCCATACAACAGGCATGTAGAATGGCTCACAAACTCGTGAACCAAATTGAAGAAAGAATTAAAGAACAGACTGCTGAAGAGGCCAATGTGAAGCAAGTCAAAAGAAAGTGGGAGGAAAACGGTGATAAGAATCACCAATACAACAACAACAGCAATTACAACAATAATCGCAACAATTATCCCAACAATCGCAACATCAATCGCAACTACAGCAAACGGCCCAACAACAACAACAACAACAACAACAGCAACTACAACAATCATCCCAACAACAATAATAACCGCAACAACAACAACAATCAGAAGCAGCTATGCCAAAGGTGTGAAAAGAATCACTCGGGGTTCTGCACCAAATTTTGCAACAAGTGTAAAAGAAATGGTCATAGCGCGGCGAAGTGTGAGGTCTACGGACCAGGGGTTAATAGAACAAAAGGAACAAATGGTGTCGGAACGAGTAATGGCGGAGCAAGTAGTGTCGGAGCAAGTTATGCCAATGTAGTTTGTTATAAATGTGGAAAATCGGGCCACATTATTAGAAATTGCCCGAACCAGGAGAACACGAATGGACAAGGCCGCGGAAGAGTTTTCAATATTAATGCGGCAGAGGCACAGGAAGACCCGGAGCTTGTTACGGGTACGTTTCTTATTGACAATAAATCTGCTTACGTTTTATTTGATTCGGGTGCGGATAGAAGCTATATGAGTAGAGATTTTTGTGCTAAATTAAGTTGTCCATTGACGCCTTTGGATAGTAAATTTTTACTCGAATTAGCAAATGGTAAATTAATTTCAGCAGATAATATATGTCGGAATCGAGAAATTAAACTGGTTAGCGAAACATTTAAGATTGATTTGATACCAGTAGAGTTAGGGAGTTTTGATGTGATAATCGGTATGGACTGGTTGAAAGAAGTGAAAGCGGAGATCGTTTGTTACAAAAATGCAATTCGCATTATACGAGAAAAAGGAAAACCCTTAATGGTGTACGGAGAAAAGGGCAACACGAAGCTACATCTTATTAGTAATTTGAAGGCACAAAAACTAATAAGAAAAGGTTGCTATGCTGTTCTAGCACACGTCGAGAAAGTACAAACTGAAGAAAAGAGCATCAATGATGTTCCCGTCGCAAAAGAATTTCCTGATGTATTTCCGAAAGAATTACCGGGATTACCCCCACATCGATCCGTTGAATTTCAAATAGATCTTGTACCAGGAGCTGCACCAATAGCTCGTGCTCCTTACAGACTCGCACCCAGCGAGATGAAAGAACTACAAAGCCAATTACAAGAACTTTTAGAGTGTGGTTTCATTCGACCAAGCACATCACCGTGGGGAGCTCCTGTTTTGTTTGTCAAGAAGAAAGATGGTACATTCAGGTTGTGTATCGACTACCGAGAGTTGAACAAACTTACCATCAAGAACCGCTACCCACTACCGAGAATCGATGAATTATTTGATCAACTACAAGGCTCGTCTGTTTATTCAAAGATTGACTTACGTTCCGGGTATCATCAAATGCGGGTGAAAGAAGATGATATTCCAAAGACTGCTTTCAGAACACGTTACGGTCATTACGAGTTTATGGTCATGCCGTTTGGTTTAACTAATGCACCAGCTGTGTTCATGGACCTTATGAACCGAGTGTGTGGACCATACCTTGACAAGTTTGTCATTGTTTTCATAGATGACATACTTATTTACTCAAAGAATGACCAAGAACACGGTGAACATTTGAGAAAGGTGTTAGAAGTATTGAGGAAGGAAGAATTATACGCTAAGTTTTCGAAGTGTGCATTTTGGTTGGAAGAAGTTCAATTCCTCGGTCACATAGTGAACAAAGAAGGTATTAAGGTGGATCCGGCAAAGATAGAAACTGTTGAAAAGTGGGAAACCCCGAAAACTCCGAAACACATACGCCAGTTTTTAGGACTAGCTGGTTACTACAGAAGGTTCATCCAAGACTTTTCCAGAATAGCAAAACCCTTGACTGCATTAACGCATAAAGGGAAGAAATTTGAATGGAAGGATGAACAAGAGAAAGCGTTTCAGTTATTGAAGAAAAAGCTAACTACGGCACCTATATTGTCATTGCCTGAAGGGAATGATGATTTTGTGATTTATTGTGACGCATCAAAGCAAGGTCTCGGTTGTGTATTAATGCAACGAACGAAAGTGATTGCTTATGCATCTAGACAATTGAAGATTCACGAGCAAAATTATACGACGCATGATTTGGAATTAGGCGCGGTTGTTTTTGCATTAAAGACTTGGAGGCACTACTTATATGGGGTCAAAAGTATTATATATACTGACCACAAAAGTCTTCAACACATATTTAATCAGAAACAACTGAATATGAGGCAGCGTAGGTGGATTGAATTGTTGAATGATTACGACTTTGAGATTCGTTACCACCCGGGGAAGGCAAATGTGGTAGCCGATGCCTTGAGCAGGAAGGATAGAGAACCCATTCGAGTAAAATCTATGAATATAATGATTCATAATAACATTACTACTCAAATAAAGGAGGCGCAACAAGGAGTTTTAAAAGAGGGAAATTTAAAGGATGAAATACCCAAAGGATCGGAGAAGCATCTTAATATTCGGGAAGACGGAACCCGGTATAGGGCTGAAAGGATTTGGGTACCAAAATTTGGAGATATGAGAGAAATGGTACTTAGAGAAGCTCATAAAACCAGATACTCAATACATCCTGGAACGGGGAAGATGTACAAGGATCTCAAGAAACATTTTTGGTGGCCGGGTATGAAAGCCGATGTTGCTAAATACGTAGGAGAATGTTTGACGTGTTCTAAGGTCAAAGCTGAGCATCAGAAACCATCAGGTCTACTTCAACAACCCGAAATCCCGGAATGGAAATGGGAAAACATTACCATGGATTTCATCACTAAATTGCCAAGGACTGCAAGTGGTTTTGATACTATTTGGGTAATAGTTGATCGTCTCACCAAATCAGCACACTTCCTACCAATAAGAGAAGATGACAAGATGGAGAAGTTAGCACGACTGTATTTGAAGGAAGTCATCTCCAGACATGGAATGCCAATCTCTATTATCTCTGATAGGGATGGCAGATTTATTTCAAGATTCTGGCAGACATTACAGCAAGCATTAGGAACTCGTCTAGACATGAGTACTGCCTATCATCCACAAACTGATGGGCAGAGCGAAAGGACGATACAAACGCTTGAAGACATGCTACGAGCATGTGTTATTGATTTCGGAAACAGTTGGGATCGACATCTACCATTAGCAGAATTTTCCTACAACAACAGCTACCATTCAAGCATTGAGATGGCGCCGTTTGAAGCACTTTATGGTAGAAAGTGCAGGTCTCCGATTTGTTGGAGTGAAGTGGGGGATAGACAGATTACGGGTCCGGAGATTATACAAGAAACTACCGAGAAGATCATCCAAATTCAACAACGGTTGAAAACCGCCCAAAGTCGACAAAAGAGCTACGCTGACATTAAAAGAAAAGATATAGAATTTGAAATTGGAGAGATGGTCATGCTTAAAGTTGCACCTTGGAAAGGCGTTGTTCGATTTGGTAAACGAGGGAAATTAAATCCAAGGTATATTGGACCATTCAAGATTATTGATCGTGTCGGACCAGTAGCTTACCGACTTGAGTTACCTCAACAACTCGCGGCTGTACATAACACTTTCCACGTCTCGAATTTGAAGAAATGTTTTGCTAAAGAAGATCTCACTATTCCGTTAGATGAAATCCAAATCAACGAAAAACTCCAATTCATCGAAGAACCCGTCGAAATAATGGATCGTGAGGTTAAAAGACTTAAGCAAAACAAGATACCAATTGTTAAGGTTCGATGGAATGCTCGTAGAGGACCCGAGTTCACCTGGGAGCGTGAAGATCAGATGAAGAAGAAATACCCGCATCTATTTCCAGAAGATTCGTCAACACCTTCAACAGCTTAAAATTTCGGGACGAAATTTATTTAACGGGTAGGTACTGTAGTGACCCGAACTTTTCCATGTTTATATATATTAATTGAGATTGATATTTACATGATTAAATGTTTCCAACATGTTAAGCAATCAAACTTGTTAAGACTTGATTAATTGAAATATGTTTCATATAGACAATTGACCACCCAAGTTGACCGGTGATTCACGAACGTTAAAACTTGTAAAAACTATATGATGACATATATATGGATATATATATAGTTAACATGATACTATGATAAGTAAACATATCATTAAGTATATTAACAATGAACTACATATGTAAAAAACAAGACTACTAACTTAATGATTTTTAAACGAGACATATATGTAACGATTATCGTTGTAAAGACATTTAATGTATATATATCATATTAAGAGATATTCATACATGATAATATCATGATAATATAATAATTTAAAATCTCATTTGATATTATAAACATTGGGTTAACAACATTTAACAAGATCGTTAACCTAAAGGTTTCAAAACAACACTTACATGTAACGACTAACGATGACTTAACGACTCAGTTAAAATGTATATACATGTAGTGTTTTAATATGCATTTATACACTTTTGAAAGACTTCAATACACTTATCAAAATACTTCTACTTAACAAAAATGCTTACAATTACATCCTCGTTCAGTTTCATCAACAATTCTACTCGTATGCACCCGTATTCGTACTCGTACAATACACAGCTTTTAGATGTATGTACTATTGGTATATACACTCCAATGATCAGCTCTTAGCAGCCCATGTGAGTCACCTAACACATGTGGGAACCATCATTTGGCAACTAGCATGAAATATCTCATAAAATTACAAAAATATGAGTAATCATTCATGACTTATTTACATGAAAACAAAATTACATATCCTTTATATCTAATCCATACACCAACGACCAAAAACACCTACAAACACTTTCATTCTTCAATTTTCTTCATCTAATTGATCTCTCTCAAGTTCTATCTTCAAGTTCTAAGTGTTCTTCATAAATTCCAAAAGTTCTAGTTTCATAAAATCAAGAATACTTTCAAGTTTGCTAGCTCACTTCCAATCTTGTAAGGTGATCATCCAACCTCAAGAAATCTTTGTTTCTTACAGTAGGTTATCATTCTAATACAAGGTAATAATCATATTCAAACTTTGGTTCAATTTCTATAACTATAACAATCTTATTTTAAGTGATGATCTTACTTGAACTTGTTTTCGTGTCATGATTTTGCTTCAAGAACTTTGAGCCATCCAAGGATCCATTGAAGCTAGATCCATTTTTCTCTTTTCCAGTAGGTTCATCCAAGGAACTTAAGGTAGTAATTATGTTCATAACATCATTCGATTCATACATATAAAGCTATCTTATTCGAAGGTTTAAACTTGTAATCACTAGAACATAGTTTAGTTAATTCTAAACTTGTTCGCAAACAAAAGTTAATCCTTCTAACTTGACTTTTAAAATCAACTAAACACATGTTCTATATCTATATGATATGCTAACTTAATGATTTAAAACCTGGAAACACGAAAAACACCGTAAAACCGGATTTACGCCGTCGTAGTAACACCGCGGGCTGTTTTGGGTTAGTTAATTAAAAACTATGATAAACTTTGATTTAAAAGTTGTTATTCTGAGAAAATGATTTTTATTATGAACATGAAACTATATCCAAAAATTATGGTTAAACTCAAAGTGGAAGTATGTTTTCTAAAATGGTCATCTAGACGTCGTTCTTTCGACTGAAATGACTACCTTTACAAAAACGACTTGTAACTTATTTTTCCGACTAAAAACCTATACTTTTTTTGTTTAGATTCATAAAATAGAGTTCAATATGAAACCATAGCAATTTGATTCACTCAAAACGGATTTAAAATGAAGAAGTTATGGGTAAAACAAGATTGGATAATTTTTCTCATTTTAGCTACGTGAAAATTGGTAACAAATCTATTCCAATCATAACTTAATCAACTTGTATTGTATATTATGTAATCTTGAGATACCATAGACACGTATACAATGTTTCGACCTATCATGTCGACACATCTATATATATTTCGGAACAACCATAGACACTCTATATGTGAATGTTGGAGTTAGCTATACAGGGTTGAGGTTGATTCCAAAATATATATAGTTTGAGTTGTGATCAATACTGAGATACGTATACACTGGGTCGTGGATTGATTCAAGATAATATTTATCGATTTATTTCTGTACATCTAACTGTGGACAACTAGTTGTAGGTTACTAACGAGGACAGCTGACTTAATAAACTTAAAACATCAAAATATATTAAAAGTGTTGTAAATATATTTTGAACATACTTTGATATATATGAATATATTGTTATAGGTTCGTGAATCAACCAGTGGCCAAGTCTTACTTCCCGACGAAGTAAAAATCTGTGAAAGTGAGTTATAGTCCCACTTTTAAAATCTAATATTTTTGGGATGAGAATACATGCAGGTTTTATAAATGATTTACAAAATAGACACAAGTACGTGAAACTACATTCTATGGTTGAATTATCGAAATCGAATATGCCCCTTTTTATTAAGTCTGGTAATCTAAGAATTAGGGAACAGACACCCTAATTGACGCGAATCCTAAAGATAGATCTATTGGGCCTAACAAACCCCATCCAAAGTACCGGATGCTTTAGTACTTCGAAATTTATATCATATCCGAAGGGTGTCCCGGAATGATGGGGATATTCTTATATATGCATCTTGTTAATGTCGGTTACCAGGTGTTCACCATATGAATGATTTTTATCTCTATGTATGGGATGTGTATTGAAATATGAAATCTTGTGGTCTATTGTTACAATTTGATATATATAGGTTAAACCTATAACTCACCAACATTTTTGTTGACGTTTAAAGCATGTTTATTCTCAGGTGAATATTAAGAGCTTCCGCTGTTGCATACTAAAATAAGGACAAGATTTGGAGTCCATGTTTGCATGATATTGTGTAAAAACTGCATTCAAGAAACTGATTTCGATGTAACATATTTGTATTGTAAACCATTATGTAATGGTCGTGTGTAAACAGGATATTTTAGATTATCATTATTTGATAATCTACGTAAAGCTTTTTAAACCTTTATTTATGAAATAAAGGTTATGGTTTGTTTTAAAAATGAATGCAGTCTTTGAAAAATGTCTCATATAGAGGTCAAAACCTCGCAACGAAATCAATTAATATGGAACGTTTTTAATCAATAAGAACGGGACATTTCATATGGTGCAAAGATTACAAACACCAGCAGCAGCACCAGCAGCATAACCAGTACCACCATCATCAACGCCAAAAGTACCATTACTACCTCCAACCACAACTGCGTCATAAACCTCAACTTCACAATCTGTCCCATGAGCATCAACGTCATACGCACCATAGATACCAAGGAGTACCAACAACAATAACTGACGAAGTATTAATTCATAACTTCATTGGAGAAACATTCCGCGGAGATTTTGTAATCTCTAAAGTCTTAGAGATTATCTAATCTAGCCCTAACCATAAATCAGTTAAACGAATCAAAATGATAGAAGGAAGAGTAGAAACCCTGACAAAAATGGTGTGTGATTAACAAGCTAAACTTGCTTTACCAACAGCATCAACAGTACCGTTAGCGTTACCAGCATCGTCAGTACAGTCAACATCCGAATCAACAACACCGATAACATCACAAACTCCGTCAATTCAAGAATCACTGTGGACATTATTATGAATCAATAACGTGTATATTGTATCAACGAGTTATGAAGAATTAACTCATTCCCTCTAAAGAAATTATATGTATATTATATATATATATATATATATATATATATATATATATATATATATATATATATATATTTTGAAATAAATCTTTTCGTGCTAAGCTATTGTGTGTGAATCTTAACTACTCGGTTAATTCATATTACAAATATGCAATAATGTACGTCCTTCGGCCGCAACTTAACCAGCGTTAACTACAATCACTGTCGCAATTCAACAAATTCCAATTCATAATAAATCAAGTATATATTTGATTGTACACTTTCATCATCGATGTACTCGAAACTTTTCAGATAACATCATTCGTACTTTGCGAAATTCACAAGAATTCCACAAACCGAACATCATACATCAACAAATAACGAAGTATTGATTCATAATTTCAATGTCATTAAAGAAATACTGCGTAAAAGTTATGTATTTTTTAAAGCCTTTAGGGATTATTCAATTCTAGTTTCAACCGTAAATCAAATGAGTTTAATTTAACATTAACTCATTAAATCTATATTACATCTGAAGAAAATATACATATATATATTTTCATAAAGACTGTAATAAAATTCTTTTGTACAAAATATTAATTGTGAATTTTTTTTTTTAACGGGTAGGTAATACCCGAGAGATATATAAATTCACAATTAATATGTTACATTCTTCGAATCTGATTCAGCAAATCATCCATTATACTCCCTACTTTCACAACAATATACATTCTTTTATAGAAATCAAAACAACCATACTCATTCAAAATTTAATTACATATTCTGATTTTGAAATCTCAAAATTCAACTTGAGATAAGACCAAAATCATCACTCTTAGATCCTTACATCTTTCACAAGCTATATTTTGACTTCAAAACTGTGTTAGAACATCAAATGTATGTTAACGATTACAATCTATGTTCAAACCCTTCGAAAATTTCTGAAGACACTTCGAATGATGAGCAATCGAGATGATGATCCAACCACATGTTACCCACAGTTATGTACCCGAAAAACTCTTGAAACTAAAGTAAAAGTTTAAACAACGTATCCGCGTCAGATTCTTTGGCATTTATTAGCAAAAATAACTTTGCAACTCCTATTCAAAGTAGCCAGTTTTGTCACAGCTCCAGCAAGTCAACTTCGACTTTTCAGTCAGACTAACCTTATTATAACCTTGAGATATACACCATCGTTACCAGGGAACCTTTTACATTCCACCACATTATTAGCAGATGTACCAACAACTTCATTACCCTTTGACTTTAGCCTCACCAAAAAGTCATTATAATTATTCATTGAAACCCCATCATTTACTCATTCGCATCTTGTAATGAGAATTGCCATACGAATCATTGGGAATTAGCAATCAGTATTTTGAAATCTCGCAGGATGTTTATGCCAACAGTTATATGTGTATATATAACGTCTATCTTCTGGACTTAATTTGAATGTGAAGTTTCTGAATAACACTCCGAACTACGAATTGGTTCTCCGAAAATGGAGGAAAAAAAAATGCTGATGAAGCAGCGAAAACTATAAACGACTTTAAAGGATAAAAGCTGGATTATAATGATGAAGTGTGCTGGAAAAGCGCAGAAAAAGAGAAGTTTTGGAACTGGAAAACAGATTGAGCAAAGTAGGAAGGAGGCTGTAGACAAATTACAAAGACTGGACCTGACTTGAAAGGATCCAAATGATTCAGTACCTGCTGAAGTCATTAACGAATACCTTGCTCCTGACTCTAAACCCCTGCGGACAATATTCTTCATCATCCTCTGATATTAGAAATTCTAAAATATCATCATATCTTTCATTATAAATATCCTCCATATTTCTGAAGATATTTTCTTAATTTTTCTTATTTGAAATCATTTACCTCTCCGCGCTATCTGTATTACATCATAAAAGAAACTATTTTAGTTTCTAAATTCTGAAACATTCAAGTTTAAAATAGGAATATTTTGAAGTAATGTTGAGAATTGAAGCATAAATTAGTATAATATAATGACACTTGATCAATGTGATTATATTACAGTAAGTCATGCTGAGTTTCTAAATGGAACGTGATGATTCACAGATCATAACATCATCATGTGCCATGTTATACGACTCTTGTATTCTATTTAACCTCTAAAATATCAAGAAAATATTTCTTGATGATTCGGCCTTTTCCAAGGTATTCTAGTAATTTGACAAGTCAAGATCGTGCCATCACAATTTCCTTCCTAGAACATTAACAATGTTCATTCCGAAATTCATATCTGTGAATTCTGGACCATTACAAGCGGTGCTTAATCGCAAGAAGAAGAAACGAAAGGACAAAACTTCAAAATAGAAATTGGGGTATAAATTGCAGCAAATAAAAGAGAGCATTAACTGTGAATGATAATGATTATAGAAGACAGAAGCAGAGACTTTGAAATATAAGGGAACATATAAATCCCAACAACAAACCAGAAATTATAAATCATATATATCAATGCATATAGCAATATAAAGACACGGGAGAACTAGAAACACTATAAACCCAAGAGTATAGTAGAAGTAAATAGATTCTTCCGGCGGTAGATGAAAAAGAAGAATGACCGATATGAAAGTTAGAAGTATATCGAGAATCAGAACTGGATGGAGCATATTGATGAATACTTTAAAATATGAGTTGAGGGGGAAAGAATAGAAGGTGATGAAACATGACTAGGAACTTAGAAATCAACAGATTTAACTCACACAATGGCGGAATAAGTGAATCAAACCCTCTAGTGAATAGGTTAAGTTTTTTTTTTGATTAATTTAGTCAAACCACAACTAAATCAAGTGTGATTAGATCAACACCTAGAGCTATTATTCACCACCTGGGTGATTTGGACTGAGAGAGAATCGGAGGAGCTCACTAGATCTGAGTGTGTGTAACAAATGAGAGGCTTAACCTAAAATGAAGAACATAAGACTTTATATACCCCTGCTATTGACTCACCCATACGATTCATTCATCACACGTACGAGTTGGCTTCATCAGCCGTACGGGTGATCACTCACTCGTGTCTTCTCATTTAGGTTGTAATTGTGACTTAGCTCGGCATCAATCGTGCGTATGAGCCTATCAGCCGTACTAGTGAGGCTTCACTCGTACGTCTGACTAAGTCTAACATAGTCAAATATCTAAATCTCGTTCCTGCAGTTCCTGTAACCACATACAAACACAGATAGGATAATAACGAGCAATCATGGTGGCCTGTAAACTGTTGTACCTGCAATGGACGTGGGTAGATGTCTAGGGAGTTGCATAAAATGCATCAACAGAAGGTGTGAGTTGTAAGGAAACGAAGGAGGTGAATTTATAAGAAAATCTTCGACAGAACAATTAAAATGGACGATCGCATTTAAAGCGGATCCTAATTTCCTTGATTACCGGAGAGTCAAATCTTATTAAGAAGATTTTCTTCAAATCCCTTGAAATCTGGGAATCAATCATATCTACGTCAAATGATAAGATGAATCTACCCTTACTCATTTCACTCTTCTATTTTAGCTTCATTCGTACTCTTCATATAAATGGATTGTTTATCCAAATTATTCGCTGATGAGAAAACTCTAATTTTCAGCCCGTATGCATCATAAAAACATACTTATTATCATTCACGACCTTTCCACTCAAATTTCGGGACGAAATTTCTTTAACGGGTAGGTACTGTGACAACCCGGAAATTTCCAACCAAATTTAAACTTTAATCTTTATATGTTTCCGACACGATAAGCAATATTTGTTAAGTTAAATTGCAAGAATTTTAAACTATGTTCATACATTCATTCAACCTCAACCAAGTTCCAACGATTCAAGAACCATTAAACGAATATGATTATATATGTATATGTGTATATATATTATAACTTGAAACGTAAACAAAATATTAGATTAAATACTTTATATGATTGTATCTGTTTCAAAATGTTTATCAATGGAATTAGAAGATAAGATCAAATGATTGAATTATCAGATATATTGAATTATGATTACAAGTCTCTGTTGAAAGGCCCACGTTGATTTGAGAAATCTTTCCATTTTAACAATATTCGAAAAATGGTAAAGTGATTTATAAATAAGAATAAATTGTCAATCATTGAGAACTAGACAAAGGATAGTGGAAGATTGAATCTCATAAAGACTCGATTGATCTATTTAGTTTCAAACGTACAAAAACGTTTTCAATTTAAAAAGAACTTTATTATTAAAACGTATATAACTTTTATAAATATCTAGAATCACTTTTTACAACTCATTACTTAACTAGTATGATAAAGATAACGATATTTATATTTTATTTTATTAAATATATATATAACAATTTAAATTAATATTATATGTATTTATACGCGTATTATACGTACATAATTTTATACTTTTACTATACTTAAACTTTACCTTTACTTTATTTTTACTTTACTTTAACTTTAATAATTCACTTTAATAATTCATACTTTAATAATTCACTTTAATAATTCATACTTTAATAATTCACTTTAATAATTCATACTTTAATAATTCACTTTAATAATTCATACTTTAATAGTTCACTTTAATAATTCAAAAATCTACTATAAATAGAATTCAATAGGTTTCATTATTTCATAGAAACTTGAAAATATTTTTCTCTAAACTCTCTCAATCGATGTACATATATATTTACTCCGTATTATTTCAAGATATTATTAGTATACATAAAATATTACGACGGAGTGCTGTCCGAGTGATTTCGAAATTGTTTTTCGAGTAGGATAGGATTAAGGAAATTATGGGTTATAGCTATGGAGGTGATTGAGTATGGTTCATGGGTATGCTCGTGAGGTCAATATAGTGTTTATCATTTCCGTTGCGTCTACGTACCTTTCCTGCAATATTGAATCTCAATATTGATACGTGAGTACTCATAATTTATCGTAAATATTAAAGTTATCATAATTAGAATTATCGTTTTATCATAATGTCATCTTAGTAATTATAAATATTGATATTTTTATAATAATATATTTTTTATAATAATAATTATTATTATAAAATAATACAACTTTTACTTACTATCATTATAGATATTATTTTATCAAATAAATATGTGATACAAATATATTTTACTACGTGTAATAACTTACTTTAATAATACCTATCATATTATCTTTATGATACTAAATGAACCCTATAAATTTTATTACTTAATATATATAAAAGTATATTTTATTACATAAATTTAATATAAAATTTTATTTATTAATAAATAAATTATATTATTACTCTAATAAATCTTTTAAAAATATTTAAAAATATAAAATGACGATATTTAAACTATATATTAATCATGTATAGATTTTTGGAAATTATTTTGAGTCAAATTTACTTTTGTTGACTTTTGCATATTAGTCTCGAGCATTAGGATTGTGGTACACTATGACTTGACCTAATTTGTTAGACAAATATTGACAACACATAATTATATATAATTAATTTAGGTTCGTGAATCCGAGGCCAACCTTGCACTTGTTCAATGACGTTATATGTATTTTTACTACGAAATACAGTATGGTGAGTTTCATTTGCCTTTTTACCCTTTATATTTTTGGGACTGAGAATACATGCGCTTTTATAAATGTTTGACGAAATAGACACAAGTAATTGAAACTACATTCTATGGTTGAATTATCAAAATCGAATATGCCCCTTTTTATTAAAGTCTGGTAATCTAAGAGTTAGGGAACAGACACCCTAATTGACGCGAATCCTAAAGATAGATCTATTGGGCCTAACAAACCCCATCCAAAGTACCCGATGCTTTAGTACTTCGAAATTTATATCATGTCCGAAGGAGGATCCCGGAATGATAGGGGATATTCTTATATGTATCTAGTTAATGTCGGTTATCAGGTGTTCACCATATGAATGATTATTTTTGTCTCTGTGCATGGGACGTATATTTATGAGAACTGGGAATGAAATTCTTGTGGTCTATTAAAATGATGAAAATAAATGATTATGATAAACTAATGAACTCACCAACCTTTTGGTTGACACTTTAAAGCATGTTTATTCTCAGGTGTTAAAGAAATCTTCCGCTGTGCATTTGCTCATTTTAAAGATATTACTTGGAGTCTTTCATAGCATATTTCGAAGAACGTTGCATTCGAGTCATTGAGTTCATCAAAGATTATTATTAAATCAATTTATAGTTGGATAGTGGATATTATGAAATGGTATGCATGCCTGTCAATTTTCAATGTAAAGAAAGTTTGTCTTTTAAAAACGAATGCAATGTTTGTAAAATATATCATATAGAGGTCAAATACCTCGCAATGTAATCAACTATTGTGAATCGTTTATAATGTATATGAACGGGTCCTTTCAACGTTAGCTTTACGTAGCATGACATTAACTTCACGTTAACATTACGTTAACTTGACGTTAACTTGACGTTAACATGACGTTAACATGACGTTAACATGACGTTAAATTGATGTTAACTTTACGTAATATGACGTTAACTTGGCGTTATAATGACGTTAACATGATGTTAACTTTACGTAACATGATGTTTACTTGACGTTAACTTGACGTTAACATGACGTAAACTTGACGTTAACATGACATTAACTTGACGTAACATGACAGTAACTTGACGTAACATGACAGTAACTTGACGTTTACTTTACGTTAACATGACGTTAACTTGACATTTACTTGACGTTAATTTGACATTAACTTGATGTTAACTTGACGTTAACT
Source organism: Rutidosis leptorrhynchoides (assembly GCF_046630445.1). NCBI lineage: Eukaryota > Viridiplantae > Streptophyta > Magnoliopsida > Asterales > Asteraceae > Rutidosis > Rutidosis leptorrhynchoides. The sequence goes on from NC_092340.1 coordinate 318,548,901, forward strand.
TGACGTTAACTTGACGTTAGCTTTATGTAACATGACATTAACTTGACATTAACTTGACGTTAGGTTTACGTAACATGACGTTAACTTTACGTAACAATATGTTAACTTGACGTTAGCTTTACGTAACATGACATTAACTTGACGTTAGCTTTACGTAACATGACGTTAACTTGACGTTAACTTTACGTAACATGACGTTAACTGGACGTTAACTTGACGTTAACTTGACGTTGGCTTTACGTAAAATGACGTTAACTTGACATTAGCTTTACGTTATATTGGCATTAACACGATGTTAGCTTTAAGTAACATGAAGTGAACGTGATGTAAACATGACGTTAACTTGACGTTAACATGACGTTAACTTGACGTTAACAGGACGTTAACTTGACGTCAACTTTACGTAACTTGACGTTAACTTTACGTAACATGACGTTAACTAGACATTAACATGACGTTAACTTGACGTAACACTTGACGTTAACTTTACGTTACATGGCGTTAACTTGACGTTAACATGACGTTAACTTGACATAACTTGACGTTAACTTGACGTAACATGACGTTAATTTGACGTTAGCTTTACGTAACCTGACGTTAACTTGATGTTAACTTGACGTTAACTTGACGATAACATGATGTTAACTTGACGTTAACTTGACGTTAACTCGACGTTAACTCGACGTTAACTTTACGTAACATGACGTTAACATGACGTTAACTTGACTTTAACTTTACGTAACATGACGTTAGGTTTACGTAACATGACGTTAGGTTTACGTTAACATGACGTTAGAATTACGTAACATTAAGTTAGCTTTACGTAACATGACGTTCACTTGACGTTAGCTTTACATAACATGACGTTAACTTGGCGTTAGCTTTACGTAACAAGACGTTAACTTGACGTTAGCTTGACGTTAACTTGACGTTGGCAGTACGTAACATGACGCTAACTTTACGTACATGACGTTAGCTTTATGTAATATTGACGTTAACAGGACGTTAGCTTTACGTAGCATGACAATAACTTGAGGTTAACTTGACGTTAACATGACATTAACTTAACGTTAACATGACGTTAACTTGACATTAACATGACGTTAACTTGACGTTAACATGACGTTAACTTTACGAAACATGACGTTAACATGACATTAACTTGACGTTAACATGACGTTAACTTTACGTAAGATGACGCTAACTTGACGTTAGCTTTACCTAACATCACGTTAACTTGACATTAGATTTACGTAACATGACATTAACTTGGCGTTAGCTTTACGTTAACATGACGTTAACTTGACGTTAGCTTTACGTAACTTGACGTTAACATGTCGTTAACTTGACGTTAACTTTACGTAACATGACGTTAACTTGAGGTTAACATGACGTTTACTTGACGTTAACTTTACGTAACAAGACGTTAACTTGACGTTAACACGATGTTAACTTGACGTTAACACGACGTTAACTTTACGTGACATGACGTTAACTTTACGTGACATGACGTTAACTTGACGTTAACATGACATTAACTTGACGTTAACATGACGTTTAGCTTTACGTAACATGACGTTTAGCTTTACGTAACATGACGTTTAGCTTGACGTTAACAGGACGTTAACTTGACGTTAACAGGACGTTAGCTTTACGTAACATGACGTTAACTTGACGTTAAATTGACGTGAACTTGACGTTAACTTTACGTAGCATGACGTTAACATGACGTTAGCTTTATGTAACATTACAATAACTTAACGTTAACATGACATTAACTTGACGTTAACATGAATTTAACGTGACGTTAACTTGACGTTAACATGGCGTTAGCTTTACGTTGCATGACATTAACTTGACGTTAACATGATGCTAACTTAACGTTAACTTTACGTAACATGACGTTAACTTGACATTAACATGACGTTAAATTGACTATAACATGACGTTAACTTTACAAAACATGACGTTAACATGACATTAACTTGACGTTAACATGACGTTAACTTTACATAAGATGACGTTAACTTGACGTTAGCTTTACGTAACATCACGTTAACTTGACATTAGATTTACGTAACATGACATTAACTTGGCGTTAGATTTACGTTAACATGACGTTAACTTGACGTTAGCTTTACGTAACTTGACGTTAGCATGTCGTTAACTTTACGTAACAAGACGTTAACTTGACGTTAACATGACGTTAACTTGACGTTAACACGACGTTAACTTGACGTTAACACGAGGTTAACTTTACGTGACATGACGTTAACTTTACGTGACATGACGTTAACATGACGTTTAGCTTTACGTAACATGACGTTTAGCTTTACGTAACATGACGTTTAGCTTGACGTTAACAGGACGTTAACTTGACGTTAACAGGACGTTAGCTTTACGTAACATGACGTTAACTTGACGTTAAATTGACGTGAACTTGACGTTAACTTTATGTAGCATGACATTAACATGACGTTAGCTTTATGTAACATTACAATAACTTGACGTTAACATGACATTAACTTGACGTTAACATGACGTTAACATGAATTTAACATGTCGTTAACTTGACGTTAACATGACGTTAACTTGACGTTAACTTTACGTAACATGACGTTAACTAGACGTTAACATGACGTTAACTTGACGTTCATTGCTAAGCAGTTAATATTTAAAAGTCTTCCTAAAAATTCCAAATTTTTCTATTAAATTCATAGCATGACATTAACTTGACGTTAACATGACGTTAACTTTACGTAAGATGACGTTAACTTGACGTTAGCTTTACGTAACATCACGTTAACTTGACATTAGATTTACGTAACATGACATTAACTTGGCGTTAACATGACGTTAACATGACGTTAACATGACGTTAACTTGACGTTAACATGATGTTAACTCGACGTTAAATTTACGTAACATGACGTTAACTCGACGTTAAAATGACGTTACATGATGCTAACTTTACTTAAAATGACGTTAACTTGACGTTAACTTGACGTTAACTTTACGTAATATGACGTTAACTTGACGTTAACTTGACGTTAACATGACGTAAACTTTACGTTAACTTGACGTTAACTTGACGTTAACATGACGTAAACTTTACGTTAACTTGACATTAACATGACGTTAACTTGACGTTAACATGACGTTCACTTTACGTAACATGACGTTAACTTAACGTTAACTTTACGTAACATGACGTTAACTTGACGTTAACATGACTATAACATGACGTTAACTTGACGTTAGCTTTACGTAACTTTACATTAACATGACGTTAACTTTACGTTAACCTGACGTTAACTTTACGTAACTTGACGTTAACATGACGTTAACATGATGTTAACTTTACGTTTACATGACGTTAACTTTACGTAACATGATGTTTACTTGACGTTAACATGATGTTAACTTGACGTTAACATGACGTTAACTTGACGTTAACTTGACGTTAGCTTTACGTAACATGACAGTAACTTGACGTTAACTTGACGTTAACATGATGTTAACTTGACGTTAGCATGTCGTTAGCATGACGTTAACTTGACGTTAGATTTACGTAACATGACGTTAACTTGACGTTAACATGACGTTAACGTGACGCTAACTTGATGTTAACGTAACGTTAACTTGACGTTAACATGATGTTAACGTTACGTAACATGAATTTACTTGACGTTAACATGACGTTAAGTTTACGTTAACTTGACGTTAGCATTACGTTACATTGACGTAACATCACGTTAACTTGACGTTAGCTTGACGTTAACATGATGTTAACTTGACGTTAGCATGTCATTAGCATGACGTTAACTTGACGTTAGCTTTACGTAACATGACGTTAACTTGACGTTAACTTGACGTTAATGTGACGTTAACATGACGCTAACTTGACGTTAACGTGACGTTAACTTGACGTTAACATGATGTTAACGTTACGTAACATGAAGTTAACTTGACGTTAACATGATGTTAAGTTTACGTTAACTTGACGTTAGCTTTACGTTAGATTGACGTAACATCACGTTAACTTGACGTTAGCTTTACGTAACATGACGTTAACTTGACGTTAACATGACGTTAACTTGACGTTAACATGACGATAACTTGACGTTAGCTTTGTTAAAGAATATAACCCCGTGGGCTTGGGTCATAATACCAAACCCGTCTAACAAGCTTTAGGTAACATGACAGTAACTTGACGTTAACTTGACGTTAACATGACGTTAACTTGACGTTAACATGGTTAACTTGACGTTAACTTGACGTTAACTTGACGTTAGCTTTACGTAACATGACATTAGCTTGACGTTAACGTGACGTTAACTTGACGTTAACGTGACGTTATCTTGACGTTACGTTTACGTAACATGACGTTAACTTAACGTTAACATGACGTTAACTTTACGTAACAATACGTTAACTTGACGTTAGCTTTACGTAACATGATGTCAACTTGACGTTAACATGACGTTAACTTGACGTTAACTTGACGTTAATTTGACGTTAGCTTTACGTAACATGACGTTAACTTGACGTTAGCTTTACGTAACATGACGTTAACTAGACGTTAACTTGATGTTGGCTTTAGGTAACATGACGTTAGCTTTACGAAACATGACGTGAACGTGATATTAACATGACGTTAACTTGACGTTAACTTGACGTTAACATGACGTTAACATGACGTTAACATAACGTTAACTTGAAGTTAACATGACGTTAACTTGACGTTAACTTTACGTAACTTGACGTTAACTTTACGTAACATGACGTTAACTAGACATTAACATGACGTTAACTTGACGTTAACTTGACGTTAACTTGACGTTAACTTTACGTAACATGACGTTAATTTGATGTTAGCTTTACGTAACCTGACGTTAACTTGTCGTTAACTTGACGTTAGCTTTACGTAACATGACGTTACCATGAAGTTAGCATGACGTTAGCTTGACGTTAGCTTGACGTAACTTGACGTTAACTTGACGTTAACATGACGTTAACATGAAGTTAACTTGACGTTAACTTGACGTTAACATGACGTTAACTCGACGTTAACTTAACGTAACATGACGTTAACTTGACGTTAACTTTACGTAACATGACGTTAACTTGACGTTAACATGATGTTAACTTGACGTTAACATGACGTTAACTTTAGGTAACATGACGTTAACTTGACGTTAACTTTACGTAACATGACGTTAACTTGACGTTAACTTTACGTAACTTGATGTTAGCTTGACGTTAACGTGACGTTAACTTGACGTTAGGTTTACGTAACATGCCGTTATGTTTACGTTAACATGACGTTAGCATTACGTAACATGACATTAGCTTTACGTAACATGACGTTAACTTGGCGTTAGCTTTACGTAACATGACGTTAACTTGACGTAGGTTGTACTTAACACGACGTTCACTTGACGTTTGCTTTACGTTATATTGACGTTAACATGACGTTAGCTTTACGTAGCATGACATTAACTTCATGTTAACATTATGTTAACTTGACGTTAACTTGACGTTAACATGACGTTAACATGACGTTAACTTGATGTTAACTTTACGTAACATGACGTTAACTTGGCGTTATAATGACGTTAACATGACGTTCAAATTACGTAACATGATGTTTACTTGACGTTAACATGACGTGAACTTGACGTTAACATGACGTAAACTTGACTTTAACATGACGTTAACTTGACGTAACATGACAGTAACTTGACGTTTACTTTACGTTAACATGACGTTAACTTGACATTTACTTGACGTTAATTTGACATTAACTTGATGTTAACTTGACGTTAGCTTGACGTTAACTTGACGTTAGCTTTACGTAACATGACATTAACTTGACGTTAAATTGACGTTAGGTTTACGTAACATGACGTTAACTTTACGTAACAATACATTAACTTGACGTTAGCTTTACGTAACATGACGTTAACTTGACGTTAGCTTTACGTAACATGACGTTAACTTGACGTTAACTTTACGTAACATGACGTTAACTGGACGTTAACTTGACGTTAACTTGACGTTGGCTTTACGTAACATGACGTTAACTTGACATTAGCTTTACGTTATATTGGCATTAATACGATGTTAGCTTTAAGTAACATGACGTGAACGTGATGTAAACATGACGTTAACTTGACGTTAACATGACGTTAACTTGACGTTAACATGACGTTAACTTGACGTCAACTTTACGTAACTTGACGTTAACTTTACGTAGCATGACGTTAACTAGACATTAACATGACGTTAACTTGACGTAACACTTGACGTTAACTTTACATAACATGGCGTTAACTTGACGTTAACATGACGTTAACTTGACATAACTTGACGTTAACATGACGTTAACTTGACGTAACATGACGTTAACTTGACGTTAGCTTTACGTAACCTGACGTTAACTTGACCTTAGCTTTATGTAATATGACGTTAACATGACGTTAACTAGACGTTAACATGATGTTAACTTGACGTTAGCTTTACGTAACTTGACGTTAACTTGACGTTAACTTGACGATAACATGACGTTAACTTGACGTTAACTCGACGTTAACTCGACGTTAACTCGACGTTAACTCAACGTTAACTTGACGTTAACTTTACGTAACATGACGTTAACTTGACTTTAACTTTACGTAACATGACGTTAACTTGACGTTAACTTGACGTTAAGATGACGTTAACTTGACGTTAACATGACGTTAAATTGACGTTGGCTTTACGTAACTTGACGTTAGCGTGACGTTAACGTGACGTTAACTTGACGTAAGGTTTACGTAACGTGATGTTAGGTTTACGTAACATGACGTTAGGTTTACGTAACATGACGTTAGGTTTACGTTAACATGACGTTAGAATTACGTAACATGAAGTTAGCTTTACGTAACATGACGTTAACTTGATGTTAGCTTTAGGTAACATGACGTTAACTTGGCGTTAGCTTTACGTAACAAGACGTTTTCTTGACGTTAGCTTGACGTTAACTTGACGTTGGCTGTACGTAACATGACGCTAACTTTACGTACATGATGTTTGCTTTACGTAATATTGACGTTAACATGACGTTAGCTTTACGTAGCATGACATTAACTTGACGTTAACTTGACGTTAACTTGACGTTAACTTGACGTTAACATGACGTTAACTTAACGTTAACTTTACGTAACATGACGTTAACTTGACATTAACATGACGTTAACTTGACGTTAACTTTACGAAACATGACGTTAACATGACATTAACTTGACGTTAACATGACGTTAACTTTACGTAAGATAACGTTAACTTGACGTTAGCTGTACCTAACATCACGTTAACTTGACATTAGATTTACGTAACATGACATTAACTTGGCGTTAGCTTTACGTTAACATGACGTTAACTTGACGTTAGCTTTACGTAACTTGACGTTAGCTTTACGTAACTTGACGTTAACATGTCATTAACTTGACGTTAACTTTACGTAACATGACGTTAACTTGAGGTTAACATAACGTTTACTTGACGTTAACTTTACGTAACAAGACATTAACTTGACGTTAACACGACGTTAACTTGACGTTAACACGACGTTAACTTTAGGTGACATGACGTTAACTTTACGTGACATGACGTTAACTTGACGTTAACATGACATTAACTTGACATTAACTTGACGTTAACATGACATTAACTTGACGTTAACATGACGTTAACATGAATTTAACGTGACGTTAACTTGACGTTAACATGACGTTAGCTTTACGTAGCATGACATTAACTTGACGTTAACTTGACGTTAACATGACGCTAACTTAACGTTAACTTTACGTAACATGACGTTAACTTGACATTAACATGACGTTAACTTGACGTTAACATGACGTTAACTTTACGAAACATGACGTTAACATGACATTAACTTGACGTTAACTTTACGTAAGATGACGTTAACTTGACGTTAGCTTTACGTAACATCACGTTAACTTGACATTAGATTTACGTAACATGACATTAACTTGGCGTTAGCTTTACGTTAACATGACGTTAGCTTTACGTAACTTGACGTTAACATCTCGTTAACTTGACGTTAACTTTACGTAACATGACGTTAACTTGAGGTTAACATGACGTTTACTTGATGTTAACTTTACGTAACAAGACGTTAACTTGACGTTAACATGACGTTAACTTGACGTTAACACGACGTTAACTTGACGTTAACACGACGTTAACTTTACGTGACATGACGTTAACTTTACGTGACATGACGTTAACTTGATGTTAACATGACGTTAAGTTGACGTTAACATGACGTTTAGCTTTACGTAACATGACGTTTAGCTTTACGTAACATGACGTTTAGCTTGATGTTGACAGGACGTTAACTTGACGTTAACAGGACGTTAGCTTTACGTAACATGACGTTAACTTGACGTTAAATTGACGTGAACATGACGTTAACTTTACGTAAGATGACGTTTACTTGACGTTAGCTTTACGTAACATCACGTTAACTTGACATTAGATTTACGTAACATGACATTAACTTGGCGTTAGCTTTATGTTAACATGACGTTAACTTGACGTTAGCTTTATGTAACTTGACGTTAACATGACGTTAACTTGACGTTAACTTTACGTAACATGACATTAACTTGACGTTACCATGACGTTTACTTGATGTTAACTTTACGTAACAAGACGTTAACTTGAAGTTAACTTGACGTTAACTTGACGTTAACTTGACGTTTACCTTTATGTAACATGACGTTTAGCTTTACGTAACATGACGTTTAGCTTGACGTTAACAGGACTTTAGCTTGACGTTAACTTAATGTTCGCTTTACGTAACATGACGTTAACTTGACGTGAACTTGACGTTAGCTTTACGTAACATGACGTTAACATTATCATATTAATTGTGAATTTTTATATTTCTCGGGCCTTACCTACCCGTTAAAAGTTTCACAAGTAATATTTTGTACAAGAGAATTTCTATTACAATCTTTATGAAAATATATGTATATTTTCTTCAGAATCATAAACCTTAAAAATCGCAAACAAACATATGCTGAATTTAATATAAGATCATAAAGAACACTAGCGACAATGAACTTAAATCCATTTTCATCTCTGGACGTTAACATGACATTAACTTGACGTTAACATGATTTTAATGTGACGTTAACTTGACGTTAACATGACGTTAACTTGACGTTAACTTACGTTAACTTTAACTAGACGTTAATATGACGTTAACTTGACGTTAACTTGACCTTAACATGACGTTAACTTGACGTTAACATGACGTTAACTTAACGTTAACATGACGTTAACTTGACGTAACTTGACGTTAACATGACGTTAACTTTGAAATGTCCCGTTCTTATTGATTAAAAACGTTCCATATTAATTGATTTCGTTGCGAGGTTTTGACCTCTATATGAGACGTTTTTCAAAGACTGCATTCATTTTTAAAACAAACCATAACCTTTATTTCATAGATAAAGGTTTTAAAAAGCTTTACGTAGATTATCAAATAATGATAACCTAAAATATCCTGTTTACACACGACCATTACATAATGGTTTACAATACAAATATGTTACAACAAAATAAGTTTCTTGAATGCAGTTTTTACACAATATCATACAAGCATGGACTCCAAATCTCGTCCTTATTTAAGTATGCGACAGCGGAAGCTCTTAATAATCACCTGAGAATAAACATGCTTAAAACGTCAACAAAAATGTTGGTGAGTTATAGGTTTAACCTATATATATCAAATCATAATAATAGACCACAAGATATCATATTTCAATACACATCCCATACATAGAGATAAAAATCATTCATATGGTGAACACCTGGTAACCGACATTAACAAGATGCATATATAAGAATATCCCCATCATTCCGGGACACCCTTCGGATATGATATAAATTTCGAAGTACTAAAGCATCCGGTACTTTGGATGGGGTTTGTTAAGCCCAATAGATCTATCTTTAGGATTCGCGTCAATTAGGGTGTCTGTTCCCTAATTCTTAGATTACCAGACTTAATAAAAAGGGGCATATTCGATTTCGATAATTCAACCATAGAATGTAGTTTCACGTACTTGTGTCTATTTTGTAAATCATCTATAAAAACTGCATGTATTCTCATCCCAAAAATATTAGATTTTAAAAGTGGGACTATAACTCACTTTCACAGATTTTTACTTCGTCGGGAAGTAAGACTTGGCCACTGGTTGATTCACGAACCTATAACAATATATACATGTATATCAAAGTATGTTTAAAATATATTTACAACACTTTTAATATATTTTGATGTTTTAAGTTTATTAAGTCAGCTGTCCTCGTTAGTAACCTACAACTAGTTGTCCACAGTTAGATGTACAGAAATAAATCGATAAATACTATCTTGAATCAATCCACGACCCAGTGTATACGTATCTCAGTATTGATCACAACTCAAACTATATATATTTTGGAATCAACCTCAACCCTGTATAGCTAACTCCAACATTCACATATAGAGTGTCTATGGTTGTTCCGAAATATATATAGATGTGTCGACATGATAGGTCGAAACATTGTATACGTGTCTATGGTATCTCAAGATTACATAATATACAATACAAGTTGATTAAGTTATGGTTGGAATAGATTTGTTACCAATTTTCACGTAGCTAAAATGAGAAAAATTATCCAATCTTGTTTTACCCATAACTTCTTCATTTTAAATCCGTTTTGAGTGAATCAAATTGCTATGGTTTCATATTGAACTCTATTTTATGAATCTAAACAGAAAAAGTATAGGTTTATAGTCGGAAAAATAAGTTACAAGTCGTTTTTGTAAAGGTAGTCATTTCAGTCGAAAGAACGACGTCTAGATGACCATTTTAGAAAACATACTTCCACTTTGAGTTTAACCATAATTTTTGGATATAGTTTCATGTTCATAATAAAAATCATTTTCTCAGAATAACAACTTTTAAATCAAAGTTTATCATAGTTTTTAATTAACTAACCCAAAACAGCCCGCGGTGTTACTACGACGGCGTAAATCCGGTTTTACGGTGTTTTTCGTGTTTCCAGGTTTTAAATCATTAAGTTAGCATATCATATAGATATAGAACATGTGTTTAGTTGATTTTAAAAGTCAAGTTAGAAGGATTAACTTTTGTTTGCGAACAAGTTTAGAATTAACTAAACTATGTTCTAGTGATTACAAGTTTAAACCTTCGAATAAGATAGCTTTATATGTATGAATCGAATGATGTTATGAACATCATTACTACCTTAAGTTCCTTGGATAAACCTACTGGAAAATAGAAAAATGGATCTAGCTTCAATGGATCCTTGGATGGCTCGAAGTTCTTGAAGTAGAATCATGACACGAAAACAAGTTCAAGTAAGATCATCACTTGAAATAAGATTGTTATAGTTATAGAAATTGAACCAAAGTTTGAATATGATTATTACCTTGTATTAGAATGATAACCTACTGTAAGAAACAAAGATTTCTTGAGGTTGGATGATCACCTTACAAGATTGGAAGTGAGCTAGCAAACTTGAAAGTATTCTTGATTTTATGAAACTAGAACTTTTGGAATTTATGAAGAACACTTAGAACTTGAAGATAGAACTTGAGAGAGATCAATTAGATGAAGAAAATTGAAGAATGAAAGTGTTTTTAGGTGTTTTTGGTCGTTGGTGTATGGATTAGATATAAAGGATATGTAATTTTGTTTTCATGTAAATAAGTCATGAATGATTACTCATATTTTTGTAATTTTATGAGATATTTCATGCTAGTTGCCAAATGATGGTTCCCAAATGTGTTAGGTGACTCACATGGGCTGCTAAGAGCTGATCATTAGAGTGTATATACCAATAGTACATACATCTAAAAGCTGTGTATTGTACGAGTACGAATACGGGTGCATACGAGTAGAATTGTTGATGAAACTGAATGAGGATGTAATTGTAAGCATTTTTGTTAAGTAGAAGTATTTTGATAAGTGTATTGAAGTCTTTCAAAAATGTATAAATACATATTAAAACACTACATGTATATACATTTTAACTGAGTCGTTAAGTCATCGTTAGTCGTTACATGTAAGTGTTGTTTTGAAACCTTTAGGTTAACGATCTTGTTAAATGTTGTTAACCCAATGTTTATAATATCAAATGAGATTTTAAATTATTATATTATCATGATATTATCATGTATGAATTTCTCTTAATATGATATATATACATTAAATGTCTTTACAACGATAATCGTTACATATATGTCTCGTTTAAAAATCATTAAGTTAGTAGTCTTGTTTTTACATATGTAGTTCATTGTTAATATACTTAATGATATGTTTACTTATCATAGTATCATGTTAACTATATATATATCCATATATATGTCATCATATAGTTTTTACAAGTTTTAACGTTCGTGAATCACCGGTCAACTTGGGTGGTCAATTGTCTATATGAAACATATTTCAATTAATCAAGTCTTAACAAGTTTGATTGCATAACATGTTGGAAACATTTAATCATGTAAATATCAATCTCAATTAATATATATAAACATGGAAAAGTTCGGGTCACTACAGTACCTACCCGTTAAATAAATTTCGTCCCGAAATTTTAAACTGTTGAAGGTGTTGACGAATCTTCTGGAAATAGATGCGGGTATTTCTTCTTCATCTGATCTTCACGCTCCCAGGTGAACTCGGGTCCTCTACGAGCATTCCATCGAACCTTAACAATTGGTATCTTGTTTTGCTTAAGTCTTTTGACCTCACGATCCATTATTTCGACGGGTTCTTCGATGAATTGAAGTTTTTCGTTGATTTGGATTTCATCTAACGGAATAGTGAGATCTTCTTTAGCAAAACATTTCTTCAAATTCGAGACGTGGAGAGTGTTATGTACAGCCGCGAGTTGTTGAGGTAACTCTAGTCGGTAAGCTACTGGTCCGACACGATCAATAATCTTGAATGGTCCAATATACCTTGGATTTAATTTCCCTCGTTTACCAAATCGAACAACGCCTTTCCAAGGTGCAACTTTAAGCATGACCATCTCTCCAATTTCAAATTCTATATCTTTTCTTTTAATGTCAGCGTAGCTCTTTTGTCGACTTTGGGCGGTTTTCAACCGTTGTTGAATTTGGATGATCTTCTCGGTAGTTTCTTGTATAATCTCCGGACCCGTAATCTGTCTATCCCCCACTTCACTCCAACAAATTGGAGACCTGCACTTTCTACCATAAAGTGCTTCAAACGGCGCCATCTCAATGCTTGAATGGTAGCTGTTGTTGTAGGAAAATTCTGCTAACGGTAGATGTCGATCCCAACTGTTTCCAAAATCAATAACACATGCTCGTAGCATGTCTTCAAGCGTTTGTATCGTTCTTTCGCTCTGCCCATCAGTTTGTGGATGATAGGCAGTACTCATGTCTAGACGAGTTCCTAATGCTTGCTGTAATGTCTGCCAGAATCTTGAAATAAATCTGCCATCCCTATCAGAGATAATAGAGATTGGTATTCCATGTCTGGAGACGACTTCCTTCAAATACAGTCGTGCTAACTTCTCCATCTTGTCATCTTCTCTTATTGGCAGGAAGTGTGCTGATTTGGTGAGACGATCAACTATTACCCAAATAGTATCAAAACCACTTGCAGTCCTTGGCAATTTAGTGATGAAATCCATGATAATGTTTTCCCATTTCCATTCCGGGATTTCGGGTTGTTGAAGTAGACCTGATGGTTTCTGATGCTCAGCTTTGACCTTAGAACACGTCAAACATTCTCCTACGTATTTAGCAACATCAGCTTTCATACTCGGCCACCAAAAATGTTTCTTGAGATCCTTGTACATCTTCCCCGTTCCAGGATGTATTGAGTATCTGGTTTTATGAGCTTCTCTAAGTACCATTTCTCTCATATCTCCAAATTTTGGTACCCAAATCCTTTCAGCCCTATACCGGGTTCCGTCTTCCCGAATATTAAGATGCTTCTCCGATCCTTTGGGTATTTCATCCTTTAAATTTCCCTCTTTTAAAACTCCTTGTTGCGCCTCCTTTATTTGAGTAGTAATGTTATTATGAATCATTATATTCATAGATTTTACTCGAATGGGTTCTCTGTCCTTCCTGCTCAAGGCATCGGCTACCACATTTGCCTTCCCCGGGTGGTAACGAATCTCAAAATCGTAATCATTCAATAATTCAATCCACCTACGCTGCCTCATATTCAGTTGTTTCTGATTAAATATGTGTTGAAGACTTTTGTGGTCGGTATATATAATACTTTTGACCCCATATAAGTAGTGCCTCCAAGTCTTTAATGCAAAAACAACCGCGCCTAATTCCAAATCATGCGTCGTATAATTTTGTTCGTGAATCTTCAATTGTCTAGACGCATAAGCAATCACCTTCGTTCGTTGCATTAATACACAACCGAGACCTTGCTTTAATGCATCACAATAAATCACAAAATCATCATTCCCTTCAGGCAATGACAATATAGGTGCCGTAGTTAGCTTTTTCTTCAATAACTGAAACGCTTTCTCTTGTTCATCATTCCATTCAAATTTCTTCCCTTTGTGCGTTAATGCAGTCAAGGGTTTTGCTATTCTGGAAAAGTCTTGGATGAACCTTCTGTAGCAACCAGCTAGTCCTAAAAACTGGCGTATGTGTTTCGGAGTTTTCGGGGTTTCCCACTTTTCAACAGTTTCTATCTTTGCCGGATCCACCTTAATACCTTCTTTGTTCACTATGTGACCGAGGAATTGAACTTCTTCCAACCAAAATGCACACTTTGAAAACTTAGCGTACAATTCTTCCTTCCTCAATACTTCTAACACCTTTCTCAAATGTTCACCGTGTTCTTGGTCATTCTTTGAGTAAATAAGTATGTCATCAATGAAAACAATGACAAACTTGTCAAGGTATGGTCCACACACTCGGTTCATAAGGTCCATGAACACAGCTGGTGCATTAGTTAAACCAAACGGCATGACCATAAACTCGTAATGACCGTAACGTGTTCTGAAATCAGTCTTTGGAATATCATCTTCTTTCACCCGCATTTGATGATACCCGGAACGTAAGTCAATCTTTGAATAAACAGACGAGCCTTGTAGTTGATCAAATAAGTCATCGATTCTCGGTATTGGGTAGCGGTTCTTGATGGTAAGTTTGTTCAACTCTCGGTAGTCGATACACAACCTGAATGTACCATCTTTCTTCTTGACAAACAAAACAGGAGCTCCCCACGGTGATGTGCTTGGTCGAATGAAACCACGCTCTAAAAGTTCTTGTAATTGGCTTTGTAGTTCTTTCATCTCGCTGGGTGCGAGTCTGTAAGGAGCACGAGCTATTGGTGCAGCTCCTGGTACAAGATCTATTTGAAATTCAACGGATCGATGTGGGGGTAATCCCGGTAATTCTTTCGGAAATACATCAGGAAATTCTTTTGCGACGGGAACATCATTGATGCTCTTTTCTTCAGTTTGTACTTTCTCGAAGTGTGCTAGAACAGCATAGCAACCTTTTCTTATTAGTTTTTGTGCCTTCAAATTACTAATAAGATGTAGCTTCGTGTTGCCCTTTTCTCCGTACACCATTAAGGGTTTTCCTTTTTCTCGTATAATGCGAATTGCATTTTTGTAACAAACGATCTCCGCTTTCACTTCTTTCAACCAGTCCATACCGATTATCATATCAAAACTCCCTAACTCTACTGGTATCAAATCAATCTTAAATGTTTCGCTAACCAGTTTAATTTCTCGATTCCGACATATATTATCTGCTGAAATTAATTTACCATTTGCTAATTCGAGTAAAAATTTACTATCCAAAGGCGTCAATGGACAACTTAATTTAGCACAAAAATCTCTACTCATATAGCTTCTATCCGCACCCGAATCAAATAAAACGTAAGCAGATTTATTGTCAATAAGAAACGTACCCGTAACAAGCTCCGGGTCTTCCTGTGCCTCTGCCGCATTAATATTGAAAACTCTTCCACGGCCTTGTCCATTCGTGTTCTCCTGGTTCGGGCAATTTCTAATAATGTGGCCCGGTTTTCCACATTTATAACAAACTACATTGGCATAACTTTCTCCGACACTACTTGCTCCGCCATTACTCGTTCCAACACCATTTGTTCCTTTCCTTCTATTAACCCCTGGTCCGTAGACCTCACACTTCGCCGCGCTATGACCATTTCTTTTACACTTGATGCAAAATTTGGTGCAGAACCCCGAGTGATTCTTTTCACACCTTTGGGATAGCTGCTTCTGATTGTTGTTGTTGTTGCGGTTATTATTGTTGTTGGGATGATTGTTGTAGTTGCTGTTGTTGTTGTTGTTGTTGTTGTTGTTGTTGTTGTTGTTGGGCCGTTTGTTGTAGTTGCGATTGATGTTGCGATTGTTGGGATAATTGTTGCGATTATTGTTGTAATTGCTGTTGTTGTTGTATTGGTGATTCTTATCACCGTTTTCCTCCCACTTTCTTTTGACTTGCTTCACATTGGCCTCTTCAGCAGTCTGTTCTTTAATTCTTTCTTCAATCTGGTTCACGAGTTTGTGAGCCATTCTACATGCCTGTTGTATGGAGGCGGGCTCATGTGAACTTATATCTTCTTGGATTCTTTCCGGTAATCCTTTCACAAACGCGTCGATCTTCTCTTCCTCATCTTCGAATGCTCCCGGACACAATAGGCACAATTCTGTGAATCGTCTTTCGTACGTGGTAATATCAAATCCTTGGGTTCGTAACTGTAACATCCCGCGTTTTTCCGTTAAATTTATTTTTAACACCGTTTTTTTTAAATAATATCTTTCGCTATTTAAATTCCCAATTTCCGTTGACTAACGTTTATAATATTCTCGTTATTTAATTATAACACCACTCGTCTACTCGAGCGTTTTTAAAATATTTCGTTTGGTTAATTCCCGCACCCGCTTTGAAACTTGAGGGACTAGTTCCGCCACTTGACCAAAGAGGTGGCTAGTAGTTGACTAGTCAACCACTCACCACCTCCACCCCTCATTCATCCATTTCTTCTTCTTTCTTTCTTTCTTTTTTCTCTCAAGAACACAAACATAAATCATCATCTAAATCCGGATCGGGAAGCAAACTTCAAAACAAATTACATATTTGGAATCCTCTCTTCATCCTCTACAATTTGATACCAACTTCATCTCGTTTGGGTAACATTTCTAAAACTCTAGATTTCTCTAAATTCGTGTTTTTGATTTGAAATGGTGTTAGTTAGTGTCTATGGCTCAAGTCTAACATGAATATATGTTTGGTTTGCTCGATTTGTTGTTTTTGGAGTAACTAGCATGAACTTGAAATGGGTTTGCTTAATCCTTGATTTTGGATGAGTTAATGTTGTTAGATTGTTAAAGTGCATGTTTTAATTGTGTTACTAGTATCACTAGCTTCGTTTTGATGCGTAGGTTGATTAAGAAAACTTCAAAAACCCGATTAATGATTTTGTGATGTTTGACTAGGGTTTGATAGTTCTTGACATGAACTTTTGGATGCTTAAATGCCATGGAATGTTAATTGTTAGTGTTTAGTTGTAATGTATGCCTCATTACCTTCAAAACGGCATATTGTATGTGTAAATTGGATTCCCGAATCATAAAATACGTTTTACGAACTTGGAACTTTGAAAATGGACTTTTATTGATCACTTGATGAGATTTCGGCTATTATAAATGATGTTTTTGTTTGATGATATGTGGTTAGTTGTGTTCCTTGTCAAAAGAGCTTTCCAACGGTATAAGATACGCCTTCTAGTTGTTTACGGTTTGCGTTTTATGGTTGTTTGAAGTTTTGACCAAGACTTGAACATTTGAGACTGACCAGGCACCAGACCACGTTATTTGTCGCGCCGCGGAGCAATTTGTCGCGCCGTGGCCCAAAGGGTGATTTTAGAACATGTTTTTCAGGCTTTCTGACCTTCAACATAGGCATTTGTCGCGCCGCGGAGCCATTTGTCGCGCCGCGACAATTGCCTGTTTCATCCGAACTTCAGCAAACTTGTTTTGGCCATAACTTTTTGACCGTAACTCCGTTTTCGATGAATCAAATATCGTTGGAAACGTAATAAGATTTCCTTTCTAATGGTAAGGTTTTGAAATGTCAACTCAAACTTTATTACAATCGTTCTAACATGCTTTTATACTTGATTCTTGCATGAAACTTGACAACGTGATTCACATGCTATACTATTCGAGTCGTAACGAGCCATAGGACTAATTGAACACATTTCACCCGACCTTGTGTCGTAACCGGTTAATTGATATAACTTACTTGTTTAGGTCAAGGCTAAGCAACTTTCATGCATACGTTACTTTGTGAAGTACTTTTATACTCGTGCACTCGAGGTGAGATCATAGTCCCACCTTTTCAACAACTTTTTATACTTTAAATTGTGGGCTGAGAAACATATACTTTGTTACATTTGGTGCTACTTACTTTTATACTTTGAACACAAGTACAAGGAAAACAAACATTCCACAGCGAGTTAGAACAAAAATCCTCAATTCGATTATCATTAGTTACACTTGCAGGGTGTAAGCGAGAACTTATATTGTGTGGCCATACGGGTTTGACAAACCCTCACTACGGACGGTTCGCTACCGTCTACGGGTGAAATATATTTTTGAGAAACAGTGTATGTTCTAACACTATAGTGATGGGGTTCAATGGAAGGAAACGTTAAGTCTTGATAATTGGGTGCTCGCGAACAATACTTTTGGAATGCAAACGATTTTGATAATCAACTATGGGAATACTAAATCTTGTGGTTCAAAAACAACGTTTACAAATACATCTATGATTTCACCAACGTTTTTCGTTGACAGTTTTCTATATGTTTCTCAGGTTCATACATGGCTATTTGATACATGCTTCCGCATACACTCTGATTATTTGCTTGGAGTCAAGATACATACATGCATACGCTAGTGATAGCACCTTTGGATTCAAACATATTGTTTACATACTTACGCTATTTATAGCAACTGTGTTTTTCAACTTATATTATGTCGCAAGTTATTTCATTTATACTTTATGACTTTTGTAAACTTAGACTTGTTGTCGAACGGTTTTGTAAACTAAACTTGCAAGTCTTGTACCTTTCAAATGAATGCGACATAATTTTGGTCAAACGAGTCTCATATAGGGACTACGACCACGTAACGGGACCTAAGTAGTCGGCGCCGTCAATGACGATTTGGTCGGGTCGCTACAGATGGTATCAGAGCGTTGGTTGTAGGGAACTAGGATGTGCATTAGTGTGTCTGACAGAGTCGTTAGGACGCATTAGTGAATCTAGACTACAACCGGATAGTTAGCCATTGCATTCTGACATACATTTGCTATAGATAGCACTTACTTGACTACTTGTGCATTATACTTGAATCATTCTTAATCAAACTTTTTAATGGTACCCAACCTTCATCATACGAACTCGTATTCCGCCACTTTTTGGTAACACACGTGAATTCAAGGTTCATACGCGTACGGATGACCACGACTTCGTTAGTCACTCTAGTTCGGGAATTCTGACTCCTTGGTTGTTATCCACCCCGTCTCAGCTTACTATCCACAAGTGTTGTAAAGTTACCACCACCACTTTAGATGAGTATCGTCATCACTGTTTATCACTACGGTTGCGTACTACTTGTTATCATGACTCGTTACTCTTTTCATATCTAAATACATTATTGTCTGACTCGAACCGCATTGACGTGAACAATCATTTATACACTTCCCTCGGGGAACGCTTCCTTAGAGTTGCAGAAATTCTTTCGATTTAATACGAGTCACGTTTGAGACGTCGTTACATTTTGTTCATTTTAGATTTTCGCGATGACACGAACTTGAATCTATAGAGTGATGTGGGAATGGAGGTATGAGTTAGCGTAATATAACGACACTCGATCAACGTGGTTATATTACGGTAAGGCATACCAAAGTTCTAGTGACGCGTGATGGTGGTTAGACTCGATCAACCTAAACACCACCATGTGCCATGTACATAACTTCATCTTTTCAGGTTTGGACATCCGAAAACTCCGAGAATATTTATAACAACCATACCGGGGACACACCTTCAATTATTGTCGAATTATATTTATGCTTCCGAATGAATTACCGATTCCATTCGACTTCAACCGTATGTCACACGGGTATACTAGCTCGTCCTCGCGCAGTCTTGTTGACTAACTACAATTTACTCGTTATGCTCACATCGGGGCGGAACTTCCCTCTCACCACACTCGTACTTCCGGTTCAGGAAATCTTTATTCTAAACTCCCAATGGAGGGAGGGACTCTCCACGTTATACTAGTATTCGCCTCGAGGGTGAATAGTCTCGACGAACGTATTTGAAAACCGATAAATCTTCCGCGACGCGAATTTTCTTGAGAAACTTGTCCTAGCTAACGTTTTCAATTCCTAGCAAACGTGTTCAATATGCCTTAGGGAAATATACCCCGTTTCGGATTGAGGTCCTCGTTTCACTTCTAGATTTTGGAGTACCTTACAAAAAGCCTCGGGACCGCGTTTAGACACGAGTACCGCGTACCATCCACAACCCGACGGACCGAACAAACATGCGATTTAAACCTTGGAAACCATAATACAAGTTTGTATTACTAACTTCAAATTTACTTGAGAAAAGTATTTTCCTTTAACCGAATCCTCGTACTACAATGATTTTCATTCGAGTTTTAACGTCACTCCTTTTGAAACCACATGTGACCGGAAACGTCATTCTCCTTTGTCGAACCAAGTAAACGATGACCAATTCACCGGGGCCGAGGTTATTCATGAACAACCGAGAAAATTTATTCATATTCAAGCAAGACCCAACGCGATTCGTAATCACCAAGAGCTACGCCGATGTTAGACGTAAACCTTTCAAATTCCACGTGGGAAACCGCGTCACGTTAAGAGTCGCACCTTGGAAAGGTGCAATCCATTTCGGGAAAACGTAGGAAGCTAAATCCGTGATATTTTAATCCTTTTGAAATCTTGGGGCGTTTTAGACCCGTTGCTAGCCGTTTAGATTTTCCGGCTCATTTCGAGTCTCCGTTTATCCTACATTCGATGTATCAACTTAAAGACGTGTTTTGCGAGACAAGAACTTGTTATCCTCTTCGATGAACTTACTATCAACGATAAACCTCACTTCCAAGGAGGACCGGTTGAAACTATAAATTGTGGAACCAACTTTAAAACCAACGTAAAATCGCAACTGTCAAAATTCGTGGAAATACTCAAGGACGTACCTTCACCTATTCGTAGAATTTACAACGCAAGATCTCGAGTAAGATTCAACAACTACTACTTCCAACTAAATTTCGGGACGAAATTTCTTTTGAGTTGTGGATAATGTAACATCCCGCGTTTTTCCGTTAAATTTATTTTTAACACCGTTTTTTTTAAATAATATCTTTCGCTATTTAAATTCCCAATTTCCGTTGACTAACGTTTATAATATTCTCGTTATTTAATTATAACACCACTCGTCTACTCGAGCGTTTTTAAAATATTTCGTTTGGTTAATTCCCGCACCCGCTTTGAAACTTGAGGGACTAGTTCCGCCACTTGACCAAAGAGGTGGCTAGTAGTTGACTAGTCAACCACTCACCACCTCCACCCCTCATTCATCCATTTCTTCTTCTTTCTTTCTTTCTTTTTTCTCTCAAGAACACAAACATAAATCATCATCTAAATCCGGATCGGGAAGCAAACTTCAAAACAAATTACATATTTGGAATCCTCTCTTCATCCTCTACAATTTGATACCAACTTCATCTCGTTTGGGTAACATTTCTAAAACTCTAGATTTCTCTAAATTCGTGTTTTTGATTTGAAATGGTGTTAGTTAGTGTCTATGGCTCAAGTCTAACATGAATATATGTTTGGTTTGCTCGATTTGTTGTTTTTGGAGTAACTAGCATGAACTTGAAATGGGTTTGCTTAATCCTTGATTTTGGATGAGTTAATGTTGTTAGATTGTTAAAGTGCATGTTTTAATTGTGTTACTAGTATCACTAGCTTCGTTTTGATGCGTAGGTTGATTAAGAAAACTTCAAAAACCCGATTAATGATTTTGTGATGTTTGACTAGGGTTTGATAGTTCTTGACATGAACTTTTGGATGCTTAAATGCCATGGAATGTTAATTGTTAGTGTTTAGTTGTAATGTATGCCTCATTACCTTCAAAACGGCATATTGTATGTGTAAATTGGATTCCCGAATCATAAAATACGTTTTACGAACTTGGAACTTTGAAAATGGACTTTTATTGATCACTTGATGAGATTTCGGCTATTATAAATGATGTTTTTGTTTGATGATATGTGGTTAGTTGTGTTCCTTGTCAAAAGAGCTTTCCAACGGTATAAGATACGCCTTCTAGTTGTTTACGGTTTGCGTTTTATGGTTGTTTGAAGTTTTGACCAAGACTTGAACATTTGAGACTGACCAGGCACCAGACCACGTTATTTGTCGCGCCGCGGAGCAATTTGTCGCGCCGTGGCCCAAAGGGTGATTTTAGAACATGTTTTTCAGGCTTTCTGACCTTCAACATAGGCATTTGTCGCGCCGCGGAGCCATTTGTCGCGCCGCGACAATTGCCTGTTTCATCCGAACTTCAGCAAACTTGTTTTGGCCATAACTTTTTGACCGTAACTCCGTTTTCGATGAATCAAATATCGTTGGAAACGTAATAAGATTTCCTTTCTAATGGTAAGGTTTTGAAATGTCAACTCAAACTTTATTACAATCGTTCTAACATGCTTTTATACTTGATTCTTGCATGAAACTTGACAACGTGATTCACATGCTATACTATTCGAGTCGTAACGAGCCATAGGACTAATTGAACACATTTCACCCGACCTTGTGTCGTAACCGGTTAATTGATATAACTTACTTGTTTAGGTCAAGGCTAAGCAACTTTCATGCATACGTTACTTTGTGAAGTACTTTTATACTCGTGCACTCGAGGTGAGATCATAGTCCCACCTTTTCAACAACTTTTTATACTTTAAATTGTGGGCTGAGAAACATATACTTTGTTACATTTGGTGCTACTTACTTTTATACTTTGAACACAAGTACAAGGAAAACAAACATTCCACAGCGAGTTAGAACAAAAATCCTCAATTCGATTATCATTAGTTACACTTGCAGGGTGTAAGCGAGAACTTATATTGTGTGGCCATACGGGTTTGACAAACCCTCACTACGGACGGTTCGCTACCGTCTACGGGTGAAATATATTTTTGAGAAACAGTGTATGTTCTAACACTATAGTGATGGGGTTCAATGGAAGGAAACGTTAAGTCTTGATAATTGGGTGCTCGCGAACAATACTTTTGGAATGCAAACGATTTTGATAATCAACTATGGGAATACTAAATCTTGTGGTTCAAAAACAACGTTTACAAATACATCTATGATTTCACCAACGTTTTTCGTTGACAGTTTTCTATATGTTTCTCAGGTTCATACATGGCTATTTGATACATGCTTCCGCATACACTCTGATTATTTGCTTGGAGTCAAGATACATACATGCATACGCTAGTGATAGCACCTTTGGATTCAAACATATTGTTTACATACTTACGCTATTTATAGCAACTGTGTTTTTCAACTTATATTATGTCGCAAGTTATTTCATTTATACTTTATGACTTTTGTAAACTTAGACTTGTTGTCGAACGGTTTTGTAAACTAAACTTGCAAGTCTTGTACCTTTCAAATGAATGCGACATAATTTTGGTCAAACGAGTCTCATATAGGGACTACGACCACGTAACGGGACCTAAGTAGTCGGCGCCGTCAATGACGATTTGGTCGGGTCGCTACAGTAACCCTCTAAGTTCTGTCTTGAGCTTATTGACCTCGATTCCGGGACGGTACTTCTCGTTCATCAAGTGCTTGAATGCTGACCACGGTAGTGCGTACGCATCGTCTTGTCCCACTTGCTCTAGATAGGTATTCCACCATGTTAACGCAGAACCTGTGAAGGTATGCGTAGCGTACTTTACTTTGTCCTCTTCAGTACACTTACTTATGGCAAACACCGATTCGACCTTCTCGGTCCACCGTTTCAATCCGATCAGTCCTTCGGTTCCATAAAATTCCAAAGGTTTGCAGGCAGTGAATTCTTTGTAGGTGCATCCTACACGATTTCATGTACTGCTAGATCCAAGGTTATTGTTGGTATGTAGCGCAGCCTGTACTGCGGCTATGTTTGAAGCTAGAAAAGTACGGAATTCCTCTTCATTCATATTCACGGTGTGTCGAGTAGTCGGTGCCATTTCCTTCAAAATAGTTAAATGGAACAAGTTAATCATACAGAATATTAAGAGTAGTTAATAGTATTTCGTAGCATAATATGAACTCATTTATAAAAGCTTTTTCTTCATATTAGCGTTTTATAAGTTTAAATTCGGGTAGTACCTACCCGTTAAGTTCATACTTAGTAGCTAATATACAATTCAACTACTACAATTCTATATGAAAAACTGATTATAATAATATTTCGCGTTCAAACTTTTACACAATATTTTACAAACTTACAATACCGCTTATTTTACATATAGCATGAAATATAGCACACAATAAATTTGATACAAGATGGTTGTGAAGATAATTCTAGCTAGTACACAAGTCGTTCAGCAAAGGCAATAAAGACACGTAATTCATACGTCCAAAAACAAGTCATGCATTCTGGTTTTACTAGGATTACTTCCCATCCTTAGTCTTGTGGAACATAACCGTTATGAACGTTGATAAGACAGCGTGTTGTAACGTCGTCAAAGGGACGAGGGTTACGTAATGTCCAACTTTCCTGTAACAATCTAAAAACCTCATTTCTTACCCCAATTACCGACTCCGTCACTTGTGGGAATGTTTTGTTTAATAGTTGTAGCCCGATGTTCTTGTTCTCACTTTGGTGAGAAGCGAACATTACTAATCCGTAAGCATAACATGCTTCTTTATGTTGCATGTTAGCCGCTTTTTCTAAATCACGAAGTCCAATATTCGGATATATTGAGTCAAAATAATTTCTTAACCCATTGCGTAAAATAGCATTTGGGTTCCCCGCAATATATGCGTCAAAGTAAACACATCGTAACTTATGGATTTCCCAATGTGATATCCCCCATCTTTCGAACGAAAGCCTTTTATAAACCAAGGCATTCTTGGAACGTTCTTCGAATGTCTTACAAACTGATCTCGCCTTAAGTAGTTGTGCCGAAGAATTCTGACCGACTCTAGACAAGATTTCATCAATCATGTCTCCGGGTAGGTCTCTTAAAATATTGGGTTGTCTATCCATTTTGTGTTTTTATACTGTAAAATAGACAAGAGTTAGATTCATAAAAAAAATACTTATTAATACAAGCAATTTTTACATATATCATAAAGCATAAGCACACTATATTACATATATTACACCACACGAATACAACTATCTTATTCCGACTCGCTTGTTTCTTCTTCTTCGGTTTTGGTTCGTTTTGCCAAGTTTCTAGGGATATATGATGTTCCCCTAATACGAGCCGTAATTTTCCACATTGGTTTAGAAAAACCTGGTGGTTTAGAGGTTCCCGGGTCATTGTTACAACTTAAGAACTTCGGGGGTTGACGATACATATAAAGTTCATCAGGGTTGGAATTAGATTTCTCTATTTTTATGCCCTTTCCCTTATTATTTTCTTTTGCCTTTTTAAATTCAGTTGGGGTAATTTCTATAACATCATCGGAATTCTCGTCGGAATCCGATTCATCGGAGAATTGGTAATCCTCCCAATATTTTGCTTCCTTGGCGGAAACACCATTGACCATAATTAACCTTGGTCGGTTGGTTGAGGATTTTCTTTTACTTAACCGTTTTAATATTTCCCCCACCGGTTCTATTTCTTCATCCGGTTCCGATTCTTCTTCCGGTTCCGATTCTTCTTCCGGTTCCGACTCTTCTTCAGGTTCCTCTTCGGGAACTTGTGAATCAGTCCACGAATCATTCCAATTTACATTTGACTCTTCATTGTTATTAGGTGAGTCAATGGGACTTGTTCTAGAGGTAGACATCTATCACATAATATCAAACGCGTTAAGAGATTAATATATCACATAATATTCACATGTTAAAAATATATAGTTTCCAACAAAATTTGTTAAGCAATCATTTTTCAAGTAAACACGGTCGAAGTCCAGACTCACTAATGCATCCTAACAAACTCGATAAGACACACTAATGCAAAATTCTGGTTCTCTAAGACCAACGCTCGGATACCAACTGAAATGTCCCGTTCTTATTGATTAAAAACGTTCCATATTAATTGATTTCGTTGCGAGGTTTTGACCTCTATATGAGACGTTTTTCAAAGACTGCATTCATTTTTAAAACAAACCATAACCTTTATTTCATAGATAAAGGTTTTAAAAAGCTTTACGTAGATTATCAAATAATGATAACCTAAAATATCCTGTTTACACACGACCATTACATAATGGTTTACAATACAAATATG
This sequence comes from Rutidosis leptorrhynchoides, assembly GCF_046630445.1. Classification (NCBI taxonomy): domain Eukaryota; kingdom Viridiplantae; phylum Streptophyta; class Magnoliopsida; order Asterales; family Asteraceae; genus Rutidosis; species Rutidosis leptorrhynchoides. Next base: position 318,575,526 of record NC_092340.1, read on the forward strand.
TTACAACAAAATAAGTTTCTTGAATGCAGTTTTTACACAATATCATACAAGCATGGACTCCAAATCTCGTCCTTATTTAAGTATGCGACAGCGGAAGCTCTTAATAATCACCTGAGAATAAACATGCTTAAAACGTCAACAAAAATGTTGGTGAGTTATAGGTTTAACCTATATATATCAAATCATAATAATAGACCACAAGATATCATATTTCAATACACATCCCATACATAGAGATAAAAATCATTCATATGGTGAACACCTGGTAACCGACATTAACAAGATGCATATATAAGAATATCCCCATCATTCCGGGACACCCTTCGGATATGATATAAATTTTGAAGTACTAAAGCATCCGGTACTTTGGATGGGGTTTGTTAAGCCCAATAGATCTATCTTTAGGATTCGCGTCAATTAGGGTGTCTGTTCCCTAATTCTTAGATTACCAGACTTAATAAAAAGGGGCATATTCGATTTCGATAATTCAACCATAGAATGTAGTTTCACGTACTTGTGTCTATTTTGTAAATCATCTATAAAAACTGCATGTATTCTCATCCCAAAAATATTAGATTTTAAAAGTGGGACTATAACTCACTTTCACAGATTTTTACTTCGTCGGGAAGTAAGACTTGGCCACTGGTTGATTCACGAACCTATAACAATATATACATGTATATCAAAGTATGTTCAAAATATATTTACAACACTTTTAATATATTTTGATGTTTTAAGTTTATTAAGTCAGCTGTCCTCGTTAGTAACCTACAACTAGTTGTCCACAGTTAGATGTACAGAAATAAATCGATAAATATTATCTTGAATCAATCCACGACCCAGTGTATACGTATCTCAGTATTGATCACAACTCAAACTATATATATTTTGGAATCAACCTCAACCCTGTATAGCTAACTCCAACATTCACATATAGAGTGTCTATGGTTGTTCCGAAATATATATAGATGTGTCGACATGATAGGTCAAAACATTGTATACGTGTCTATGGTATCTCAAGATTACATAATATACAATACAAGTTGATTAAGTTATGGTTGGAATAGATTTGTTACCAATTTTCACGTAGCTAAAATGAGAAAAATTATCCAATCTTGTTTTACCCATAACTTCTTCATTTTAAATCCGTTTTGAGTGAATCAAATTGCTATGGTTTCATATTGAACTCTATTTTATGAATCTAAACAGAAAAAGTATAGGTTTATAGTCGGAAAAATAAGTTACAAGTCGTTTTTGTAAAGGTAGTCATTTCAGTCGAAAGAACGACGTCTAGATGACCATTTTAGAAAACATACTTCCACTTTGAGTTTAACCATAATTTTTGGATATAGTTTCATGTTCATAATAAAAATCATTTTCTCAGAATAACAACTTTTAAATCAAAGTTTATCATAGTTTTTAATTAACTAACCCAAAACAGCCCGCGGTGTTACTACGACGGCGTAAATCCGGTTTTACGGTGTTTTTCGTGTTTTAAGGTTTTAAATCATTAAGTTAGCATATCATATAGATATAGAACATGTGTTTAGTTGATTTTAAAAGTCAAGTTAGAAGGATTAACTTTTGTTTGCGAACAAGTTTAGAATTAACTAAACTATGTTCTAGTGATTACAAGTTTAAACCTTCGAATAAGATAGCTTTATATGTATGAATCGAATGATGTTATGAACATCATTACTACCTTAAGTTCCTTGGATAAACCTACTGGAAAATATAAAAATGGATCTAGCTTCAATGGATCCTTGGATGGCTCGAAGTTCTTGAAGTAGAATCATGACACGAAAACAAGTTCAAGTAAGATCATCACTTGAAATAAGATTGTTATAGTTATAGAAATTGAACCAAAGTTTGAATATGATTATTACCTTGTATTAGAATGATAACCTACTGTAAGAAACAAAGATTTCTTGAGGTTGGATGATCACCTTACAAGATTGGAAGTGAGCTAGCAAACTTGAAAGTATTCTTGATTTTATGAAACTAGAACTTTTGGAATTTATGAAGAACACTTAGAACTTGAAGATAGAACTTGAGAGAGATCAATTAGATGAAGAAAATTGAAGAATGAAAGTGTTTTTAGGTGTTTTTGGTCGTTGGTGTATGGATTAGATATAAAGGATATGTAATTTTGTTTTCATGTAAATAAGTCATGAATGATTACTCATATTTTTGTAATTTTATGAGATATTTCATGCTAGTTGCCAAATGATGGTTCCCACATGTGTTAGGTGACTCACATGGGCTGCTAATAGCTGATCATTAGAGTGTATATACCAATAGTACATACATCTAAAAGCTGTGTATTGTACGAGTACGAATACGGGTGCATACGAGTAGAATTGTTGATGAAACTGAATGAGGATGTAATTGTAAGCATTTTTGTTAAGTAGAAGTATTTTGATAAGTGTATTGAAGTCTTTCAAAAGTGTATAAATACATATTAAAACACTACATGTATATACATTTTAACTGAGTCGTTAAGTCATCGTTAGTCGTTACATGTAAGTGTTGTTTTGAAACCTTTAGGTTAACGATCTTGTTAAATGTTGTTAACCCAATGTTTATAATATCAAATGAGATTTTAAATTATTATATTATCATGATATTATCATGTATGAATTTCTCTTAATATGATATATATACATTAAATGTCTTTACAACGATAATCGTTACATATATGTCTCGTTTAAAAATCATTAAGTTAGTAGTCTTATTTTTACATATGTAGTTCATTGTTAATATACTTAATGATATGTTTACTTATCATAGTATCATGTTAACTATATATATATCCATATATATGTCATCATATAGTTTTTACAAGTTTTAACGTTCGTGAATCACCGGTCAACTTGGGTGGTCAATTGTCTATATGAAACATATTTCAATTAATCAAGTCTTAACAAGTTTGATTGCTTAACATGTTGGAAACATTTAATCATGTAAATATCAATCTCAATTAATATATATAAACATGGAAAATTTCGGGTCACTGCAAACTTGACGTTAACTTGACGTAACATGACGTTAACTTGACGTTAGCTTGACGTAACCTGACGTTAACTTGACGTTAGCTTTACGTAACATGACGTTAACATGACGTTAGCTTGACGTTAACATGACGTTAACTTGACGTTAACATGACGTTAACTTGACGTAACTTGACGTTAACTTGACGTAACATGATGTTAACTTGACGTTAGCTTTAAGTAACATGACGTTAACTTGACGTTAGCTTTACGTAACATGACGTTAACATGACGTTAGCTTGACGTTAACATGACGTTAACTTGACGTTAACCTTACGTTACTTGACGTTAACATGACGTTAACATGTCGTTAACTCGACATTAAATTTATGTAACATGACGTTAACTTTACGTAATATGACGTTAACTTGACGTTAACTTGACGTTAACTTTACGTAATACGACGTTAACTTGACGTTAACATGACGTAAACTTTACGTTAACTTGACATTAACATGACGTTAACTTGACGTTAACTTGACGTTAACATGACGTTAACTTTAAGTAACATGACGTTAACTTAACGTTAACTTTACGTAACATGACGTTAACTTGACGTTAACTTGACGTTAGCTTTACGTAACTTTACGTTAACATGACCTTAACTTGACGTTAACATGAGGTTAACTTTATGTAACTTGACGTTAACATGACGTTAACATGATGTTAACTTTACGTTAACATGACGTTAACTTTACGTAACATGATGTTTACTTGACGTTAACATGTCGTTAACTTAACGTTAACATGACGTTAACTTGACGTTAGCTTTACGTAACATGACAGTAACTTGACGTTAACTTGACGTTAACTTGACGTTAACATGATGTTAACTTGACGTTAGCATGTCGTTAGCATGACGTTAACTTGACGTTAGCTTTACGTAACATGACGTTAACTTGACGTTAACGTGACGTTAGCGTGACGTTAACTTGACGTTAACGTGACGTTAACTTGACGTTAACATGATGTTAACGTTACGTAACATGACGTTAACTTGACGTTAACATGACGTTAAGTTTACGTTAACTTGACGTTAGCTTTACGTTAGATTGACGTAACATCACGTTAACTTGACGTTAGCTTTACGTAACATGACGTTAACTTAACGTTAACATGACGTTAACTTGACTTTAACATGACGTTAACATGACGTTAACATAACATTAACTTGACGTTAGCTTTACGTAACATGACGTTAACGTGACGTTAACTTGACGTTACGTTTACGTAAAGAATATAACCCCGTGGGATTGGGTCATAATACCAAACCCGTCTAACAAGCTTTAGGTAACATGACAGTAACTTGACGTTAACTTGATGTTAACATGATGTTAACTTGACGTTAACATGACGTTAACTTGACGTTAACATGACGTTAACTTGACGTTAGCTTTACGTAACATGACGTTAACGTGACGTTAACTTGACGTTACGTTTACGTAACATGACGTTAACTTTACGTAACAATATGTTAACTTGACGTTAGCTATACGTAACATGACGTTAACTTGACGTTAATGTGACGTTAACTTGACGTTACCTTGACGTTAGCTTTACGTAACATGACGTTAACTTGACGTTAGCTTTACGTTAGCTTTATGTAACATGACGTTAACTAGACGTTAACTTGACGTTGGCTTTAGGAAACATGACGTTAACTTGACATTAGCTTTACGTTATATTGGCATTAACATGACGTTAGCTTTACGAAACATGACGTGAACGTGATATTAACATGACGTTAACTTGACGTTAACTTGACGTTAACATGACGTTAACATGACGTTAACATAACGTTAACTTGAAGTTAACATGACGTTAACTTGACGTTAACTTTACGTAACTTGACGTTAACTTTACGTAACATGACGTTAACTAGACATTAACATGACGTTAACTTGACGTAACACTTGAAATTAACTTTACGTAACATGACATTAATTTGGCATTAGCTTTAAGTAACCTGACGTTAACTTGACGTTAGCTTTACGTAACATGACGTTAACATGAAGTTAGCATGACGTTAGCTTGATGTAACTTGACGTTAACTTGACATTAACATGACGTTAACATGAAGTTAACTTGACGTTAACTCGACGTTAACATGACGTTAACTCGACGTTAACTTAACGTAACATGACGTTAACTTGACGTTAACATGACGTTAACTTTACGTAACATGACGTTAACATGACGTAAACTTGACGTTAACTTGATGTTAACATGACTTTAACTTTACGTAAGATGACGTTAACTTGACATTAACTTGACGTTAACTTTACGTAACATGACGTTAACTTGACATTAACATGACGTTAACTTGACGTTAGCTTGACGTTAACGTGACGTTAACTTGACGTTTGGTTTACGTAACATGACTTTAGATTTACGTAACATGACGTTAGGTTTACGTTAACATGACGTTAGCATTACGTAACATGACGTTAGCTTTACGGAACATGACGTTAACTTGGCGTTAGCTTTACGTAACATGACGTTAACTTGACGTTGGTTGTACGTAACATGACGTTCACTTGACCTTTGCTTTACGTTATATTAACGTTAACATGACGTTAGCTTTACGTAGCATGACATTAACTTGACGTTAACATTACGTTAACTTGACGTTAACTTGATGTCAACATAACGTTAACTTGACGTTAACATGACGTTAACTTGACGTTAACATAAAGTTAACATGACGTTAACTTGACGTAACATGACATTAACTTGACGTTAGCTTGACGTAACCTGACGTTAACTTGACGTTAGCTTTACGTAACATGACGTTAACATGACGTTAGCTTGACATTAACATGACGTTAACTTGACGTTAACATGACGTTAACTTGACGTTAACTTGACGTAACTTGACGTTAACTTGACGTAACATGATGTTAACTTGACGTTAGCTTTACGTAACATGACGTTAGCTTTACGTAACATGACGTTAACATGACGTTAGCTTGACGTTAACATGACGTTAACTTGACGTTAACCTTACGTAACTTGACGTTAACATGACGTTAACATGACGTTAACATGACGTTAACATGACGTTAACTCGACGTTAAATTACGTAACATGACGTTAACTTTACGTAATATGACGTCAATTTGACGTTAACTTAACGTTAACACGACGTTAACTTTACGTAATATGACGTTAACTTGACGTTAACATGACGTAAACTTTACGTTAACTTGACATTAACATGATGTTAACTTGACGTTAACTTGACGTTAACATGACGTTAACTTTACGTAACATGACGTTAACTTAACGTTAACTTTACGTAACATGACGTTAACTTGACGTTAACATGACGTTAACTTGACGTTAGCTTTACGTAACTTTACGTTAACATGACGTTAACTTGACGCTAACTTTACGTAACTTGACGCTAACATGACGTTAACATGATGTTAACTTTACGTTAACATGATGTTAACTTTACGTAACATGATGTTTACTTGACGTTAACATGACGTTAACTTGACGTTAACATGACGTTAATTTGACGTTAACTTGACGTTAGCTTTACGTAACATGACAGTAACTTGACGTTAACTTGACGTTAACATGACGTTAACATGATGTTAACTTGACGTTAGCATGTCGTTAGCATGACGTTAACTTGACATTAGCTTTACGTAACATGACGTTAACTTGACGTTAACTTGACGTTAACGTGACGTTAACGTGACGTTAACTTGACGTTAACGTGACGTTAACTTGACGTTAACGTGACGTTAACTTGACGTTAACATGATGTTAACGTTACGTAACATTACGTTAACTTGACGTTAACATGACGTTAAGTTTACGTTAACTTGACGTTAGCTTTACGTTAGATTGACGTAACATCACGTTAACTTGACGTTAGCTTTACGTAACATGACGTTAACTTAACGTTAACATGACGTTAACTTGACTTTAACATGATGTTAACATGACGTTAACTTGACGTTAGCTTTGTTAAAGAATATAACCCCGTGGGCTTGGGTCATAATACCAAACCCGTCTAACAAGCTTTAGGTAACATGACAGTAACTTGACGTTAACTTGACGTTAACATGACGTTAACTTGACGTTAACATGACGTTAACTTGACGTTAGCTTTACGTAACATGACGTTAACGTGACGTTAACTTGACGTTACGTTTACGTAACATGACGTTAACTTAACGTTAACATGACGTTAACTTAATGTTAACATGACGTTAACTTTACGTAACAATATGTTAACTTGACGTTAGCTATACGTAACATGAAGTTAACTTGACGTTAACGTGACGTTAACTTGACGTTAACTTGACGTTAACTTGACGTTAGCTTTACGTAACATGACGTTAACTTGACGTTAGCTTTACGTTAGCTTTACATAACACGACGTTAACTTGACGTTGGCTTTAGAAAAATGACGTTAACTTGACATTAGCTTTACGTTATATTGGCATTAACATGACGTTAGCTTTACGAAACATGACGTGAACATGATATTAACATGACGTTAACTTGACGTTAACTTGACGTTAACATGACGTTAACATGACGTTAACATAACGTTAACATGAAGTTAACATGACGTTAACTTGACATTAACTTTACATAACTTGACGTTAACTAGACATTAACATGACGTTAACTTGACGTTAAATGACGTTAACTTGACGTAACACTTGAAATTAACTTTACGTAACATGACGTTAATTTGACGTTAGCTTTACGTAACCTGACGTTAACTTGACGTTAGCTTTACGTAACATGACGTTAACATGAAGTCAGCATGACGTTAGCTTGACGTTAGCTTGACGTAACTTGATGTTAACTTGTCATTAACATGACGTTAACTTGACGTTAACTTGATGTTAACTCGACGTTTACATGACGTTAACTCGACGTTAACTTAACTTAACATGACGTTAACTTGACGTTAACATGACGTTAACCTTACGTAACATGACGTTAACATGACGTAAACTTGACGTTAACATGACTTTAACTTGACGTTAACATGACTTTAACTTTACGTAACATGATGTTAACTTGACGTTAACTTGACGTTAACTTTACGTAACATGACGTTAACATGACGTTAACTTGACGTTAACTTTACGTAACTTGACGTTAGCTTGACGTTAACGTGACGTTAACTTGACGTTAGGTTTACGTAACATGACGTTAGGTTTACGTAACATGACGTTAGGTTTACGTTAACATGACGTTAGCATTACGTAACATGACGTTAGCTTTACGTAACATGACGTTAACTTGGCGTTAGCTTTACGTAACATGACGTTAACTTGACGTTGGTTGTACGTAACATGACGTTCACTTGACGTTTGCTTTACGTTATATTGACGTTAACATGACGTTAGCTTTACGTAGCATGACATTAACTTGACGTTAACATTACGTTAACTTGACGTTAACTTGACGTTAACATGACGTTAGCTTGATGTTAAATTTACGTAACATGACGTTAACTTGGCGTTAACATGACGTTAACTTTACGTAACATGATGTTTACTTGACGTTAACAAGACGTTAAATTGACGTTAACATGACGTAAACTTGACGTTAACATGACGTTAACTTGACGTTAACTTGACGTAACATGACAGTAACTTGACGTTTACTTTACGTTAACATGACGTTAACTTGACGTTAACATGTCGTTAACTTGACATTTACTTGACGTTAACTTGACATTATCTTGATGTTAACTTGACGTTAACTTGACGTTAGCTTTACGTAACATGATGTTAACTTGACGTTAACTTGACGTTAGGTTTACGTAACATGACGTTAACTTTACGTAAAAATATGTTAACTTGACGTTAGCTTTACGTAACATGACATTAACTTGACGTTAACTTGACGTTAGCTTTATGTAACATGACGTTAACTTGACGTTAACTTGACGTTAACTTTACGTAACATGACGTTAACTGGACGTTAACTTGACGTTAACTTGACGTTGGCTTTACGTAACATGACGTTAACTTGACATTTGCTTTACGTTATATTGGCATTAACTTGATGTTAGCTTTAAGTAACATGACGTGAACGTGATGTTAACATGACGTTAACTTGACGTTAACATGACGTTAACTTGACGTTAACATGACGTTAACTTGACGTCAACTTTACGTAACTTGACGTTAACTTTACGTAACATGACCTTAACTAGACAATAACATGACGTTAACTTGACGTAACACTTGACGTTAACTTTACGTAACATGACGTTAACTTGACGTTAACATGACGTTAACTTGACATTAACATGACGTTAACTTGACGTAACATGACTTTAATTTTACGTTAGCTTTACGTAACCTGACGTTAACTTGACCTTAGCTTTACGTAATATGACGTTAACATGACGTCAACTTGATGTTAACATGACGTAACTTGACGTTAACTCGACGTTAACTCGATGTTAACTTTACGTAACTGGACGTTAACATGACTTTAACATGACGTTAACATGACGTTAACATGACGTTAACATGAAGTTAACTTGACGTTAACTCGATGTTAACGTGACGTTAACTCGACGTTAAATTTACGTAACATGACGTTAACTCGACGTTAAAATGACGTAACATGACGTTAACTTTACGTAATATGACGTTAACTAGACGTTAACATGACGTTAACTTTCCGTAATATGACGTTAACTTGACGTTAACATGATGTAAACTTTACGTTAACTTGACATTAACATGACGTTAACTTGACGTTAACTTGACGTTAACATGACGTTAACTTTACGTAACATGACGTTAACTTAACGTTAACTTTACGTAACATGACGTTAACTTGACGTTAACATGACGTTAACTTGACGTTAACTTGACGTTAACTTGACGTTAGCTTTACGTAACTTTACGTTAACATGATGTTAACTTGACGTTAACATGACGTTAACTTTACGTAACTTGACGTTAACATGACGTTAACATGATGTTAACTTTACGTTAACATGACGTTAACTTGACATTAACTTGAGGTAACCTGACGTTAACTTGACGTTAGCTTGACGTAACATCACGTTAACTTGACGTTAGCTTTACGTAACATGACGTTAACTTGACATTAACATGACGTTAACTTGACGTTAACATGACGTTAACTTGACGTTAACTTGATGTTAGCTTTACGTAACATGACAGTAACTTGACGTTAACATAATGTTAACTTGACGTTAGCATGTCGTTAGCACGACGTTAACTTGACGTTAGCTTTACGTAACATGACGTTAACTTGACGTTAACTTAACGTTAACGTGACGTTACCTTGACGTTAACGTGACGTTAACTTGACGTTAACATGATGTTAACGTTACGTAACATGACGTTAACTTGACGTTAGCTTGACGTAACCTGACGTTAACTTGACGTTAGCTTTACGTAACATGACGTTAACATGACGTTAGCTTGACGTTAACATGACGTTAACTTGACGTTAACAAGACGTTAACTTGACGTTAACATGACATTAACTTGACGTAACTTGACGTTAACTTGATGTTAACTTGACGTAACATGATGTTAACTTGATGTTAGCTTTACGTAACATGACGTTAACTTGACGTTAGCTTTACGTAACATGACGTTAACATGACGTTAGCTTGACGTTAACATGACGTTAACTTGACGTTAACCTTACGTAACTTGACGTTAACATGACATTAACATGACGTTAACATGACGTTAACTCGACGTTAAATTTACGTAACATGACGTTAACTTTACGTAATATGACGTTAACTTTACGTTAACTTGACGTTAACATGACGTTAACTTTACGTAATATGACGTAAACTTTACGTTAACTTGACATTAACATGACGTTAACTTGACGTTAACTTGACGTTAACATGACGTTAACTTTACGTAACATGACGTTAACTTAACGTTAACTTTACGTAACATGACGTTAACTTGACGTTAACATGACGTTAACTTGACGTTAGCTTTACGTAACTTTAAGTTAACATGCCGTTAACTTGATGTTAACATGACGTTAACTTTACGTAACTTGACGTTAACATGACGTTAACATGATGTTAACTTTACGTTAACTTGCGTTAACTTTACGTAACATGACGTTAACTTGACGTTAACATGACTCTAACTTGACGTTAACTTGACGTTAGCTTTACGTAACATGACAGTAACTTGACGTTAACTTGACGTTAACTTGACGTTAACTTGACGTTAACATGACGTTAGCATGTCGTTATCATGAAGTTAACTTGACGTTAGCTTTACGTAACATGACGTTAACTTGATGTTAACTTGACGTTAACACGTTAATGTGACGTTAACTTGATGTTAACATGATGTTAACGTTACGTAACATGACGTTAACTTGACGTTAACATGACGTTAAGTTTACGTTAACTTGACGTTAGCTTTACGTTAGATTGACGTAACATCACGTTAACTTGACGTTACCTTTACGTAACATGACGTTAACTTAACGTTAACATGATGTTAACTTGACTTTAACATGACGTTAACATGACGTTAACTTGACGTTAGCTTTGTTAAAGAATATAACCCCGTGGGCTTGGGTCATAATACCAAACCCGTCTAACAAGCTTTAGGTAACATGACAGTAACTTGACGTTAACTTGACGTTAACATGACGTTAACTTGACGTTAGCTTTACGTAACATGACGTTAACGTGACGTTAACTTGACGTTACGTTTACGTAACATGACGTTAACTTAACGTTAACATGACGTTAACTTTACGTAACAATATGTTAACTTGACGTTAGCTATAGGTAACATGACGTTAACTTGACGTTAACGTGACGTTAACTTGACGTTAACTTGACGTTAGCTTTACGTAGCATGACGTTAACTTGACGTTAGCTTTACGTTAGCTTTACGTAACATGATGTTAACTTGACGTTGGCTTTAGGAAAATGACGTTAACTTGACGTTAGCTTTACGTTATATTGGCATTAACATGACGTTAGCTTTACGAAACATGACGTGAACATGATATTAACATGACGTTAACTTGACGTTAACTTGACGTTAACATGACGTTAACATGACGTTAACATAACGTTAACATGAAGTTAACATGACGTTAACTTTACGTAACTTGACGTTAACTTTACGTAACATGACGTTAACTAGACATTAACATGACGTTAACTTGACGTTAAATGACGTTAACTTGACGTAACACTTGAAATTAACTTGACGTAACATGACGTTAGCTTTACGTAACCTGACGTTAACTTGACGTTAGCTTTACGTAACATGACGTTAACATGAAGTTAGCATGACGTTAGCTTGACGTTAGCTTGACGTAACTTGATGTTAACTTGTCATTAACATGACGTTAACTTGATGTTAACTCGACGTTTACATGACGTCAACTCGACGTTAACTTAACTTAACATGACGTTAACTTGACGTTAACATGACGTTAACCTTACGTAACATGACGTTAACTTGACGTTAACATGACGTAAACTTGACGTTAACATGACTTTAACTTGACGTTAACATGACTTTAACTTTACGTAACATGATGTTAACTTGACGTTAACTTGACGTTAACTTTACGTAACATGACGTTAACATGACGTTAACTTGACGTTAACTTTACGTAACTTGACGTTAACGTGACGTTAACTTGACGTTAGGTTTACGTAACATGACGTTAGGTTTACGTAACATGACGTTAGGTTTACGTTAACATGACGTTAGCATTACGTAACATGACGTTAGCTTTACGTAACATGACGTTAACTTGGCGTTAGCTTTACGTAACATGACGTTAACTTGACGTTGGTTGTACGTAACATGACGTTCACTTGACGTTTGCTTTACGTAACATGACGTTAACTTGACGTTAGCATGTCGTTATCATGAAGTTAACTTGACGTTAGCTTTACGTAACATGACGTTAACTTGATGTTAACTTGACGTTAACACGTTAATGTGACGTTAACTTGACGTTAACATGATGTTAACGTTACGTAACATGACGTTAACTTGACGTTAACATGACGTTAAGTTTACGTTAACTTGACGTTAGCTTTACGTTAGATTGACGTAACATCACGTTAACTTGACGTTACCTTTACGTAACATGACGTTAACTTAATGTTAACATGATGTTAACTTGACTTTAACATGACGTTAACATGACGTTAACTTGACGTTAGCATTGTTAAAGAATATAACCCCGTGGGCTTGGGTCATAATACCAAACCCGTCTAACAAGCTTTAGGTAACATGACAGTAACTTGACGTTAACTTGACGTTAACATGACGTTAACTTGACGTTAACATGACGTTAACTTGACGTTAGCTTTACATAACATGACGTTAACGTGACGTTAACTTGACGTTACGTTTACGTAACATGACGTTAACTTAACGTTAACATGACGTTAACTTTACGTAACAATATGTTAACTTGACGTTAGCTATAGGTAACATGACGTTAACTTGACGTTAACGTGACGTTAACTTGACGTTAGCTTTACGTAGCATGACGTTAGCTTTACGTTAGCTTTACGTAACATGACGTTAACTTGACGTTGGCTTTAGGAAAATGACGTTAACTTTACATTAGCTTTACGTTATATTGGCATTAACATGACGTTAGCTTTACGAAACATGACGTGAACATGATATTAACATGACGTTAACTTGACGTTAACTTGACGTTAACATGACGTTAACATGACGTTAACATAACGTTAACATGAAGTTAACATGACGTTAACTTTACGTTAACTTTACGTAACTTGACGTTAACTTTACGTAACATGACGTTAACTAGACATTAACATGACGTTAACTTGACGTTAAATGACGTTAACTTGACGTAACACTTGAAATTAACTTTACGTAACATGACGTTAATTTGACGTTAGCTTTACGTAACCTGACGTTAACTTGACGTTAGCTTTACGTAACATGACGTTAACATGAAGTTAGCATGACGTTAGCTTGACGTTAGCTTGACGTAACTTGATGTTAACTTGTCATTAACATGACGTTAACTTGACGTTAACTTGATGTTAACTTGATGTTAACTCGACGTTTACATGACGTTAACTCGACGTTAACTTAACTTAACATGACGTTAACTTGACGTTAACATGACGTTAACCTTACGTAACATGACGTTAACTTGACGTTAACATGACGTAAACTTGACGTTAACATGACTTTAACTTGACGTTAACATGACTTTAACTTTACGTAACATGATGTTAACTTGACGTTAACTTGACGTTAACTTTACGTAACATGACGTTAACATGACGTTAACTTGACGTTAACTTTACGTAACTTGACGTTAGCTTGACGTTAACGTGACGTTAACTTGACGTTAGGTTTACGTAACATGACGTTAGGTTTACGTAACATGACGTTAGGTTTACGTTAACATGACGTTAGCATTACGTAACATGACGTTAGCTTTACGTAACATGACGTTAACTTGGCGTTAGCTTTACGTAACATGACGTTAACTTGACGTTGGTTGTACGTAACATGACGTTCACTTGACGTTTGCTTTACGTTATATTGACGTTAACATGACGTTAGCTTTACGTAGCATGACATTAACTTGACGTTAACATTACGTTAACTTGACATTAACTTGACGTTAACATGACGTTAGCTTGATGTTAAATTTACGTAACATGACGTTAACTTGGCGTTAACATGACGTTAACTTTATGTAACATGATGTTTACTTGACGTTAACAAGACGTTAAATTGACGTTAACATGACGTAAACTTGACGTTAACATGACGTTAACTTGACGTTAACTTGACGTAACATGACAGTAACTTGACGTTTACTTTACGTTAACATGACGTTAACTTGACGTTAACATGTCGTGAACTTGACATTTACTTGACGTTAACTTGACATTAACTTGATGTTAACTTGACGTTAACTTGACGTTAGCTTTACGTAACATGACGTTAACTTGACGTTAACTTGACGTTAGGTTTACGTAACATGACGTTAACTTTACGTAAAAATATGTTAACTTGACGTTAGCTTTACGTAACATGACATTAACTTGACGTTAACTTGACGTTAGCTTTACGTAACATGACGTTAACTTGACGTTAACTTGACGTTAACTTTACGTAACATGACGTTAACTGGACGTTAACTTGACGTTAACTTGACGTTGGCTTTACGTAACATGACGTTAACTTGACATTTGCTTTACGTTATATTGGCATTAACTTGATGTTAGCTTTAAGTAACATGACGTGAACGTGATGTTAACATGACGTTAACTTGACGTTAACATGACGTTAACTTGACGTTAACATGACGTTAACTTGACGTCAACTTTACGTAACTTGACGTTAACTTTACGTAACATGACCTTAACTAGACAATAACATGACGTTAACTTGACGTAACACTTGACGTTAACTTTACGTAACATGACGTTAACTTGACGTTAACATGACGTTAACTTGACATTAACATGACGTTAACTTGACGTAACATGACTTTAATTTTACGATAGCTTTACGTAACCTGACGTTAACTTGACCTTAGCTTTACGTAATATGACGTTAAAATGACGTCAACTTGATGTTAACATGACGTAACTTGACGTTAACTCGACGTTAACTCGACGTTAACTTTACGTAACTGGACGTTAACATGACTTTAACACGACGTTAACATGACGTTAACATGACGTTAACTTGACGTTAACTCGATGTTAACGTGACGTTAACTCGACGTTAAATTTACGTAACATGATGTTAACTCGACGTTAAAATGACGTAACATGACGTTAACTTTACGTAATATGACGTTAACTAGACGTTAACATGACGTTAACTTTCCGTAATATGACGTTAACTTGACGTTAACATGACGTAAACTTTACGTTAACTTGACATTAACATGACGTTAACATGACGTTAACTTTACGTAACATGACGTTAACTTAACGTTAACTTTACGTAACATGACGTTAACTTGACGTTAACATGACGTTAACTTGACGTTAACTTGACGTTAACTTGACGTTAGCTTTACGTAACTTTACGTTAACATGACGTTAACTTGACGTTAACATGACGTTAACTTTACGTAACTTGACGTTAACATGACGTTAACATGATGTTAACTTTACGTTAACATGACGTTAACTTGACATTAACTTGAGGTAACATGACGTTAACTTGACGTTAGCTTGACGTAACATCACGTTAACTTGACGTTAGCTTTACGTAACATGACGTTAACTTGACATTAACATGACGTTAACTTGACGTTAACATGACGTTAACTTGACGTTAACTTGATGTTAGCTTTACGTAACATGACAGTAACTTGACGTTAACATAATGTTAACTTGACGTTAGCATGTCGTTAGCACGACGTTAACTTGACGTTAGCTTTACGTAACATGACGTTAACTTGATGTTAACTTGACGTTAACGTGACGTTAACTTGACGTTAACGTGACGTTAACTTGACGTTAACATGATGTTAACGTTACATAACATGACGTTAACTTGACGTTAGCTTGACGTAACCTGACGTTAACTTGACGTTAGCTTTACGTAACATGACGTTAACATGACGTTAGCTTGACGTTAACATGACGTTAACTTGACGTTAACAAGACGTTAACTTGACGTTAACATGACATTAACTTGACGTAACTTGACGTTAACTTGATGTTAACTTGACGTAACATGATGTTAACTTGGCGTTAGCTTTACGTAACATGACGTTAACTTGACGTTAGCTTTACGTAACATGACGTTAACATGACGTTAGCTTGACGTTAACATGACGTTAACTTGACGTTAACCTTACGTAACTTGACGTTAACATGACGTTAACATGACGTTAACTCGACGTTAAATTTACGTAACATGACGTTAACTTTACGTAATATGACGTTAACTTTACGTTAACTTGACGTTAACATGACGTTAACTTTACGTAATATGACGTAAACTTTACGTTAACTTGACATTAACATGACGTTAACTTGACGTTAACTTGACGTTAACATGACGTTAACTTTACGTAACATGACGTTAACTTAACGTTAACTTTACGTAACATGACGTTAACTTGACGTTAACATGACGTTAACTTGACGTTAGCTTTACGTAACTTTAAGTTAACATGCCGTTAACTTGACGTTAACATGACGTTAACTTTACGTAACTTGACGTTAACATGACGTTAACATGATGTTAACTTTACGTTAACTTGCGTTAACTTTACGTAACATGACGTTAACTTGACGTTAACATGACTCTAACTTGACGTTAACTTGACGTTAGCTTTACGTAACATGACAGTAACTTGACGTTAACTTGACGTTAACTTGACGTTAACATGATGTTAACTTGACGTTAGCATGTCGTTATCATGAAGTTAACTTGACGTTAGCTTTACGTAACATGACGTTAACTTGATGTTAACTTGACGTTAACACGTTAATGTGACGTTAACTTGACGTTAACATGATGTTAACGTTACGTAACATGACGTTAACTTGACGTTAACATGACGTTAAGTTTACGTTAACTTGACGTTAGCTTTACGTTAGATTGACGTAACATCACGTTAACTTGACGTTACCTTTACGTAACATGACGTTAACTTAACGTTAACATGATGTTAACTTGACTTTAACATGACGTTAACATGACGTTAACTTGACGTTAGCTTTGTTAAAGAATATAACCCCGTGGGCTTGGGTCATAATACCAAACCCGTCTAACAAGCTTTAGGTAACATGACAGTAACTTGAAGTTAACTTGACGTTAACATGACGTTAACTTGACGTTAACATGACGTTAACTTGACGTTAGCTTTACGTAACATGACGTTAACGTGACGTTAACTTGACGTTACGTTTACGTAACATGACGTTAACTTAACGTTAACATGACGTTAACTTTACGTAATAATATGTTAACTTGACGTTAGCTATAGGTAACATGACGTTAACTTGACGTTAACGTGACGTTAACTTGACGTTAGCTTTACGTAGCATGACGTTAACTTGACGTTAGCTTTACGTTAGCTTTACGTAACATGACGTTAACTTGACGTTGGCTTTAGGAAAATGACGTTAACTTGACATTAGCTTTACGTTATATTGGCATTAACATGACGTTAGCTTTACGAAACATGACGTGAACATGATATTAACATGACGTTAACTTGACGTTAACTTGACGTTAACATGACGTTAACATGACGTTAACATAACGTTAACATGAAGTTAACATGACGTTAACTTTACGTTAACTTTACGTAACTTGACGTTAACTTTACGTAACATGACGTTAACTAGACATTAACATGACGTTAACTTGACGTTAAATGACGTTAACTTGACGTAACACTTGAAATTAACTTTACGTAACATGACGTTAATTTGACGTTAGCTTTACGTAACCTGACGTTAACTTGACGTTAGCTTTACGTAACATGACGTTAACATGAAGTTAGCATGACGTTAGCTTGACGTTAGCTTGACGTAACTTGATGTTAACTTGTCATTAACATGACGTTAACTTGACGTTAACTTGATGTTAACTCGACGTTTACATGACGTTAACTCGACGTTAACTTAACTTAACATGACGTTAACTTGACGTTAACATGACGTTAACCTTACGTAACATGACGTTAACTTGACGTTAACATGACGTAAACTTGACGTTAACATGACTTTAACTTGACGTTAACATGACTTTAACTTTACGTAACATGATGTTAACTTGACGTTAACTTGACGTTAACTTTACGTAACATGACGTTAACATGACGTTAACTTGACGTTAACTTTACGTAACTTGACGTTAGCTTGACGTTAACGTGACGTTAACTTGACGTTAGGTTTACGTAACATGATGTTAGGTTTACGTAACATGACGTTAGGTTTACGTTAACATGACGTTAGCATTACGTAACATGACGTTAGCTTGGCGTTAGCTTTACGTAACATGACGTTAACTTGACGTTGGTTGTACGTAACATGACGTTCACTTGACGTTTGCTTTACGTTATATTGACGTTAACATGACGTTAGCTTTACGTAGCATGACATTAACTTGACGTTAACATTACGTTAACTTGACGTTAACTTGACGTTAACATGACGTTAGCTTGATGTTAAATTTACGTAACATGACGTTAACTTGGCGTTAACATGACGTTAACTTTACGTAACATGATGTTTACTTGACGTTAACAAGACGTTAAATTGACGTTAACATGACGTAAACTTGACGTTAACATGACGTTAACTTGACGTTAACTTGACGTAACATGACAGTAACTTGACGTTTACTTTACGTTAACATGACGTTAACTTGACGTTAACATGTCGTTAACTTGACATTTACTTGACGTTAACTTGACATTAACTTGATGTTAACTTGACGTTAACTTGACGTTAGCTTTACGTAACATGACGTTAACTTGACGTTAACTTGACGTTAACTTGACGTTAGGTTTACGTAACATGACGTTAACTTTACGTAAAAATATGTTAACTTGACGTTAGCTTTACGTAACATGACATTAACTTGACGTTAACTTGACGTTAGCTTTACGTAACATGACGTTAACTTGTCGTTAACTTGACGTTAACTTTACGTAACATGACGTTAACTGGACGTTAACTTGACGTTAACTTGACGTTGGCTTTACGTAACATGACGTTAACTTGACATTTGCTTTACGTTATATTGGCATTAACTTGATGTTAGCTTTAAGTAACATGACGTGAACGTGATGTTAACATGACGTTAACTTGACGTTAACATGACGTTAACTTGACGTTAACATGACGTTAACTTGACGTCAACTTTACGTAACTTGACGTTAACTTTACGTAACATGACCTTAACTAGACAATAACATGACGTTAACTTGACGTAACACTTGACGTTAACTTTACGTAACATGACGTTAACTTGACGTTAACATGACGTTAACTTGACATTAACATGACGTTAACTTGACGTAACATGACTTTAATTTTACGTTAGCTTTACGTAACCTGACGTTAACTTGACCTTAGCTTTACGTAATATGACGTTACAATGACGTCAACTTGATGTTAACATGACGTAACTTGACGTTAACTCGACGTTAACTTTACGTAACTGGACGTTAACATGACTTTAACATGACGTTAACATGACGTTAACATGACGTTAACATGACGTTAACTTGACGTTAACTCGATGTTAACGTGACGTTAACTCGACGTTAAATTTACGTAACATGACGTTAACTCGACGTTAAAATGACGTAACATGACGTTAACTTTACGTAATATGACGTTAACTAGACGTTAACATGACGTTAACTTTCCGTAATATGACGTTAACTTGACGTTAACATGACGTAAACTTTACGTTAACTTGACATTAACATGACGTTAACTTGACGTTAACTTGACGTTAACATGACATTAACTTTACGTAACATGACGTTAACTTAACGTTAACTTTACGTAACATGACGTTAACTTGACGTTAACATGACGTTAACTTGACGTAACTTTACGTTAACTTGACGTTAATATGACGTTAACTAGACGTTAACATGACGTTAACTTTCCGTAATATGACGTTAACTTGACGTTAACATGACGTTAACTTGACGTTAGCTTTACGTAACTTTACGTTAACATGACGTTAACTTGACGTTAACATGACGTTAACTTTACGTAACTTGACGTTAACATGACGTTAACATGATGTTAACTTTACGTTAACATGACGTTAACTTGACATTAACTTGAGGTAACATGACGTTAACTTCACGTTAGCTTGACGTAACATCACGTTAACTTGACGTTAGCTTTACGTAACATGACGTTAACTTGACGTTAACATGACGTTAACTTGATGTTAGCTTTACGTAACATGACAGTAACTTGACGTTAACATAATGTTAACTTGACGTTAGCATGTCATTAGCACGACGTTAACTTGACGTTAGCTTTACGTAACATGATGTTAACTTGACGTTAACTTGACGTTAACGTGACGTTAACTTGACGTTAACGTGACGTTAACTTGACGTTAACATGATGTTAACGTTACGTAACATGACGTTAACTTGACGTTAGCTTGACGTAACCTGACGTTAACTTGACGTTAGCTTTACGTAACATGACGTTAACATGACGTTAGCTTGACGTTAACATGACGTTAACTTGACGTTAACAAGACGTTAACTTGACGTTAACATGACATTAACTTGACGTAACTTGACGTTAACTTGATGTTAACTTGACGTAACATGATGTTAACTTGACGTTAGCTTTACGTAACATGACGTTAACTTTACGTTAGCTTTACGTAACATGACGTTAACATGACATTAGCTTGACGTTAACTTGACGTTAACCTTACGTAACTTGACGTTAACATGACGTTAACATGACGTTAACTCGACGTTAAATTTACGTAACATGACGTTAACTTTACGTAATATGACGTTAACTTTACGTTAACTTGACGTTAACATGACGTTAACTTTACGTAATATGACGTAAACTTTACGTTAACTTGACATTAACATGACGTTAACTTGACGTTAACTTGACGTTAACATGACGTTAACTTTACGTAACATGACGTTAACTTAACGTTAACTTTACATAACATGACGTTAACTTGACGTTAACATGACGTTAACTTGACGTTAGCTTTACGTAACTTTAAGTTAACATGCCGTTAACTTGACGTTAACATGACGTTAACTTTACGTAACTTGACGTTAACATGACGTTAACATGATGTTAACTTTACGTTAACTTGCGTTAACTTTACGTAACATGACGTTAACTTGACGTTAACATGACTCTAACTTGACGTTAACTTGACGTTAGCTTTACGTAACATGACAGTAACTTGACGTTAACTTGACGTTAACTTGACGTTAACATGATGTTAACTTGACGTTAGCATGTCGTTATCATGAAGTTAACTTGACGTTAGCTTTACGTAACATGACGTTAACTTGATGTTAACTTGACGTTAACACGTTAATGTGACGTTAACTTGACGTTAACTTGACGTTAACATGATGTTAACGTTACGTAACATGACGTTAACTTGACGTTAACATGACGTTAAGTTTACGTTAACTTGACGTTAGCTTTACGTTAGATTGACGTAACATCACGTTAACTTGACGTTACCTTTACGTAACATGACGTTAACTTAACGTTAACATGATGTTAACTTGACTTTAACATGACGTTAACATGACGTTAACTTGACGTTAGCTTTGTTAAAGAATATAACCCCGTGGGCTTGGGTCATAATACCAAACCCGTCTAACAAGCTTTAGGTAACATGACAGTAACTTGACGTTAACTTGACTTTAACATGACGTTAACTTGACGTTAACATGACGTTAACTTGACGTTAGCTTTACGTAACATGACGTTAACGTGACGTTAACTTGACGTTACGTTTACGTAACATGACGTTAACTTAACGTTAACATGACGTTAACTTTACGTAACAATATGTTAACTTGACGTTAGCTATAGGTAACATGACGTTAACTTGACGTTAACGTGACGTTAACTTGACGTTAGCTTTATGTAGCATGACGTTAACTTGACGTTAGCTTTACGTTAGCTTTACGTAACATGACGTTGGCTTTAGGAAAATGACGTTAACTTGACATTAGCTTTACGTTATATTGGCATTAACATGACGTTAGCTTTACGAAACATGACGTGAACATGATATTACCATGACGTTAACTTGACGTTAACTTCACGTTAACATGACGTTAACATAACGTTAACATGAAGTTAACATGACGTTAACTTGACGTTAACTTTACGTAACTTGACGTTAACTTTACGTAACATGACGTTAACTAGACATTAACATGACGTTAACTTGACGTTAAATGACGTTAACTTGACGTAACACTTGAAATTAACTTTACGTAACATGACGTTAATTTGACGTTAGCTTTACGTAACCTGACATTAACTTGACGTTAGCTTTACGTAACATGACGTTAACATGAAGTTAGCATGACGTTAGCTTGACGTTAGCTTGACGTAACTTGATGTTAACTTGTCATTAACATGACGTTAACTTCATGTTAACTCGACGTTTACATGACGTTAACTCGACGTTAACTTAACTTAACATGACGTTAACTTGACGTTAACATGACGTTAACCTTACGTAACATGACGTTAACTTGACGTTAACATGACGTAAACTTGACGTTAACATGACTTTAACTTGACGTTAACATGACTTTAACTTTACGTAACATGATGTTAACTTGACGTTAACTTTACGTAACATGACGTTAACATGACGTTAACTTTACGTTAACTTTACGTAACTTGACGTTAGCTTGACGTTAACGTGACGTTAACTTGACGTTAGGTTTACGTAACATGACGTTAGGTTTACGTAACATGACGTTAGGTTTACGTTAACATGACGTTAGCATTACGTAACATGACGTTAGCTTTACGTAACATGACGTTAACTTGGCTTTAGCTTTACGTAACATGACGTTAACTTGACGTTGGTTGTACGTAACATGACGTTCACTTGACGTTTGCTTTACGTTATATTGACGTTAACATGACGTTAGCTTTATTTAGCATGACATTAACTTGACGTTAACATTACGTTAACTTGACGTTAACTTGACGTTAACATGACGTTAGCTTGATGTTAAATTTACGTAACATGACGTTAACTTGGCGTTAACATGACGTTAACTTTACGTAACATGATGTTTACTTGATGTTAACAAGACGTTAAATTGACGTTAACATGACGTAAACTTGACGTTAACATGACGTTAACTTGACGTTAACTTGACGTAACATGACAGTAACTTGACGTTTACTTTACGTTAACATGACGTTAACTTGACGTTAACATGTCGTTAACTTGACATTTACTTGACGTTAACTTGACATTAACTTGATGTTAACTTGACGTTAACTTGACGTTAGCTTTACGTAACATGACGTTAACTTGACGTTAGGTTTACGTAACATGACGTTAACTTTACGTAAAAATATGTTAACTTGACGTTAGCTTTACGTAACATGACATTAACTTGACGTTAACTTGACGTTAGCTTTACGTAACATGACGTTAACTTGACGTTAACTTTACGTAACATGACGTTAACTGGACGTTAACTTGACGTTAACTTGACGTTGGCTTTACGTAACATGACGTTAACTTGACATTTGCTTTACGTTATATTGGCATTAACTTGATGTTAGCTTTAAGTAACATGACGTGAACGTGATGTTAACATGACGTTAACTTGACGTTAACATGACGTTAACTTGACGTTAACATGACGTTAACTTGACGTCAACTTTACGTAACTTGACGTTAACTTTACGTAACATGACCTTAACTAGACAATAACATGACGTTAACTTGACGTAACACTTGACGTTAACTTTACGTAACATGACGTTAACTTGACGTTAACATGACGTTAACTTGACATTAACATGACGTTAACTTGACGTAACATGACTTTAATTTTACGTTAGCTTTACGTAACCTGACGTTAACTTGACCTTAGCTTTACGTAATATGACGTTAACATGACGTCAACTTGATGTTAACATGACGTAACTTGACGTTAACTCGACGTTAACTCGACGTTAACTTTACGTAACTGGACGTTAACATGACTTTAACATGACGTTAACATGACGTTAACTTGACGTTAACTCGTGTAACGACCCGACCAAAACCGTTATTGACGGCGCCGTTAACTTAGGTCCCGTTGCGTGGTCGTAGTCCCTATATGAGACTCGTTTGACCAAAATTATGTCGCATTCATTTGAAAGGTACAAGACTTGCAAGTTTAGTTTACAAAACCGTTCGACAACAAGTCTAAGTTTACAAAAGTCATAAAGTATAAATGAAATAACTTGCGACATAATTAGTTTAAAAACACAGTTGCTATAAATAGCGTAAGTATGTAAACAATATGTTTGAATCCAAAGGTGCTATCACTAGCGTATGTATGTATGTATGCTTGACTCCAAGCAAGTATGAGTGTACGCGGAAGCATGTATCAAATAGCCAAGTATGAACCTGAGAAAACATATAGAAAACTGTCAACGAAAAACGTTGGTGAAATCATAGGTGTTTGTAATAAACGTTGTTTTTGAACCACAAGATTTAGTATTCCCATAGTTGATTATCAAAATCGTTTGCATTCCAAAAGTATTGTTCGCGAGCACCCAATTATCAAGACTTAACGTTTCCTTCCATAGAACCCCATCACAATAGTGTTAGAACATACACTGTTTCTCAAAAATATATTTCATCCGTAGACGGTAGCGAACCGTCCGTAATGAGGGTTTGTCAAACCCGTATGGCCACACAATATAAGTTCTCGCTTACACCCTGCAAGTGTAACTAATGATAATCGAATTGAGGATTTTTGTTCTAACTCGCTGTGGAATGTTTGTTTTCCTTGTACTTGTGTTCAAAGTATAAAAGTAAGTAGTACAAAATGTAACAAAGTATATGTTTCTCAGCCCACAATTTAAAAGTATAAAAAGTTGTTGAAAAGGTGGGACTATGATCTCACCTCGAGTGTACGAGTATAAAAGTACTTCGCAAAGTAAACGTGTGCATGAAAGTTGCTTAGCCTTGACCTAAACAAGTAAGTTGTATCAATTAACCGGTTACGACACAAGGTCGGGTGAAATGTGTTCAATTAGTCCTATGGCTCGTTACGACTCGATTAAGTATAGCATGTGAATCACGTTGTCAAGTTTCATACAAGAAACAAGTATAAAAGCATGTTAGAATGATTGTATAAAAGTTTGGTTAAGTTTGACTAAAAGTCAAACTTGGTCAAAGTCAACGAAAAAGTCAACATGTTCGGGTCGGGTCCCGAACTATTTTTCTATGCTAGTTATTCATATACAAGTATATTAGAACAAATTTCATGTGAATCGGAGGTCGATAGCTAGTCAAACATTTCGCGTGAAATGTGCCAAATGAAGCAGAATCTGGCCAGGCTAATCCGCGCGCCGCGCGGGGATGGGGCGCGCCGCGCCACCATCTGGGCAGACACTTTTCTGTTTTTCAAAGTATGCACGAACCAAAACATTTTCCAACCCAACTCTTGACCCGCAAACACTTATAATGCCTATCATATATCGTCGAAAAGGTATTTTGACGAGGAATACAACTAACCACATATCATCAATCAAAAACATCATTTACAATAACCGAAAACTCGTCAATTGATCAAGAGAGGTTTATTTTCAAAGTTTCAAGTTCGTAAAACGTATTTTATGATTCGGGAACTTTTAACCTACAAATGATATGATGTTTTGAAGGTAATAACGCATACATTGCAACTAGACGCATATTCCAAGTTTCAATAAACATTTACTACGTCAAAATCACTAGCCACGTTATCGTTTCAAAATCAATTTCGACACAAATGAGACTTATGATTCACTAATCAAACGCTAGCATACATCACACCATTTCGAAGCTATTTACGCATACAATTTAACTAGTTAACTAGCATACATTCAAACAAGTGTCTCAACTAGCATTCAACCGCATCAAGTTCCTACCAAAACGATAATCGATTCACCAAAAACACATTTCATGTTATTGAGCTAGTTTTTCATCATCCAACATATCAAAACGAAGCTAATGAAGTAACTAACACTTTTAACACATACACTTTATCTTATAACATCATTTGAGCAACCAAAACTCAAGATTAAGCTAGTCCCATTTGGGTGTTCATGTCATATTTTCAAAACACGAAGAACGAGCATACAAATTACATACACGACATCCCTACGAGCCATAGACACTAATTAACCACTTGACAAGTCTAAAAACGAATTTAACAAGTTAGGGTTTCATGAGAAATTCTTACCCCATGCCATGAGACTAGTATCAAATCGAAGAGGATGAAACGAGGATTCCAAAAGTACAATTTGTTTTGATGTTTGATTGCTAAATCCGATTTAGATGATGAATTAGTGAGTTGGTTGAAGTTGATGTTCTTGGTGACTAGAGAGAAAAAGGAAGTAGGAGATAGATGGAAATGAATGGTGGAAAGAGTGGGTTGACTAGTTGACCTAGTCAACTAGTTTGCCCACTTGGCAACTTCGGTCCCTCAATTTTCAAAGCGGGTGCGGGAATTAACCAAACGAATATTTTTAAAACGCTCGAGTAAACGGGTGATGTCAAAATTAAATAGCGGAAATATAATGAACGTTACTCACGGAAACTACGAATTTAAATAACGAAAGGTATTATAAAAAAAAGAAGACGGTGTTAAAATTAAATTTTAACGGAAAAACACGGGATGTTACAACTCGATGTTAACGTGACGTTAACTCGACGTTAAATTTACGTAACATGACGTTAACTCGACGTTAAAATGACGTAACATGACGTTAACTTTACGTAATATGACGTTAACTAGACGTTAACATGACGTTAACTTTCCGTAATATGACGTTAACTTGACGTTAACATGACGTAAACTTTACGTTAACTTGACATTAACATGACGTTAACTTGACGTTAACTTGACGTTAACATGACGTTAACTTTACGTAACATGACGTTAACTTAACGTTAACTTTACGTAACATGACGTTAACTTGACGTTAACATGACGTTAACTTGACGTTAACTTGACGTTAACTTGACGTTAGCTTTACGTAACTTTACGTTAACATGACGTTAACTTGACGTTAACATGACGTTAACTTTACGTAACTTGACGTTAACATGACGTTAACATGATGTTAACTTTACGTTAACATGACGTTAACTTGACATTAACTTGAGGTAACATGACGTTAACTTGACGTTAGCTTGACGTAACATCACGTTAACTTGACGTTAGCTTTACGTAACATGACGTTAACTTGACATTAACATGACGTTAACTTGACGTTAACATGACGTTAACTTGACGTTAACTTGATGTTAGCTTTACGTAACATGACAGTAACTTGACGTTAACATAATGTTAACTTGACGTTAGCATGTCGTTAGCACGACGTTAACTTGACGTTAGCTTTACGTAACATGACGTTAACTTGACGTTAACTTGACGTTAACGTGACGTTAACTTGACGTTAACATGATGTTAACGTTACGTAACATGACGTTAACTTGACGTTAGCTTGACGTAACCTGACGTTAACTTGACGTTAGCTTTACGTAACATGACGTTAACATGACGTTAGCTTGACGTTAACATGACGTTAACTTGACGTTAACAAGACGTTAACTTGACGTTAACATGACATTAACTTGACGTAACTTGACGTTAACTTGATGTTAACTTGACGTAACATGATGTTAACTTGACGTTAGCTTTACGTAACATGACGTTAACTTGACGTTAGCTTTACGTAACATGACGTTAACATGACGTTAGCTTGACGTTAACATGACGTTAACTTGACGTTAACCTTACGTAACTTGACGTTAACATGACGTTAACATGACGTTAACTCGACGTTAAATTTACGTAACATGACGTTAACTTTACGTAATATGACGTTAACTTTACGTTAACTTGACGTTAACATGACGTTAACTTTACGTAATATGACGTAAACTTTACGTTAACTTGACATTAACATGACGTTAACTTGACGTTAACTTGACGTTAACATGACGTTAACTTTACGTAACATGACGTTAACTTTACGTTAACTTTACGTAACATGACGTTAACTTGACGTTAACATGACGTTAACTTGACGTTAGCTTTACGTAACTTTAAGTTAACATGCCGTTAACTTGACGTTAACATGACGTTAACTTTACTTAACTTGACGTTAACATGACGTTAACGTGATGTTAACTTTACGTTAACTTGCGTTAACTTTACGTAACATGACGTTAACTTGACGTTAGCTTTACGTAACATGACAGTAACTTGACGTTAACTTGACGTTAACTTGACGTTAACTTGACGTTAACATGATGTTAACTTGACGTTAGCATGTCGTTATCATGAAGTTAACTTGACGTTAGCTTTACGTAACATGACGTTAACTTGATGTTAACTTGACGTTAACACGTTAATGTGACGTTAACTTGACGTTAACATGATGTTAACGTTACGTAACATGACGTTAACTTGACGTTAACATGACGTTAAGTTTACGTTAACTTGACGTTAGCTTTACGTTAGATTGACGTAACATCACGTTAACTTGACGTTACCTTTACGTAACATGACGTTAACTTAACGTTAACATGATGTTAACTTGACTTTAACATGACGTTAACTTGACGTTAGCTTTGTTAAAGAATATAACCCCGTGGGCTTGGGTCATAATACCAAACCCGTCTAACAAGCTTTAGGTAACATGACAGTAACTTGACGTTAACTTGACGTTAACATGACGTTAACTTGACGTTAACATGACGTTAACTTGACGTTAGCTTTACGTAACATGACGTTAACGTGACGTTAACTTGACGTTACGTTTACGTAACATGACGTTAACTTAACGTTAACATGACGTTAACTTTACGTAACAATATGTTAACTTGACGTTAGCTATAGGTAACATGACGTTAACTTGACGTTAACGTGACGTTAACTTGACGTTAACTTGACGTTAGCTTTACGTAGCATGACGTTAACTTGACGTTAGCTTTACGTTAGCTTTACGTAACATGACGTTAACTTGACGTTGGCTTTAGGAAAATGACGTTAACTTGACATTAGCTTTACGTTATATTGGCATTAACATGACGTTAGCTTTACGAAACATGACGTGAACATGATATTAACATGACGTTAACTTGACGTTAACTTGACGTTAACATGACGTTAACATGACGTTAACATAACGTTAACATGAAGTTAACATGACGTTAACTTGACGTTAACTTTACGTAACTTGACTTTAACTTTACGTAACATGACGTTAACTAGACATTAACATGACGTTAACTTGACGTTAAATGACGTTAACTTGACGTAACACTTGAAATTAACTTTACGTAACATGACGTTAATTTGACGTTAGCTTTACGTAACCTGACGTTAACTTGACGTTAGCTTTACGTAACATGACGTTAACATGAAGTTAGCATGACGTTAGCTTGACGTTAGCTTGACGTAACTTGACGTTAACTTGACATTAACATGACGTTAACATGAAGTTAACTTGACGTTAACTTGACGTTAACATGACATTAACTCGACGTTTACATGACGTTAACTCGACGTTAACTTAACTTAACATGACGTTAACCTTACATAACATGACGTTAACTTGACGTTAACATGACGTAAACTTGACGTTAACATGAGGTTAACTTGACGTTAACATGACTTTAACTTTACGTAACATGAAGTTAACTTGACGTTAACTTGACGTTAACTTTACGTAACATGACGTTAACTTGACGTTAACATGGCGTTAACTTGATGTTAACTTTACGTAACTTGACGTTAGCTTGACGTTAACGTGACGTTAACTTGACGTTAGGTTTACGTAACATGACGTTAGGTTTACGTAACATGACGTTAGGTTTACGTTAACATGACGTTAGCATTACGTAACATGACGTTAGCTTTACGTAACATGACGTTAACTTGGCGTTAGCTTTACGTAACATGACGTTAACTTGACGTTGGTTGTACGTAACATGACGTTCACTTGACGTTCGCTTTACGTTATATTGACGTTAACATGACATTAGCTTTACGCAGCATGACATTAACTTGACGTTAACATTACGTTAACTTGACGTTAACTTGACGTTAACATGACGTTAGCTTGATGTTAACTTTACGTAACATGATGTTAACTTGGCGTTAACATGACGTTAACTTTACGTAACATGATGTTTACTTGACGTTAACATGACGTTAACTTGACGTTAACATGACGTAAACTTGACGTTGACATGACGTTAACTTGACGTAACATGACAGTAACTTGACGTTTACTTTACGTTAACATGACGTTAACTTGACGTCAACATGTCGTTAACTTGACATTCACTTGACGTTAACTTGACATTAACTTGATGTTAACTTGACGTTAACTTGACGTTAGCTTTACGTAACATGACGTTAACTTGACGTTAGGTTTACGTAACTTGACATTAACTTTACGTAACAATACGTTAACTTGACGTTAGCTTTACGTAACATGACGTTAACTTGACGTTAACTTGACGTTAGCTTTACGTAACAGGACGTTAACTTGACGTTAACTTGACGATAACTTTACGTAACATGACGTTAACTGGACGTTAACTTGACGTTAACTTGACGTTGGCTTTACGTAACATGACGTTAACTTGACATTAGCTTTACGTTATATTGGCATTAACTTGATGTTAGCTTTAAGTAACATGACGTTAACCCGATGTTAACATGACGTTAACTTGACGTTAACATGACGTCAACTTTACGTAACTTGACGTTAACTTTACGTAACATGACGTTAACTAGACAATAACATGACGTTAACTTGACGTAACACTTGACGTTAACTTTACGTAACATGACGTTAACTTGACATAACTTGACGTTAACATGACGTTAACTTGACGTAACATGACATTAATTTTACGTTAGCTTTACGTAACCTGACGTTAACTTGACCTTAG
This sequence comes from Rutidosis leptorrhynchoides, assembly GCF_046630445.1. Classification (NCBI taxonomy): domain Eukaryota; kingdom Viridiplantae; phylum Streptophyta; class Magnoliopsida; order Asterales; family Asteraceae; genus Rutidosis; species Rutidosis leptorrhynchoides. The sequence continues at coordinate 318,607,303 of NC_092340.1, forward strand.
CTTTACGTAATATGACGTTAACATGACGTCAACTTGATGTTAACATGACGTAACTTGACGTTAACTCGACGTTAACTCGACGTTAACTTTACGTAACTGGACGTTAACATGACTTTAACATGACGTTAACATGACATTAACATGACGTTAACTTGACGTTAACTCGACGTTAACGTGACGTTAACTCGACGTTAAATTTACGTAACATGACGTTAACTCGACGTTAAAATGACGTAACATGACGTTAACTTTACGTAATATGACGTTAACTTGACGTCAACATGACGTTAACTTTACGTAATATGACGTTAACTTGACGTTAACATGACGTAAACTTTACGTTAACTTGACATTAACATGACGTTAACTTGACGTTAACTTGACGTTAACATGACGTTAACTTTACGTAACATGACGTTAACTTAACGTTAACTTTACGTAACATGACGTTGACGTTAACATGACGTTAACTTGACGTTAGCTTTACGTAACTTTACGTTAACATGACGTTAACTTTACGTTAACATGACGTTAACTTGACATTAACTTGACGTAACATGACGTTAACTTGACGTTAGCTTGACGTAACATCACGTTAACTTGACGTTAGCTTTACGTAACATGACGTTAACTTGACATTAACATGACGTTAACTTGACGTTAACATGACGTTAACTTGACGTTAGCTTTACGTAACATGACAGTAACTTGACGTTAACTTGACGTTAACATGATGTTAACTTGACGTTAGCATGTCGTTAGCATGACGTTAACTTGACGTTAGCTTTACGTAACATGACGTTAACTTGACGTTAACGTGACATTAACTTGACGTTAACATGATGTTAACGTTACGAAACATGAAGTTAACTTGACGTTAACATGACGTTAAGTTTACGTTAACTTGACGTTAGCTTTTTGTTAGATTGACGTAACATCACGTTAACTTGACGTTAGCTTTACGTAACATGACGTTAACTTGACGTTAACATGACGTTAACTTGACGTTAACATGACGTTAACTTTACGTTAGCTTTGTTAAAGAATATAACCCCATGGGCTTGGGTCATAATACCAAACCCGTCTAACAAGCTTTAGGTAACATGACAGTAACTTGATGTTAACTTGACGTTAACATGACGTTAACTTGACGTTAACATGACGTTAGATTGACGTTCACATGACGTTAACTTGACGTTAGCTTTACGTAACATGACGTTAGCTTGACGTTAACGTGGCGTTAACTTGACGTTAACTTGACCAGGGGCGGTACTTAGTGGAACCCAAAGGGGGGTATCCGCCCCACCTGGATTTTACGGAACAAAAAATTTTACACTAAAAAAAAAAATTACAAAAAAATAAGGTTTTTTTTTAGTGTTTGCCCCTGCTCACAATAGAAAATTTATTAAATTTTTACTCCGCCCCGTCTGTATCCGAGTTCAAGTTCCGCCACTGAACTTGACGTTACGTTTACGTAACATGATGTTAACTTAACGTTAACATGACGTTAACTTTACGTAACAATACGTTAACTTGACGTTAGCTTGACGTTAGCTTTGTTAAAGAATATAACCCCGTGGGCTTGGGTCATAATACCAAACCCGTCTAACAAGCTTTAGGTAACATGACAGTAACTTGACGTTAACTTGACGTTAACATGACGTTAACTTGACGTTAACATGACGTTAACTTGACGTTAGCTTTACGTAACATGACGTTAACGTGACGTTAACTTGACGTTACGTTTACGTAACATGACGTTAACTTAACGTTAACATGACGTTAACTTTACGTAACAATATGTTAACTTGACGTTAGCTATAGGTAACATGACGTTAACTTGACGTTAACGTGACGTTAACTTGACGTTAACTTGACGTTAGCCTTACGTAGCATGACGTTAACTTGACGTTAGCTTTACGTTAGCTTTACGTAACATGACGTTAACTTGACGTTGGCTTTAGGAAAATGACGTTAACTTGACATTAGCTTTACGTTATATTGGCATTAACATGACGTTAGCTTTACGAAACATGACGTGAACATGATATTAACATGACGTTAACTTGACGTTAACATGACGTTAACATGACGTTAACATGACGTTAACATAACGTTAACATGAAGTTAACATGACGTTAACTTGACGTTAACTTTACGTAACTTGACTTTAACTTTACGTAACATGACGTTAACTAGACATTAACATGACGTTAACTTGACGTTAAATGACGTTAACTTGACGTAACACTTGAAATTAACTTTACGTAACATGACGTTAATTTGACGTTAGCTTTACGTAACCTGACGTTAACTTGACGTTAGCTTTACGTAACATGACGTTAACATGAAGTTAGCATGACGTTAGCTTGACGTTAGCTTGACGTAACTTGACGTTAACTTGACATTAACATGACGTTAACTTGAAGTTAACTTGACGTTAACTTGACGTTAACATGACGTTAACTCGACGTTTACATGACGTTAACTCGACGTTAACTTAACTTAACATGACGTTAACCTTACATAACATGACGTTAACTTGACGTTAACATGACGTAAACTTGACGTTAACATGAGGTTAACTTGAGTTAACATGACTTTAACTTTACGTAACATGAAGTTAACTTGACGTTAACTTTACGTAACATGACGTTAACTTGACGTTAACATGGCGTTAACTTGATGTTAACTTTACGTAACTTGACGTTAGCTTGACGTTAACGTGACGTTAACTTGACGTTAGGTTTACGTAACATGACGTTAGGTTTACGTAACATGACGTTAGGTTTACGTTAACATGACGTTAACATTACGTAACATGACGTTAGCTTTACGTAACATGACGTTAACTTGGCGTTAGCTTTACGTAACATGACGTTAACTTGACGTTGGTTTTACGTAACATGACGTTCACTTGACGTTCGCTTTACGTTATATTGACGTTAACATGACGTTAGCTTTACGCAGCATGACATTAACTTGACGTTAACATTACGTTAACTTGACGTTAACTTGACGTTAACATGACGTTAGCTTGATGTTAACTTTACGTAACATGATGTTAACTTGGCGTTAACATGACGTTAACTTTACGTAACATGATGTTTACTTGACGTTAACATGACGTTAACTTGACGTTAACATGACGTAAACTTGACATTGACATGACGTTAACTTGACGTAACATGACAGTAACTTGACGTTTACTTTACGTTAACATGACGTTAACTTGACGTCAACATGTCGTTAACTTGACATTCACTTGACGTTAACTTGACATTAACTTGATGTTAACTTGACGTTAACTTGACGTTAGCTTTACGTAACATGACGTTAACTTGACGTTAGGTTTACGTAACTTGACATTAACTTTACGTAACAATACGTTAACTTGACGTTAGCTTTACGTAACATGACGTTAACTTGACGTTAACTTGACGTTAGCTTTACGTAACAGGACGTTAACTTGACGATAACTTTACGTAACATGACGTTAACTGGACGTTAACTTGACGTTAACTTGACGTTGGCTTTACGTAACATGACGTTAACTTGACATTAGCTTTACGTTATATTGGCATTAACTTGATGTTAGCTTTAAGTAACATGACGTTAACCCGATGTTAACATGACGTTAACTTGACGTTAACATGACGTCAACTTTACGTAACTTGACGTTAACTTTACGTAACATGACGTTAACTAGACAATAACATGACGTTAACTTGACGTAACACTTGACGTTAACTTTACGTAACATGACGTTAACTTGACATAACTTGACTTTAACATGACGTTAACTTGACGTAACATGACATTAATTTTACGTTAGCTTTACGTAACCTGACATTAACTTGACCTTAGCTTTACGTAATATGACGTTAACATGACGTCAACTTGATGTTAACATGACGTAACTTGACGTTAACTCGACGTTAACTTTACGTAACTGGACGTTAACATGACTTTAACATGACGTTAACATGACGTTAACATGACGTTAACTTGACGTTAACTCGACGTTAACGTGACGTTAACTCGACGTTAAATTTACGTAACATGACGTTAACTCGACGTTAAAATGACGTAACATGACGTTAACTTTACGTAATATGACGTTAACTTGACGTCAACATGACGTTAACTTTACGTAATATGACGTTAACTTGACGTTAACATGACGTAAACTTTACGTTAACTTGACATTAACATGACGTTAACTTGACGTTAACTTGACGTTAACATGACGTTAACTTTACGTAACATGACGTTAACTTAACGTTAACTTTACGTAACATGACGTTGACGTTAACATGACGTTAACTTGACGTTAGCTTTACGTAACTTTACGTTAACATGACGTTAACTTTACGTTAACATGACGTTAACTTGACATTAACTTGACGTAACATGACGTTAACTTGACGTTAGCTTGACGTAACATCACGTTAACTTGACGTTAGCTTTACGTAACATGACGTTAACTTGACATTAACATGACGTTAACTTGACGTTAACATGACGTTAACTTGACGTTAGCTTTACGTAACATGACAGTAACTTGACGTTAACTTGACGTTAACATGATGTTAACTTGACGTTAGCATGTCGTTAGCATGACGTTAACTTGACGTTAGCTTTACGTAACATGACGTTAACTTGACGTTAACGTGACGTTAACTTGACGTTAACATGATGTTAACGTTACGTAACATGAAGTTAACTTGACGTTAACATGACGTTAAGTTTACGTTAACTTGACGTTAGCTTTTTGTTAGATTGACGTAACATCACGTTAACTTGACGTTAGCTTTACGTAACATGACGTTAACTTGACGTTAACATGACGTTAACTTGACGTTAACATGACGTTAACTTTACGTTAGCTTTGTTAAAGAATATAACCCCATGGGCTTGGGTCATAATACCAAACCCGTCTAACAAGCTTTAGGTAACATGACAGTAACTTGACGTTAACTTGACGTTAACATGACGTTAACTTGACGTTAACATGACGTTAGATTGACGTTCACATGACGTTAACTTGACGTTAGCTTTACGTAACATGACGTTAGCTTGACGTTAACGTGGCGTTAACTTGACGTTAACTTGACCAGGGGCGGTACTTAGTGGAACCCAAAGGGGGGTATCCGCCCCACCTGGATTTTACGGAACAAAAAATTTTACACTAAAAAAAAAAATTACAAAAAAATAAGATTTTTTTTTAGTGTTTGCCCCTGCTCACAATAGAAAATTTATTAAATTTTTACTCCGCCCCGTCTGTATCCGAGTTCAAGTTCCGCCACTGAACTTGACGTTACGTTTACGTAACATGATGTTAACTTAACGTTAACATGACGTTAACTTTACGTAACAATACGTTAACTTGACGTTAGCTTGACGTTAGCTTTGTTAAAGAATATAACCCCGTGGGCTTGGGTCATAATACCAAACCCGTCTAACAAGCTTTAGGTAACATGACAGTAACTTGACGTTAACTTGACGTTAACATGACGTTAACTTGACGTTAACATGACGTTAACTTGACGTTAGCTTTACGTAACATGACGTTAACGTGACGTTAACTTGACGTTACGTTTACGTAACATGACGTTAACTTAACGTTAACATGACGTTAACTTTACGTAACAATATGTTAACTTGATGTTAGCTATAGGTAACATGACGTTAACTTGACGTTAACGTGACGTTAACTTGACGTTAACTTGACGTTAGCTTTACGTAGCATGACGTTAACTTGACGTTAGCTTTACGTTAGCTTTACGTAACATGACGTTAACTTGACGTTGGCTTTAGGAAAATGACGTTAACTTGACATTAGCTTTACGTTATATTGGCATTAACATGACGTTAGCTTTACGAAACATGACGTGAACATGATATTAACATGACGTTAACTTGACGTTAACATGACGTTAACATGACGTTAACATGACGTTAACATAACGTTAACATGAAGTTAACATGACGTTAACTTGACGTTAACTTTACGTAACTTGACTTTAACTTTACGTAACATGACGTTAACTAGACATTAACATGACGTTAACTTGACGTTAAATGACGTTAACTTGACGTAACACTTGAAATTAACTTTACGTAACATGACGTTAATTTGACGTTAGCTTTACGTAACCTGACGTTAACTTGACGTTAGCTTTACGTAACATGACGTTAACATGAAGTTAGCATGACGTTAGCTTGACGTTAGCTTGACGTAACTTGACGTTAACTTGACATTAACATGACGTTAACTTGAAGTTAACTTGACGTTAACTTGACGTTAACATGACGTTAACTCGACGTTTACATGACGTTAACTCGACGTTAACTTAACTTAACATGACGTTAACCTTACATAACATGACGTTAACTTGACGTTAACATGACGTAAACTTGACGTTAACATGAGGTTAACTTGAGTTAACATGACTTTAACTTTACGTAACATGAAGTTAACTTGACGTTAACTTGACGTTAACTTTACGTAACATGACGTTAACTTGACGTTAACATGGCGTTAACTTGATGTTAACTTTACGTAACTTGACGTTAGCTTGACGTTAACGTGACGTTAACTTGACGTTAGGTTTACGTAACATGACGTTAGGTTTACGTAACATGACGTTAGGTTTACGTTAACATGACGTTAGCATTACGTAACATGACGTTAGCTTTACGTAACATGACGTTAACTTGGCGTTAGCTTTACGTAACATGACGTTAACTTGACGTTGGTTTTACGTAACATGACGTTCACTTGACGTTCGCTTTACGTTATATTGACGTTAACATGACGTTAGCTTTACGCAGCATGACATTAACTTGACGTTAACATTACGTTAACTTGACGTTAACTTGACGTTAACATGACGTTAGCTTGATGTTAACTTTACGTAACATGATGTTAACTTGGCGTTAACATGACGTTAACTTTACGTAACATGATGTTTACTTGACGTTAACATGACGTTAACTTGACGTTAACATGACGTAAACTTGACATTGACATGACGTTAACTTGACGTAACATGACAGTAACTTGACGTTTACTTTACGTTAACATGACGTTAACTTGACGTCAACATGTCGTTAACTTGACATTCACTTGACGTTAACTTGACATTAACTTGATGTTAACTTGACGTTAACTTGACGTTAGCTTTACGTAACATGACGTTAACTTGACGTTAGGTTTACGTAACTTGACATTAACTTTACGTAACAATACGTTAACTTGACGTTAGCTTTACGTAACATGACGTTAACTTGACGTTAACTTGACGTTAGCTTTACGTAACAGGACGTTAACTTGACGTTAACTTGACGATAACTTTACGTAACATGACGTTAACTGGACGTTAACTTGACGTTAACTTGACGTTGGCTTTACGTAACATGACGTTAACTTGACATTAGCTTTACGTTATATTGGCATTAACTTGATGTTAGCTTTAAGTAACATGACGTTAACCCGATGTTAACATGACGTTAACTTGACGTTAACATGACGTCAACTTTACGTAACTTGACGTTAACTTTACGTAACATGACGTTAACTAGACAATAACATGACGTTAACTTGACGTAACACTTGACGTTAACTTTACGTAACATGACGTTAACTTGACATAACTTGACGTTAACATGACGTTAACTTGACGTAACATGACATTAATTTTACGTTAGCTTTACGTAACCTGACGTTAACTTGACCTTAGCTTTACGTAATATGACGTTAACATGACGTCAACTTGATGTTAACATGACGTAACTTGACGTTAACTCGACGTTAACTCGACGTTAACTTTACGTAACTGGACATTAACATGACTTTAACATGACGTTAACATGACGTTAACATGACGTTAACTTGACGTTAACTCGACGTTAACGTGACGTTAACTCGACGTTAAATTTACGTAACATGACGTTAACTCGACGTTAAAATGACGTAACATGACGTTAACTTTACGTAATATGACGTTAACTTGACGTCAACATGACGTTAACTTTACGTAATATGACGTTAACTTGACGTTAACATGACGTAAACTTTACGTTAACTTGACATTAACATGACGTTAACTTGACGTTAACTTGACGTTAACATGATGTTAACTTTACGTAACATGACGTTAACTTAACGTTAACTTTACGTAACATGACGTTGACGTTAACATGACGTTAACTTGACGTTAGCTTTACGTAACTTTACGTTAACATGACGTTAACTTTACGTTAACATGACGTTAACTTGACATTAACTTGACGTAACATGACGTTAACTTGACGTTAGCTTGACGTAACATCACGTTAACTTGACGTTAGCTTTACGTAACATGACGTTAACTTGACATTAACATGACGTTAACTTGACGTTAACATGACGTTAACTTGACGTTAGCTTTACGTAACATGACAGTAACTTGACGTTAACTTGACGTTAACATGATGTTAACTTGACGTTAGCATGTCGTTAGCATGACGTTAACTTGACGTTAGCTTTACGTAACATGACGTTAACTTGACGTTAACGTGACGTTAACTTGACGTTAACATGATGTTAACGTTACGTAACATGAAGTTAACTTGACGTTAACATGACGTTAAGTTTACGTTAACTTGACGTTAGCTTTTTGTTAGATTGACGTAACATCACGTTAACTTGACGTTAGCTTTACGTAACATGACGTTAACTTGACGTTAACATGACGTTAACTTGACGTTAACATGACGTTAACTTTACGTTAGCTTTGTTAAAGAATATAACCCCATGGGCTTGGGTCATAATACCAAACCCGTCTAACAAGCTTTAGGTAACATGACAGTAACTTGACGTTAACTTGACGTTAACATGACGTTAGATTGACGTTCACATGACGTTAACTTGACGTTAGCTTTACGTAACATGACGTTAGCTTGACGTTAACGTGGCGTTAACTGTAACATCCCGCGTTTTTCCGTTAAATTTAATTTTAACACCGTCTTTTTCTTTTAAATAATACCTTTCGTTATTTAAATTCGTAGTTTCCGTTGACTAACGTTCATAATAATTCCGTCGTTTAATTATAACATCTCTCGTTAACTTGCGTTTTAAAAATATTCGATCGGTTAAATCCCGCACCCGCTTTGAAACTCGAGGGACCGGAGTTGCCAAATGGGCAAACTAGTTGACTAGGTCAACTAGTCAACCCATTTCATCCATTCCATCATCTCCCTCATCCCTTTTCTCTCCATCTCAAGAACACACACACAAACCCATTCCATTCATTCATCATCTAAATTCAATCTTGGAAGCTCACAACAAATCCGATTACATATTTGGAATCCTCTCTTCATCCTCTACAATTTGATACCAACTTCATCTCGTTTGGGTAACATTTCTAAAACTCTAGATTTCTCTAAATTCGTGTTTTTGATTTGAAATGGTGTTAGTTAGTGTCTATGGCTCGAGTCTAACATGAATATATGTTTGGTTTGCTCGATTTGTTGTTTTTGGAGTAACTAGCATGAACTTGAAATGGGTGTGCTTAATCCTTGATTTTGGATGAGTTAATGTTGTTAGATTGTTAAAGTGCATGTTTTAATTGTGTTACTAGTATCACTAGCTTCGTTTTGATGCGTAGGTTGATTAAGAAAACTTCAAAAACATGAATATTGATTTTGTGATGTTTGACTAGGGTTTGATAGTTCTTGACATGAACTTTTGATGCTTGAATGCCATGGAATGTTAATTGTTAGTGATTAGTTGTAATGTATGCTTAATTACCTTCGAAACGGCATATCATATGTGTGAATTGGATTCCCGAAACTTAAAATGCATATTGATGAACTTGAAGCTTTGAAAATGGAATTTTATTGATCACATGACGAGAATTCGATTATTGTCAATGAGGTTTTTGATTGATGAATTGTGTTTAGTTGCATACTACGTCAAAAGAGCTTTCCAACGATATAAGGTGCGAGTTCTAAGAGTTAGCGGTTTGTAATTTATGCTTGAAAGAGTTTTGATTTGGGACTTGAACAATTGAGACTGACCAGGTACCAGCACACGGCTAATGCCGCGGCGCGGCCAGCTTATGTCGCGGCGCGACATAAGCCGTGGTCAGGTTCTGACCACCATGTCCAAATTACGAAAAATGTTTGGCATACTATGGACCTCCGATTCACATGAAACTTGTTCTAACATGCTCATATATGATTAAAAACCTCAGAAAAATAGTTCGGGACCCGACCCGAATGTGTTGACTTTCGTTGACTTTGACCGACCAAAGTTTGACTTTTTGTCAAACTTAACCAAATGATTATGCAACCTTCCTAACTTGTTTCTGTACTTGTATCTTGCATGAAACTTGACAATTTGATTCACATGCTACATAATCGAGTCGTAACGAGCCATAGGACTAATTGAGCACATTTCACCCGACATTGTGTCGTAACCGGTAAATTGATACAACTTACTTGTTTAGGTCAAGGCTAAGCAACTTTCATGCACACGTTTACTTTGCGAAGTACTTTTATACTCGTGCACTCGAGGTGAGATCATAGTCCCACTTTTACTCTTTTTGAACTTATATTGGGATGAGAAAACATAAACGATTCTTTTGAACTAAGTGAACACAAGAACGGGAAAACAAACATTCTACATACGAGTTTAGAACAAAATCCTCAATTCGATTATCATTAATTACACTTGCCGGGTGTAAGCGAGAACTTATGTTATATGGCCATATGGGTTGACAACCCTCATCCTTGACGGTTCGCTACCGTCTACGGATGAAATATAATTTCGAGAATCAGTGTTTGTTCTAGCACTAAGTGATGGGGTATACAATGGAAGGAATGTTAAGCTTTGATAATTGGGTGCTCGTGAAACAAACTTTTGGAATGTATTACTATTATTTCATTGATGCAAATCTTGTGGTTCACTTGTACTTACTTACTTAAACCTATGATTTCACCAACGTTTTCGTTGACAGATTTCTATGTTTTTCTCAGGTCTTGCACGATATGTGAAACATGCTTCCGCTTACTATTTGATACTTGCATCCGATGTCGAGTATACATGCATTTCATGGAGCGTCTTTTGACTTTAATTTAAACCGTGTCGCCTAGATTTCAATCGTATCTATAACGTTGTAACTTAACTTTTGGTTGAACAATTCTTGTAAACTTTGAAACAATCTTTATTTTGAAATGAAGGCGACATATTTTGGTCAAACGTTATCTTAAAGACTTATAATCAGGTAATGGGACCCACGTAGCCGACGCCGTCACTTGACGATTTGTCGGGGTCGCTACAGGTGGTATCAGAGCCTTGGTTGTAGGGATTTAGAGTTCATTTGTGTTCACCCCGAGTCATAGGGTACATAGGTGAATCTAGACTACAACCGGCATATAGACTGAAGTAGGAATTATTTGACTAATTGTGCATTTATACTCGAACTCTTCTATCATATCTAACTCGTATTCGATCTTGATCTTACGTTGATAAATTTTGTTGGTGCGCCACTTTGACTTTATGAAGTAATGTTAAATGCACATGAGAATCAGGGTAATATAATTTCCGGGATTATATTACGGTGATTCACATGGACGTTCCGACATTATGACATAGAGAATTTAAGGCGAGTCAAGGAAAATTTTCTCTCTATCCTTATTCCATGCCACGGTTAGTATTGTTGAAAATACTAACCAACGATATTCTTGTCTCATGAAGGAACAATGGCTCACCAAGGTCAACACAATACTCCTCTCGAAACTCTAGAACAAGCTCTTCAACGAATGATAACCACCGCCGTGGGTACGACCGTGGCCGATCACTTTTCTAACAACAACAATCATGGAGCCGGTAATTCAATCGAAGGTTGCTCCTACAAGAACTTCATGAAGTACAATCCTCCCACTTTCGATGGAACCGGGGGACCGGTTACTCTCACCCGATGGTTTGAACAAATGGAGACCGTTTTTAACACAAGCGGTTGTCGAGACCAAGATAAGGTCAAGTTTTCCACCCTCACTTTCACCGGTATTGCTCTCTCATGGTGGAACACGTATGTACAATTAGTGGGAAGCGATGAAGCCCACACACTCTCTTGGACCGAATTAAGAGAAAGAATGATCACCGAATACTTCCCGCGCGACGAGACTCGAAGGCTCGAACAGGGTCTAAGGAATTTAAAAACGGCCGGAAATGACCTCAAGGCTTATAATCAACGGTTTACCGAACTAGTCTCGATGTGTCCAATTCTCATGACTCCCGAATCCCTAAGAGTCGAACTTTACATGGATGGCCTCCCTAAGAGCATTCAACACAAGGTAATGACATCTCAACCCACTAACCTACAAGAGACTTTAACAATGGCCCGCCAAGCCTTAGAAACGGTGAATGAAATGGAAGCACCGGCACCAATGGTCGAGAACCACCCGAGTAACAACAAAAGAACATGGGAAGCCTCTCAATCAAGCAACCACAACAATAACAACAACCCCGCCAAGAAGCCTTTTACCTCCAACGACAAGAAAGGCTATACCGGAAAACTGCCTTTTTGTGACGAATGCCACAAGCATCACTTTGAAGGATGTGGCAGGTTTCGCCACCGGCGCCAAGGACCCGTCGCTCGAAAGATGCCCAACGCACACAGAACGGATGCTTGCTTCGAATGTGGCCAACTGGGTCATTTTAGGAATGTGTGCCCAAATAAGAAAATCAACCCCAACGCACGCCGTTGAACCTTCGACATCGACACCAAGGATGCCCGGAACGACGATGGACTAGTAACGGGTACGTTTCTTCACAACAAACCGTATATTTCATACTTGTTCGATTCGATTACCGCTAGACGTTTTATAACCAAGGATTTGACTCATGCTCTTTATATTCCACCTCTTTCCCCCAGATACTACTTAGACGATTTAAGTGACCGACGGAAAAATATTGTGTGCCTATAAATTTTATTGGAGGAAATACGTTAAGACTTTTGACTTGACACATATAGAACTAGGGAGCTCGGAACCTATTCGTTAAAAAAAAAAAAAAAAAAAAAAAAATGTTTCCCCATCATCTTGTATAGATTATTGCGAACTGAGTAATTTTCGGTTGGAAACCGATACCCTCTCCCTCGCATCCATGACCTCATGATTATTTGCACGAATCCCGTATGTTCCAAATCGACCTCCGTTCCGGTTATCATCAATTGGGGGTTAAGTGAGACGATGTCTCCTAAGCCACTTTCCGAACTCGCAACGTTAGTTGTAAATCCCTCTTAGTACCGCTTGATTTATTTAGGGCTCGCCCGTATCCATAAACCTCTTGAACCGCGTATGCAAATTCATATAGACTAATCTGTTATCGTATTTATAGATGACATCTTAACTTATTTAAGTAAAGAAGGAAAACGAACAACATCTTTGTCTTACGCTCGAACTCTTGAGGAAAGAGCAACTCTATACCAAAATCTCCTAGTGTGAACTTTGGTTAAACAAAGTCCAATTTCTAGACCATGTTGTTAGTGGTCAGGGTATTACAATAAATCTCGCAATCGAAGCCACACGTAATCGGGAAACCCTCACAACTCTGACTTGTGTTCGTAAAATCTTAGATCCCTACCGAAAGTTCATTTCCGACTTTTTCTCGTGATGCTCGTCCTTTACCCTCGATAACTCATTAAGTCGGAAATTTAAACCTCTCCGTGCCCGGACCTTAAGCGTGATTTTTCACACCAACATTACTAGCTAAATTCGTATAACGCCAGATGGAACTTAAATATGGAAATATTTCTACTTGAACGCCGAAAGGCATACTCTCTCGACTCAAAATCGACGTAACTGAAATTCGTTATTTTTGCACGAGCGATTGGAATACTTAATTATGGATCCGATCAATCTTCTCATCACCACGTACCACGTTACATAACACTGTTATTTCACTATGACCGTCTGATATTACTGGGACCCAAGATAACACACAATCCAAGGATACTTCCTTTCTCTTTGACTTATCGTCCTCATGCTCCTGATACGGACAACTACTACTCAACCCCTAACTATACAACTATGTGTTCTATCTCGTTTTCCCACCAGGTCTCAACATTTGACCACTAGATGCTCGATATGGCTACCTCAGGATGTGAGCTCATCCTATTCTAAGTTCTCATTCCACTCCTGTCCTTTTGCTTGTACTTTTGTATAAGAAAACCTTTTATATACTTTCTCAATGGAGAGAGAGACTCATCATGTATTACTAGTATTCACCACGAGGGTGAATAGCCCTAAAAAAAAAAAAAAAAAAAAAAAAAAAAAAAAAAAAAAAAAAAAAATATGTTCTCTGTAGCCGGTGTACCATTGCCAACAAACATTTTCAAACCCTAACTAGCTCGTTCAAACATATCTTAGGGAATTTTTTTTTTTTTTTCCAATACGGTGTACCATTGCCAATTACCTCGAATCAATACTCGTATCGCTTCTAGTTTTGCAAGAAACCTTGGGAACCCGCTTAGACATGAGTACCGCGTACCACCAACAAATCGATGAACCGAGCAAACGAACGATTTACATCTTGGAAAGGCATGTTTCGATCTTGCATTGTCGCTTTTAGTTGATCCCTCATACTACGATAGTTACCATTCGTGTACCAACGCCACACTTCCGAAATCCTATATGACCGCAAATGTCATACCCCTATTCGTTGGGCCAACGCATGTGGCAAACAAACACCGAATCTTAACCCGTTCAAGAAACAACAATTGAGATCATTCAAGTCCGAGAAGGGCTCGAGACAACCCATTGTCGCCAGAAGAGTTATACCAAACTTAGAGGAGAACCTCACAAATCCCAGTGTGTAACCGCGTAATATTGAGAACCCGCACCTTGGAAGGGTGTAATCCGTTTCGGGAATCAGGGAAAGTTAAACCCGCGACATGTTAACCCTTTTGAAACCTTGGGGCGTATTGGAACCGCTCCCTACCGTTTAGAACTTCCGACTCAATTAAGTTTCCGTTTACCCTACATTTCGTGTAACAAACTTAGAAACGTGTCCTGCGGAACAGGAACGTGCAATCCTGCTGGATACATCAACTATCGATGACAAACTTCTCTTCATAGGAAAACCAATTGAAACTGGGGATCGTAAAAACCGAACCTTAATGCAACGTAAAACCCTGACTATCCAAATTCATGAGAACCCTCAAGAACGTACTTTCACTTATTCATAGCATTGACAACGTAAAGTCTCGAGTAAGAGATATCGACTACTACTTCCAACTAAATTTCGGGACGAAATTTCTTTTGAGTTGTGGATAATGTAACATCCCGCGTTTTTCCGTTAAATTTAATTTTAACACCGTCTTTTTCTTTTAAATAATACCTTTCGTTATTTAAATTCGTAGTTTCCGTTGACTAACGTTCATAATAATTCCGTCGTTTAATTATAACATCTCTCGTTAACTTGCGTTTTAAAAATATTCGATCGGTTAAATCCCGCACCCGCTTTGAAACTCGAGGGACCGGAGTTGCCAAATGGGCAAACTAGTTGACTAGGTCAACTAGTCAACCCATTTCATCCATTCCATCATCTCCCTCATCCCTTTTCTCTCCATCTCAAGAACACACACACAAACCCATTCCATTCATTCATCATCTAAATTCAATCTTGGAAGCTCACAACAAATCCGATTACATATTTGGAATCCTCTCTTCATCCTCTACAATTTGATACCAACTTCATCTCGTTTGGGTAACATTTCTAAAACTCTAGATTTCTCTAAATTCGTGTTTTTGATTTGAAATGGTGTTAGTTAGTGTCTATGGCTCGAGTCTAACATGAATATATGTTTGGTTTGCTCGATTTGTTGTTTTTGGAGTAACTAGCATGAACTTGAAATGGGTGTGCTTAATCCTTGATTTTGGATGAGTTAATGTTGTTAGATTGTTAAAGTGCATGTTTTAATTGTGTTACTAGTATCACTAGCTTCGTTTTGATGCGTAGGTTGATTAAGAAAACTTCAAAAACATGAATATTGATTTTGTGATGTTTGACTAGGGTTTGATAGTTCTTGACATGAACTTTTGATGCTTGAATGCCATGGAATGTTAATTGTTAGTGATTAGTTGTAATGTATGCTTAATTACCTTCGAAACGGCATATCATATGTGTGAATTGGATTCCCGAAACTTAAAATGCATATTGATGAACTTGAAGCTTTGAAAATGGAATTTTATTGATCACATGACGAGAATTCGATTATTGTCAATGAGGTTTTTGATTGATGAATTGTGTTTAGTTGCATACTACGTCAAAAGAGCTTTCCAACGATATAAGGTGCGAGTTCTAAGAGTTAGCGGTTTGTAATTTATGCTTGAAAGAGTTTTGATTTGGGACTTGAACAATTGAGACTGACCAGGTACCAGCACACGGCTAATGCCGCGGCGCGGCCAGCTTATGTCGCGGCGCGACATAAGCCGTGGTCAGGTTCTGACCACCATGTCCAAATTACGAAAAATGTTTGGCATACTATGGACCTCCGATTCACATGAAACTTGTTCTAACATGCTCATATATGATTAAAAACCTCAGAAAAATAGTTCGGGACCCGACCCGAACGTGTTGATTTTCGTTGACTTTGACCGACCAAAGTTTGACTTTTTGTCAAACTTAACCAAATGATTATGCAACCTTCCTAACTTGTTTCTGTACTTGTATCTTGCATGAAACTTGACAGTTTGATTCACATGCTACATAATCGAGTCGTAACGAGCCATAGGACTAATTGAGCACATTTCACCCGACATTGTGTCGTAACCGGTAAATTGATACAACTTACTTGTTTAGGTCAAGGCTAAGCAACTTTCATGCACACGTTTACTTTGCGAAGTACTTTTATACTCGTGCACTCGAGGTGAGATCATAGTCCCACTTTTACTCTTTTTGAACTTATATTGGGATGAGAAAACATAAACGATTCTTTTGAACTAAGTGAACACAAGAACGGGAAAACAAACATTCTACATACGAGTTTAGAACAAAATCCTCAATTCGATTATCATTAATTACACTTGCCGGGTGTAAGCGAGAACTTATGTTATATGGCCATATGGGTTGACAACCCTCATCCTTGACGGTTCGCTACCGTCTACGGATGAAATATAATTTCGAGAATCAGTGTTTGTTCTAGCACTAAGTGATGGGGTATACAATGGAAGGAATGTTAAGCTTTGATAATTGGGTGCTCGTGAAACAAACTTTTGGAATGTATTACTATTATTTCATTGATGCAAATCTTGTGGTTCACTTGTACTTACTTACTTAAACCTATGATTTCACCAACGTTTTCGTTGACAGATTTCTATGTTTTTCTCAGGTCTTGCACGATATGTGAAACATGCTTCCGCTTACTATTTGATACTTGCATCCGATGTCGAGTATACATGCATTTCATGGAGCGTCTTTTGACTTTACTTTAAACCGTGTCGCCTAGATTTCAATCGTATCTATAACGTTGTAACTTAACTTTTGGTTGAACAATTCTTGTAAACTTTGAAACAATCTTTATTTTGAAATGAAGGCGACATATTTTGGTCAAACGTTATCTTAAAGACTTATAATCAAGTAATGGGACCCACGTAGCCGACGCCGTCACTTGACGATTTGTCGGGGTCGCTACATTAACTTGACGTTAACTTGACCAGGGGCGGTACTTAGTGGAACCCAAAGGGGGGTATCCGCCCCACCTGGATTTTACGGAACAAAAAATTTTACACTAAAAAAAAAATTACAAAAAAATAAGGTTTTTTTTTAGTGTTTGCCTGTAGCGACCCGACCAAATCGTCATTGACGGCGCCGTCTACTTAGGTCCCGTTACGTGGTCATAAGTCTTTAAAACAACGTTTGACCAAAAGATATGTCGCCTTCATTTCAAAATAAGGATTGTTCCCAAAGTTTACAAGAATTGTTCAACCAATAGTTAAGTTACAACGTTATAATACGAATGAAATCTAGGCGACACGGTTTAAAGTAAAGTCAAAAGACGCTCCATGAAATGCACATATACTCGACATCCAAAGCAAGTATCAAATAATGAGCGGAAGCATGTATCATGTATCGTTCAAGGACCTGAGAAAAACATAGAAATCTGTCAACGAAAACGTTGGTGAAATCATAGGTTTAAGTAAGTAAGTACAAGTGAACCACAAGATTTGCATCAAAGAAATAATAGTAATACATTCCAAAAGTTTGTTTCACGAGCACCCAATTATCAATGCTTAACATTCCTTCCATTGTATACCCCATCACTTAGTGCTAGAACAAACACTGATTCTCGAAATTATATTTCATCCGTAGACGGTAGCGAACCGTCAAGGATGAGGGTTGTCAACCCATATGGCCATATAACATAAGTTCTCGCTTACACCCGGCAAGTGTAATTAATGATAATCGAATTGAGGATTTTGTTCTAAACTCGTATGTAGAATGTTTGTTTTCCCGTTCTTGTGTTCACTTAGTTCAAAAGAATCGTTTATGTTTTCTCATCCCAATATAAGTTCAAAAAGAGTAAAAGTGGGACTATGATCTCACCTTGAGTGCACGAGTAGTAAAGTACTTCAACAAGTAAACGTGTGCAAAGAACAATGCTAGTCTTGACCCAAATGAGATGAAGTTGGTACCAAAACGAAGAGGATGAAGAGAGGATCACGAATATGTAATTTATTTTGTTGTAAGCCTCCTAGATCGAATTTAGATGATGATTGAATGAATATGGTTTTGGGTGTGTGTGTTCTTGCTAGAGAGAAAGAGAGAGAGATGAAGATGAAATGAATGGGTGAAAGGGGTTTGACCCTTTGACCTAGTCAAGGGTTTGACCCCTTGTCAAGTTTAGTCCCTCAACTTTCGCTCGGGTGCGGGAATTACCTAAACGAGATAATTTAAAACGCGTATCAACGGGAGATGTTATAAACATATAACGGACTTTATATTAGTATAACGGAAAAATAAATGGAAAAAGGCGGGATGTTACATTACCTACTCCTTAAAAGAAATTTCGTCCCGAAATTTAAGTAGGCGTAGTAGTCGTTGTTTCTTCCTCGAGATCTCGCGTTTCCGAATTCACGAATAGATGAGGATACTTCCTTTGCATTTGATCTTGTCTTTCCCAAGTAAACTCGGGTCCTCTTTTGGCATTCCAACGAACTTTGACAATCGGAATTCGGCTTTGTTTCAATGTCTTGACGGAGGTGTCCACAATTTCAACCGGTTCCTCCACAAAATGAAGTTTGTCATCAATAGTAAGTTCTTCGAGAGGGATGACGATATCGGGTTCGGCAAGACACTTTTTCAAGTTAGATACATGGAAGGTAGGATGAACGGAGTTCAATTGAGGCGGAAGATCTAAACGATAAGCAACGGTTCCAATACGC
Source organism: Rutidosis leptorrhynchoides (assembly GCF_046630445.1). Taxonomy (NCBI): domain Eukaryota; kingdom Viridiplantae; phylum Streptophyta; class Magnoliopsida; order Asterales; family Asteraceae; genus Rutidosis; species Rutidosis leptorrhynchoides. Next base: position 318,626,740 of record NC_092340.1, read on the forward strand.
TCCAAGATTTCGAAAGGACCAATATACCGCGGATTTAGCTTCCCGCGTTTCCCAAAACGGATTACACCCTTCCAAGGTGCGACTTTTAACATTACTCGGTCACCGACTTGAAATTCGAGATCGTTGCGTCGTTTGTCGGTATAGCTCTTTTGACGACTTCGGGCCGTTCTAAGCCTATCTCGGATTTGAACGATTTTCTCGGTGGTTTCGTGAATGAGTTCGGGTCCGGTAATTTGCACGTCGCCTACCTCGGCCCAACAAAGAGGTGAACGACATTTGCGGCCATATAGCGCTTCAAAGGGTGCGGCTTTAATACTCGCGTGATAACTATTGTTGTAAGAGAACTCGGCGAGAGGTAAGTGCTTGTCCCAAGCTTTTCCGAAATCAACCACGCAAGCTCGTAACATGTCCTCTAAGGTTTGAATTGTTCGTTCGCTCTGTCCATCGGTTTGAGGATGATATGCGGTGCTCATGTCTAAACGCGTTCCCAACGCTTCTTGCAATGTACGCCAAAATCTAGAAACGAAACGGCCATCTCGGTCGGAGATAATCGATAAAGGTACACCGTGTCGGGCTACGACCTCCTTAATGTAAAGTTGCGCAAGTTTCTCCATTTTGTCCTTTCTTTCATGGCAAGGAAGTGTGCGGATTTGGTGAGACGGTCAACAATAACCCAAATGGTATCATAACCGCCCGTCGTTTTTGGTAGCTTGGTGATAAAATCCATCGTTATCCTTTCCCACTTCCATTGCGGGATCTCGGGTTGTCGAAGTAGTCCGGACGGTCTTTGGTGTTCGGCTTTGACTTTGGAACATGTCAAACACTTGGAAACATAAGTAGCTACGTCCCTTTTGATGTTCGGCCACCAATATAGTTGTTTAAGGTCGTGGTACATCTTATTGGCACCGGGGTGAATCGAGTATCGTGACTTATGGGCTTCATCTAAAATAAGGCTTCGTAGGTCCCCATAACTAGGCACCCAAATTCTTCCGGCGAAATATCGGAGTCCGGTTTCTTTAACTTCGAATCGAGAGGTGAGGACGTTCAAGTGTTCGAGAGAGATGTTTTCATCCTTGAGAGCCTCATCTTGGGCTACCCGAATTTGGCTATTAAGGTTGGTGTGAATGGTGATGTTTAAAGCTCGGACACGGAGAGGCACCGCCCTTTCTTTTCGACTTAAGGCATCGGCTACTACATTTGCCTTCCCGGGATGGTAACGAAGCTCGCAATCGTAATCGTTTAAGGTTTCAATCCACCTTCGTTGTCTCATGTTTAATTGCTTTTGATCGAAAATGTGTTGAAGACTTTTGTGGTCGGTAAAGATAGTACTCTTGGTTCCATAAAGATAGTGTCTCCACATTTTAAGTGCAAAGACAACGGCTCCGAGTTCGAGATCATGTGTCGTATAGTTTCGTTCATGAATTTTGAGTTGTCGAGAAGCATAAGCAATGACTTTCGTTCGTTGCATCAATACACACCCAAAACCATGTTTTGAGGCATCGCAATATACAACAAAGTCATCATTGCCTTCGGGAAGTGACAAGATAGGAGCGGTGGTTAGCTTCGTTTTCAAGATTTGAAATGCGGATTCATGTTCGGTCGCCCAAATGAATTTCTTTCCCTTGTGAGTCAATGCGGTTAGAGGACGTGCAACCAAAGAGAAATTTTCGATGAATCTACGATAGTACCCGGCGAGACCCAAAAATTGACGAATGTGAGTAGGAGTAGTAGGAGTCTCCCATTTACTAATGGCTTCGATCTTTGTGGTCTCGACTTTAATACCTTGGTCACTTACAACATGACCAAGAAATTGAACTTCCTTTAACCAAAATTCACACTTGGAGAATTTGGCATAGAGTTGTTCTTGTCTTAAAAGTTCAAGCACAAGTCGGAGATGTTGTTCGTGCTCTTCTTCATTTTTAGAATAGATCAATATGTCATCGATGAACACAATAACGAATTTATCGAGATACGGTTTGCACACGCGGTTCATAAGATCCATGAACACCGCCGGTGCGTTAGTGAGACCAAATGGCATGACAAGGAATTCATAACTACCATAACGAGTTCGGAAAGCGGTTTTGGAGACATCTTCCCCCTTAACCCTCAATTGATGATAACCCGAGCGGAGATCGATTTTCGAATATACACAAGACCCTTGTAGTTGATCAAAGAGGTCATCGATGCGAGGAAGAGGATATCGGTTCTTAACCGTCAATTTATTTAGTTCACGATAATCAATGCACATTCGTAGGGATCCGTCTTTCTTTTTAACAAACAAAATCGGAGCGCCCCAAGGTGAATGGCTAGGTTGGATAAAACCACGGTCAAGTAGTTCTTGGATTTGACTTTGCAATTCTTGCATTTCGGATGGAGCAAGTCTATACGGTGCACGTGCTACGGGTGCGGCTCCCGGAATAAGATCGATTTGGAATTCAACCGGTCGATGAGGTGGAAGACCCGGCAATTCGTCGGGAAATACATCGGAAAAGTCACTAACAATTGGCACATCATCGATATGCTTCTCATCGGACTCGACTTTCTTAACGTGGGCAAGGATCGCAAAACAACCCTTACGGAGTAGTTTTCTAACTTTAAGGCACGAAACGAGATTGAGTCTGGTGCAACTCTTATCGCCATAAACAATCAAAGGTTCACCATTCTCGATAGGAATTCGGATTGCGTTAAGATCACAAAGAATGTGAGATTTCGTTTTGACTAACCAATTCATACCGATTATTACATCAAAGCTTCCTAATTCCATGGGTATCAAGTCAATTTCAAATTCCTTACCCAAAATGTTTAACGCACACCCCCGGTAATATGTGTCGGCACTTAATAGTTTCCCGTTAGCCACTTCAATGGTATAAGGGGTATCTAATGGAAGAGGTGGAGTGCTAAAAGAATGAGTCAAAGCCTTGGATACAAAGCATTTATCGGCACCCGAATCGAATAAGCAAGAGACATAAGAATTGTTGAGAAGAAACGTACCCGTGACTAGTTCAGTGTCATCCCGGGCTTCCTCGGTGTTTATGTTGAAAGCTCGGCCGCGCGTATTGGGGTTATCTTTCTTCTTTGGGCATGCATTTCTAAAATGGCCCGTTTGGCCACATTCGTAACAAGTGCCCGTCTTTGGTGCATTGGGCCACTTTCGAGCGACGGGAGTAGCACTTTTACAATCGTTGGCCTTATGACCAACTCCTTGGCACCGGTGGCAAATTAACTTACTACATTCGCCAAAGTGATGTTTGTTGCATTTGTTGCAAAGAGGTAGGTTCCCGGCATAACCTTTCTTGCCGTCGGAGGTGTAAGGCTTCTTAGCAAAGTTGTTGTTGCTTGATTGGGAGGGTTCCCACTTTCTTTTGTTGCCGCCCGATTTATCCTCGGCCTTAGGTGCCGAAACTACGATTTCGTCAACCGTTTCAATTAGTTGGCGAGCCATGTTCATAGCGGCTTGATGAGTAGTGGGTTTGGATGACATCACCCCTTGTTTGATGCTTTTTGGAAGACCGAGCATGTAGAGCTCAATCCTTTGAGATTCGGGGTTAACAAGATTAGGACACATCAAGGATAGTTCGGCGAAGCGTTGATTATAAGCTTTAAGATCGTTTCCGACCGCTTTCAAAGCTCTTAGTTCTTCCTCAAGCTTTCGGGTTTCTTCGCGCGGAAAGTATTCAACAATCATCTTTTCCTTTAGATCGGCCCAAGAGAGGGCATGAGCTTCATCGGTACCCACCGATTGAACATAGGTGTTCCACCATGTTAGAGCAATTCCGGAGAAAGTGTGAGTGGAGTATTTGACCTTGTCTTGGTCCCGACAACCGCTTATGCTAAAGACGGCCTCGGTTTGTTCAAACCAACGAGTAAGCACAACCGGTCCCCCGGTTCCATCATAAGTGTGGGGTTTGCACCCCATGAAAGCTTTGTAGGAGCACCCTTCGCTAGAGTTACCGGCTCCTTGGTTGTTGTTGTTGTTGTTGTGGTTGTTATTATTATTGTTGTTGGATGAGTGACCGGCCATGGCCGCATCTACGGCGGTAGCTATCATCCGTTCGAGAGCTTGTTCGGGAGTTTCATTTCGGCGTACACGACGAGGAGCCATTGTTCCTTCAAGACACAAGAATATCATTGATTAGTATTCTCAATAATACTAACCGTGATATAGAATAAGGATAAAGAGAAGTTTTTTTTTTTTTTTTTTCTTTTTTTTTTTTTTTTTTTTTTTTTTTTTTTTCTCTCGACTCGCCTTAAATTCTTTATGTCATAATGTCGGAACGTTCATACGAGTCACCGTAATATAATCCCGGAAATTATATTACCCTGATTCATATGTGCATTCGACATCATTTCATATAGTCAAGGTGGCGTGTCAATCAAATTAAACAACGTGAGATTAAGATGAACTAAGAGTAGATATGAGTAGAAACGTTCGAGTATAAATGCACAAGTAGTCAAGTAATTCCTACTTCAAGTCTATATGCCGGTTGTAGTCTAGACTCACCAATGTACCCTATGACTCGGGGTTGACACTAATGAACTCTAAATCCCTACAACCAACGCTCTGATACCATCTGTAGCGACCCGACCAAATCGTCATTGACGGCGCCGTCTACTTAGGTCCCGTTACGTGGTCATAAGTCTTTAAAACAACGTTTGACCAAAAGATATGTCGCCTTCATTTCAAAATAAGGATTGTTCCCAAAGTTTACAAGAATTGTTCAACCAATAGTTAAGTTACAACGTTATAATACGAATGAAATCTAGGCGACACGGTTTAAAGTAAAGTCAAAAGACGCTCCATGAAATGCACATATACTCGACATCCAAAGCAAGTATCAAATAATGAGCGGAAGCATGTATCATGTATCGTTCAAGGACCTGAGAAAAACATAGAAATCTGTCAACGAAAACGTTGGTGAAATCATAGGTTTAAGTAAGTAAGTACAAGTGAACCACAAGATTTGCATCAAAGAAATAATAGTAATACATTCCAAAAGTTTGTTTCACGAGCACCCAATTATCAATGCTTAACATTCCTTCCATTGTATACCCCATCACTTAGTGCTAGAACAAACACTGATTCTCGAAATTATATTTCATCCGTAGACGGTAGCGAACCGTCAAGGATGAGGGTTGTCAACCCATATGGCCATATAACATAAGTTCTCGCTTACACCCGGCAAGTGTAATTAATGATAATCGAATTGAGGATTTTGTTCTAAACTCGTATGTAGAATGTTTGTTTTCCCGTTCTTGTGTTCACTTAGTTCAAAAGAATCGTTTATGTTTTCTCATCCCAATATAAGTTCAAAAAGAGTAAAAGTGGGACTATGATCTCACCTTGAGTGCACGAGTAGTAAAGTACTTCAACAAGTAAACGTGTGCAAAGAACAATGCTAGTCTTGACCCAAATGAGATGAAGTTGGTACCAAAACGAAGAGGATGAAGAGAGGATCACGAATATGTAATTTATTTTGTTGTAAGCCTCCTAGATCGAATTTAGATGATGATTGAATGAATATGGTTTTGGGTGTGTGTGTTCTTGCTAGAGAGAAAGAGAGAGAGATGAAGATGAAATGAATGGGTGAAAGGGGTTTGACCCTTTGACCTAGTCAAGGGTTTGACCCCTTGTCAAGTTTAGTCCCTCAACTTTCGCTCGGGTGCGGGAATTACCTAAACGAGATAATTTAAAACGCGTATCAACGGGAGATGTTATAAACATATAACGGACTTTATATTAGTATAACGGAAAAATAAATGGAAAAAGGCGGGATGTTACATTGCCCCTGTTCACAATAGAAAATTTATTAAATTTTTACTCCGCCCCGTCTGTATCCGAGTTCAAGTTCCGCCACTGAACTTGACGTTACGTTTACGTAACATGATGTTAACTTAACGTTAACATGACGTTAACTTTACGTAACAATACGTTAACTTGACGTTAGCTTGACGTAACGTGACGTTAACTTGACGTTAACGTGACGTTAACTTGACGTTAATTTGACGTTAGCTTTACGTAACATGACGTTAACTTGACGTTAGCTTTACGTAACATGACGTTAACTAGACGTCAACTTGACGTTGGCTTTAGGTAACATGACGTTAACTTAACATTAGCTTTACATTATATTGGCATTAACATGACGTTAGCTTTACGAAACATGACGTGAACGTGATATTAACATGACGTTAACTTGACGTTAACTTGACGTTAACATGACGTTAACTTGAAGTTAACATGACGTTAACTTTACGTAACATGACGTTAACTAGACATTAACATGACGTTAACTTGACGTTAAATGACGTTAACTTGACGTAACACTTGTCGTTAAATTTACGTAACATGACGTTAATTTGGACGTTAGCTTTACGTAACCTGACGTTAACTTGACGTTAGCTTTACGTAACATGACGTTAACATGAAGTTAGCATGACGTTAGCTTGACGTTTGCTTGACGTAACTTGACGTTAACTTGACGTTAACATGACGTTAACATGAAGTTAACTTGACGTTAACTTGACGTTAACATGACGTTAACTCGACGTTAACATGACGTTAACTCGACGTTAACTTAACGTAATATGACGTTAACTTGACGTTAACATGACGTTAACTTTACGTAACATGACGTTAACTTGACGTTAACATGACGTAAACTTGACGTTAACATGACGTTAACTTGATGTTAACATGACTTTAACTTTACTTAACATGACGTTAACTTGACGTTAACTTGACGTTAACTTTACGTGACATGACGTTAACATGACGTTAACTTGACGTTAACTTTACGTAACTTGACGTTAGCATGACGTTAACGTGACGTTAACTTGACGTTAGGTTTACGTAACATGACGTTAGGTTTACGTAACATGACGTTAGGTTTACGTTAACATGACGTTAGCATTACGTAACATGACGTTAGCTTTACGTAACATGACGTTAACTTGGCGTTAGCTTTACGTAACATGACGTTAACTTGACGTTGGTTGAACGTAACATGACGTTCACTTGACGTTTGCTTTACGTTATATTGACGTTAACATGACGTTAGCTTTACGTAGCATGACATTAACTTGACGTTAACATTACGTTAACATGACGTTAACTTGATGTTAACTTTACGTAACATGACGTTAACTTGGCGTTAACATGACGTTAACTTTACGTAACATGATGTTTACTTGACGTTAACATGACGTTAACTTGACGTTAACATGACGTAAACTTGACGTTAACATGACGTTAACTTGACGTTAACTTGACGTAACATGACAATAACTTGACGTTTACTTTACGTTAACATGACGTTAACTTGACGTTAGCTTTACGTAACATGACGTTAACTTGACGTTAACTTGACGTTAGGTTTACGTAACATGACGTTAACTTTACGTAACAATACGTTAACTTGACGTTAGCTTTACGTAACATGACGTTAACTTGACGTTAGCTTTACGTAACATGACGTTAACTTGACGTTAACTTTACGTAACATGACGTTAACTGGACGTTAACTTGACGTTAACATGACGTTAACTTGAAGTTGGCTTTACGTAACATGACGTTAACTTGACATTAGCTTTACGTTATATTGGCATTAACAAGATGTTAGCTTTAAGTAACATGACGTGAACGTGATGTTAACATGACGTTAACTTGACGTTAACATGACGTTAACTTGACGTCAACTTTACGTAACTTGACGTTAACTTTACGTAACATGACGTTAACTAGACATTAACATGACGTTAACTTGACGTAACTTTACGTAACATGGCGTTAACATGACGTTAACTTGACATAACTTGACGTTAACATGACGTTAACTTAACGTAACATGACGTTAACATGACGTTAACTTGACGTAACATGACGTTAATTTGACGTTAGCTTTACGTAACCTGACGTTAACTTGACCTTAGCTTTACGTAATATGACGTTAACATGACGTTAGCTTGACGTTAACATGACGTTAACTTGATGTTAGCTTTACGTAACTTGACGTTAACTTGACGTTAACATGGCGTTAACTCGACGTTAACTCGACGTTAACTTTACGTAACATGACGTTAACATGACGTTAACTTTACATAACATGACGTTAACTTGACGTTAACTTGACGTTAACATGACTTTAACTTTACGTAACATGACGTTAACATGACGTTAACTTTACGTAACATGACGTTAACATGACGTTAAATTGACGTTAGCTTTACGTAACTTGACGTTAGCTTGACGTTAACGTGACGTTAACTTGACGTGAGGTTTACGTAACGTGACGTTAGGTTTACGTAACATGACGTTAGGTTTACGTTAACATGACGTTAGCATTACGTAACATGAATTTAGCTTTACGTAACATGACGTTAACTTGACGTTAGCTTTACGTAACATGACGTTAACTTGGCGTTAGCTTTACGTAACAAGACGTTAACTTGACGTTAGCTTGACGTTAACTTGACGTTGGTTGTACGTAACATGACGCTAACTTGACGTTTGGTTTACGTTATATTGACGTTAACATGGCGTTAGCTTTACGTAGCATGACATTAACTTGACGTTAACTTGACGTTAACTTGACGTTAACATGACGTTAACTTTACGTAACATGACGTTAACTTGACATTAACATGACGTTAACTTGACGTTAACATGACGTTAAGTTTACGAAACATGACGTTAACATGACATTAACTTGACGTTAACATGACGTTAACTTTACGTAAGATGACGTTAACTTGACGTTAGCTTTACGTAACATCACGTTAACTTGACATTAGATTTACGTAACATGACATTAACTTGGAGTTAGCTTTACGTTAACATGACGTTAACTTGACGTTAGCTTTACGTAACTTGACGTTAACATGTCGTTAACTTGACGTTAACTTTACGTAACATGACGTTATCTTGAGGTTAACATGACGTTTACTTGACGTTAACTTTACGTAACAAGACGTTAACTTGACGTTAACATGACGTTAACTTGACGTTAACACGACGTTAACTTGACGTTAACACGAAGTTAACTTTACGTGACATGACGTTAACGTTACGTTAACATGACGTTAACATGACGTTTAGCTTTACGTAACATGACGTTTAGCTTTACGTAACATGACGTTTAGCTTGACGTTAACAGGACGTTAACTTGACGTTAACAGGACGTTAGCTTTACGTAACATGACGTTAACTTGACGTTAAATTGACGTGAACTTGACGTTAACTTTACGTAGCATGACGTTAACATGACGTTAGCTTTATGTAACATTACATTAACTTGACGTTAACATGACATTAACTTGACGTTAACATGACGTTTACATGAATTTAACGTGACGTTAACTTGACGTTAACATGACGTTAACTTGACGTTAACTTTACGTAACATGACGTTAACTAGACGTTAACATGACGTTAACTTGACATAACACTTGACGTTAACTTTATGTAACATGACGTTAACTTGACGTTAACATGACGTTGACGTACAAGTTAACATGACGTTAACTTGACGTAACATGACGTTACATAACGTTAGCTTGACGTTAACATGACGTTAACATGACGTTAACTTGACGTTAACTTGACGTTAGCTTTACGTAACTTGACGTTAACTTGACGTTAACATGACGTTAACTTGACGTTAACTTGACGTTAACTCGACGTTAAATTTACGTAACATGACGTTAACTTGACGTTAACATGACGTTAATTGACGTTAACTTTACGTAACATGACGTTAACTTGACGTAAACTTGACGTTAACTTGACGTTAACTTGACGTTAACTTGATGTTAACGTTACGTTAACATGATGTTAACTTTACGTAACATGACGTTAACTTGACGTTAGCTTTACGTAACTTGACGTTAATATGACGTTAACTTGACGTTAACATGACGTTAACTTTACGTAACATGACGTTAACATGACGTTAACTTTACGTTAACATGACGTTAACTTGACATTAACTTGACGTAACATGATGTTAACTTGACGTTAGCTTGACGTTAGATTGACGTAACATCACGTTAACTTGACGTTAGCTTTACGTAACATGACGTTAACTTGACGTTAACATGACGTTAACTTGACGTTTACATGACGTTAACTTGACGTTAGCTTTACGTAACATGACAGTAACTTGACGTTAACTTGACGTTAACATGACGTTAACTTGACGTTAACATGACGTTAACTTGACATTACATGACGTCAATTTAACGTCATGTTAACGTCAAGCTAACGTCATGTTAACGTCAAGTTAACGTCAAGTTAACGTCAAGTTAACGTCATGTTACGTTAAGCTAACGTCAAGTTAACGTCATGTTAACGTCAAGAATACGTCATGTTAACGTCATGTTACGTAAAGCTAACGTCAAGTAAACGTCATGTTACGTAAACCTAACGTCATGTTAACGTCCAGTTAACGTCATGTTAACGTCATGTTACGTAAAGCTAACGTCATGTTAACGTCAAGTTAACGTCAAGTTACATAAAGCTAACGTCAAGTTAACGTCATTATACGTAAAGATAACGTCAAGTTAACGTCATGTTACGTAAAGTTAACGTGACGTCATGCTGAGTCAAGCTGACGTCAAGCTGAGTCAAGCTGCGGTCAAGCTGCGGTCAAGCCGCGGTCAAGCCGGAGTCAAGCGGAGTCAAGCTGACGTCAAGCTGCCGCAAAGCTGCCGCCAAGCTGCGGTCGAGCTGACGTCAAGCTGCGGTCAAGCTGCGGTCGAGCTGATGTCAAGCTGCGGTCAAGCTGCGATCAAGAAGCCTGAGGTCAAGCTGCGGTCAAGATGCGGTCAAGATGACGCAAAGCTGACGCCAAACTGCGTTCAAGCTGCGTTCAAGCTGACGTCAAGCTGCGGTCAAGCTGGCGTCAAGCTGCGGTCAAGCTGCGGTAAAGCTGGCGTCAAGCTGGCGTCAAGCTGCCGCCAAGCTGCCGCCAATTTGACGTCAAGCTGCGAGCAAGCTGACATCAAGCGGCGGTCAAGTTGCGGTCAAGCTGGCGTCAAGCGGCGGTCAAGCTGGCGTCAAGCGGCGGTCAAGCTGGCGTCAAGCGGCGGTCAAGATGACGTCAAGCTGACGCGTAACTTGACGTATGTTGATGTAAGTTTACGTAACTTGGCATAACTTGACGTAAGTTCACGTAGCTTGACGTAACTTGACGTAGCTTGACGTAAGTTTACGTAACTTGACGTAAGTTTAAAATATAATTTTCTAGAGTATGTATACATAAAAAAGAGCTTACAGAGTTAGAAATATTATTTTCTTAAAATATAATTGTCACCCTGCAAACGACATTAAATAATTGATACATATTTGTTAAGTTGCAATGTTTCCTACCATCTATTACATTCATCTGGATAAAAGAAAAAAACTACACATTTTGGATTATATTTTAATACAGGACCACAATTAAATAGTTGAAACACTGGAAAGGAACTTCTCTACGTTTGTGAGCATGAAAGTTGCAAGACTATGTAGCTATTTTAAGCATTAGGCATAAATGGGAAGCATGAAACAACTAACCTACACCTCAACCGAAATGGGTTTGGTTTCCTATACAACACGAACCCAAGTCCCTCCACACATGGGACAACCATGAACCCAGCGGCTGATCCACCACGTTTCCCGCTCATTTTGAGTAGATGTGTTACCGTTCCCACCTTGTTGTGAATTAAAAGCCGAAGTCTGCCGCAAACATCTTATACACTGCATATATAGCATCATACACAGGTTCAATAACTAAGAAACAAAATACTTACTCGCTGATAATGACTCCAATACCAGATTTAGAAGTTTAGTTAATATAAAAATCAAAAGTGCATCTGAAAATACAATAAACAAAGTAAGACCACTTTCATATATGCACATGAAACATTATAGCACAAACAAGAGAAACTACTGTATTTACTTAAGCCTATTCCAAAAATAGTATACTCTGGAAAAAAAAAAAAAAAAAAAGGAGTGTTGCAAAAAAACAACCGTCGGAACGGATTTACTAGTGTACCGTCACAACGGATCTAAAAACGGATAAAAAAATGGTCAAAGAATAAACAACGGTAAAAAGGGTCAACAACCTAAAAAAAGGTCAAGACGAGGTCGAGACGGATGTTGACCAACGTTTACTTTTTTAAATATATTCCAAACATAAATAAATATTTAAAATTAAAAGCAAATATCTTTGTTTAAAGTATTGAACATGTATTGCAAAAAAAGCAATGAATTGGCCTCCTATAATCATACACCATCTAAATCCAATGTCTAATTTTCCACTAGATCGAATAACATAAAACATTCAGCTAAACAAACCAAAGTAAAATCGCGACAACTAGCAAAAAAAAAAAAAAAGAGAGAGAGAGAAAATGATACCTTGTACCAGACTCCTTCGAGACCAGTTTTCCAGACAGCAGTTACCACGTCTCGGCGGGACCCCATTATCCCAAGATACGCTCCCAGCCCCACTGACGTGTTCAACCCAAAAGCTGCATCTCTCTCTGACATCCTTCGTCTTTTTGGCCACAAGCGTTGGGCTTCATGATGAACATCACCACTATCAGCTGAACTGAAACTAGCAGGATCCGTACTTGTGTTCATCCTTGAAGAATCATCAGGACCCAAATCATCTGGGTCAGACCAGGGCCCACCAAATGTGTTCCGTCTATGCCATTCTTCAGCTGGAGGATGCAGTTCTAACTCTCTGAGTAACAAACCGGCTGCATCTGCACCTCTAGGCCGGGGCATATTCTGCATAGAAGGTTCATTGAAGACCGAAGTTCAAGGTTTTACATTAGGTTAAATGATTAATGTGTATATTTCTATGCATTAAGAAGAAAGAGGCAAAATGGGTTACCTGCATATGCGGGCCAAGTGATGCTTCAACAACCTCTGGTAAAACGGTGTAGTTTCCATCTATGTAATGGAGACGAACTTGGATGTTACTGCTCCCTACCTGAGAAATAGGCAACGGGTGGGCCAGACCTGACGTCCGTTTACAAAGATCCATTAGTATAAGAAACAGAACCTTTACCTGCATCACAATAACAGCAGATGAGATATGGAACTACATAAAAATCATTTCAAAGTACTCATGTAAGTTGACTTCAAGCATATCATCATAAAAACTGATTTTGTAATTCATAAGTAACCTATATTTAAAGCAAAATGGTACTTTCCTTTAGTATTCTCAAGTACTTTCCTTTAGTGCTCATTATATAACATAAGCAAATGACATTTGCTATTTTATGTATGACGACAAAAGAAACATGATTGTAGAAAATCATATGACACTGGCCTGATTTGATTTAGCTTTCATTAAGTGCACAAAAGAGCTCATTTATCTTAAATGGAGAACGCCTTTAAAAATTATGAAATGGTCTGACCTCGTCGAATGTGTATCCTTGACCAGCATTTCCAGAACCATATCTAGACCTATTTCCCGGTCCATCTTCAGACCCTTTTGCTCCTGACCCAACTTGACTGACCCGAGAAACAGTCAACTCATCCGATCGACCCAAACTCGAAGGCACTTTTGTAGGACCAGAGCTGATTTCTTCAACCTTTCCAACAGCACCAGGATGAGGTTTATTCACAGCTGAATCAGGGTTCCTTTGAGGAGCCCCTAGAAACCGGGGTAGGTGTATTCGTCGAAAGAAAAAACAAAACAATAAAAGTTGGCATAATCTATGAAGAAAATGGCAGTCCCCGATAAGCCTGACAGCTGGCGTTCCTGGGAAGGTTCCGGTGTTTATACTTATGGGCATAAATGTAGATGGGCCAGTAACTGGGCTGGGAGCAGTAGTAGGCCCATCAGAAGTGCTACTGATCTTTGCAATAGCTCCTTGTACCCATGCTTGAATAGGAGTACTTGTAGTAGAACTTGCAGTACCATTCTGACCACCTGGTAAACAATACCAAGTATTCGTATTAAAGGTGGCAAATTTGACCCATTTACTTATGGATGAGTTAATTTGGACAATGTTGTTTCCCTGGTGAGTCAAACGGGAAAAATTCAGATGAGAAAAAGGGTCAAACGACCGAAAAGGCTCTGAAAGTCTATTTAGTGAATAGAACACCCGAAATAATTATCTTATAAAAACAGAATTTTACTAAAAAAATACTCCCTCCATCCCAAATTAATAGTCCATCTTTCCTTTTTTGGATGTCACAAATTAAGAGTCTACTTTATAATCTATCTTTAAATAGATAAAAATAATGTGATAAAAGTCTTTTATACCCCTACTTTATACATGTAAAACAAAAAGGTAGGTAAAAATCATAGTAAAACTGTAAAGTGAACAAAAAAGTACAGTGTGACAATGACTTTTCTAAAACTGTGTTTTTTGTCTGGGGACTATTAAATTGGGCTTAAGGGAGTAATATTCTTGTAAACATGTTAGGCACTAATTGTTCACAAAACATCAAAAAGAAAATGAACGATATGTGCAGGTTGACCCGCCCATCTCGAACTGGTAACAATTATTTCCTTTTTAAAACTTGTTACCCAACCCGCCCATGTTGCCACCTCGAGTTCGTATATAAGTTAATAACAAAAAACATGTCATATATGTTACAAAAACTGACCCTGTGCAGGTCCAGGGGTGCCAGCACTTTGGGTAGGACTAACCACCATGTTCCGGTTACCACTTGTACCAGCAGTTACAGCATGACTTGCCAGTGTACGACAAAAACTGGCATAACGACGCAAGCGTGTAATGAAATGTGAGGCTAAATCAAGCACAGCATCAACATATGCCTACATATTGATTGCAATAATTAGAAAGAAAAAAAAAAGAAGAAAATGATAAAATTCTTGAAAGAGTTTGGTGCAAACCTGGACGTTTAACACAAGTGCAGGGTCAACAGCCATTGATTCATGGTCAAGACTGTTTAATGTCTCGCCAGATGCTAGCCATGGCTCAACTACTAGAGCTGAAGGATTAATCAAAGCCGATTCTATTCCTTTTCCTAACATATCTAGTAATAGTCTTGCTTGCATATCAAGCACCATTGCTCTTACTTCCTGTGCATTTGTACCTTCTAATAGTCTGCATTTTATCCTGTCTAATCCCTGCAAAAAAAATATATCAACTATCGTGATTCTTAGTCACATATAAAACAGACAACTCACTCAATCAAATGGATAAGTAAATGGGTCGGACTGTTAGGGAGAAACAAAAGGAACTCATAGATATAGTACATCAGTGTAAAACAACAGTCATAAGAGAATGAAAACATACAGGGCCATATTGCTGTCTGTGCTGAGTGGAAGGAAGAGAATGAAAATCCGCGTCCAGAACCGCGATCACATTGTTTAGTGAAACTGGGAAAAAATCATAAGAACAGTGCTATCAGTGCATGTTAACGGCAACCGATTGGTGGTGTTTCATAAGTAAAAATTCCAAAACTTGAACTAAAATGATATAAAACAAAGAAAGTAACTAGTAGAAACAATATTATATAGTGAGCTCCATCCAAAGCACCCAACACAGTTAATCAAGACCCAAAAAATCTAAAATGCAGCTTAATCATCTTAGAAAGATTATCTGATAAATTAAAAGATATTGATACAAGCCACATTCTTACCAATGCCATCCTCAGCAGCACTCTGCGTACAGCCTACAGCATCCCACCAATCAACTCCAACCATAAGACTCCACCAAAACCTATAAGCATGGAACATTCAGAGGAAAAAAAAAAAAAAAAAAAAAAAATTACCATAATAATTACAGTTAAATAGTACTTCTTCCGGAGGCATCTGTTTACGGTTCATATTTACTAAACTTTGTACCAAATAAATATGTCAAGCTTACAATTATTCCATAATGCCCATAACAGATTTTTTGTTTCTGCCTTCTACTACTAATGCAAATTGGAATGCGTATGTGCATAGACTGATAAATCAAACAAACTTATAACATCTTACAAGTCCTATAATGGCAATTATTCTCACACTACATATCCTTAGTTGATTTTTAATAGCTAATAATGTGACCAGTTCTGTAAATACCTTTCTGCAATTGCACGTTCCCATGTTGAGGAGTTCGTTTTCACTTGACTGCTTGAAACAGCAGGAGGAAGAACACGAACTATCTTCAACATAGTGCAATCCCTGATTGTATCATGCCAAACAGTAGCAGAACAGCAACTTGTAGAGGAAAACGCAGGAGAAGCAATTGCAGAAACAACATTGATCTGATAGTTGTCCACAGCTGTAAAACTAGACCCAGAAAAGATGTGGACCCCACCTCGTAAAAAAGCAACAGCAACTTCACCGCCATGAGCAGAATAGACTATACGTGCAAGAGTTCTAACATCACTTGGTAAATCGAATGGGTCAAAAACTACCCGTTTTGCCTTCTCAGTGTCGGAATCGGATGCGTTTAGACCCTCGGAAGCTAAACCTGTGATACCACCTGTTTGGTTGGTTTTGAAATGATCGGTGGCTGGGATGCTTTTGTTGACTTTTGTGACCCATACCGTTTGCATGGGTGGTTGACCACCAAAACTGGATGTGGGATTACCAAATATGGGATGCAGAACAACGGGTTCTAAAGAGGATTCCCAGCGTTGAACTCTCCAACCAGTAATTGAAGGGCCCTCATCTGGGTCATAAGGAGACATGTACTGCCCTACATCAAGAATATGAGAAATTAATAGTTTCATTTGCCAGAATAAGAAACATATATATGTCAAAAGAAAAGAAAACACATAAACTCCATTATGAAGATACATCAAGAAAACTAAAATGGTCAGCTTGGGCAGCAGGTCAGAAGCGTTAGGATTAATGCAGGTAATTTTATTAGAGGGTCAGATCAGGTTGGCCGATAAACACCTTCAATCCATTCTTTAAATGATCTACTATAAATCAGTGATCTATATATGATTACCAAAAATATATTGTTATAGCAATAATATATAGGTATATATTGTATGCATTATAAATACACTCTGGGTGGCGCGACCTTCAACCAATTTGACCCATTGCAATTTTATCTGAATTTTTAGTGGACCAGTGTGGGATCAAAGATAAACCCATATCGACCCATATCAATATATATGTGAAAAATTGTCACCTAGGGTATATATCTTTTGTCTCGACAAATTTTACAATCATCTGAAATCACTCTAATATACGAATTAGACAAGTAAATATGAGTGGCTGTCATCCTTTTCATCGAACTAGGGTTAAAGCAGAGCTATTTTAGTGATTTCAAACAGCAGAGACCTAATGAACCATATTCACATTTTTAAAGGTGTAGTTTTAAAAAGAAGTCTGACAGCAAACCGTGAATTGTACTTGGAACTCTTTACATTGAATAGTAAAAATGCCCAAAAAGGAAATATAGAGATTAAAAAACATTCAGTTCAGTCATTACCTTCAACAATCACAATAGCAATTACAGACCCACCACAAGTCGGGTCAAACGCAACCGCTGTGACACCCGAACCCCAAGTAGTTGTTGCTGCAGACTGAGCCGAAGCTTCAGGACTCACATACGCAGAAAAATTCGAAACAGGAGAACAATGAAGTGCAATCATGTCACTATAATCTTGTTCTGTCTGTTTCTTCCCTTGTTTAGCTTCTAAAAACAAATACTCCTGCCAGCTAAACAAGTACGAGGCCAACGATGCAAACCCGTCCCATACAGGTGGATTAAGTGAAGGCGGGATCCCATTGCTTGTAGTAGTTTTTGGAGTGGCTTGGAATCCATTACCGGGACCCGGGCTAACCTCCCATACAACAACGGTAGACGGGTTTACAATTGGAACTCCGGCTACATGCAAGGCGCCGGAATCTGTAACTATTGCATCGGCCGCCATTATGCCACTAGGTCCAGCTCCTAAAAGACCTTTACTTGTACAAAACCATTTAGATGTGACACTACGGTTTGATGACCATTGAGACCAGTGAAGCTGAATTGATCCAGAAGAGAAGACAGAGCATACACAAAGAAAGTTTGGCCATCCAGCTGAGTATATATAACAGGATATTATCACGTTACATGACTTGTTCAATGTAAGCAGAAACAGAAAAGGTTAAAGAATAAGGGACCCACCTGGAGTTTGAGGTTGTTGTGATAGAAACTTTTCTTCAAATGTTGACTTTGTAGAAGTACTTGATCTTGAGGAAAGCCACCTATACTAAAAAAAAAAAAAAAAATAAAAAAAATAAAAAAAAAAAATAATTGACGCATAACACTTCAAGTAATTAGTTAATAGTATACCCGGCAACTGAGATCCATACTCCCAAATTTGGGTCAAATGGGTCAAGCTTTCGGGTCAATTGGGTCTTCAAAAGAATTAGGGCGGACAATGTAAACCAAACCTTAAAAAAAGGTCTAATGAGTTTTCTCCAACCTATTGGGTCTTACACAAAATATAAAAGCGGGTCAAATGGGTATCAAATCCTAAAGTTCAATAAATAGAGACAGGTCAATCGGGTCTTGTGAATGGGTCAAATGGGTCGAGCATAACAAGTTTCATCCGTCAATCATTTTTGAAAAAATTAATGGTTATATCAATTATTACGTATGTTAATATTTTCTTATATATATAATAAATAATACGTAATAACTAAAACATTATAATAAATGTAAAAAATCAAATGTAAAAGTATATGACCCATTTGGACCTATTTGACCAATTACCCAATTCGACCCAAACCGACCCAACCTGACCCGTTTGACCCATGACCCATTTCAACCCAAAAACCGTTTTGACCAGTTACCCAAACCAACCCAACCTGACCCGTTTGCCAGGTATAGTTTAATATCCAGAAGGCAGCAACAGCATCATACAGGAGACACCCCAGATAGCCACTTTGTAACAACTGCGATATCCTGCCGCCACTCATGAGCCCGCTGCCAACAGCTAGCATCCTGAACCAAGCTATCTGATCCCTGTAGTATCATACAAAATGTCAGTGGCAATGTATTGTATCAGATTCAGATAACCTAGAAAAATTGGCAAGATAACTTATAAATACAGTATATATTTTTTCTAGAGATATGTTTTCAGCAAGAGACAATAAACATGTTTAATAGTTATGATTAAGAGTTTAGAAACAGGTAAACACTACTCAAAATAGCTTACATGTGAAGGTTGTGTCCATATAGTTATCCGCCCATGAAAATTAGCAATTAGCAAGGCACGAGGGCAAGACGAAGGCGACCATTCAATAAACTGAACTGAATCACGTGGAGAATCTGGCATAGTAATTCAATCACGAAAAGTCATGATTAGAATAATTATGTAGCATAAGAAACAGCACAAAGAACCTCTATATATGTTCGTGAACTGTTAAAGATAGCGTATTAATAGTTTAAGATGCATTAGTGTTACATGATTTAAGAAAACCTTATATGGGTTCCTTTGTATGTAAAATGAGGACTTAACCTCGTAACGAGAATCAAAATAATGGTTCCCACCAAACAAGGGAAGAAGCAGTGAATATATAGGTGGCATGAAAAGCATACTGACACTCAAAGATTGCATCACGCACATTGCCAGGTACATACACATACAAATTTGCAGTTGCAATGCAAGTTTATGATAAAGTGGCCATTATATGCAACTAGTAAGAAGTTTCATAAACAATACCTGCTATGACATTAAATACGGTTGACTCGGTAGGTCGTTCAGGGATCACGATATGTATTGGAATCCAAAATGGTGGATTTGCATTAGAACTACAAGAAAGAAAACAAGCCTTAGAAAAAAACGGTTTTAATCATTACAATAATGTGATGTATTAAGACCAACAGAGTTACATATTTATCAAGATCCTACCATAATACCGCCTAACTTGAAGTACTGCGAAGACACTACCATAACACATATGTGAAATTATGCATCAACTTTATAGCAATCTCTTCTTATATAGAAAAACTATATATGGTTAGGAAAACAAATATTTCATTACCTCGGTATACGTGCACAAGTCTCTGATGCACATGCTATGGCATTTAGCTTTCCACACCACGCAACGGCACTGATAGAGACAAAAAAAAAAAAAATTTGTGTTCATTAAAATAATATTACTACTCAAGTTGAATGAATGAAATTCTAAACTGCACAATTAAGCCATGTGTTTTACATCAGCTAACTCATGTGGTTCCATCAACCTAAACTTTCCCCCTCATGATCCAACTAAACTATCACAATTACTCAATTCTACAGATACAATGATCATATCACTGTGCAGGTACAAGTAACATCGAATTAAACATGCTAACTTAATTAAACAAATAACAACCAATTAAGCAAAATGAAACTAGTTTATACATCAATTAGCCACAATAAAAAGCAATAAACAAGCTGAAATACCTAAAATTACGACAGAGTTCAGGAACACTCATTTTATACAACAAATTAGACCTAGGCTGTTTAAGCCTAATGCAAAACACCGTCGCCGGATTAACGTTATCCTCATCCATCGGATCTCCGGCAGTTCCACCACCTTTATCCACCATATCAGTATCGTCTCCAGCACCACCGGAATCAGTAACAACAATAGGACCGTCAGAAGGATCAGTAACAGGTGTAGCAGTGACAGGTGTAGCACCAGATGATGAAAATTCTTCTTCGGAGTCTTTGTTATTATTAACAGGGCCAGAAGAGGCACTCATTTGAAAAAAGGAATAATAGGGCTAAAAAACCCTAATTTATATACGGTAGAAAGATAAAAAGGAAAGATGGAAGTGGGGAGAAAGTCGTAATTGAGGGCGACAGCGATGACTGGGAGATAGAGATTTTATTTTGTTTTTGTCGAGAGATGAGATAGTGGGGTTAGGGTTTCTATTTCTACTATACAAACAAATGGGTTATAAATTACACCAGTACTAACAATATGGGTCACTAAGTACAGAATACTCGCCTCAAAAAATTTACATAGATGAAAAACTAGTAAAAAATTTGTGGGTTTTAGTAATGGGGGATGATTTTCACACACACTTTTTTGATCCTCACACACCAATTTAAAGAAATGGAGTATTATTAGAAGAGTAAAAGGTTAAAATAGGTGTGTGAGGATCAAAAAAGGGTGTGTTAGAATCATCCCCTTTAGTAATGATTTATTTTAGGGTGATGATATATACACAACCAATTTTTACAAATACACAACCAAACATGTTTTACAGTGTTGTACAGTACAACACTGTAAAACATGTTTGGTTGTGTATTTGTAAAATTTGGTTGTGTATATATCACTACCCTTTATTTTATCGACATTCTTAATAATAACTTCGTATAGATTTAATCTAAAAGGGAAGCACTTTTTTCGGGAAGTGGGAAAAGTAAATTTTTTTTATTTTTTTCAGGCATCAAAGATCACATGAAAATATGAAAATTTAAAAAAGACAATTTGTGATGAATGTTATTATTTTAGCGAAAAAACGCTCGAAAAAAAAAATTAAAACATGCATCATGAATAAAATTATTCTTCTAAGTTTTTTTTAAGGGTTTAAAAATTAGGGTTTAGTAATTAGGATTTAGAAATTATGGTTCAAAAATTAGGGTATAGCTATTACGGTTTAGAAAATAGGGTTTAGGGTTTAGAAATTAGGGTTTATATTGAATTTATAACACGAATGGTTTAGAGTTTGGAGTTTATGGCTTTGGGTTTAGAGTTTTGGGTTTTGGGTTTAGGGATTAAACCCAAAATACTAAACCCTAAGCCCTAAACCCTAAACTTTAAATCGAGCTAAATTTTGAAAAACAACTTCACATAAGATGAAAGAAAACAACGTTCCAACAATATTATTAGGAATAACATTACTCATGATGAATGTTATCAATTATTTCTTCGATCGTTTTAGCGCCTAAATAATAATATTCATCATAAAGTGTCTTTTTTAAATGTTCATATTTTCACCTAAACTTGATGAAATGTCCCGTTCTTATTGATTAAAAACGTTCCATATTAATTGATTTCGTTGCGAGGTTTTGACCTCTATATGAGACGTTTTTCAAAGACTGCATTCATTTTTAAACAAACCATAACCTTTATTTCATCAATAAAGGTTTAAAAAGCTTTACGTAGATTATCAAATAATGATAATCTAAAATATCCTGTTTACACACGACCATTACATAATGGTTTACAATACAAATATGTTACAACAAAATAAGTTTCTTGAATGCAGTTTTTACACAATATCATACAAGCATGGACTCCAAATCTTGTCCTTATTTAAGTATGCGACAGCGGAAGCTCTTAATAATCACCTGAGAATAAACATGCTTAAAACGTCAACAAAAATGTTGGTGAGTTATAGGTTTAACCTATATATATCAAATCGTAACAATAGACCACAAGATTTCATATTTCAATACACATCCCATACATAGAGATAAAAATCATTCATATGGTGAACACCTGGTAACCGACAATAACAAGATGCATATATAAGAATATCCCCATCATTCCGGGACACCCTTCGGATATGATATAAATTTCGAAGTACTAAAGCATCCGGTACTTTGGATGGGGTTTGTTAGGCCCAATAGATCTATCTTTAGAATTCGCGTCAATTAGGGTGTCTGTTCCCTAATTCTTAGATTACCAGACTTAATAAAAAGGGGCATATTCGATTTCGATAATTCAACCATAGAATGTAGTTTCACGTACTTGTGTCTATTTTGTAAATCATTTATAAAACCTGCATGTATTCTCATCCCAAAAATATTAGATTTTAAAAGTGGGACTATAACTCACTTTCACAGATTTTTACTTCGTCGGGAAGTAAGACTTGGCCACTGGTTGATTCACGAACCTATAACAATATATACATATATATCAAAGTATGTTCAAAATATATTTACAACACTTTTAATATATTTTGATGTTTTAAGTTTATTAAGTCAGCTGTCCTCGTTAGTAACCTACAACTAGTTGTCCACAATTAGATGTACAGAAATAAATCGATAAATATTATCTTGAATCAATCCACGACCCAGTGTATACGTATCTCAGTATTGATCACAACTCAAACTATATATATTTTGGAATCAACCTCAACCCTGTATAGCTAACTCCAACATTCACATATAGAGTGTCTATGGTTGTTCCGAAATATATATAGATGTGTCGACATGATAGGTCGAAACATTGTATACGTGTCTATGGTATCTCAAGATTACATAATATACAATACAAGTTGATTAAGTTATGGTTGGAATAGATTTGTTACCAATTTTCACGTAGCTAAAATGAGAAAAATTATCCAATCTTGTTTTACCCATAACTTCTTCATTTTAAATCCGTTTTGAGTGAATCAAATTGCTATGGTTTCATATTGAACTCTATTTTATGAATCTAAACAGAAAAGTATAGGTTTATAGTCGGAAAAATAAGTTACAAGTCGTTTTTGTAACGGTAGTCATTTCAGTCGAAAGAACGACGTCTAGATGACCATTTTAGAAAACATACTTCCACTTTGAGTTTAATCATAATTTTTGGATATAGTTTCATGTTCATAATAAAAATCATTTTCTCAGAATAACAACTTTAAAATCAAAGTTTATCATAGTTTTTAATTAACTAACCCAAAACAGCCCGCGGTGTTACTACGACGGCGTAAATCCGGTTTTACGGTGTTTTTCGTGTTTCCAGGTTTTAAATCATTAAGTTAGCATATCATATAGATATAGAACATGTGTTTAGTTGATTTTAAAAGTCAAGTTAGAAGGATTAACTTTTGTTTGCAAACAAGTTTAGAATTAACTAAACTATGTTCTAGTGATTACAAGTTTAAACCTTCGAATAAGATAGATTTATATGTATGAATCGAATGATGTTATGAACATCATTACTACCTTAATTTCCTTGGATAAACCTACTGGAAAAGAGAAAAATGGATCTAGCTTCAATGGATCCTTGGATGGCTCGAAGTTCTTGAAGCAGAATCATGACACGAAAACAAGTTCAAGTAAGATCATCACTTGAAATAAGATTGTTATAGTTATAGAAATTGAACCAAAGTTTGAATATGATTATTACCTTGTATTAGAATGATAACCTACTGTAAGAAACAAAGATTTCTTGAGGTTGGATGATCACCTTACAAGATTGGAAGTGAGCTAGCAAACTTGAAAGTATTCTTGATTTTATGAAACTAGAACTTTTGGAATTTATGAAGAACACTTAGAACTTGAAGATAGAACTTGAGAGAGTTCAATTAGATGAAGAAAATTGAAGAATGAAAGTGTTTGTAGGTGTTTTTGGTCGTTGGTGTATGGATTAGATATAAAGGATATGTAATTTTGTTTTCATGTAAATAAGTCATGAATGATTACTCATATTTTTGTAATCTTATGAGATATTTCATGCTAGTTGCCAAATGATGGTTCCCACATGTGTTAGGTGACTCACATGGGCTGCTAAGAGCTGATCATTGGAGTGTATATACCAATAGTACATACATCTAAAAGCTGTGTATTGTACGAGTACGAATACGGGTGCATACGAGTAGAATTGTTGATGAAACTGAACGAGAATGTAATTGTAAGCATTTTTGTTAAGTAGAAGAATTTTGATAAGTGTATTTAAGTCTTTCAAAAGTGTATAAATACATATTAAAACACTACATGTATATACATTTTAACTGAGTCGTTAAGTCATCGTTAGTCGTTACATGTAAGTGTTGTTTTGAAACCTTTAGGTTAACGATCTTGTTAAATGTTGTTAACCCAATGTTTATAATATCAAAAGAGATTTTAAATTATTATATTATCATGATATTATGATGTACGAATATCTCTTAATATGATATATATACATTAAATGTCGTTACAACGATAAACGTTACATATATGTCTCGTTTCAAAATCATTAAGTTAGTAGTCTTGTTTTTACATATGTAGTTCATTGTTAATATAATTAATGATATGTTTACTTATCATAATATCATGTTAACTATATATATAACCATATATATGTCATCATATAGTTTTTTTACAAGTTTTAACGTTCGTGAATCACCGGTCAACTTGGGTGGTCAATTGTCTATATGAAACCTATTTCAATTAATCAAGTCTTAACAAGTTTGATTGCTTAACATGTTGGAAACATTTAATCATGTAAACATCAATCTCAATTAATATATATAAACATGGAAAAGTTCGGGTCACTACAGTACCTACCCGTTAAATAAATTTCGTCCCGAAATTTTAAGCTGTTGAAGGTGTTGACGAATGTTCTGGAAATAGATGCGGGTATTTCTTCTTCATCTGATCTTCACGCTCCCAGGTGAACTCGGGTCCTCTACGAGCATTCCATCGAACCTTAACAATTGGTATCTTGTTTTGCTTAAGTCTTTTAACCTCACGATCCATTATTTCGACGGGTTCTTCGATGAATTGGAGTTTTTCGTTGATTTGGATTTCATCTAACGGAATAGTGAGATCTTCTTTAGCAAAACATTTCTTCAAATTCGAGACGTGGAAAGTGTTATGTACAGCCGCGAGTTGTTGAGGTAACTCAAGTCGGTAAGCTACTGGTCCGACACGATCAATAATCTTGAATGGTCCAATATACCTTGGATTTAATTTCCCTCGTTTACCAAATCGAACAACGCCTTTCCAAGGTGCAACTTTAAGCATGACCATCTCTCCAATTTCAAATTCTATATCTTTTCTTTTAATGTCAGCGTAGCTCTTTTGTCGACTTTGGGCGGTTTTCAACCGTTGTTGAATTTGGATGATCTTCTCGGTAGTTTCTTGTATAATCTCCGGACCCGTAATCTGTCTATCCCCCACTTCACTCCAACAAATCGGAGACCTGCACTTTCTACCATAAAGTGCTTCAAACGGCGCCATCTCAATGCTTGAATGGTAGCTGTTGTTGTAGGAAAATTCTGCTAACGGTAGATGTCGATCCCAACTGTTTCCGAAATCAATAACACATGCTCGTAGCATGTCTTCAAGCGTTTGTATCGTCCTTTCGCTCTGCCCATCAGTTTGTGGATGATAGGCAGTACTCATGTCTAGACGAGTTCCTAATGCTTGCTGTAATGTCTGCCAGAATCTTGAAATAAATCTGCCATCCCTATCAGAGATAATAGAGATTGGTATTCCATGTCTGGAGACGACTTCCTTCAAATACAGTCGTGCTAACTTCTCCATCTTGTCATCTTCTCTTATTGGTAGGAAGTGTGCTGATTTGGTGAGACGATCAACTATTACCCAAATAGTATCAAAACCACTTGCAGTCCTTGGCAATTTAGTGATGAAATCCATGGTAATGTTTTCCCATTTCCATTCCGGGATTTCGGGTTGTTGAAGTAGACCTGATGGTTTCTGATGCTCAGCTTTGACCTTAGAACACGTCAAACATTCTCCTACGTATTTAGCAACATCGGCTTTCATACCCGGCCACCAAAAATGTTTCTTGAGATCCTTGTACATCTTCCCCGTTCCAGGATGTATTGAGTATCTGGTTTTATGAGCTTCTCTAAGTACCATTTCTCTCATATCTCCAAATTTTGGTACCCAAATCCTTTCAGCCCTATACCGGGTTCCGTCTTCCCGAATATTAAGATGCTTCTCCGATCCTTTGGGTATTTCATCCTTTAAATTTCCCTCTTTTAAAACTCCTTGTTGCGCCTCCTTTATTTGAGTAGTAATGTTATTATGAATCATTATATTCATAGATTTTACTCGAATGGGTTCTCTGTCCTTCCTGCTCAAGGCATCGGCTACCACATTTGCCTTCCCCGGGTGGTAACGAATCTCAAAGTCGTAATCATTCAATAATTCAATCCACCTACGCTGCCTCATATTCAGTTGTTTCTGATTAAATATGTGTTGAAGACTTTTGTGGTCGGTATATATAATACTTTTGACCCCATATAAGTAGTGCCTCCAAGTCTTTAATGCAAAAACAACCGCGCCTAATTCCAAATCATGCGTCGTATAATTTTGTTCGTGAATCTTCAATTGTCTAGACGCATAAGCAATCACCTTCGTTCGTTGCATTAATACACAACCGAGACCTTGCTTTGATGCGTCACAATAAATCACAAAATCATCATTCCCTTCAGGCAATGACAATATAGGTGCCGTAGTTAGCTTTTTCTTCAATAACTGAAACGCTTTCTCTTGTTCATCATTCCATTCAAATTTCTTCCCTTTATGCGTTAATGCAGTCAAGGGTTTTGCTATTCTGGAAAAGTCTTGGATGAACCTTCTGTAGTAACCAGCTAGTCCTAAAAACTGGCGTATGTGTTTCGGAGTTTTCGGGGTTTCCCACTTTTCAACAGTTTCTATCTTTGCCGGATCCACCTTAATACCTTCTTTGTTCACTATGTGACCGAGGAATTGAACTTCTTCCAACCAAAATGCACACTTTGAAAACTTAGCGTACAATTCTTCCTTCCTCAATACTTCTAACACCTTTCTCAAATGTTCACCGTGTTCTTGGTCATTCTTTGAGTAAATAAGTATGTCATCAATGAAAACAATGACAAACTTGTCAAGGTATGGTCCACACACTCGGTTCATAAGGTCCATGAACACAGCTGGTGCATTAGTTAAACCAAACGGCATGACCATAAACTCGTAATGACCGTAACGTGTTCTGAAAGCAGTCTTTGGAATATCATCTTCTTTCACCCGCATTTGATGATACCCGGAACGTAAGTCAATCTTTGAATAAACAGACGAGCCTTGTAGTTGATCAAATAAGTCGTCGATTCTCGGTAGTGGGTAGCGGTTCTTGATGGTAAGTTTGTTCAACTCTCGGTAGTCGATACACAACCTGAATGTACCATCTTTCTTCTTGACAAACAAAACAGGAGCTCCCCACGGTGATGTGCTTGGTCGAATGAAACCACACTCTAAAAGTTCTTGTAATTGGCTTTGCAGTTCTTTCATCTCGCTGGGTGCGAGTCTGTAAGGAGCACGAGCTATTGGTGCAGCTCCTGGTACAAGATCTATTTGAAATTCAACGGATCGATGTGGGGGTAATCCCGGTAATTCTTTCGGAAATACATCGGGAAATTCTTTTGCAATGGGAACATCATTGATGCTCTTTTCTTCAGTTTGTACTTTCTCGACGTGTGCTAGAACAGCATAGCAACCTTTTCTTATTAGTTTTTGTGCCTTCAAATTACTAATAAGATGTAGCTTCGTGTTGCCCTTTTCTCCGTACACCATTAAGGGTTTTCCTTTTTCTCGTATAATGCGAATTGCATTTTTGTAACAAACGATCTCCGCTTTCACTTCTTTCAACCAGTCCATACCGATTATCACATCAAAACTCCCTAACTCTACTGGTATCAAATCAATCTTAAATGTTTCGCTAACCAGTTTAATTTCTCGATTCCGACATATATTATCTGCTGAAATTAATTTACCATTTGCTAATTCGAGTAAAAATTTACTATCCAAAGGCGTCAATGTACAACTTAATTTAGCACAAAAATCTCTACTCATATAGCTTCTATCCGCACCCGAATCAAATAAAACGTAAGCAGATTTATTGTCAATAAGAAACGTACCCGTAACAAGCTCCGGGTCTTCCTGTGCCTCTATCGCATTAATATTGAAAACTCTTCCACGGCCTTGTCCATTCGTGTTCTCCTGGTTCGGGCAATTTCTAATAATGTGGCCTGGTTTTCCACATTTATAACAAACTACATTGGCATAACTTGCTCCGACACTACTTGCTCCGCCATTACTCGTTCCGACACCATTTGTTCCTTTCGTTCTATTAACCCCTGGTCCGTAGACCTCACACTTCGCCGCGCTATGACCATTTCTTTTACACTTGTTGCAAAATTTGGTGCAGAACCCCGAGTGATTCTTTTCACACCTTTGGCATAGTTGCTTCTGATTGTTGTTGTTGTTGCGGTTATTATTGTTGTTGGGATGATTGTTGTAGTTGCTGTTGTTGTTGTTGTTGTTGTTGTTGTTGTTGGGCCGTTTGTTGTAGTTGCGATTGATGTTGCGATTGTTGGGATAATTGTTGCGATTATTGTTGTAATTGCTGTTGTTGTTGTATTGGTGATTCTTATCACCGTTTTCCTCCCACTTTCTTTTCACTTGCTTCACATTGGCCTCTTCAGCAGTCTGTTCTTTAATTCTTTCTTCAATCTGGTTCACTAGTTTGTGAGCCATTCTACATGCCTGTTGTATGGAGGCGGGCTCGTGTGAACTTATATCTTCTTGGATTCTTTCCGGTAATCCTTTCACAAACGCGTCGATCTTCTCTTCCTCATCTTCGAATGCTCCCGGACACAATAGGCACAATTCTGTGAATCGTCTTTCGTACGTGGTAATATCAAATCCTTGGGTTCGTAACCCTCTAAGTTCTGTCTTGAGCTTATTGACCTCGGTTCTGGGACGGTACTTCTCGTTCATCAAGTGCTTGAATGCTGACCACGGTAGTGCGTACGCATCATCTTGTCCCACTTGCTCTAGATAGGTATTCCACCATGTTAACGCAGAACCTGTGAAGGTATGCGTAGTGTACTTCACTTTGTCCTCTTCAGTACACTTACTTATGGCAAACACCGATTCAACCTTCTCGGTCCACCGTTTCAATCCGATCGGTCCTTCGGTTCCATCAAATTCCAAAGGTTTGCAGGCAGTGAATTCTTTGTAGGTGCATCCTACACGATTTCCTGTACTGCTAGATCCAAGGTTATTGTTGGTATGTAGCGCAGCCTGTACTGCGGCTATGTTTGAAGCTAGAAAAGTACGGAATTCCTCTTCATTCATATTCACGGTGTGTCGAGTAGTCGGTGCCATTTCCTTCAAAATAGTTAAATGGAACAAGTTAATCATACAGAATATTAAGAGTAGTTAATAGTATTTCGTAGCATAATGTGAACTCATTTATAAAAGCTTTTTCTTCATATTAGCATTTTATAAGTTTAAATTCGGGTAGTACCTACCCGTTAAGTTCATACTTAGTAGCTAATATACAATTCAACTACTACAATTCTATATGAAAAACTGATTGTAATAATATTTCGCGTTCAAACTTTTATACAATATTTTACAAACTTACAATACCGCTTATTTTACATAAAGCATGAAATATAGCACACAATAACTTTGATACAAGATAGTTGTGAAGACAATTCTAGCTAGTACACAAGTCATTCGGCAAAGGCAATAAAGACACGTAATTCATACGTCCAGAAACAAGTCATGCATTCTGGTTTTACTAGGACTACTTCCCATCCTTGGTCTTGTGCAACATAACCGTTATGGCCGTTGATAAGACAGCGTGTTGTAACGTCATCAAAGGGACGAGGGTTACGTAATGTCCAACAGTCCCGTAATAATCTAAAAACCTCATTTCTTACCCCAATTACCGACTCCGTCACTTGTGGAAACGTTTTGTTTAATAGTTATAGCCCGATGTTCTTGTTCTCACTTTGGTGAGAAGCGAACATTACTAATCCGTAAGCATAACATGCTTCTTTATGTTGCATGTTAGCCGCTTTTTCTAAATCACGAAGTCCAATATTCGGATATATTGAGTCAAAATAATTTCTTAACCCGTTGCGTAAAATAGCATTTGGGTTCCCCGCAATATATGCGTCAAAGTAAACACATCGTAACTTATGGGTTTCCCAATGTGATATCCCCCATCTTTCAAACGAAAGTCTCTTATAAACCAAGACATTCTTGGAACGTTCTTCGAATGTCTTACAAACTGATCTCGCTTTAAATAGTTGTGCCGAAGAATTCTGGCCGACTCTAGACAAGATTTCATCAATCATGTCTCCGGGTAGGTCTCTTAAAATATTGGGTTGTCTATCCATTTTGTGTTTTTAAACTGTAAAATAGACAAGAGTTAGATTCATAAAAAAAATACTTATTAATACAAGCAATTTTTACATATATCATAAAGCATAAGAACACTATATTCCATATATTACACCACACGAATACAACTATCTTATTCCGACTCGCTCGTTTCTTCTTCTTCGGTTTTGGTTCGTTTTGCCAAGTTTCTAGGGATATATGATGTTCCCCTAATACGAGCCGTCGTTGTCCACATTGGTTTAGAAAAACCTGGTGGTTTAGAGGTTCCCGGGTCATTGTTACAACTTAAGGACTTCGGGGGTTGACGATACATATAAAGTTCATCGGGGTTGGAATTAGATTTCTCTATTTTTATGCCCTTTCCCTTATTATTTTCTTTTGCCTTTTTAAATTCAGTTGGGGTAATTTCTATAACATCATCGGAATTCTCGTCGAAATCCGATTCATCGGAGAATTGGTAATCCTCCCAATATTTTGCTTCCTTGGCGGAAACACCATTGACCATAATTAACTTTGGTCGGTTGGTTGAGGATTTTCTTTTACTTAACCGTTTTATGATTTCCCCCACCGGTTCTATTTCTTCATCCGGTTCCGATTCTTCTTCCGGTTCCGATTCTTCTTCTGGTTCCGACTCTTCTTCCGGTTCCTCTTCGGGAACTTGTGAATCAGTCCACAAATCATTCCAATTTACATTTGACTCTTCATTATTATTAGGTGAGTCAATGGGACTTGTTCTAGAGGTAGACATCTATCACATAATATCAAACACGTTAAGAGATTAATATATCACATAATATTCATATGTTAAAAATATATAGTTTCCAACAAAAATGTTAAGCAATCATTTTTAAAGAAAACACGGTCGAAGTCCAGACTCACTAATGCATCCTAACAAACTCGATAAGACACACTAATGCAAATTTTCTGGTTCTCTAAGACCAACGCTCGGATACCAACTGAAATGTCCCGTTCTTATTGATTAAAAACGTTCCATATTAATTGATTTCGTTGCGAGGTTTTGACCTCTATATGAGACGTTTTTCAAAGACTGCATTCATTTTTAAACAAACCATAACCTTTATTTCATCAATAAAGGTTTAAAAAGCTTTACGTAGATTATCAAATAATGATAATCTAAAATATCCTGTTTACACACGACCATTACATAATGGTTTACAATACAAATATGTTACAACAAAATAAGTTTCTTGAATGCAGTTTTTACACAATATCATACAAGCATGGACTCCAAATCTTGTCCTTATTTAAGTATGCGACAGCGGAAGCTCTTAATAATCACCTGAGAATAAACATGCTTAAAACGTCAACAAAAATGTTGGTGAGTTATAGGTTTAACCTATATATATCAAATCGTAACAATAGACCACAAGATTTCATATTTCAATACACATCCCATACATAGAGATAAAAATCATTCATATGGTGAACACCTGGTAACCGACAATAACAAGATGCATATATAAGAATATCCCCATCATTCCGGGACACCCTTCGGATATGATATAAATTTCGAAGTACTAAAGCATCCGGTACTTTGGATGGGGTTTGTTAGGCCCAATAGATCTATCTTTAGAATTCGCGTCAATTAGGGTGTCTGTTCCCTAATTCTTAGATTACCAGACTTAATAAAAAGGGGCATATTCGATTTCGATAATTCAACCATAGAATGTAGTTTCACGTACTTGTGTCTATTTTGTAAATCATTTATAAAACCTGCATGTATTCTCATCCCAAAAATATTAGATTTTAAAAGTGGGACTATAACTCACTTTCACAGATTTTTACTTCGTCGGGAAGTAAGACTTGGCCACTGGTTGATTCACGAACCTATAACAATATATACATATATATCAAAGTATGTTCAAAATATATTTACAACACTTTTAATATATTTTGATGTTTTAAGTTTATTAAGTCAGCTGTCCTCGTTAGTAACCTACAACTAGTTGTCCACAATTAGATGTACAGAAATAAATCGATAAATATTATCTTGAATCAATCCACGACCCAGTGTATACGTATCTCAGTATTGATCACAACTCAAACTATATATATTTTGGAATCAACCTCAACCCTGTATAGCTAACTCCAACATTCACATATAGAGTGTCTATGGTTGTT
This sequence comes from Rutidosis leptorrhynchoides, assembly GCF_046630445.1. Classification (NCBI taxonomy): domain Eukaryota; kingdom Viridiplantae; phylum Streptophyta; class Magnoliopsida; order Asterales; family Asteraceae; genus Rutidosis; species Rutidosis leptorrhynchoides. Next base: position 318,659,684 of record NC_092340.1, read on the forward strand.
TCGAAATATATATAGATGTGTCGACATGATAGGTCGAAACATTGTATACGTGTCTATGGTATCTCAAGATTACATAATATACAATACAAGTTGATTAAGTTATGGTTGGAATAGATTTGTTACCAATTTTCACGTAGCTAAAATGAGAAAAATTATCCAATCTTGTTTTACCCATAACTTCTTCATTTTAAATCCGTTTTGAGTGAATCAAATTGCTATGGTTTCATATTGAACTCTATTTTATGAATCTAAACAGAAAAGTATAGGTTTATAGTCGGAAAAATAAGTTACAAGTCGTTTTTGTAAAGGTAGTCATTTCAGTCGAAAGAACGACGTCTAGATGACCATTTTAGAAAACATACTTCCACTTTGAGTTTAATCATAATTTTTGGATATAGTTTCATGTTCATAATAAAAATCATTTTCTCAGAATAACAACTTTAAAATCAAAGTTTATCATAGTTTTTAATTAACTAACCCAAAACAGCCCGCGGTGTTACTACGACGGCGTAAATCCGGTTTTACGGTGTTTTTCGTGTTTCCAGGTTTTAAATCATTAAGTTAGCATATCATATAGATATAGAACATGTGTTTAGTTGATTTTAAAAGTCAAGTTAGAAGGATTAACTTTTGTTTGCAAACAAGTTTAGAATTAACTAAACTATGTTCTAGTGATTACAAGTTTAAACCTTCGAATAAGATAGATTTATATGTATGAATCGAATGATGTTATGAACATCATTACTACCTTAATTTCCTTGGATAAACCTACTGGAAAATAGAAAAATGGATCTAGCTTCAATGGATCCTTGGATGGCTCGAAGTTCTTGAAGCAGAATCATGACACGAAAACAAGTTCAAGTAAGATCATCACTTGAAATAAGATTGTTATAGTTATAGAAATTGAACCAAAGTTTGAATATGATTATTACCTTGTATTAGAATGATAACCTACTGTAAGAAACAAAGATTTCTTGAGGTTGGATGATCACCTTACAAGATTGGAAGTGAGCTAGCAAACTTGAAAGTATTCTTGATTTTATGAAACTAGAACTTTTGGAATTTATGAAGAACACTTAGAACTTGAAGATAGAACTTGAGAGAGTTCAATTAGATGAAGAAAATTGAAGAATGAAAGTGTTTGTAGGTGTTTTTGGTCGTTGGTGTATGGATTAGATATAAAGGATATGTAATTTTGTTTTCATGTAAATAAGTCATGAATGATTACTCATATTTTTGTAATCTTATGAGATATTTCATGCTAGTTGCCAAATGATGGTTCCCACATGTGTTAGGTGACTCACATGGGCTGCTAAGAGCTGATCATTGGAGTGTATATACCAATAGTACATACATCTAAAAGCTGTGTATTGTACGAGTACGAATACGGGTGCATACGAGTAGAATTGTTGATGAAACTGAACGAGAATGTAATTGTAAGCATTTTTGTTAAGTAGAAGAATTTTGATAAGTGTATTGAAGTCTTTCAAAAGTGTATAAATACATATTAAAACACTACATGTATATACATTTTAACTGAGTCGTTAAGTCATCGTTAGTCGTTACATGTAAGTGTTGTTTTGAAACCTTTAGGTTAACGATCTTGTTAAATGTTGTTAACCCAATGTTTATAATATCAAAAGAGATTTTAAATTATTATATTATCATGATATTATGATGTACGAATATCTCTTAATATGATATATATACATTAAATGTCGTTACAACGATAAACGTTACATATATGTCTCGTTTCAAAATCATTAAGTTAGTAGTCTTGTTTTTACATATGTAGTTCATTGTTAATATAATTAATGATATGTTTACTTATCATAATATCATGTTAACTATATATATAACCATATATATGTCATCATATAGTTTTTTTACAAGTTTTAACGTTCGTGAATCACCGGTCAACTTGGGTGGTCAATTGTCTATATGAAACCTATTTCAATTAATCAAGTCTTAACAAGTTTGATTGCTTAACATGTTGGAAACATTTAATCATGTAAACATCAATCTCAATTAATATATATAAACATGGAAAAGTTCGGGTCACTACACTTGATGTCTAAAAAAATTCGAAAAAACGAAAAAAAATTACTTCCCTCCACTTCCCCCAAAAAAGTGTTTCCCTCTTGATTATGACCTTAATGTCGTATATACGACGTTTTATATGTTTGACTTTAAATTTACAATTATTATATAAATTTTACAATATTTTTGTACACGATATTTAGAAGAAAAAGTCGAAAGTTCACTGCGTTGCCGCTGTTGTTTTTTAATAAAGTTGTTAAAAAAATAGGACCAAACAAGTATGAAGGGGTAAACTGTAAATAAAAAATGGACGAGGACTAAAAGCGGACAAAAGAAAGTAAGAGAGGGTAAAAAGTAAATAAAAAATGGACAAGGACTAAAAGCGGACAAAAGAAAGTAGGAGGGAGTAAATCGTAAACGAAGGGATGTAAATGAAAAATGAATAAAGCCTAAAAGCGTAAAATTGAAAGTTGAGGGACTAAATTGAAAGTTTTCAATTTGAAATTGAAGGTCAATGAATAGTAAACCCGAGTCTACTCACCCAACCCGAAGCTGCCACATGGCACTCGAGCCTGGGCTCGCACCTAAACCTATTTTTTCAATTGATTATATACATAATAACAAATATGTCAATTAAAAGCTTTTATCGCTCCTCTTTACCTTTTATTTTTTGCGCGGAAAAACTAAAAAACTTTTATAAAGCAAAATGAAATCCATCAAAAAATGACATACTTCCACAAACATACAACATAAAGGATCGAGTCAAACTAAACACAAAACAAAACCTAAGCTCGCAACCACATAACAAGAAAGAATAAAGCTAACGATCAACAACCAATACGAGAATAAAGCAAGCAAAAAATGGAAATCAATCTACCCGTTTACGCGAGATTAAAGATCATATATCCCTAGCCAACCAAATGACAACCACCAAAATTATAACAAAAAATAAGCATCCTTAATAAACTAGTCGAAAGTTTTCATCTCTGCACTTTGGACGGGTCTTTTCTTTTTATCCTATTTTAGTCTTTTAGCTATTGATGTGCGTTTATTATACTTATAAAAATGGGACAAAAATGTTTTAATTTACTAACACACAAATGGGCAACGAATCTCAGTCATATGTAGCTAGCTAAAAGTAAGTCTGGTCGATCCACAAGGAGTAATGTGTTTTATTGGATTGAATCACAATTAATCAAACTAAAAGGGGAGAATTTTCTCAATAATGAGAGAGTGGTTTTGAAAAGCATAGATGAGAGAATAACAAATAAACAATGATAACAAACGGTGCTCACTTAATTGATTCTCCTCAACGTGGATTGCATGACAATTAAACCGATTATTTTGTTGAAAAGGTATATAGTCTTATGACTACTGGCCAAATAATCACGCGACTTCAACCAACAAGAATTAATCAACTCTCGTCGATCTTTCCCTGTCAGTCAAACTACACCCGACTAATGATTGTGAGACTCAACCCAGTTCTACTCTCGTAGAACCACAAATCACAACGGGCTATCGTATGCAATTACACAATTGCAAGGTTTCAATACCTACCAATCACACTCGTATACCAATCTCTTAGAAATACTCGCGTGACCGTCTAGATCACAGAGGTGTTGAAGCACAAATCGTATGTTACGGAATAACTCTCGTTAACCGCTCAACAACCCATGTGATTGGAGTAAAGTATCAAAACCTATCAACGATGGGTCTTTGGTTGAACACTCAATCAAAAGTCAAATAATACAATAATATTACATAAATTAGCAAGCCACAATCAAGTGAACACACAAATTATTTAGCCTAACATAATGCAAGAGCAAATCACAATTAAGATGAACATAATGGAAGTCATAAACTTATAATAAGAAAATGAGACCCGAGAAGTACCAATCGCAACCGTGAATCAATCCCACAATATGAATGTTTAACAATGATTAAAAGATGATAAAAATAAGTAAATAGAATGTAACATCCTCAATCGGGCCTAGATGTAAGATTGCTAGATTGCCCTTAAGTTTGTTTTGTGTTATTATATGCTTATATTTTTATTTAATATTTATTATTATTTAATGATGTGGTTAGGACCAGTTTGTGACAAGGGTCACAGAACAGGTTTGTTTATTTAAATTGGACTTCGTTTGGGTTGTCAAATGATGTACGAAAGATATCAGATAACTGGTAAATACCCGTGAGTTACACAGTATGGGATTTAATCCCAAATAATAGACTGATGTCTATCCCCTTCTTGCATTTTCCAGAAAATTCCCAAAACACTCCCGTACCTTCCTTTCACCTACAATCAAACCCTAAATTCTAATCCTTGTTCTTGAGCTCAAATCGTTTACATCTTTGTGTTCCTTGTGATTTACTGATTCTATCAAGGTAAGAATCACAAGTTTTCATGCTTTAATCTTTGAGAAAATTGAGTTTTTGTGTTAGTTTTTATAAAGGGGGTATTTTGGGTCAAAGTGGTTAGATTTGATGTTTTTTGAGTCCAAATTTTGTGGGTTTATGTTTCTTAATGTATAGTGTCTTTGATTTGGTCAGTTTTGAGGTCGTAATCGAGCTCTAGAGCAAGAATTGGTCGATTTTGGGTGAAACCCGTCACTTTGTCTTCAGCTTCTGCAGATGAACATGGTCGGCCGAGTGTCTCCTGACACTCGACCGACTGACTCGACCATCGACCGAGTGTGTATGACCTACGGCCGAGTGTGTTTGCGAGAGACCATCGACCGAGTGACTAGACACTTGGCCGAGTGAGTGTGGACAGTCGACCGACTGTCTCTGACAATCGACCGAGTGTCTTGGGCAGTGAATATTTTACCAAGTGTTGATTTCTAGCCGTTATGCTGCCCGTTTGTATTTTGATGGTCAGGATGTAAATTTTGTTAAACAGAAAATTTTTAGCGGATACTTTTTCTGACAAAAAATTATATTTTGTGTTATTTGATGTTAATGGACAATAACTAACTTGGTTTGCCTTATGTTCAGGTGAAAAAGATAAGGAAGCCGCTCAGTAGTAGATTATCTGAGCTGGTTGCTGATAATTGGTGAGTGGGACTAACTGGAGAATATAGTATATAGAAGCATGTTATATTATGATTGCCATGTTTGTTAGATATACTTATTGTTGTGGTTAGTTAGTTATTGTGATGACTGCATGTTAGTTGATGCTTGTCTGCTGGAGCCCAGTGTGTCCCTATTGTGTGGTAGCCTCGGTAGGAGAGATCAACCTGCGGGTTGGGTTCCTCTGTGGTAGCCTAGACAGCCGTGGTGTATATATATGTGAATGACGCGTCCGTCGCGTGTGGATTATGTATATACATACGGTGGTGGAGGAACTTCTGGTAAGCCCCAGTCTGATCAGCTGGTGGTTAATGATTTGGCTGAGCCGCCAGAGTCTCTGTAGACGGCACTTGGGTGATGTTTGTGTGTTAGACTATGCGACATGATTAGTATAACACTTGTGTATGCTATGGCATGTAGTTAGTCGTACTCACTTAGCTTCGTGCTAATTCCCCTCCATCTCCTCCCTGCAGGTTGATAGCTTTTGTAGATAGTACTTTTTGGGAGAAGACGGGCATGGTGATGTTATGTTTGACAGGATTAACTCTGATGTGATCTTTTATAGTTTAAACCGTGTACTTTTGAAAAAGATTGTAACTACATCTTCTCCGTATAAACATGTATTTTGTAATGACACGTGACACTAGTTGTCTTAGCAATAGTTAATGTTTATTTTGTAATTAATAAATAAATGCTTCCGCCACGTATTTAAAAAAAAAATAGCGGTGTCACAAGTTGGTATCAGAGCTGAGTTTGGCAGCATGTGCTTTGTGATCTACATGTCATGTTCCCAAACTTAGAAGAGTCATGTCAAACATAACATGCTAGGGATGGGTTAAGTGAGTATTAGGACAGGATATGTGTTAGTTGTTAGTACTAACAGAATTTATACTAAGCTTTGGTGTGAGTGTTGTGGTAGTGCAGTAATGGCAGATAACGAAGCTAACGCTACTGGCCCTGCTGCCCCTGGAACTGGTACATTCAGAGCGCCTGACAAAGATGGACATGTGTCTTCAGAAGAAGAAACATCTCAAGAAGTAATAGAACTTTAAAGTCGGTTATTAGAAGCTCAAGAGAAAATCAAAGAATTAGAACAAGAACGGGGGCAATAGAACCCTAATACCACTGCGTTAAACACAACTTTTCCTCCAAATTACCATACTCAAGCCGGTGGCAGTTCCCAATCACAGTTTCCACAAAATATCTATCAAAACTATCAAATGCCATTTCCGTTTAACCAGACTTTTCCTAATCAAATGATGTACCCATTTCAAGTCCCTGAGACAAGAAGGAAGTGTACCTATAAACAGTTTATGGACTGCAAACCCCCTGAGTACAGTGGTCACACAAACCCTACAGCGACGCTCAATTAGCTAAGAGAAGTGGAGAGGGCGTTAGAAGCATGTTTTTGTGAGCCAGAATCCATGGTGTTATTTGCTAGTAGGCTTCTCAAAGGTGAAGCAATGGAATGGTGGGACTCTATCACTGCATATTTACCTAAAGAACAGATCAATCAAATTACCTGGGAACAATTTGCTGCTAAAGTTCGTGAGCAGTATTGTTCTGAGTATGAGATGGAAAGATTGAAAACCGAGTTTCTGAGTATGAAGATGACAGAAAGTATGACGATTGATGAGGTTTTCAGAGATTTCACATCTAAGCTAAGGTTCGTTTAACAGTGGGTACCAACTGAGAAAGATAAGATTCAGCATTTTATGCGGGTGATTAAGCCGGAGTACAGAACCGTTGCGAGATTTGCAACAACCTTGGCGCAGGCTCATGAGATGGCTAAATTTACAGAAGGTGATATAATGGCAGCAAAAAGAGAAAGTTCGAGAAGTGGATCTTTTGGGGGTAAAACAGAAAGTCAATCGGGTGGTCAGTCTGTTCAACAATCAAGTAAGCAATCAGGGTTTTGTGGTAAGAAGTCAGGTGGGTTTAAACAGAAAAGTAATTCTGGTATGAGTGGGTCGGGTTCAACTCAGTCTGGGTGGTGTAATGTTTGCAAGTCGACCCATGTCGGTCCGTGTTCTCCAATGACCAGAAGGTGTTTGAAATGTGGAGTGTTAGGTCATGAATCAACAGCTTGTTCTTTTAAGTCTAATGTTTGTTGGAGTTGCCATCAAGAGGGGCATAGATCAGCAAATTGTCCATCTGCGTCAAGATCCGGTTCTGGGGCAGGGTTAGGGGCGAGGTCAGTTACTTCTGGGGGATCTTCTGCTTCTACTGCCTGGCAGAAGAGAAAGAATCCTCCAACAGCAGAGGCAAGGGCGTTTCAGATGACGGTAGACGCTGCAACCGCTACCGATGATGTCATTACCGGTATATTCTTGGTTAATTCCTTGCCAGCTCGTATGTTATTTGATTCTGGAGCGAATCATTCTTTTATGTCCTTAGGCTTTTGTGATAAGTTGAAGTTGCATGTTAGGATGTTAGATGCGCCTTTGGGGATAGAAGTAGCTGATGGTAAAATGGTTCCATGCACATCATCTGTGTCTGGAATTACCATCGAAATTGACGGCCATTCCTTCCCTTTAACTTGTTTGTTGATGCCTATACCTAGCTTTGATGTAGTCATAGGCATGAATTGGTTAAGAGCTAATAGGGCTAATATTAAGTGTGATAAGAAGATGATTTCTTTCCGTTTGGCCGACGGATCCCGAGTGATAGCTAGGGGAGAGCGCAGTGGATTTAACTTCCCTATGGTTTCCCTAATGAAAGCTCAGAAGGCAATAACGAAAGGGTGTGATTCATTCTTAGCTTACGTGATTGATGTTAAGAAAGAGAAGAAGCAGGTGACCGATATTCCCGTTGTGTCAGAATTTCCAGAAGTATTTCCAGATGATTTACCAGGGTTACCTCCAGTACGTGAAGTAGAGTATAAAATTGATTTGGTTCCAGGTGCTACGCCAGTTGCAAAAGCTCCTTACAGATTAGCTCCATCAGAAATCAGAGAAATGATGTCTCAGATTCAGGAACTGTTAGATAAGGGGTTTATCCGACCAAGTTCTTCACCGTGGGGTGCTCCTGTGTTGTTTGTGAAAAAGAAAGATGGGTCGCTTAGGATGTGTATAGATTACCGCGACTTAAATAAGAGAACAATCGAGAATAAGTATCCGTTACCAAGAATAGATGACTTATTTGATCAGTTACAGGGTGCTTCCTACTTTTCAAAGATTGATTTACGTTCAGGGTATCATCAGGTACGTGTTGCAGAGAGTGATATACCGAAAACAGCGTTCAGAACTAGATATGTTCATTATGAATTTTTAGTTATGCCATTTGGGTTAACAAACGCGCCAGCAGTGTTTATGGATCTCATGAACAGGGTGTGTCGTCAGTATCTTGACAAGTTTGTGATTGTCTTCATAGATGATATCTTGATATATTCGAAAACCGAGAAAGATCATGCTACGCATCTGAGGTTGATGTTAGAACTTTTGAAACAGGAACAATTGTACGCTAAGTTCTCCAAATGTGAATTTTGGTTGCGGGAAGTACAGTTTCTGGGTCATGTGATTTGTGAACAGGGTATTAAAGTAGATCAGTCTAAGATAGAGGCCGTAATGAATTGGAACTCACCGAAAACGCCGACAGAAATTAAGAGTTTTCTGGGTTTAGCAGGTTATTACCGCCAATTTATCAAATACTTCTCTAAAATAGCAGGTCCATTGAATAAGTTAACTAGAAAAGATGTAGCCTTTCGATGGACTGATGAACAAGAAAAGGCTTTTCAGACTCTCAAATAGTTGTTATGTCAAGCGCCGGTTTTAGCTTTACCAGAGGGAACAGAAGATTTTGTGGTCTACTGCGATGCGTCATGTGCAGGTCTGGGTTGTGTTTTGATGCAGAGAAATAAAGTTATAGCGTATACTTCACGACATTTGAAGAATCATGAACAAAACTACCCTACTCACGATTTAGAGTTAACTGCAGTTGTGTTTGCTTTGAAGCTTTGGAGACATTATTTGTATGGTACACATTGTGAAATTTATACAGATCATAAGAGTCTTCAATATATCTTTTCGCAGAAAGAATTAAATATGCGTCAACGTCAATGTTTAGAATTGATTAAAGACTATAATTGTGAGATTAAGTACCATCCGGGTAAAGCAAATGTGGTCACAGATGCTCTGAGTCGCAAGAAAACAGTCGAAAATGTTAGATTTATGAGAATTGAAATAGTTTCAGACTTGATTGATCGATTGAAAACCGTTCAGTTAGTAGCTTTGAATGACGAAAACCTAAAGACTGAACAAATGACCAAAAGAAAATTTGACTTATGCAACGATTCTAGAGGATTAAAGACCTATAAAGACCGAATTTGGGTGCCTATGCTTGGAGATTTGAGAGATATAATCCTTAACGAGGCGCATAAATCGAGATTGACAGTGCATCCAGGTAGTACTAAGATGTACCGAGACTTGAAAACATTGTATTGGTGGCCGACAATGAAGACAGATGTTGCAGGTTTCATTGAGAAATATCATATTTGTGCGCAAGTTAAAGCAGAACATCAGAAACCGTATGGGTCTCTACGACAGTTAGAAATTCCTCAGTGGAAATGGGATCATATAACGATGGATTTTGTAACCAAGTTACCCCGAACCCAGAAAGGACATGACATGATCTGGGTGATAGTGGATCGTTTAACAAAGAGTGCTCACTTTTAGCTACTCGTGAAACCGCTTCGTTGAGTGATTTGGCAGAGTTGTACTTGAAAGAGATCGTTAGTCGACATGGTGTACCGTTGTCAATAGTTTCCGACAGGGATACTAGGTTTGTATCGAACTTCTGGAACAGTTTACAACAGAATCTGGGTACACGTGTGAATCTAAGTATAGCTTATCATCCGTAAACAGACGGTCAGAGTGAACGGACGATTCAAACGTTAGAAGACATGTTGAGAGCGTGTGTCTTAGAATATGGTGGTTCTTGGGATTCGCATCTTCCACTGATAGAGTTTGCTTACAACAATTCATATCATTCAAGTATCGGAATGCCGCCGTATGAAATGTTGTATGGTCGAAAGTGTAGAACTCCGACATGTTGGTTAGAAGCAGGTGAGAAACAATTTGCAGGTCCCGAAATTGTTCAGTTAACCGCAGAAAAGGTCGAAATTGCACGTGAAAAGTTAAAAGCAGCTAGAGATCGACAAAAGATGTATGCAGATCCGCGCAGAAGTCCGGTAATTTTTAATGTAGGTGATCGTGTATACTTGAAGGTATCACCGTGGAAAGGGGTGATCAGATTTGGTAAACGTGGTAAACTAGCACCGAGGTTTATTGGACCATTTCCGATCAAAGAAATTTTGAATGATCAAACTGTTATTTTAGATCTTCCTTCAGAGTTAGCAGGAATTCACAACACGTTCAATGTGTGTTATTTAAGGAAGTGTAATGTAGACGACGAAAGTTTGATTCTTCCGTTGAAGGATTTGAAAGTGGATTTAAGTAAGAAATTAGTAGAAGAGCCGGTTAGAATAGTGGACAAGAAAGTCACCAAGTTAAGAAAGAAACATATTCCTATGGTGTTAGTGGAATGGCGGCACAGTTTAGGTTCCAACCTGACGTGGGAAACCGAGGAGTTAATGAGAGCGCGCTATCCCCATTTGTTTGACCTTGACCAGATTCCGAGGACGGAATCTTCTTAAGGGGGGTAGATTTGTAACATCCTCAATCGGGCCTAGATGTAAGATTGCTAGATTGCCCTTAAGTTTGTTTTGTGTTATTATATGCTTATATTTTTATTTAATATTTATTATTATTTAATGATGTGGTTAGGACCAGTTTGTGACAAGGGTCACAGAACAGGTTTGTTTATTTAAATTGGACTTCGTTTAGGTTGCCAAATGATGTACGAAAGATATCAGATAACTGGTAAATACCCGTGAGTTACACAGTATGGGATTTAATCCCAAATAATAGACTGATGTCTATCCCCTTCTTGCATTTTCCAGAAAATTCCCAAAACACTCCCGTACCTTCCTTTCACCTACAATCAAACCCTAAATTCTAATCCTTGTTCTTGAGCTCAAATCATTTACATCTTTGTGTTCCTTGTGATTTACTGATTCTATCAAGGTAAGAATCACAAGTTTTCATGCTTTAATCTTTGAGAAAATTGAGTTTTTGTGTTAGTTTTTATAAAGGGTGTATTTTGGGTCAAAGTGGTTAGATTTGATGTTGTTTGAGTCCAAATCTTGTGGGTTTATGTTTCTTAATGTATAGTGTCTTTGATTTGGTCAGTTTTGAGGTCGTAATCGAGCTCTAGAGCAAGAATTGGTCGATTTTGGGTGAAACCCGTCACTTTGTCTTCAGCTTCTGTAGATGAACACGGTCGGCCGAGTGTCTCCTGACACTTGACCGACTGACTCGACCATCGACCGAGTGTGTATGACCTACGGCCGAGTGTGTCTGCGAGAGACCATCGACCGAGTGACTAGACACTCGGCCGAGTGAGTGTGGACAGTCGGCCGACTGTCTCTGAAAATCGACCGAGTGTCTTGGGCAGTGAATATTTTACCAAGTGTTGATTTCTAGCCGTTATGCTGCCCGTTTGTATTTTGATGGTCAGGATGTAAATTTTGTTAAACAGGAAATTTTTAGCGGATACTTTTTCTGACAAAAAATTATATACTGTGTTATTTGATGTTAATGGACAATAACTAACTTGGTTTGCCTTATGTTCAGGTGAAAAAGATAAGGAAGCCGCTCAGTAGTAGATTATCTGAGCTGGTTGCTGATAATTGGTGAGTGGGACTAACTGGAGAATATAGTATATAGAAGCATGTTATATTATGATTGTCATGTTTGTTAGATATACTTATTGTTGTGGTTAGTTAGTTATTGTGATGACTGCATGTTAGTTGATGCTTGTCTGCTGGAGCCCAGTGTGTCCCTATTGTGTGGTAGCCTCGGTAGGAGAGATCAACCTGCGGGTTGGGTTCCTCTGTGGTAGCCTAGACAGCCGTGGTGTACATATATGTGAATGACGCGTCCGTCGCGTGTGGATTATGTATATACATACGGTGGTGGAGGAACTTCTGGTAAGCCCCAGTCCGATCAGCTGGTGGTTAATGGTTTGGCCGAGCCGCCAGAGTCTCTGTAGACGGCACTTGGGTGATGTTTGTGTGTTAGACTATGCGACATGATTAGTATAACACTTGTGTATGCTATGGCATGTAGTTAGTCGTACTCACTTAGCTTCGTGCTAATTCCCCTCCATCTCCTCCCTGCAGGTTGATAGCTTTTGTAGATAGTACTTTTTGGGAGAAGACGGGCATGGTGATGTTATGTTTGACAGGATTAACTCTGATGTGATCTTTTACAGTTTAAACCGTGTACTTTTGAAAAAGATTGTAACTACATCTTCTCCGTATAAACATGTATTTTGTAATGACACGTGACACTAGTTGTCTTAGCAATAGTTAATGTTTATTTTGTAATTAATAAATAAATGCTTCCGCCACGTATTTAAAAAAAATAGCGGTGTCACATAGAACCTAAAGATCGCCCAAAGAAGTCTGGAACTCGAAATGGTGGAAAAATGTACAAGTTGTCTTTTCAAATGGCCAAAAAAATTGCTTTAAATAATGCTGAAAACCGTCGTGGACCGCCGGACCAAAAGTGGATCGCCGGTCCAAAGTGGACCTGTTGAAGCTGAAAACTGATGATGGACCGCCGGTCGAGGTAACTTATGTTAATGATCTTGCTAAGTGGACCGCCGGTCCAAAGTGGACCGCCGGTCCAGGTCTGTTCTGTTGGTTCCTTGTAACACCCCGTTTTTCTAAACATGACGCTTGGGGCGTCATACGGAGTCCAAGGATAGGTGTTTAATCTTTAGGACGCGTTTACTTGACCACGTTTGACTTTGGATGTTTTTAAAGGTGGAATTGGGGTGAATCAGGTCGATTGTCGCGTTTTAATAAAGTTTGTCGCGTCCCAGCTCGTCACGAAACGCGACGTAATCGGTTCAAACGCAATACATGAAAGAACACCTGACCTGATCAAAATGTCGCGTTTGGGGTCATCGTACCGCGTCTGGGGCCATCACGGAACGCGACGTGTCGTCGCGAAATGCGATACAAGCGCAGTCCTACTTTTGTTTTGGCGATTTTAAAGGATATTTTGAGGGTGTTTTGGTCTTTTTGCTTATGGACGGTTTGAGGGCCACATATCTGGCCAAAATCTTATCCTCACCTCATTTTCTTCATTTTCTTTCCCTCCCACTCACACACTAAAACCTTGAGAGAGAGTAAAAGGTTTAGAGAGAGAAAGCTCGAATTGAGGAAGAAGAAGAGTGTTTCGGGTCGAGTCACAAGAGTTAAAGTTGTTCTACTCGTCCAAGGCTATGTTGTGGTTGTATTGGTAAGTTCTAACTCCGAGTTTCATTATTTGATTTGATATTCAAAGTTAGGGTTTGAACTTGATTTGTTGAGAAACCTATTTAAACTCATGAAGTGAGTTTACTGCTGCTAGTAATCGGGTTTTATAGTGTCGTTGGTGGATTTTGGGTTGGTTGATGTTTTGGTCAAGTTTAAGGCTTGCAAAATGAGTTAAATCACTAGGTTTAGTGATTATGGAAGTATTGAAACCATTTTGGGTGTATTTGGTTGACTAATTTTGAAATGGGTCAAAATTAGAGTTTATGTGTCAAATTGGGCAAGATAAGTGTTTAACACTTATGTTTTAGGTTAATTGGCGTATTAGGACCATTCTCACCTGTGTTAGTGATTATTGGTTAGTTTGGGCGCGGTTTGTGCTTGGAAGTGCATTTGGGTCGAATTTGCACTAAGTGTCAACTTAGGTTGGTTTGTAAATCCACCCTAATGGTGTTGTTTGTTATGTGATAAATGGAATGGGTGCTTTCCATTGGCGATTGCGGATCTTGGTTTTTGTATCCATCATGATTTCAAGGTGAGTGTCAATATACTATGTGCATATGTATGTATAGGATGGGTGTGGGTTGGGTGAAGTGATCCTCGACTATAGAGCTTACTTCACATATATGTGGATTTGATGGACTTGTGTAATAGGTCCAATTGGCGTAGTTGTGCGTTTTGGTTGACCACCTTTGGCGAGGTGCACACTTTGTGGGTACGTTATCACATGGGCTTGTAATGTGGATTTATATAACCCCCAATGACGAAGGGTTGGTATTGAGTTGCGTTGAGTAGCCCCGATGATGTGGATTCATATAATCCCGGAACCGTGGGTTTTGATTTGGGAGGTGAATCACGTGTGGTGCGGATTCACGATGACGCGTGTAGATTCGGTCATCTTATTGAGGTAGTGGTCACATGTGGTGCGGATTCGCTAGGGCTCGTGTATGTTCGGCGAACCTCGATGTTGTAATGGTATTGAACATAGTAGTCGCGCGTGGTGCGGATTTACTAAGGCTCGTGTAGTTCGGCCAATCTTCATTTGGTATTGGGTTAAGGGGTTTACTGTAACGACCCTGGATTCTCCAACATTTATTTATTAATAATTATTATTATTAATACGTGTGATTAAACGAATGTATGTTATTACATTTACATGTTGCCATGACTGCCCGTACTTGATTCTTTAATGCCCGAAACGTCCTTGTGACACGCGTACATTACACGAATAATATTTTTAGAATATTATTTACATTCATGATTAGTTTTATTAATCATTTTGATTAACTATGGTTATTAGTTAACTACTTGGGCTTTAGTTGGAATAATTTGTGAATTACTTGAACTTGGGCTTGCTAAATGTTGTGGACTCATGGTTATGAACTTATAAGCCCACCCTACACCTTAATGGACTTAATTAGCCCAACACCCAAGTAAGTACTACCTTAGGATTTAACTAGATGAAAAACTTAGTAAAAATCTATTTACCATTTACTTGCACCTCATCCCCATACAAGCACCCTTAATTACCATCCTTTTAGTCAATAAGCATGCAAGTAGTAGTGGGCATCTCCCACCCTCATTGGTGGTGGAAAATCACGGCCACAAGGCATGGGGAGGGAGGTTTTTGGTTTCCAAGTTTGACTACATAAACTCTTGTCCCACTTCACCCTTTCACACTTCAACCTTGCATCTATTTTCTCTCTTTTTCTCTATAGTTCTTGTAAGTATTATGAGCAATTCTCTCTTCTTTCTCCTTGCTAAAACCGAACCACAACACCCCTTTAATCATCATCATTTACTTGTTGTTACTTGTTCTTGTTATTGTTACTTACTTGTAGTTGTTTTGATTACTAGTTCCTTATTGTTACATACAAATTACTAAGAAGCAAACTTTCTAGTTTGATTCTTCATTTATCTTGTGTTAACAAGAACATGCAAGAACAAAACTCCCAAGTTTATGTTCTACCTCTATTGTTTTAAAAGATTGTAAGTTCATGGTTATAAAAATCATACTTGAAGCTCATGTTGTAAACTTTAAAGTTTACTTCCTTAAAGATCGAGACTTAGGTTTGAATCTTTAAAAGTATGAAACCCATGAACTTACTACTTGTGTAATTAGTTATTTCTCCATTTGTTCATGTATTAAAATCGTGATTTTGGTTGTAGATGGTCAAATGTTACAAGTTAACTTTGATCTCATTTTTCTTGAACTAAAGATAAACTTTAAAAGGTTCAAGAACATAAAAATTTACTTAATAACTTTTGGGTCTTGGATCTTCAAGATCAAACTAACCACTTAAGATCTTGATTAGTTAGTTTATTTTCAAGTTTGTAGTACAATATTACTTTTCTAATTCATGCATGTGTTGAATCTATGATCTTGATGCAACTTTTGTTCATCAAACTTCATACAACTCTTATGTGAGTTGTGCTTTATATCATAGACTTACACTAGTGTTATGATGGTTAAATCTTGGTTAATATGATGCAAACACATCAATGAGTTGTACACTTGAAGCTATATGCATCAAGGATGAGAACCATGATGAACATCAAGCACCAAGACCACCGGAACTCACTTTTAACTTCCTGTTTTCTGTTTACAGCCCTCTGTCCTACTGTTTCTGTAACAGACCAGTAGACTTGGGCTACTGAGACCTTTATTTTCAAATAGATCTTTTCGATTAGATAACTTTTCATATAAGACTCGTCTTAATCCGAGTTACGGTTTAGAATCTATGGCCCTCAGAGCGTCACTATGTCCATTTATTTTTCTGTTTTCTGTTTATAGTTTCTGTTTTTCTGGTTTCTGTAACAGACCCTACACCTGGGTTACTGTAACCTTGATTTTCAGATAGCTCAGTTCGTGTAGATAACTTTTCATATAGGACTCGTCTTAATCCGAGTTACGGTTTAGGATTTATGGCCCTCCGATCGTCACTATGTCCTTTTAACGTTGTGCAGAAATTTCTGACCTACTCGCACTTAAAACCGTCGCCACGGTCAAGCGAAGACGAGTTTGCTTCTGTAAATTTTACCACACTTAAAGGACTCGTATACGGAGCCATGGCCACTGGTCTCACCTTATTTAAGTAGGTGTAGAGGCCGTGGTGACTGACCGAACACAGCCCTTGTTTTAAACTACTTTCATGAACGAAACTTACTTTACTCCCTTTGTTTGATGATGAATGATGATGACCCTTAAGACCTTATTTACATGCTTTTAAACCTTTTGGGACGATTTACTGACTTAGTACTATTTGACTTAGGTTGAGGACCTTAAGACCGATTACTTGCACACCTTTTCCGAACCGACTTTACGACTACATTATCATTGTGAGTTATAGCATCCCTTTTTACTTTAACTATTTGGGACTGAGAATACATGCACATTTTATGTTTTACATACTAGGCACGAGTACTTAAAAACTTATATATGTGTGGGTTATACAATGGCACAAACATTCCCTTTAGCTCGGTAACGTTTAATCATTGGTTTTTGAACCGTGAACGCGAATCTTAGATATGGATCCATAGGGTTTGACATCCCCACTCGGGCTAGTCGCGCTAGCATTTAACGAGTGATTAATACTTCGTAATCATACGCACTTTCCAAGTGTACTTTCAGGGGGTATAAACGTTAAGTTAGTTACCAAGTGCCCACGGTTAAGCATATACTTTATCATATTGTTTTGAAACGCTCTTTGTAGCACTGAAATCTCGTGGCCTACCTTACATACTGTTATACTTAAACTATAGCTCACCAACCTTTGTGTTGACGTTTTAAGCATGTTTTTCTGAGGTGCTTGAGGTTAGCTTCCGCTGTGTACTAGTCGTGCTGTAGACACCCGCTGCTTAGAGTTGTCATCGCATGAACTACTTTACCTTGCATTCAAACTTTAGTACTTTTGAATTATGACTTGTAACGACCATTGTGGTCACATACACTTATTATTTGCTTCCACTTAGTGAAACATGCTTTTGGATTGTAAAACATTTGATGTCGGTTATGACATCACCTTTTTATCGTGAATGCAACTTATTTTATTACAGCATATAGTACTTAACCTTGTAATGATCCTGTTGTTGATGATTCGTACACGATGGTTTTGTACGGGGCATCACATTTGGTATCAGAGCCAGGTTGTAGGGAATTAGGTTACATTAGTGAGTCTAAGACCGACCCGAGTAGGATTCACTAATAGGACTAATCTACAACTTGCTAGTTTACTTGTTCCCGCTGAACTTACTGCATGCTGCTGCTTACTGTTATAGCTATATGTCGTATGCCACTACATGATTTCACTACTGCATGCTATTACTTGCTTTCGATTGCATGCTACTTTTGTACGATTTGCTGTTATTGCCGTGCTACTTATTGTTATACATGATTTAAACTGTTGGCCTAATACGTGCTTGCTTTATGACTTACTGACATGGAAAATTTATTTTTCCTTGTTCAGATGTCAGATGTACCACCTGCTAGCGTTTTGGGCAGTTTAGACTCTTCAACTACTCCACCTACCACCGTTGCCGATCCACCGATCCCGACACGCACGAGTGACCCCGGCGCTTCATCTTCCAGGACTAGCAGCCAGCCGCCTGCACTAGTGACTACTTCTGATGGACACGTGGGCCCTAGGAGATTCCAGCTCCGTCTGCTCCCGGACCCTCGGGGTCACAGCCCCGCATCGGTGGGATTGAGATTCCCGCGGAGTTCGGGGAAGGGCCATTTCGTAACCATATGCGCACGCCTTGCCGACGCACTCCCGACGGACGTTTAGTGCTGATTCTGCCAGGCAGACACAGACAGATGTTGGCCACCTTCGGACTGCCAGTTGAGCCACCCGTGTCTCCACCACATGATTTAGACGACGGGTCTTCCATTGATGCTCCATCAGACGACACCTCTTCGGATGACTCCAGTGATGATGAGGACCCTGCTGATATACCTATTCAGGCACCCTCCACCCCGCCAAAGAAGCGGTACCGTCCTGATGGCACAGTCATTCCAGGGGTGAATGGAGGTCGTGCTTTCACTGACGCTTTTGGTCGACGTCGGAGGGTTACTGCCCGTAAGCGGCTCGTGCCGTACCCTGCCGACCCACTCATACGTAAGATACCTCGTTACGTGCTGACTATTTCTGGAGCCGGGACATCTGCACCCCGTTTCGTGCGGTCTACACCACCCGCTCCGCCAGCACCATCCGCTCCACCGGCCCCACCTGCACTACCAGCACCGCCCGCCCCACCAGCTCCCACTGTCGAGGAATTGACAAGGGAGGTGGAGATTCTCCGAGCTCGGGTTACTAAGCTCGAGGAGCAGTTGGCTCAGGTTTTAGACATCCTACACCCACCTTCACCGTAGGACCTTTTGTATTAGATTTCATGATGTAATCTAGTTGTAGTTTCATATTTCACTTATGTATTGTACGAACTTATTCAGATGTATGAAACTTATTATTATTAATGAATGGAAACTTTGTAATGTTACTTTTTGCACAAGTGTTCTACTTACGTTACTGTATGGTGTTTTGTGGTACTTGTATCAACTTGCGTTACTTAATTAACATGTGTTGTGCTGTTTACATGTTGGTTGTTATATACTATATTATTATATATTGAATGTTGGATTTTGACTTGAGTCAAAATGTTTGTATAGAACACCATGGCTAACGGTCGATCCACACCTACTGCTGCTCAAATTAAAGAGATGATCCAAGAACGTGTAGCCGCAGCCCTAGCAGAAAGAAACCTCCAAGCTCCATCGCCACCACCACCGGTTATCCCACCCGTTCGAAATGGGTGTACTTACAAGGAATTTCAGAGCTACAAACCACATAACTTCAGTGGAACCGAGGGACCGGTTGGTCTCACCAGATGGTTCGAGAAACTGGAATCGGTATTCTGAGTGAGCAACTGTTCGGAGGACAACAAGACCAAGTTTGCTTCGTGCACGCTATCTGACGGCGCGCTAACGTGGTGGAACACGTTAGCTCAAGCGAAAGACATTGATGAGGCGTATGCTACGCCATGGGAGGAATTCAAAGCGGCAATGATTGATGAGTATTGTCCGAGAACCGAAATACAAAAGATGGAAATGGAATTCATGCAGTTAAAGGCCGTTAGGAACGACCTTGATGGTTACAACAGGAGATTTTTGGAACTAGCTCTTATGTGTCCGACAATGGTCACCCCGGAATTCAAGCGTATGGAGAGATATTTCTGGGGACTCCCTGTAGTGACCCGAACTTTTCCATGTTTATATATATTAATTGAGATTGATATTTACATGATTAAATGTTTCCAACATGTTAAGCAATCAAACTTGTTAAGACTTGATTAATTGAAATATGTTTCATATATACAATTGACCACCCAAGTTGACCGGCGATTCACGAACGTTAAAACTTGTAAAAACGACATGACGATATATATATGGATATACATATGGTTAACATGAGATTATGATAAGTAAGTATCTCCATAAGTATATTAACAATGAGTTATATACATATAAACAAGACTACTAACTTAAGGATTTCGAAACGAGACATATATGTAACGATTATCGTTGTAACGACATTTAAATGTATATATATCATATTAAGATATATTAATATATCATAATATCATAATAATATAATAATTTAACATCTCATTAGATATAATAAACAATGGGTTAACAACATTAATTGAGATCGTTAACTTAAAGGTTTCAAAACAACACTTACATGTAACGACTAACGATGACTTAACGACTCAGTTAAAATGTATATACATGTAGTGTATTTAGATGTATTAAAATACTTTTGGAAGACTTCAAGACATATATCAAAACACTCATACTTAACGAAAATGGTTACAGTTACTTTCCCATTCTTTTCTTTCATCAAGAATTCTAGTCGTATTCTTACCCGTATTATACACAGCTTCAAAACGTACTTACTATGGGTATATACCAATAGGAACTAGCATGGGATTCCACTCTTGATTATGTCATGTATAACTAATCAATTTTAACTTCTACCATGAGCTAGTCAACTAACTAGAACTCCTTTTAACCCCACTCACCACTCACCAATTACCACTCATCATTCACTCCATTTCACTTCCAATTCTCTTTCTAATTCTCTCTCAACACACACACACTATTATGAACGTATTTTTCTAGTAGTTAATCATCATCTTCATCAAAAATCACTTCAAGAATCAAGATATAATCATCATAGGAAGAACACTTCAAGAACACTTCAAAAATCCCTTCAAGTTTACTAATTTAATTCCAAACTTTCTAATCCATTCCAAGTAATCATCTAAGATCAAGAAACCTTTGTTATATATAGTAGGTTATCTTTCTTATTCAAGGTAATATTCATATTCAAACTTTGATTCAATTTCTATAACTATAAACTATCTTAATTCGAGTAAAAATCTTACTTAAACTTGTTTTTGTGTCATGATCCTACTTCAAGAACTTTCAAGCCATCCAAGATCCTTTGAAGCTAGATCATTTCTTGTCACTTCCAGTAGGTTTACCTACTAAACTTGAGGTAGTAATGATGTTCATAACATCATTCGATTCATATATATAAAACTATCTTATTCGAAGGTTTAAACTCGTAATCACTAGAACATAGTTTAGTTAATTCTAAACTTGTTCGCAAACAAAAGTTAATCCTTCTAACTTGACTTTTAAAATTAACTAAACACATGTTCTATATCTATATGATATGCTAACTTAATGATTTAAAACCTGGAAACACGAAAAACACCGTAAAACCGGATTTACGCCGTCGTAGTAACACCGCGGGCTGTTTTGGGTTAGTTAATTAAAAACTATGATAAACTTTGATTTAAAAGTTGTTATTCTGAGCAAATGATTTTTATTATGAACATGAAACTATATCCAAAAATTATGGTTAAACTCAAAGTGGAAGTATGTTTTCTAAAATGGTCATCTAGACGTCGTTCTTTCGACTGAAATGACTACCTTTACAAAAACGACTTGTAACTTATTTTTCCAACTATAAACCTATACTTTTTCTGTTTAGATTCATAAAATAGAGTTCAATATGAAACCATAGCAATTTGATTCACTCAAAACGGATTTAAAATGAAGAAGTTATGGGTAAAACAAGATTGGATAATTTTTCTCATTTTAGCTACGTGAAAATTGGTAACAAATCTATTCCAACCATAACTTAATCAACTTGTATTGTATATTATGTAATCTTGAGATACCATAGACACGTATACAATGTTTCGACCTATCATTTCGACATATCTATATATATTTCGGAACAACCATAGACACTCTATATGTGAATGTTGGAGTTAGCTATACAGGGTTGAGGTTGATTCCAAAATATGTATAGTTTGAGTTGTGATCAATACTAAGATACGTATACACTGGGTCGTGGATTGATTCAAGATAATATTTATCGATTTATTTCTGTATATCTAACTGTGGACAACTAGTTGTAGGTTACTAACGAGGACAGCTGACTTAATAAACTTAAAACATCAAAATATATTAAAAGTGTTGTAAATATATTTTGAACATACTTTGATATATATGTATATATTGTTATAGGTTCGTGAATCAACCAGTGGTCAAGTCTTACTTCCCGATGAAGTAAAAATCTGTGAAAGTGAGTTATAGTCCCACTTTTAAAATCTAATATTTTTGGGATGAGAATACATGCAGGTTTTATAAATGATTTACAAAATAGACACAAGTACGTGAAACTACATTCTATGGTTGAATTATCGAAATCGAATATGCCCCTTTTTATTAAGTCTGGTAATCTAAGAATTAGGGAACAGACACCCTAATTGACGCGAATCCTAAAGATAGATCTATTGGGCCTAACAAACCCCATCCAAAGTACCGGATGCTTTAGTACTTCGAAATTTATATCATATCCGAAGGGTGTCCCGGAATGATGGGGATATTCTTAAATATGCATCTTGTTAATGTCGGTTACCAGGTGTTCACCATATGAATGATTTTTATCTCTATGTATGGGATGTGTATTAAAATATGAGATCTTGTGGTCTATTATTATGATTTGATATATATAGGTTAAACCTATAACTCACCAACATTTTTGTTGACGTTTTAAGCATGTTTATTCTCAGGTGATTATTAAGAGCTTCCGCTGTCGCATACTTAAATAAGGACGAGATTTGGAGTCCATGCTTGTATGATATTGTGTAAAAACTGCATTCAAGAAACTTATTTTGTTGTAACATATTTGTATTGTAAACCATTATGTAATGATCGTGTGTAAACAGGATATTTTAGATTATCATTATTTGATAATCTACGTAAAGCTTTTTAAAACCTTTATCTATGAAATAAAGGTTATGGTTTGTTTTAAAAAAAGAATGCAGTCTTTGAAAAACGTCTCATGTAGAGGTCAAAACCTCGTAACGAAATCAATTAATATGGAACGTTTTTAATCAATAAGAACGGGACATTTCACTCCCTAAGTCCATCAAAGGAAACGTCACATCGTCCAAACCACTGAATGTTTCCGAAGCAATGCACATGGCGCATACCCTCATGAATCAGATTCTTATTGATGAGCCAGAGAAGGCTAAGTTTGAAGCTGGTAGTAGCGAAAAGCGAAAGTGGGATAATAACAACCACCACAATAACAGGGGGAGAACCTATGACCAGACCCCCGCTAAGAGGCACAACAACGGTGGAAACCCCAACCCCAACAACAACACCAACTCCAACCCGAACTACAAGGGAACCTTACCACAATGCAAGAGGTGTTACAAATACCACACTGGGTATTGTAATGTGGTTTGTGAGAAGTGCCAACGGTCTGGACATATAGGCAAGGATTGCAAGGTCACAACTTTGAATGCAAAGGCGAACCCCATCGGGCCAAAGAAGTGCTACAGATGCGGAAGGACGGGTCACTTCAGGAATGAGTGTCCCGACAAGCGAAAAGAAGGCGGACTACCGCGAGGTAGAGCTTTTAATGTTAATGCAAGGGATGCATGCGAGAACCCCGACTTGGTGACAGGTATATTCACTATCAACAATCTTTTAGCTTCTGTCCTATTTGATACTGGTGCCGATAGAATTTATGTATGTAGACACTTTTGTGATAAGATAAAGTGGTCGTTAGTCCCTTTAAAAGAAAGTATGCTTGTCGAGGTAGCCAACGGTAAACTTGAAAAGGTTGACCAAATTGGCCGAGGAGCTATTATTAATATAGCTGGTGCGAATTTCGAAATTGACTTGATACCTATCAAACTGGGAAGTTTTAACGTGATCGTCGGTATGGATTGGTTGATCAAAGTAAGGGCCGATATTATTTGTGGAGATAAAGCTCTTCGTATACCACAAAGAGATGGCGAGCCGCTGGTTATCTATGGGGAGAGATGTACGTCGAAGCTGAACCTCATTAGTTGCGTAAAAGCACAAAAGATTATGAAGAAGGGACGTTTTGCTGTCCTAGCACACGTGAAAATGGTAGAAACCGAGGTAAAGAGTGTGAACGACGTACGGATTGTGAACGAGTTTCCTGATGTCTTTCCAGAGGAGTTACCTGGATTACCACCACCAAGGGCAGTGGAATTTCAGATTGATTTAGTGCCAGGAGCTGCACCTGTAGCTCGCGCACCGTACCGACTTGCACCTTCCGAGATGCAAGAGTTACAAAACCAACTACAGGAACTCTTAGATCGAGGGTTTATTCAACCAAGTTCTTCGCCGTGGGGCGCACCTGTTTTGTTTGTGAAGAAGAAGGATGGATCCTTCCGTATGTATCGACTACCGTGAACTTAACAAATTGACAATCAAGAATCGGTATCCACTACCACGAATTGACGATCTTTTCGATCAGCTGCAAGGATCGAGCGTTTACTCTAAGATCGATTTGCGATCCGGTTATCACCAGTTGAGGGTGAAAGAGAGTGACGTGATGAAGACTGCATTTAGGACTCGCTATGGTCATTATGAGTTTCTCGTGATGCCATTCGGATTAACAAATGCACCTGCCATGTTCATGGACCTCATGAATCGTGTCTGCAAGCCGTACTTGGATAAGTTTGTTATCGTCTTCATAGATGATATCCTCATCTACTCTAAGAGAGAAGAAGAGCATGAGCAACACCTCCGATTAGTGTTTGAACTCTTGAGACAAGAGCAACTATACGCCAAATTCTCCAAGTGTGAATTTTGGTTGAAGGAAGTCCAGTTTCTGGGTCATGTTGTGAGCGACCAGGGTATCAAAGTTGATCCCGCCAAGATTGAAGCCATCAGCAAGTGGGAAACCCCCACTACTCCAACTCATATTCGCCAATTCCTAGGTCTCGCCGGGTACTACCGAAGATTCATCGAAGGATTTTCTCTGATTGCGCGTCCTTTGACCGCGCTGACTTACAAGGGCAAGAAGTTCATTTGGGAACCCACACACGAATCAGCATTTCAAACTTTGAAGAAGAAGTTGACCACCGCACCTATCCTATCACTTCCTGAAGGCAGTGACGACTTTGTTGTTTATTGTGATGCATCGAAGAGTGGTTTTGGTTGTGCACTGATGCAACGATCAAAGGTTATTGCCTATGCCTCCCGCCAATTAAAGATTCACGAACGGAACTACACTACTCACGATCTCGAACTTGGAGCCGTTGTCTTTGCGCTTAAATTGTGGAGACACTATTTGTATGGAACTAAGAGCACTATCTTCACCGATCACAAGAGTCTCCAGCACATCTTCGATCAGAAGCAACTGAATATGAGACAACGTTGATGGATCGAGATGCTCAACGACTACGATTGTGAACTCCGTTATCACCCTGGCAAGGCCAATGTTGTAGCTGACGCTTTAAGCAGAAAGGAGAGGACGACACCTCTTCGTGTTAGGGCTCTGAACATCACCATCCATTCGAACCTCAACAGCCAGATCCGAGTAGCCCAAGAGGAGGCTCTCAAGGAGGAGAATATATCTCATGAACATTTGAACATACTTGTCTCTCGATTCGAGGTTAGGGAGTCTGGACTCCGATGTTATGCCGGAAGAATTTGGGTACCTCTTTATGGAGATTTGCGGAACCTTATACTTGATGAAGCACATAAATTGAGGTATTCGATTCACCCTGGAGCGGGCAAAATGTACCACGACCTTAAAGAACATTATTGGTGGCCGAATCTTAAGAAAGACGTTGCAACTTATGTTGGTAAGTGTTTGACTTGCTCGAAGGTTAAAGCCGAGCATCAGAGGCCCTCTGGATTGCTTCAACAGCCAGAGATCCCACAATGGAAGTGGGAAAGGATCACAATGGATTTCATTACCAAGCTACCAAAGACGGTGGGCGGATACGATACTATTTGGGTTATTGTTGACCGCCTTACCAAATCTGCACACTTCCTAGCGATGAAGGAAACTGATACAATGGAAAGACTTGCTCATCTATACATCAAGGAGGTTGTATCACGACACGGTATACCTTTATCGATTATCTCAGATCGCGATCCCCGTTTTGCTTCTAGATTTTGGCGTTCTTTACAAGAAGCCATGGGAACTCGTCTTGACATGAGTACTGCTTATCATCCTCAGACTGACGGGCAAAGTGAACAAATGATTCAGACGTCGGAGGACATGTTGCGTGCATGTGTTATCAATTTCGGAAAGGCCTGGGAAAGGCATTTGCCACTCGCCGAATTTTCTTACAACAACAGTTATCACTCGAGCATTAATGCTGCACCTTTTGAAGCGTTGTATGGCCGTAAGTGCCGATCTCCTATTTGTTGGGCCGACGTAGGTGAAAAGCAAATCACCGGACCCGAGGTAGTCCACGAAACGACAGAGAAGATTGCTCAGATACAAGCGAGACTTAAGACTACCCGCGATCGCCAAAAGAGTTATGCCGATCTTAAACGTAAAGACTTTGAATTCAACGTTGGTGATCGTGTAATGTTGAAGGTTGCACCTTGGAAGGGTGTGATCCGTTTTGGAAAACGTGGAAAGCTGAACCCACGATACATTGGTCCTTTTGAAATCTTGGAACGTGTTGGACCAGTTGCTTACCGTTTGGATCTACCAGCACAATTGAGCTCAGTTCATCCTACCTTCCACGTGTCAAACTTGAAGAAGTGTCTTGCTGCACCCGAACTTATCATACCACTGGAAGAACTTACAATTGATGACAAACTCTACTTTGTGGAAGAATCTGTTGAAATTATGGATCGTGAGATCAAAACTTTGAAACGCAACAAGATTCCGATCGTCCGAGTACGATGGAATGCCAAACGAGGACCTGAGTTTACTTGGGAACGAGAGGACCAAATGATGCGGAAGTATCCTCACCTTTTCCCGACTCCTCCATCTACCTCAGCTTAAAATTTCGGGACGAAATTTTCTTTAACAGGTGGGGTAATGTAACGACCCTGGATTCTCCAACATTTATTTATTAATAATTATTATTATTAATACGTGTGATTAAACGAATGTATGTTATTACATTTACATGTTGCCATGACTGCCCGTACTTGATTCTTTAATGCCCGAAACGTCCTTGTGACACGCGTACATTACACGAATAATATTTTTAGAATATTATTTACATTCATGATTAGTTTTATTAATCATTTTGATTAACTATGGTTATTAGTTAACTACTTGGGCTTTAGTTGGAATAATTTGTGAATTACTTGAACTTGGGCTTGCTAAATGTTGTGGACTCATGGTTATGGACTTATAAGCCCACCCTACACCTTAATGGACTTAATTATCCCAACACCCAAGTAAGTACTACCTTAGGATTTAACTAGATGAAAAACTTAGTAAAAATCTATTTACCATTTACTTGCACCTCATCCCCATACAAGCACCCTTAATTACCATCCTTTTAGTCAATAAGCATGCAAGTAGTAGTGGGCATCTCCCACCCTCATTGGTGGTGGAAAATCACGACCACAAGGCATGGGGAGGGAGGTTTTTGGTTTCCAAGTTTGACTACATAAACTCTTGTTCCACTTCACCCTTTCACACTTCAACCTTGCATCTATTTTCTCTCTTTTTCTCTATAGTTCTTGTAAGTATTATGAGCAATTCTCTCTTCTTTCTCCTTGCTAAAACCGAACCACAACACCCCTTTAATCATCATCATTTACTTGTTGTTACTTGTTCTTGTTATTGTTACTTACTTGTAGTTGTTTTGATTACTAGTTCCTTATTGTTACGTACAAATTACTAAGAAGCAAACTTTCTAGTTTGATTATTCATTTATCTTGTGTTAACAAGAACATGCAAGAACAAAACTCCCAAGTTTATGTTCTACCTCTATTGTTTTAAAAGATTGTAAGTTCATGGTTGTAAAAATCATACTTGAAGCTCATGTTGTAAACTTTAAAGTTTACTTCCTTAAAGATCGAGACTTAGGTTTGAATCTTTAAAAGTATGAAACCCATGAACTTACTACTTGTGTAATTAGTTATTTCTCCATTTGTTCATGTATTAAAATTGTGATTTTGGTTGTAGATGGTCAAATGTTACAAGTTAACTTTGATCTCATTTTTCTTGAACTAAAGATAAACTTTAAAAGGTTCAAGAACATAAAAATTTACTTAATAACTTTTGGGTCTTGGATCTTCAAGATCAAACTAACCACTTAAGATCTTGAATAGTTAGTTTATTTTCAAGTTTGTAGTACAATATTACTTTTCTAATTCATGCATGTGTTGAATCTATGATCTTGATGCAACTTTGGTTCATCAAACTTCATACAACTCTTATGTGAGTTGTGCTTTATATCATAGACTTACACTAGTGTTATGATGGTTAAATCTTGGTTAAGATGATGCAAACACATCAATGAGTTGTACACTTTAAGCTATATGCATCAAGGATGAGAACCATGATGAACATCAAGCACCAAGACCACCGGAACTCACTTTTAACTTCCTGTTTTCTGTTTACAGCCCTCTGTCCTACTGTTTCTGTAATAGACCAGTAGACCTGGGCGACTGAGACCATTATTTTCAAATAGATCTTTTTGATTAGATAACTTTTCATATAAGACTCGTCTTAATCCGAGTTACGGTTTAGAATCTATGGCCCTCCGAGCGTCACTATGTCCATTTATTTTTCTGTTTTCTGTTTATAGTTTCTGTTTTTCTGGTTTCTGTAACAGACCAATACACCTGGGTTACTGTAACCTTGATTTTCA
The DNA here is from genome assembly GCF_046630445.1 of Rutidosis leptorrhynchoides. NCBI lineage: Eukaryota > Viridiplantae > Streptophyta > Magnoliopsida > Asterales > Asteraceae > Rutidosis > Rutidosis leptorrhynchoides. The sequence continues at coordinate 318,688,380 of NC_092340.1, forward strand.
GATAGCTCAGTTCGTGTAGATAACTTTTCATATAGGACTCATCTTAATCCGAGTTACGGTTTAGGATTTATGGCCCTCTGATCGTCACTATGTCCTTTTAACGTTGTGCAGAAATTTCTGACCTACTCGCACTTAGACCGTCGCCACGGTCAATCGAAGACGAGTTTGCTTCTGTAAATTTTACCACACTTAAAGGACTCGTATACGGAGCCATGGCCACTGGTCTCACCTTATTTCAGTAGGTGTAGAGGCCGTGGTGACTGACCGAACTCAGCCCTTGTTTTAAACTACTTTCATGAACGAAACTTACTTTACGCCTTTTGTTTGATGATGAATGATGATGACCCTTAAGACCTTATTTATGAAATGTCCCGTTCTTATTGATTAAAAACGTTCCATATTAATTGATTTCGTTGCGAGGTTTTGACCTCTATATGAGACGTTTTTCAAAGACTGCATTCATTTTTAAAACAAACCATAACCTTTATTTCATAAATAAAGGTTTAAAAAGCTTTACGTAGATTATCAAATAATTATAATCTAAAATATCCTGTTTACACATGACCATTACATAAGGGTTTACAATACAAATATGTTACATCGAAATCAGTTTCTTGAATGCAGTTTTTACACAATATCATACAAACATGGACCCCAAATCTTGTCCTTATTTTAGTATGCAACAGCGGAAGCTCTTAGTATTCACCTGAGAATAAAAATGCTTTAAACGTCAACAAAAATGTTGGTGAGTTATAGGTTTAACCTATATATATCAAATCGTAACAATAGACCACAAGATTTCATATTTCAATACACATCCCATACATAGAGATAAAAATCATTCATATGGTGAACACCTGGTAACCGACATTAACAAGATGCATATATAAGAATATCCCCATCATTCCGGGACACCCTTCGGATATGATATAAATTTCGAAGTACTAAAGCATCCGGTACTTTGGATGGGGTTTGTTAGGCCCAATAGATCTATCTTTAGGATTCGCGTCAATTAGGGTGTCTGTTCCCTAATTCTTAGATTACCAGACTTAATAAAAAGGGGCATATTCGATTTCGATAATTCAACCATAGAATGTAGTTTCACATACTTGTGTCTATTTTGTAAATCATTTATAAAACCTGCATGTATTCTCATCCCAAAAATATTAGATTTTAAAAGTGGGACTATAACTCACTTTCACAGATTTTTACTTCGTCGGGAAGTAAGACTTGGCCACTGGTTGATTCACGAACCTATAACAATATATACATATATATAAAAGTATGTTCAAAATATATTTACAACACTTTTAATATATTTTGATGTTTTAAGTTTATTAAGTCAGCTGTCCTCGTTAGTAACCTACAACTAGTTGTCCACAGTTAGATGTACAGAAATAAATCGATAAATATTATCTTGAATCAATCCACGACCCAGTGTATACGTATCTCAGTATTGATCAAAACTCAAACTATATATATTTTGGAATCAACCTCAACCCTGTATAGCTAACTCCAACATTCACATATAGAGTGTCTATGGTTGTTCCGAAATATATATAGATGTGTCGACATGATAGGTCAAAACATTGTATACGTGTCTATGGTATCTCAAGATTACATAATATACAATATAAGTTGATTAAGTTATGGTTGGAATAGATTTGTTACCAATTTTCACGTAGCTAAAATGAGAAAAATTATCCAATCTTGTTTTACCCATAACTTCTTCATTTTAAATCCGTTTTGAGTGAATAAAATTGCTATGGTTTCATATTGAACTCTATTTTATGAATCTAAACAGAAAATGTATAGGTTTATAGTCGGAAAAATAAGTTACAAGTCGTTTTTGTAAAGGTAGTCATTTCAGTCGAAAGAACGACGTCTAGATGACCATTTTAGAAAACATACTTCCACTTTGAGTTTAACCATAATTTTTGGATATAGTTTCATGTTCATAATAAAAATCATTTTTCCAGAATAACAACTTTTAAATCAAAGTTTATCATAGTTTTTAATTAACTAACCCAAAACAGCCCGCGGTGTTACTACGACGGCGTAAATCCGGTTTTACGGTGTTTTTCGTGTTTCCAGATTTTAAATCATTAAGTTAGCATATCATATAGATATAGAACATGTGTTTAGTTGATTTTAAAAGTCAAGTTAGAAGGATTAACTTTTATTTGCGAACAAGTTTAGAATTAACTAAACTATGTTCTAGTGATTACAAGTTTAAACCTTCGAATAAGATAGCTTTATATGTATGAATTGAATGATGTTATGAACATAATTTCTACCTTAAGTTCCTTGGATAAACCTATAGGAAAAGAGAAAAATGGATCTAGCTTCAACGGATCCTTGGATGGCTCGAAGTTCTTGAAGCAGAATCATGACACGAAAACAAGTTCAAGTAAGATCATCACTTGAAATAAGATTGTTATAGTTATAGAAATTGAACCAAAGTTTGAATATGATTATTACCTTGTATTAGAATGATAACTTACTGTAAGAAACAAAGATTTCTTGAGGTTGGATGATCACCTTACAAGATTGGAAGTGAGCTAGCAAACTTGAAAGTATTCTTGATTTTATGTAACTAGAACTTGTAGAATATATGAAGAACACTTAGAACTTGAAGATAGAACTTGAGAGAGATCAATTAGATGAAGAAAATTGAAGAATGAAAGTGTTTGTAGGTGTTTTTTGTAACATCCCGCCTTTTTCCATCAACTTTTCCGTTTAACTATTTTAAACTCCGTTATATGTTTATAACATCTCCCGTTAATACGCGTTTCGATTTATCTTGTTTAGGTAATTTAACGCACCCGATTGGAAGTAGAGGGACTTGTTTTGCCAAAACACTAAAGTGGTGACTAGCCACTTGACTAGTCAAAACTTCCACCTCATTTCTTCATTTTCATTTTCCTTTTCATCTAACACTTTCATATTTTTCTCAAATTCTTCATAAAGCAATTCATCATCCATATTCAAACGATCAAGCTTCGGGCCAAACAAATTACATATTCGAACTCCTCGTGATCTCCTCTTCGATTCCATACCAATCTCATTTCATTTGGGTAACTTTCTAAAATCACTAATTTTATGTGTTCTTGAGATTTTTGAGTTAAAAGGTTGTTAATTAGTGTCTATGGCTCAAGTCTAGTATAATTATGTGATTTGTATGCTTGTTCTTGCTATTTTGGTGTAACTAGTTCATATTGAAAGAATGCTTGCTTAATCTTGAGTTTTAGGTGTTCATATGTTGTTGAATGATGAAAGTTCATGTTTTAATTGTGTTCCTAACATCACTAGCTTCAAATTGGTATGTAGGTTGACATGGATTAGTTTCATATGCAAGATTGTTGAATTTGTGATTTTGGGTTAGGGTTTGATAGAAGTAAATTGAATTTTTGATGCATTAAATGCTTGTTAATGTTACTTGTAAGTGTTAGGTTGTGTTGTATGCTTAATTACCTTCGAAACGGCATATCGTTCATGTAATTTGGTTGCCAAATCATTAAATTGCAATTTTGACTTGTATGCATTGATTATGGAACATTAATTGCGGTTTTTGGTTGTTTTAAGTGCAAGTTTGATTGATGATTGATAATGCTAAAAACGAACATATATTTCATAGCATTATTCCTCAAGAAAGACAAGCTTTTAGTTGCAATTGTTCTATTTACAAGTGATATTCGTTTAAATAATAAAAGGTGAAGACAAAAGACAGATTCGACGATTTGAAGACGCAAACGACCAAAAAGCTCAAAAGAACAAAAGACAATCAAAAAGGTTCCAATTATTGATAAGAAACGTCTCGAAATCACAAGAGTACAAGATTCAAAACGCAAAGTACAAGATATTAAATTATACGCGAGGACGTTCGAAAATCCGGAACCGGGACCAGAGTCAATTCTTAACGCTCGACGCAACGGACTAAAAATTACAAGTTAACTATATATATAAATATAATATAATATATAATTAATTATATTAATTATATATATATTATATATATATATTTAAAACTGTCGGCAGCCAGAAACTCCAAGGGAGTAAATTGAAAATACCTCTCCGCGACTCGCGGAGTTTTAAGGCTATTTAGCCGCGAGTCGCGGAGCCCCAAAAATCAAACCTGGCTATAAAACCAACCCGAATTCTGATCAGAAAAACACAATATTTTCATCTCTCTCTCAATATATACGAGTAATATATATTTATATTTATAATTTATATTTTAATTTTAATTATAATTCTAATAATAAGGGTATGTTAGCGAATGTTGTAAGGGTGTAAGTCGAAATTCTGTCCGTGTAACGCTACGCTATTTTTAATCATTGTAAGTTATGTTCAACCTTTTTATATTAATGTCTCGTAGCTAAGTTATTATTATGCTTGTTTAAAACGAAGTAATCATGATGTTAGGCTAATTACTAAAATTGGGTAATTGGGCTTTGTACCATAATTGGGGTTTGGATAAAAGAACGACACTTGTGGAAACTAGGCTATGGGCTATTAATGGGCTTTATATTTGTTTAACTAAATGAAAGTTTGTTAATGTTAATATAAAGATTTACAATTGGGCGTCCCTATAAATTACCATATACACTCGATCGGACACGATGGGCAGGGTATTTATTTGTACGAATAATCGTTCATTTAACCGGACACGGGAATGGATTAATAGCCACTAGAATAATTAAAACAGGGGTGAAATTACATTCAAGGGTAATTGGTGTAATTGTTAACAAAGTAGTAAAACCTTGGTTTACACGCAGTCGATAACCTGGTGTATTCATTAAACGAAGTATTAAAACCTTGTTACAATTCGAATCCCCAATTAGTTGGAATATTTATCTTCGGGTATAATAATAATTTGACAAGGACACTTGCAATTTATATTTATGACTGATGGACTGTTATGGACAAAAACCAGACGGACATATTGAATAATCCAGGACAAAGGACAATTAACCCATGGGCATAAAACTAAAATCAACACGTCAAACATCATGATTACGGAAGTTTAAATAAGCATAATTCTTTTATTTTATATTTAATTTCCTTTATTTTATATTTAATTGCACTTCTAATTATCGCACTTTTATTTATTGTTATTTCATTTTATCGCACTTTTAATTATCGTACTTTTTAATTATCGCAATTTAATTTTTATCGCATTTTTATTATTCGCAATTTCATTATCGTTATTTACTTTACGCTTTAATTTAAAGTCTTGTATTTATTTTATATTTTACATTAGGTTTTAACTGCGACTAAAGTTTTAAAATCGACAAACCGGTCATTAAACGGTAAAAACCCCCCTTTATAATAATAATATTACTTATATATATATTTGTATTTTTATAAAAGTAAATTTATATAGCGTTGAGCTTTGTTTAAAGATTTCCCTGTGGAACGAACCGGACTTACTAAAAACTACACTACTGTACGATTAGGTACACTGCCTATAAGTGTTGTAGCAAGGTTTAAGTATATCCATTCTATAAATAAATAAATATCTTGTGTAAAATTGTATCGTATTTAATAGTATTTTCTAGTAAAATATAAACTATTTTATATACTACCCCGCTGCACATCAAGTATTTTTGGCGCCGCTGCCGGGGAATATCTTAAAAACCTGAAGCGCAACGCTAGTAAAAAAAAAAAAAAAAAAAAGATTTTTATTTACTTTTATTAAAAGTTGTTTTTGTAAAAATTACGTTTTAAATATTCAAAAATATAAAAAGAAAAACAAAAATATAAGTATTTTTAGGATTTTGTTAAATATTTAAGTTTTATAAGTTTCTTTATCTTTATTCTAATTTATAAAAATATAAATTTTATTAAAAATCGTTTATTTAAATTAAAAACAGAAAAAAAAAAATAAATAAATAAAGAAAAACGCGTAAAAGTACAATCTGTCAACTGAATTCTGAATCCCCGCGACTCGCGGGATTTTCCTCTTTATTCACCGCAACTCGCGGAGGCCCTCTGACACTCGGACAAAAACCCTAATCACGGGTTATTATTATTTATTATTATTATTATTATTATTAAAACCTAATTACTATTATTATTATTATTAGATTTAATTTTACTTTTTATTTAATTTGTTGTATTTTGTTAAATTAGTTTTAATAAAATTGTATTATTTGTAGTTTTATTAAATAAATAATATAAAAATAATATTTTTATAAAAATTGTACTTTTTACAACTTTTTGTATATTTTTATATTTTGTACCTTTTTAATCATTGTAGCGTAACTTTTGTATTTTTAGCTCATATTTAATTTTAAACTTAGTTTTTGCTATAGTTATTTTTACTCCTAGATTTTTAGGCTTTGCCGTAGAATTCCTTAAGTGCTTTTTCTTTAGACTAAGATTTAGGTGCTTTAGAATTTTGCGACGCCTTTTTACGTTTTAGTTTCTTTTTAAGTTATTTCCATTTGGGATTTAGTTTTTTTTTGTAAGCTTTAATATTTTTAGACCTTTTACTATGTATCAATTATCATTCCAATTAGTAATTTCAATTTGCGATTATAATTTTAAGTTAGTTGTAGTAATAAGGTTAAATTAGTTAAGTATTTTTAAGTTTTTATAAGTTTCTTTTATTTTTCCGTCACCTTTTATTTTTCAATCATTTTTCTTTTTCGACCTTTTGCGACGAACTCTTTTTCTCTCTTATTTCTCGCTATTCTAGTTTTAGGACTTAGAATTTTTTCTACTTCTTATCTAAATTTCTAAAAATTACGAAAACTTATTTTAAGTGGTTAAATTGATAGACATCAAAATTTTCTGGTTCGTAGTAATAGTTGGATTTGTACGTGGACCGGGTTATTGGAGCCAAACAGTCCTCAATTATATTGAGACCAAACGAATCCTGCCCCTCTGCTGCATCTTTTGGCTATTCGAAACGTGGGCAAAATCAGAAAAGTCTATTGATTGGATAACTTATTATAATTTTTCTTTCCTTTTAAAAACTAATAGGATATTCTGTGAATGCACCGAGCAAGACGTTCACCACCTTTTGTACGTTCACCACCTGTAACTCGATCAAGACATCGTTTAACAAATATAACCGCCGTTGATTTTTCTTTAGAATCGTCATCCAGTCGACCAAGTACTTCAGTTCAAAATACCGATAATCCATTTTTTGAACCCAACCTCACAATTGAGAATCCAGAAAATATTCAGGAACGGTTCGTAGATCCTGAACCACTAAACTTTCCTCCGGAACCACCAATCATTCAAACAGAGATTGTTGAGGAACGAACTATTAAATCAGAATCATCTAGTGATACCGAGTCAACAAATTCAATTATGGAGAATCTGGAACCTTTAAGTATGGAAGACCGAATGAGAGCTAAACGCACTGGCCAAGGTCACGCAATTACTCATCCAGACATTAATGCGCCAGATTATGAAATCAAAGGACAAATTCTACACATGGTGACTAATCAATGCCAATTTAGTGGTGCGCCGAAGGAAGATCCAAATGAACATCTACGTACCTTTAATAGGATCTGCACACTATTTAAAATACGAGAAGTGGAGGATGAACAGATATATCTCATGTTATTTCCCTGGACTTTAAAGGGAGAAGCCAAAGATTGGTTGGAATCATTACCTGAAGGGGCGATTGATACATGGGACGTTTTAATTGACAAATTTCTTAAACAATTCTTTCCTGCATCTAAAGCCGTAAGACTTCAAGCAGAAATTGTTACGTTCACACAAAAGCCAAATGAAACTCTATATGAGGCGTGGACAAGATATGGAAAGTTGTTAAGAGGATGTCCGCAACATGGTTTAGACACCTGTCAAATAGTACAAATATTCTACCAAGGATGCGACATCACTACAAGAAAAGACATAGATATAGCAGCTGGTGGTTCTATTATGAAGAAAACCGAAACTGATGCTTACAAAATTATTGATAACACTGCTTCCCACTCACATGAGTGGCACCAAGAAAAAGATATCATTAGATCATCTAAAGCAGCTAGAGCCGATTCTAGCCATGACTTAGATTCCATTTCCGCAAAGATAGATGCTTTCGAGAGACGAATGGAAAAGATGACTAAAGATATTCATGCAATACGAATTAGTTGTGAGCAGTGTGGAGGACCACATTTGACAAAAGATTGTCTCAGTATTGAATTAACAATGGAACAAAGAGAGAATATTTCATACATAAACCAAAGGCCTGGAAATAATTATCAGAATAATTATCAACCGCCAAGACCGATTTACAATCAAAACCAGAATTATAACCGAAATATTCCATACAATAACCAACAAGGTCCTAGCAATCAACAAGTATCCAATAATACTTACAATCAGCAAAGACCAAATTTTCAAAACAAACCACCACAACAAACCGATGATAAAAAGCCAAATTTAGAAGATATGATGACGAAGCTAGTTGAAACTCAAACGCAGTTTTTCACATCTCAAAAACAAACCAATGAACAAAATGCTCAAGCATTTAGAAATCAACAAGCTTCTATTCAAAATCTAGAACAAGAAGTAAGTAACCTAGCAAGGTTAATAGGTGAAAGAAAACCGGGAAGTCTACCAAGCGATACAAATGCTAACCCCCGGAATGAAACAGCTAAAGCTATTACCACAAGAAGTGGTACAACACTTAAACCACCTGAAATACCTATAACTTCTGATGAAACTATTCCTACTCCACAAGAACCACAACCTGATCAAGATAAGGAAAAAGAACCGGTAGTTGAAAAGGTTAATGAAGATAACACAGTTAAGGATAAACCTTATGTTAAACCATACCAACCACCACTTCCTTACCCGAGTAAAATGAAGAAGGAAAAACTTGAAGCCGAGCAATCCAAATTCTTGGATATGTTTAAACAGATAAATGTAAATCTTCCTTTCATTGATGTGATTTCAGGAATGCCAAGGTATGCTAAATTCTTGAAAGATCTAATCACGAATAGAAGAAAAATGGAAGAACTCTCGGCTGTTACTATGAATGCTAATTGTTCAGCAGTGCTGTTGAATAAGATACCAGAAAAACTATCTGATCCAGGAAGTTTCACAATTCCATGTTTTCTGGGTAGTCTTAGTTCAATAGAAGCATTAGCAGATTTAGGTGCTAGTATAAATCTAATGCCGTATTCACTATACGCTAAACTAGACCTTGGAGAATTGAAACCAACCAGAATAAGCATACAACTAGCCGATAGATCAATAAAATATCCTAGAGGGATAATGGAGAACATGCTAGTTAAAGTTGGTACTTTAGTATTTCCAGTAGATTTTGTTGTTTTGGATATGGAAGAAGATTCTCAAGTTCCTCTCATATTAGGAAGACCATTCTTAAACACGGCTAAAGCAATGATAGACGTGTTCGGTAAGAAACTGACCCTAAGTATAGAGGATGAGAGTGTTACCTTTTCAGTTGATAGAGCAATGCAACAACCACAATCTGCAGATGATACATGTTATTATATTCAAACTATAGATGCACATGCAGAATTATTAGAAGAATTTCCAGAATTACAAGGAACAGGAGAATGTTCTTTAGGAGAAGGAAATGAACCAATTGATGAAGCTGAAATGTTAGCTACACTTATAGCTAATGGATATGAACCAACAACAGAAGAAATTCAAATGCTAAAAGAAGAAGACAGATATCGATATAAATCATCGATAGAAGAACCTCCGAACTTAGAGTTAAAGCCACTTCCAAACCATTTGGAATACGCTTATTTACATGGTGAATCTGAATTACCTGTAATAATATCGTCTTCTCTTACTGAAAATGAGAAATCACAACTCATTTCTGTGTTGAAAGCTCATAAACCAGCCATTGCATGGAAGATTCATGATATTAAAGGAATAAGTCCTTCGTATTGCACACATAAAATCCTTATGGAAGAAGGTCATAAAACGTATGTGCAACGCCAACGAAGACTAAATCCTAATATGCAAGATGTAGTTAAGAAAGAGATTATTAAACTGCTAGATGCAGGTTTGATATATCCAATTTCTGATAGTCCATGGGTAAGCCCAGTTCAATGCGTGCCTAAGAAGGGTGGCATGACTGTCATTACAAATGAGAAAAATGAGCTTATTCCTACTAGGACTGTAACAGGATGGCGTGTATGTATTGATTATAGAAAATTAAATGACGCCACCAGAAAAGATCACTTTCCATTACCTTTCATAGATCAAATGTTGGAAAGATTAGCCGGAAATAGTTACTATTGTTTTCTAGATGGATTTTCCGGATATTTTCAAATTCCAATAGCACCCGAGGATCAAGAGAAAACCACATTCACGTGCCCTTATGGTACTTTTGCTTACAAACGCATGCCATTTGGACTTTGCAACGCCCCTGCAACCTTTCAAAGGTGTATGATGGCGATTTTTCACGACATGATAGAAGAATGCATGGAAGTATTCATGGATGACTTTTCAGTCTTCGGTGATACATTTAAATCATGTCTAGTTAATCTGGAACGAATGCTAATTAGATGCGAAAAATCAAATCTAGTACTCAATTGGGAGAAATGCCATTTCATGGTTAAAGAAGGCATCGTTCTTGGACATAAAATTTCAAAAGAAGGAATTGAAGTGGATAGAGCAAAAGTAGATGTAATTGCTAAACTTCCACATCCCACCAATGTTAGAGGAGTTAGGAGTTTTCTAGGGCATGCCGGTTTTTACCGACGTTTCATAAAAGATTTTTCTAAAATTGCCACTCCTATGAATAAACTCCTAGAAAAGGATGCGCCATTCATCTTTTCAGATGAATGTATCAAATCTTTTAATATACTTAAAGAAAAACTCACTAATGCGCCGATCATGATAACACCAAATTGGAATCTACCATTTGAACTAATGTGCGATGCAAGTGATTTTGCAATGGGAGCCGTTTTAGGACAAAGGATTGAAAAACGATTTCAACCTATATATTATGCTAGTAAGACATTACAAGGAGCACAAACAAACTATACAACTACTGAAAAAGAACTCCTTGCTATTGTCTTTGCTTTTGACAAATTTCGATCATATCTCGTTCTAGCAAAAACGGTGGTCTATACCGACCATTCTGCTCTTAGATACCTATTTTCAAAACAAGATGCTAAACCAAGATTAATCCGTTGGATCTTACTCTTACAAGAGTTTGATATTGAAATCCGAGATAAAAAAGGAGCAGAAAATCTCGCCGCTGATCATCTTTCTCGTCTTGAAAATCCCGAATTAGAAGTTCTGAATGAATCGGCCATACAAGACAACTTTCCTGATGAATATCTATTGAAGATAGATTATAAAGAAATCCCATGGTTTGCAGACTATGCAAACTACTTAGTTTGTGGATTCCTTGAAAAAGGATTATCATACCAAAGACGAAAGAAATTCTTCAGTGACATAAAACACTATTTCTGGGAAGATCCACATCTGTTTAAAAGTTGTCCCGATGGAATAATACGCCGATGTGTATTTGGAGATGAAGCTAGTAAAATTTTAGACCATTGTCACACAGGACCAACAGGAGGGCATTATGGGCCTCAACTAACAGCAAGAAAAGTTTATGAAGCTGGATTCTATTGGCCTACAATTTACAAAGACGCACACCTTCTTTGCAAATCCTGTGATGCATGTCAAAGGGCCGGAAAAATAAGTCAACGTGATGAAATGCCACAAAATGTCATCCAAGTATGTGAAGTATTTGACATTTGGGGTATTGACTTTATGGGTCCATTTCCAAAATCTCATAATAATCTATATATACTCGTAGCCATTGATTATGTATCTAAATGGGCGGAAGCACAAGCTCTCCCAACTAACGATGCACGAGTTGTAGTCAACTTTTTAAAACGTCTTTTTGCAAGGTTTGGAACACCAAAAGCTTTAATAAGTGATCGGGGTACTCATTTCTGTAATAATCAACTTGAGAAAGTTCTTAAAAGATATGGAGTAACTCATAAAATCTCCACCGCATATCATCCACAAACAAGTGGACAAGTTGAAAATACAAACCGAGCTTTAAAACGAATTCTAGAAAAAACCGTAGGATCAAATCCAAAGGAATGGTCCATTAAATTGGAGGATGCACTCTGGGCTTTTAGAACAGCCTACAAAACTCCAATTGGAACCACACCTTTTAGACTTGTGTATGGAAAAGCGTGTCATCTTCCAGTAGAAATTGAACACAAAGCATTTTGGGCTTTGAAGACATGTAATCTTGATTTACATGAAGCCGGACGTCTACGATTAAGTCAACTAAACGAATTAGAAGAATTAAGACATGAAGCATATGAAAATTCGTTAATCTATAAAGAAAGAACGAAGAAATGGCATGATAAAAGAATCAGAAGTTCAAAAGAATTCAAAGAAGGAGACAGAGTTCTTCTTTTCAATTCACGATTCAAGCTATTTCCTGGAAAATTGAAATCAAGATGGTCTGGACCATTCATAGTCAAAAGAGTTTTCCCATACGGAACGATAGAATTAATAAATTCAAATGGGATTGAATTTAAAGTTAATGGTCACAGAGTTAAACATTACATACATGGTCCGATGGAAGTCGACAACGAAGTTAATCACAATTTCAACACCACAGCTAACTAAGTGTGGGGAGAATCAAGTCTTTAAAGGATAAATATGTATTTCTGTTAGAGTTAGATTGTCTGTTTTCGTATAGTTCTCGAAAATGGAACACGTATGGTCTTTCCCTAGCAGACCCTAAAGAACTAGTCTTCTCCCCCCATTCTGAATTTTTATTTTTTTTTAGGTTTTTACGTAATGAAGACTGCCTGTGAACTAAACCATGGTCTAATGCTACACGCTTTGATCACTAAAAGAAATAATGACATACTACCGAGTGAATTAGTATCAGTAATCAGAGAAAGAATGGACGGAGTTAGAAAAGGATCCAGATGCGAAGATAATAAGTTACAATTTGGTAAAGGAAAATCAAAATCCGCAGCGAAAAGAAGAGCACGACACCTAGAAAAATGTCACAAATGCGGAAAATGGTCACATGGAGGTAAATGTTCAAATAATCAAACCTATTCAAATACCGAATTTGTTACTTTATGCAGAGACGGACCGTTCATATGTTTAGAAGAAAAGACAATGAATGCTAGAGGTTACGCCTATGCAGCCATGGAAGACCAATTAAACCGACTATCTTATGAATATAATAGATCATATAACTAAGAAATCTATTTCACAGGTATGTCTGTACAGTTTTTATTTTTATTTTTATTTTTAACCTTTTGATAATAAACGCTAATTTGTTCGCTAAAAAGTATTAAATTGGTATTAAATAAAATTAGGTTTGGCGACCGAAATTATTGATATCATTCAAAAATTTATTACATCACTGCGAAATTTAACGTTTATTCTTAAGGTATAAATATCTTTAATCAATCAACCCAAAATATTTCAAAAATTCGTCATGAGTTAAATTAGGTCTTGGAACCGAAATTACTTTACCGAAAAGAGGGGCGCATATTTTTGATAATATTTGATTGATTAAAGTGGGATAAAAAGACAAAAAGATTTTTAATTTTATTTTTACCATGTTTTTAAAATTAATATTTAAACCTTAAAATTAATATTGTAAATTTTGTAAAAACAATATATATAAAATTGTAAATATTTGAAAAATTAATATAAATTTGATATGAATTTATAAATTTTTAAATAAAGTTTGGTGTGAATTTTTAATTTTTAAAATATGAATTTTAATTTTATGCATTTTAAATTTTAAGTTTGGTGTGAATTTTTAATTTTTAATTTTGAATTTTATATTTATGTTGTGTGATTTTTAATAAGCATAATATGATTTTTAAAATTCGTCGTAAGTTGAAGACTAGGTCTTTGAACCGAAATTGCTTTACCCGAGGGAGGGACGAGAACTTTTATTATCATTATTTTTAATCTTATTGATTTAAAGTATGCCAAAAACATTAAAAAAACCAAAAATCTTAGCTTTTAAAACAATCGCTACAAAAAGACAAATTTTAAAAATTTTGTCGAGGGACGGACTAGGACATCGATCCGAAACGACCTCGTCCTAAATAACAAGGGAAACAAAATTTTAAAATTAATTTCTTAATTGTTTATAAGTTAAAGATTATAAAAAAAAAAAAAAAAAACAAAAATAACTCCGCGACTCGCGGAGTTTTCAGTGAAAACCTCCGCGACTCGCGGAGGGACAAAATTACAGAAAAAAATATAAAACTAGCTGCTCGAACTGATCACTCTCACACACACATAAACACCCGAAATAGCTGCGAAAAAACCCGAGAAAACCCACGAAAATCATCCCAAAAACTCGATTTTTCACCGTTAATCTTCAAATTTTTCACTACAATCATGTTGAGAAGGATGATATCTAGGAACTACTCAAGAAAACAGGTACAATTACACCCCAAATCACCTTTAAATCGGAATTTTAGTGTGTTCTTGAGCATATTTTCATAATTTGAATTTTGTTAATTTTTAGTGTAATTAGTGTTAAATTGTTAGTATATTATGCATGTATAACCTAGATTGATGCTTGTTAACATGATTTGAAGCCAAAAACTTCAAAATCTTTAGAATCTAGGGTTTGTGTTCTTGAGCAATTTGGGGCTTTTTGATATAAACAGGTTATGGCCGATTTTTGTCATGAATTATGGCTAAATTGAGTAGTGTAACATGTCTAGGTAGTTAAATGATCCAAACTTTGAGCCTAAACATGATTTTGAGAATTAAAGTGGACTTTTTCAAGTCCAAAATTCATGAACTTGATTTTTGAAAGATAATGCCATTTGAGACTTGTTTATTTGCTAGTAATGATTATTTTGACATGTTATTTGAGTTGAATGCTTATGAACTTGGCGAAAATTTTCGTATATGCTTATTTGAAAAAGTGTAGATTTGATAAAAATGTGAAAATAAGCTTAAGTTTGATGTAAATTGATAATGTCATTGTAATTATTTTGATTGATGATTTTGCTGACACTAATGCATATTTGGATGCACAAAATTTGTGTTTGATGTGTTTTGCAGACTGAAAGGGGTGAATCTTCATCCCAAGCCCGCCATGCTCCTGCTGAGAACTTGGAACAACAGGAGGTAGATAACTACTACAAGCAGGATGTACCTCATCCAGTCATGACCTTTTCAGATATGCACTTGGAACAGTTGCACCCGAACTTGCGATTTGACAGACTTTGGATAGATTATCCAAAATATCAACGGGGTTTGCATACTCTTCACTCAAAGGTTGTTGAGGTACCGAGGGTCATAGAATGGGGACCCTTGGAAGCTGTAGAATTGGCCGGGCCAATTAGGGAATTACTGGTACAGAGGTATGGTAATTCTTCTTTTAATGACTGGATATGTTTATTCACCATACGCAGACCTGTATATAAAGTATGGTGTGAAGAGTTGTTATGTAGTATAGAGTTGAATGATCGGGTAGCCAGTTTAACCGATCGTTCTTTTATTAGATTTTTGTTAGGCGGTTCGATGCGCCACATGTCTTTACTAGACATGGCTCAGGCTTTACGTATATATACGCCTGAGGAGTTAGCGTCTGCCGATTGTAGAGGATTGATACTAAACGGTAGGAAAATAGATGAAAATTTTGATACACACGGTGTGTGGAGTCAAATGACAAGCCATCACCGTTTTAAAGGGGGAAACTACTCTTATTTGGATATAGATAGAGCCGAATTAAGAGTAATACATAGGTTTTTAGCTAACTCGATTACACAAAGGGGTAAAAACAAAGAAAAGGTAAATGAACAAGATTTGTTTTACCATATGTGTATTCGAGACCCACACAGCGCTGTAAGTATACCATATTGTGTGGGTTATTATTTATCAGCTATGGTTCGAGGGATGCGTCCACATAGCATAATAGGAGGTGGTATTTTTATTACTTTGATTGGTGAATATCTCGGTGTGGATATAAGTCGGGGGGGATTATTAGTAGAAGAGCCGGAACCCCGCGACACTATAGGTTTAAATGTATACCATGGTGCGAAAGTGTTGAAGCGGCGAAATAACGCCGCAGTACGATACAATGGTAGACATCCACAGGTAGAGAGAAACCAGGAACAAGGTAATGTAGGAGGGGGGAACCAGATGCAAGAAATGCAAAGGTTTATAGCTTCTCAGGAATACGAAAATGCTAGACAGAGAGCATTTGAAGATTGGCAAGTTCATCAGAACCAGATCATAGCGCATTGCCAACATATAGGTAGAAACTATATTCCTACACCGAAACCCGTCTTCCCTCCTTGGTCGATAGAGATGCAGCCACCATATCCTACGTATGACCCTGCCGAGGCATTCTATAGCACTTATGGTTATGCGTGGAACCCCTATTGGTACCAATATCATCCTTAGTTTTTTTTTTATTTTATTTTTATTTTGTAATTTGTAATTATTGATATATTTAATATTTTTGTTAATATTGTAATCATTTTTATAATTTCTAACTTTTATTCTTAGATTTTAATAATTTTTGAATATGGGGTAATAAACCAAACTTCAAAAATATGTATATATGTTTGCAGTTTATCTTATGTACACAACAGGGTAAAACAACGCATTTTCAAAGACTGGCATTAAGTTCAGCAAAAGCAACTAATTTTGACGACAATGATGCAAAATGTATGTGAAATAACAACAAGACGGAATGAACAAATGATGTGCACCATTTATCATTCAGCAAACAAACGCCAATATATTTGGAAACTTTGGTAAAAATTTAATCATTTTCACACAAATCACCCTCAATAATTTAAATTGTTACTGATTTCTTGCAAATGAGGGCATTGCAAGATCTTAAGTGTGGGAAGGGATTAAATTCTTTCGGATTTTAAAATTTTTATATTAAACACTTGGTTACCATTAAAAATACTAGTAAAGCAGTAGTTGTATTAGAATCTAGTGCTCTCTGATAAAAAAGAACAGCCCTAGTCTTATATACTGACTACCCAATTCTAGTAAAATTTTTCAAAATTTTTAATTAAATGAATTCAAAATCATGTTTATACATATTTATGAACGATAAAACTAGGTTTTAACACCGAAATTATTGTTACCTCAAAAAGGACATAAATTGAGAAACAAACTAAAACGTCAAAATTCATTTAAAATGGAATAGAGGACGATAAAAAGAAAAATAAAAAGCCAAGTGTGGGAAAATTTACCAAGTTATTTTAAACATATGCCACATATATTTGTAACAAATAACTGAAAATACTTTTGCTTTGAACTAAACTAAACTGTTTTACCCGATGAAAGAAAAGAAGAGATGGATCTACACGATGAATCAATTCCATCATTAAAAGGAAGTAAAGTCTTCCGAAAAAGACACGCGCTTCTTGATTTAGGTCATGAAGTTGTCGTTCAGACCAGCTGTAGGTTGACGAAAAATCTAGAAAAGTCATCACTAAAATCAGCAGGAAATCCACGGACCTCAGCATTAAACAGGGTCGCCAAGTGGTCAGATTTATCCTAACCATGAGAAGGATTTATCTCGTACAATGGGGAGGCACCATGCAAAATTAGCTGGATAAGACTAATGAATCAGATCCCCAGAAAGGATAATCTCCTTAAAGATCAAAAATCAGCTTTTAAGCCTGATATTACTCAATCCTAGAGATTGACCTTAAAGATTGAGAATTACAAACTCATGGAATTCAATGATATCTAAACTCGAGCTTGAACGAGAAAATATTTTGATCAAAAATACAAACCGATTTGTTTTCTGAAAACCCTATTTTCAATGCGTTCATTACCATTGAACGTAAAATCCTAGGAATTCACCTAGAATTCATTAGGTCACCTGAACTAAATCGGGTGTCAACCGTAAGAACGGTGGTTGCATAACATGGTCAAAGACAGGACCTTGTGCCAGACCGACAAATTATAAGGGTGAGCTTTACTATTGCTCCTACCAAGGATAGTAATTGCGTCCGACACGTTATAGACCATAATCAAAAGCATGTCACGGGACATTGCCTTAAACAGTTGCTTGTTCAACGCTTTCCTTTAAAACCGGACGGTAGTTTGCCGAAAGGTAATATACGGAACAAGTAAACTGGACGTGTTGCTTTCCAAATACAAGGTTAGCAAGTGGGTGACACAAAACCGCAAGTTTTGAGCTAAAATTTTCAATTCTGAAACCCACCAAACCCACAAAAATATTTTGCAAACACCGGTAAAGGGTTATTCCGGAAAACTTATCTAGGGTAAAAACTAGATTTAATTTTCAAAAGATCAAATGTTTTCATAAAGATCCAATTTCCTTAATGGATCTAAATTTTTATAGTCATGTGGGACTGTAAACCATATCGTTACTACCATTGTTTATACCGCCATATAGAAATCACTGATGTACAAAGTGTGAAGAATAAAAAAAGTGATTCTAGTATTTCAAGACGATATTGCTTGAGGACAAGCAACGCTCAAGTGTGGGAATATTTGATAATGCTAAAAACGAACATATATTTCATAGCATTATTCCTCAAGAAAGACAAGCTTTTAGTTGCAATTGTTCTATTTACAAGTGATATTCGTTTAAATAATAAAAGGTGAAGACAAAAGACAGATTCGACGATTTGAAGACGCAAACGACCAAAAAGCTCAAAAGAACAAAAGACAATCAAAAAGGTTCCAATTATTGATAAGAAACGTCTCGAAATCACAAGAGTACAAGATTCAAAACGCAAAGTACAAGATATTAAATTATACGCGAGGACGTTCGAAAATCCGGAACCGGGACCAGAGTCAATTCTTAACGCTCGACGCAACGGACTAAAAATTACAAGTTAACTATATATATAAATATAATATAATATATAATTAATTATATTAATTATATATATATTATATATATATATTTAAAACTGTCGGCAGCCAGAAACTCCAAGGGAGTAAATTGAAAATACCTCTCCGCGACTCGCGGAGTTTTAAGGCTATTTAGCCGCGAGTCGCGGAGCCCCAAAAATCAAACCTGGCTATAAAACCAACCCGAATTCTGATCAGAAAAACACAATATTTTCATCTCTCTCTCAATATATACGAGTAATATATATTTATATTTATAATTTATATTTTAATTTTAATTATAATTCTAATAATAAGGGTATGTTAGCGAATGTTGTAAGGGTGTAAGTCGAAATTCTGTCCGTGTAACGCTACGCTATTTTTAATCATTGTAAGTTATGTTCAACCTTTTTATATTAATGTCTCGTAGCTAAGTTATTATTATGCTTGTTTAAAACGAAGTAATCATGATGTTAGGCTAATTACTAAAATTGGGTAATTGGGCTTTGTACCATAATTGGGGTTTGGATAAAAGAACGACACTTGTGGAAACTAGGCTATGGGCTATTAATGGGCTTTATATTTGTTTAACTAAATGAAAGTTTGTTAATGTTAATATAAAGATTTACAATTGGGCGTCCCTATAAATTACCATATACACTCGATCGGACACGATGGGCAGGGTATTTATTTGTACGAATAATCGTTCATTTAACCGGACACGGGAATGGATTAATAGCCACTAGAATAATTAAAACAGGGGTGAAATTACATTCAAGGGTAATTGGTGTAATTGTTAACAAAGTAGTAAAACCTTGGTTTACACGCAGTCGATAACCTGGTGTATTCATTAAACGAAGTATTAAAACCTTGTTACAATTCGAATCCCCAATTAGTTGGAATATTTATCTTCGGGTATAATAATAATTTGACAAGGACACTTGCAATTTATATTTATGACTGATGGACTGTTATGGACAAAAACCAGACGGACATATTGAATAATCCAGGACAAAGGACAATTAACCCATGGGCATAAAACTAAAATCAACACGTCAAACATCATGATTACGGAAGTTTAAATAAGCATAATTCTTTTATTTTATATTTAATTTCCTTTATTTTATATTTAATTGCACTTCTAATTATCGCACTTTTATTTATTGTTATTTCATTTTATCGCACTTTTAATTATCGTACTTTTTAATTATCGCAATTTAATTTTTATCGCATTTTTATTATTCGCAATTTCATTATCGTTATTTACTTTACGCTTTAATTTAAAGTCTTGTATTTATTTTATATTTTACATTAGGTTTTAACTGCGACTAAAGTTTTAAAATCGACAAACCGGTCATTAAACGGTAAAAACCCCCCTTTATAATAATAATATTACTTATATATATATTTGTATTTTTATAAAAGTAAATTTATATAGCGTTGAGCTTTGTTTAAAGATTTCCCTGTGGAACGAACCGGACTTACTAAAAACTACACTACTGTACGATTAGGTACACTGCCTATAAGTGTTGTAGCAAGGTTTAAGTATATCCATTCTATAAATAAATAAATATCTTGTGTAAAATTGTATCGTATTTAATAGTATTTTCTAGTAAAATATAAACTATTTTATATACTACCCCGCTGCACATCAATGATATGTGTTTAGTTGCATTCCTCGTCAAAATACCTTTCCAACGATGTATGATAGGCGTTATAAGTGTTTGCGGGTCAAGTTTTGTGTTAAAATTGATTTTGGCTCGTGCATAGTTTTGCAAAACAGAAAAATGTCTGTACAGGTGGTGGCGCGGCGCGCCCCTTACCCGCGCGACGCGCAGATTATGCTGGACAGATTCTGACCTCTTGGTCCCAATTCACGCGAAATGTTTGACTAGTTACCGACCTCCGATTCACATGAAACTTGTTTTAATATACTTGTATATGAATAATTAGCATAGAAAATTTGTCCGGGACCCGACCCGAATATGTTGACTTTTTCGTTGACTTTGACCCGACCAAGTTTGACTTTTTGTCAAACTTAACCAATTAATTATGCAATCTTTCTAACATGATTCCATACTTGTATCTTGCATGAAACTTGACAATTTTCTTCACATGCTACATAATCGAGTCGTGTCGAGCCATAGGACTAATTGAACAACTTTGACCCTTCGTAACTATCGTTATTGATGCAACCTACTTGTTTAGGTCGAGATTAGCTTTGTCTTTGCACGCGTTTACTCGTTGAAGTACTTTATTGACTCTTGCGCTCAAGGTGAGATCATAGTCCCACTTTTTACTCTTTTGAACTTACTTTTGGGATGAGAAAACATAAACGATTCTTTTGAACTAAGTGAACACAAGAACGGGAAAACAAACATTCTACATACGAGTTTAGAACAAAATCCTCAATTCAATTATCATTAGTTACATTTGCAGGGTGTAAGTGTAGGCGTGAACTTATGTTGTATGGCCATATGGGTTTGACAACCCTCATCTTTGACGGTTCGCTACCGTCTACGGATGAAATATATTTTCGAGAAACAGTGTTGTTCTAGCACTAATTAATGGGGTATTCAACGGACGGAATGTTAAGCTTTGATAATTGGGTGCTCGTGAATATTAACTTTAGAATGTATTACTATTATTTCAACTTTACAAATCTTGTGGTTCGGCTTACTTTACTTTTACTCACATACTTACTTAAACCTATGATTTCACCAACGTTTTCGTTGACAGATTTCTATGTTTTTCTCAGGTCTTACACGATATGTGAAACATGCTTCCGCTCATTATTTGATACTTGCATTGGATGTCGAGTATACATGCATTTCATGGAGCGTCTTATGACTTTACTTTAAACCGTGTCGCCTAGATTTCATTTGTACTTATAACCTTGTAACTTAACTTTTGGTTGAACAATCCTTTTAAACTTTGGAAACAATCTTTATGTTGAAATGAAGGCGGCATATTTTGGTCAAACGTTGTCATAAAGACTTATGACCAGGAAATGGGACCTACGTAGACGACGCCGTCACTTGACGATTTGTCGGGGTCGCTACAAGTGGTATCAGAGCTTTGGTTGTAGGGATTTAGAGTTCATTTGTGTCCACCCCGAGTCATAGGGTACATAGGTGAATCTAGACTACAACCGGCATATAGACTGAAGTAGGAATTACTTGACTATTTGTGCATTTATACTCGAACTCTTCTATCATATCTAACTCGTATTCGATCTTGATCTTACGTTGATAAATTTTGTTGACGCGCCACCTTGACTTTATGAAGTAATGTTAAATGCACATGAGAATCAGGGTAATATAATTTCCGGGATTATATTACGGTGATTCACATGGACGTTCCGACATTATGACATAAAGAATTTAAGGCGAGTCAAGGAAAAATTTTCTCTCTATCCTTATTCCATATCACGGTTAGTATTGTTAAGAATACTAATCAACGATATTCTTGTGTCATGAAGGAACAATGGCTCCCCAAGGTCAACACAATACCCCTCTCGAAACTCTAGAACAAGCTCTTCAACGAATGATAACCACCGCCGTGGGTACGGCCGTGGCCGATCACTTTTCCAACAACACCAATCGTGGAGCCGGTAATTCAAGCGAAGGTTGCTCCTACAAGAACTTCATGAAGTACAACCCTCCCACTTTCGATGGAACCGGAGGACCGGTTGTTCTCACCCGATGGTTTGAACAAATGGAGACCGTTTTTAACACAAGCGGTTGTCGAGACCAAGATAAGGTCAAGTTTTCCACCCTCACTTTCACCGGCATTGCTCTCTCGTGGTGGAACAAGTACGTACAATCGGTGGGTATTGATGAAGCCCACACACTCTCATGGACCGAATTAAGAGAAAGAATGATCACCGAATATTTTCTGCGCGACGAGACTCGAAGGCTCGAACAGGGTCTAAGGAATTTAAAAACGGTCGGGAATGACCTCGGAACTTATAATCAACGGTTCACCGAACTAGTCTCAATGTGTCCAAATCTCATGACTCCCGAATCCCTAAGAGTCGAACTTTACATGGATGGCCTCCCTAAGAGCATTCAACACGGGGTAATGGCATCCCAACCCACTAACCTACAAGAGGCTTTAACCAAGGCCCGCCAAACTTTAGAAACGGCGAATGAAATGGAAGCACCGGCACCAATGGTCGAGAACCACCCGAGTAACAACAAAAGAAAATGGGAAGCCTCCCAATCAAGCAACCGCAACAATAACAACTTCACCAAAGAGCTCTTTTTCCCCGGCGACAAGAAAGGGTATGCCGGAAAACTACCTTTTTGTAACGAATGCCACAAGCATCACTTTGAAGGATGTGGCAGGTTTCGCCACCGGCGCCAAGGAAGTGGTCACATCGACAAACATTGTGGAAGTGCCACCCCCGTCCCTCGAAAGGGACCCAACACACAAAAGTCGGTCACTTGCTACGCATGTGGCCAAACGGGTCATTTTAGGAATGAATGCCCAAATAAGAAAATCAACCCCAACGCACGCCGTTAAACTTTCAACATCAACGCCTAGGATGCCCGAGACGACGATGGACTAGTCACGGGTATGTTTCTTCTCGAAATTCTCACGTTTCATGTTTATTCGATTCGGTTACCGTTAGACGTTTTATAAACAAGGCTCTGACTCATACTCTTTGCACTTCACCTTTTTCCCCTAGACACTACTTAGGCAATTTAAGTGACCAACGGAAAATATTGTGTGCCTATAAATTTTATTGGATGATATACGTTAAGACTTTTGACTTGACACCTATAGAACTAAGGAGCTCAGAACCTATTCGTTAGGGAGAAATTGTTTCCCTACAACTAGGTATAGATTATTGTGAACCGAGTAATTTTCGGTTGGAAACCGATACCCTCTTCCTCGTATCCATTACCTCATGATTATTTGCGTGGATCCCGTGTATTCCAAATCGACCTCCGTTCCGGTTATCATCAATTGGGGGTTAAGGGAGACGATGTCTCCTAAGCCATTTTTTTTTTCCCGAACTCGCAACGTTAGTTGTAAATCTCTCTTAGTACCGTTTGATTTATTTAGGACTCTGTCCGTATCCATGAACCTCCTAAACCACGTATGCAAACTTATCTAGACAAATCCGTTATCGTATTTATACATGATATCTTGACCTATTCAAGTAAAGAAGGAAAACGAACAACATCACCATCTTACGCTCGAACTTTTGAGAAAAGAGCAACTCTATACCAAATTCTCCGAGTGAGAATTTCTGTTGAACGAAGTCCAATTTTCTAGACCATGATGTTAATGGTCAAGGCATTACAATCAATCTCGAAATCAAGCCACATGTAATCATGAAACTCTACCAACTCGGACTTGTATTCGTAAAAAAAAAAAAAAAAAAAAAATCTTAGATCTCGTCTGTTATTACCAAAGATTCATTTCTGACTTTTCTCGTGTTACACGACTTTTAAACTCGTTAACTCACTAAGGAAAACTTTAAACCTCTCCGTGTTCGCACCTTGAGCGTGATTCTTCACACCAACATTTCTAGTAAAAAATCGTATAGCAACAGATGGAACTCAAACATGGAAATATTTCTACTTGAACGCCGAAAGGCATACTCTCTCGACTCAAAAATCAACATAACTAAAATTCGTTATTTTGCACGAAGAATTCGAATACTAAATTGTGGATCCGATCAATTTCTCGTCATCCCGTACCACACTACCTACCTCTGTTATTTCACCATCACCATCTGATATTACTGGAAATTAAGATAACACACAATCCAACGATACTTCACTCTTCTTTGACTTAACGCCCTTGTGTTTCTGATAATCGGCCAACTATTATTCAACCCCGAACTATACAACTACGTGTACTATCTCGTTTCTCTTTCAGACTTCAACTTTTGACAACTAGAGGCACGTTATGGCAACCTCGAGATGCAAGCTCATCCTATTCTAAGTCCTCATTTCACTCCTATCTTTATCGCTCGCATTTCCGTTTAAAGAAACTCCTTGTAACATTTCTCCATGGATAGAGAAATTCCTCATATTACATTAGTATTCGCCACGAGGGTGAATAGTCCTAACGAACATTTTTCGAACCCTAACTGACTTGTTCAAACATATCTTAAGAGATTCTATTCCAACACGGAGTATCTTTGTCAATTATCCCGTATCGAAATACTCGTTTCGCCTCTAGTTTTACAAGAAACCTTGGAGACCCGCTTAGACATGAGTACCGCGTACCACCCACAAACAGACGAACCGAACAAACGAACGATTTACGTCTTCGAAAGACATGTTTCAAACTTGCATGGTCGCATTTAGTAGATCCCTCTTACAACAGTAGTTACCACTCGTGTGTTCACACGCACTTTCCGAAACCCTATAGGACCGCTAATGTCATACCCCGATTCATTTAACCAAAGCATGTGGCAAACAAAACACCGAATCTTAACTCATCCAAGAAACAACAATTGAGATAATCCAAGTCCGAGAAGGGCTCGAGACGACCCGTAGTCGCCCAAAAGAGTCATACCAAACTTAGATGAAAACCTCACAAATCCCAGTGTGTAACCGCGTAATATTGAGAAACCGCACCTTGGAAAGGTGTAATCCATTTTGGGAAATCGAGAAAGGCTATATCCGCAATATCGAACCTTTTGAAACCTTGGGGCGTATTGGAACCGCTTCCTATCGTTTAGAACTTTCGACTCAATTAAGTTTCCGTTTACCCTACATTTCGTGTAACAAACTTAGAAACGTGTCCTGCGGAACAGGAACGTGCAATCCTTCTAGATGCACCAACTATTGATGACAAACTCCTCCTCATAGGAAAAACCGGCTGAACTTGTGGATCGTAAAACCAAGCCCTAATACAACGTAACACCCCGACTATCCGGATTCGTGGAATGTCCAAGAAAGTACCTTCAATCATTCGTAGAGTTACTACACTAGGTCTCGAGTAAGAGACATCGACTATTACTTCCAACTAAATTTCGGGACGAAATTTCTTTTGAGGTGTGGATAATGTAACATCCCGCCTTTTTCCGTCAACTTTTCCGTTTAACTATTTTAAACTCCGTTATATGTTTATAACATCTCCCGTTAATACGCGTTTCGATTTATCTTGTTTAGGTAATTTAACGCACCCGATTGGAAGTAGAGGGACTTGTTTTGCCAAAACACTAAAGTGGTGACTAGCCACTTGACTAGTCAAAACTTCCACCTCATTTCTTCATTTTCATTTTCCTTTTCATCTAACACTTTCATATTTTTCTCAAATTCTTCATAAAGCAATTCATCATCCATATTCAAACGATCAAGCTTCGGGCCAAACAAATTACATATTCGAACTCCTCGTGATCTCCTCTTCGATTCCATACCAATCTCATTTCATTTGGGTAACTTTCTAAAATCACTAATTTTATGTGTTCTTGAGATTTTTGAGTTAAAAGGTTGTTAATTAGTGTCTATGGCTCAAGTCTAGTATAATTATGTGATTTGTATGCTTGTTCTTGCTATTTTGGTGTAACTAGTTCATATTGAAAGAATGCTTGCTTAATCTTGAGTTTTAGGTGTTCATATGTTGTTGAATGATGAAAGTTCATGTTTTAATTGTGTTCCTAACATCACTAGCTTCAAATTGGTATGTAGGTTGACATGGATTAGTTTCATATGCAAGATTGTTGAATTTGTGATTTTGGGTTAGGGTTTGATAGAAGTAAATTGAATTTTTGATGCATTAAATGCTTGTTAATGTTACTTGTAAGTGTTAGGTTGTGTTGTATGCTTAATTACCTTCGAAACGGCATATCGTTCATGTAATTTGGTTGCCAAATCATTAAATTGCAATTTTGACTTGTATGCATTGATTATGGAACATTAATTGCGGTTTTTGGTTGTTTTAAGTGCAAGTTTGATTGATGATATGTGTTTAGTTGCATTCCTCGTCAAAATACCTTTCCAACGATGTATGATAGGCGTTATAAGTGTTTGCGGGTCAAGTTTTGTGTTAAAATTGATTTTGGCTCGTGCATAGTTTTGCAAAACAGAAAAATGTCTGTACAGGTGGTGGCGCGGCGCGCCCCTTACCCGCGCGGCGCGCAGATTATGCTGGACAGATTCTGACCTCTTGGTCCCAATTCACGCGAAATGTTTGACTAGTTACCGACCTCCGATTCACATGAAACTTGTTTTAATATACTTGTATATGAATAATTAGCATAGAAAATTTGTCCGGGACCCGACCCGAATATGTTGACTTTTTCGTTGACTTTGACCCGACCAAGTTTGACTTTTTGTCAAACTTAACCAATTAATTATGCAATCTTTCTAACATGATTCCATACTTGTATCTTGCATGAAACTTGACAATTTTCTTCACATGCTACATAATCGAGTCGTGTCGAGCCATAGGACTAATTGAACAACTTTGACCCTTCGTAACTATCGTTATTGATGCAACCTACTTGTTTAGGTCGAGATTAGCTTTGTCTTTGCACGCGTTTACTCGTTGAAGTACTTTATTGACTCTTGCGCTCAAGGTGAGATCATAGTCCCACTTTTTACTCTTTTGAACTTACTTTTGGGATGAGAAAACATAAACGATTCTTTTGAACTAAGTGAACACAAGAACGGGAAAACAAACATTCTACATACGAGTTTAGAACAAAATCCTCAATTCAATTATCATTAGTTACATTTGCAGGGTGTAAGTGTAGGCGTGAACTTATGTTGTATGGCCATATGGGTTTGACAACCCTCATCTTTGACGGTTCGCTACCGTCTACGGATGAAATATATTTTCGAGAAACAGTGTTGTTCTAGCACTAATTAATGGGGTATTCAACGGACGGAATGTTAAGCTTTGATAATTGGGTGCTCGTGAATATTAACTTTAGAATGTATTACTATTATTTCAACTTTACAAATCTTGTGGTTCGGCTTACTTTACTTTTACTCACATACTTACTTAAACCTATGATTTCACCAACGTTTTCGTTGACAGATTTCTATGTTTTTCTCAGGTCTTACACGATATGTGAAACATGCTTCCGCTCATTATTTGATACTTGCATTGGATGTCGAGTATACATGCATTTCATGGAGCGTCTTATGACTTTACTTTAAATCGTGTCGCCTAGATTTCATTTGTACTTATAACCTTGTAACTTAACTTTTGGTTGAACAATCCTTTTAAACTTTGGAAACAATCTTTATGTTGAAATGAAGGCGACATATTTTGGTCAAACGTTGTCATAAAGACTTATGACCAGGCAATGGGACCTACGTAGACGACGCCGTCACTTGACGATTTGTCGGGGTCGCTACATTTTTAGTCGTTGGTGTATGGATTAGATATAAAGGATATGTAATTTTGTTTTCATGTAAATAAGTCATGAATGATTACTCATATTTTTATAATTTTATGAGATATTTCATGCTAGTTGCCAAATGATGGTTCCCACATGTGTTAGGTAACTCACATTGGCTGCTAAGAGCTGATCATTGGAGTGTATATACCAATAGTACATACATCTAAAAGCTGTGTATTGTACGAGTACGAATACGGGTGCATACGAGTAGAATTGTTGATGAAACTGAACGAGGATGTAATTATAAGCATTTTTGTTAAGTAGAAGTATTTTGATAAGTGTATTGAAGTCTTTCAAAAGTGTATAAATACATATTAAAACACTACATGTATATACATTTTAACTGAGTCGTTAAGTCATCGTTAGTCGTTACATGTAGGTGTTGTTTTGAAACCTTTAGGTTAACGATCTTGTTAAATGTTGTTAACCCAATGTTTATAATATCAAAAGAGATTTTAAATTATTATATTATCATGATATTATCATGTATGAATATCTCTTAATATGATATATATATACATTAAATGTCTTTACAACGATAATCGTTACATATATGTCTCGTTTAAAAATCATTAAGTTAGTAGTCTTGTTTTTACATATGTAGTTCATTGTTAATATACTTAATGATATGTTTACTTATCATAGTATCATGTTAACTATATATATATCCATATATATGTCATCATATAGTTTTTACAAGTTTTAACGTTCGTGAATCACCGGTCAACTTGGGTGGTCAATTGTCTATATGAAACATATTTCAATTAATCAAGTCTTAACAAGTTTGATTGCTTAACATGTTGGAAACATTTAATCATGTAAATATCAATCTCAATTAATATATATAAACATAGAAAAGTTCGGGTCACTACAGTACCTACCCGTTAAATAAATTTCGTCCCGAAATTTTAAGCTGTTGAAGGTGTTGACGAATCTTCTGGAAATAGATGCGGGTATTTCTTCTTCATCTGATCTTCACGCTCCCAGGTGAACTCGGGTCCTCTACGAGCATTCCATCGAACCTTAACAATTGGTATCTTGTTTTGCTTAAGTCTTTTATCCTCACGATCCATTATTTCGACCGGTTTTTCGATGAATTGAAGTTTTTCGTTGATTTGGATTTCATCTAACGGAATAGTGAGATCTTCTTTAGCAAAAAATTTCTTCAAATTCGAGACGTGGAAAGTGTTATGTACAGCCGCGAGTTGTTGAGGTAACTTAAGTCGGTAAGCTACTGGTCCGACACGATCAATAATCTTGAATGGTCCAATATACCTTGGATTTAATTTCCCTCGTTTACCAAATCAAACAACGCCTTTCCAAGGTGCAACTTTAAGCATGACCATCTCTCTAATTTCAAATTTTATATCTTTTCTTTTAATGTCAGCGTAGCTCTTTTGTCGACTTTGGGCGGTTTTCAACCGTTGTTGAATTTGGATGATCTTCTCGGTAGTTTCTTGTATAATCTCCGGACCCGTAATCTGTCTATCCCCCACTTCACTCCAACAAATCGGAGACCTGCACCTTCTACCATAAAGTGCTTCAAACGGCGCCATCTCAATGCTTGAATGGTAGCTGTTGTTGTAGGAAAATTCTGCTAACGGTAGATGTCGATCCCAACTGTTTCCGAAATCAATAATACAAGCTCGTAGCATGTCTTCAAGCGTTTGTATCGTCCTTTCGCTCTGCCCATCAGTTTGTGGATGATAGGCAGTACTCATGTCTAGACGAGTTCCTAATGCTTGCTGTAATGTCTGCCAGAATCTTGAAATAAATCTGCCATCCCTATCAGAGATAATAGAGATTGGTATTCCATGTCTGGAGATGACTTCCTTCAAATACAGTCGTGCTAACTTCTCCATCTTGTCATCTTCTCTTATTGGCAGGAAGTGTGCTGATTTGGTGAGACGATCAACTATTACCCAAATAGTATCAAAACCACTTGCAGTCCTTGGTAATTTAGTGATGAAATCCATGGTAATGTTTTCCCATTTCCATTCTGGGATTTCGGGTTGTTGAAGTAGACCTGATGGTTTCTGATGCTCAGCTTTGACCTTGAAACACGTCAAACATTCTCCTACGTATTTAGCAACATCGGCTTTCATACCCGGCCACCAAAAATGTTTCTTGAGATCCTTGTACATCTTCCCCGTTCCAGGATGTATTGAGTATCTGGTTTTATGAGCTTCTCTAAGTACCATTTCTCTCATATCTCCAAATTTTGGTACCCAAATTCTTTCAGCCCTATACCGGGTTCCATCTTCCCGAATATTAAGATGCTTCTCCGATCCTTTGGGTATTTCATCCTTTAAATTTCCCTCTTTTAAAACTCCTTGTTACGCCTCCTTTATTTGAGTAGTAAGGTTAGTGTGAATCATTATATTCATAGATTTTACTCGAATGGGTTCTCTGTCCTTTCTGCTCAAGGCGTCGGCTACCACATTTGCCTTCCTCGAGTGGTAACGAATCTCAAAGTCGTAATCATTCAACAATTCAATCCACCTACGCTGCCTCATATTCAGTTGTTTCTGATTAAATATGTGTTGAAGACTTTTGTGGTCGGTATATATAATACTTTTGACCCCATATAAGTAGTGCCTCCAAGTCTTTAATGCAAAAACAACTGCGCCTAATTTCAAATCATGCGTCGTATAATTTTGCTCGTGAATCTTCAATTGTCTAGACGCATAAGCAATCACCTTCGTCCGTTGCATTAATACACAACCGAGACCTTGCTTTGATGCGTCACAATAAATCACAAAATCATCATTCCCTTCAGGCAATGACAATATAGGTGCCGTAGTTAGCTTTTTCTTCAATAATTGAAATGCCTTTTCTTGTTCATCCTTCCATTCAAATTTCTTCCCTTTATGCGTTAATGCAGTCAAGGGTTTTGCTATTTTGGAGAAATCTTGGATGAATCTTCTGTAGTAACCAGCCAATCCTAAAAATTGACGTATATGCTTCGGAGTTTTTGGGGTTTCCCACTTTTCAACGGTTTCGATCTTTGCCGGGTCCACCTGGATACCTTCTTTGTTCACTATGTGACCGAGGAATTGAACTTCTTCCAACCAAAATGCACACTTTGAAAACTTAGCGTACAGTTTTTCTTTCCTCAATACTTCTAGCACTTTTCTCAAATGTTCTTCGTGCTCTTGATCATTCTTTGAGTAAATAAGTATGTCATCGATGAAAACAATGACAAAGTTGTCAAGATATGGCCCACACACTCGATTCATAAGGTCCATGAACACAGCTGGTGCGTTAGTCAATCCAAACGGCATAACCATAAACTCGTAATGACCATAACACGTCCTAAAAGTAGTTTTTGGAATATCATCCTCCTTCACTCGCATTTGATGATATCCAGAACGTAAATCGATCTTCGAATAAATCGACGAGCCTTGTAGTTGATCAAATAAGTCGTCAATTCTCGGTAGTGGATAACGGTTTTTGATGGTAAGTTTGTTCAACTCTCTGTAGTCAATACACAACCTAAATGTACCATCCTTCTTCTTGACAAACAAAACAGGAGCTCCCCATGGTGATGTGCTTGGTCGAATGAAACCACGTTCTAATAGTTCTTGCAGTTGGCTTTGCAGTTCTTTCATCTTGCTGGGTGCGAGTCTATAAGGAGCACGAGCTATTGGTGCAGCTCCTGGTACAAGATCTATTTGAAATTCAACAGATCGATGTGGAGGTAGTCCCGGTAATTCTTTCGGAAATACATCGGGAAATTCTTTTGCGACGGGAACATCATTGATGCTCTTTTCTTCAGTTTGTACTTTCTTGACATGTGCTAGAACAGCATAGCAACCTTTTCTTATTAGTTTTTGTGCCTTCAAATTACTAATAAGATGTAGCTTCATGTTGCCCTTTTCTCCGTACACCATTAAGGGTTCTCCTTCTTCTCGTACAATGCGAATTGCATTTTTATAACATACGATATCTGCTTTCACCTTCTTCAGCCAGTCCATGCCAACTATTACATCAAAACTCCCTAACTCTACTGGTATCAAATCAATCTTAAATATTTCGCTACCCAGTTTAATTTCTCGATTCCGGCATATATTATCTGCTGAAATTAATTTACCCTTTGCTAATTCGAGTAAAAATTTACTATCCAACGGCGTCAATGGACAATTTAATTTAGCACAAAAATCTCTACTCATATAGCTTCTATCCGCACCCGAATCAAATAAAATGTAAGCAGATTTATTGTCAATAAGAAACGTACCCGTAACAAGCTCTGGGTCTTCCTGTGCCTCTGCCGTATTAATATTGAAAACTCTTCCGTGGCCTTGTCCATTCGTCTTCTCCTGGTTCGGGCAATTTCTAATAATGTGGCTCGGTTTTCCACATTTATAACAAACTACATTGGCATAACTTGCTCCGACACTACTTGCTCTGCCATTACTCGTTCCGACACCATTTGTTCCTTTTGTTCTGTTAACCCCTGGTCCGTAGACCTCACACTTCGTCGCGCTATGACCATTTCTTTTACACTTGTTGCAAAATTTGGTGCAGAACCCCGAGTGATACTTTTCACACCTTTGGCATAGCTGCTTCTGATTGTTGTTGTTGTTGCGGTTGTTATTGTTGTTGGGATGATTGTTGTAGTTGCTGTTGTTGTTGTTGTTATTGTTGTTGTTGTTGGGCCGTTTGTTGTAGTTGCGATTGATGTTGCGATTGTTGGGATAATTGTTGCGATTATTATTGTAATTGCTGTTGTTGTTGTATTGGTGATTCTTATCACCATTTTCCTCCCACTTTCTTTTGACTTGCTTCACATTGGCCTCTTCAGCTGTCTGTTCTTTAATTCTTTCCTCAATCTGGTTCACTAGTTTGTGAGCCATTCTACATGCCTGTTGTATGGAGGCGGGCTCGTGTGAACTTATATCTTCTTGGATTCTTTCCGGTAATCCTTTCACAAACGCGTCGATCTTCTCTTCCTCATCTTCGAATGCTCCCGGACACAATAGGCACAATTCTGTGAATCGTCTTTCGTACGTGGTAATATCAAATCCTTGGGTTCGTAACCCTCTAAGTTCTGTCTTGAGCTTATTGACCTCGGTTCTGGGACGGTACTTCTCGTTCATCAAGTGCTTGAATGCGGACCACGTTAGTACGTACGCATCGTCTTGTCCCACTTGCTCTAGATAGGTATTCCACCATGTTAACGCAGAACCTGTGAAGGTATGCGTAGCGTACTTCACTTTTTCCTCTTCAGTACACTTACTTATGGCAAACACCGATTCGACCTTCTCGGTCCACCGTTTCAATCCGATCGGTCCTTCGGTTCCATCAAATTCCAAAGGTTTGCAGGCAGTGAATTCTTTGTAGGTGGATCCTACATGATTTCCTGTACTGCTAGATCCAAGGTTATTGTTGGTATGTAGCGCAGCCTGTACTACAGCTATGTTTGAAGCTAGAAAAGTACGGAATTCCTCTTCATTCATATTCACGGTGTGTCGAGTAGTCGGTGCCATTTCATTCAAAATAGTCAATTGGAACAAGTTAATCATACAGAATATTAAGAGTAGTTAATAGTATTTCGTAGAATAATATGAACTCATTTATAAAAGATTTTTCTTCATATTAGCATTTTATAAGTTTAAATTTGGGTAGTACCTACCCGTTAAGTTCATACTTAGTAGCTAATATACAATTCAACTACTACAATTCTATATGAAAAACTGATTATAATAATATTTCGCGTTCAAACTTTTACACAATATTTTACAAACTTACAATACCGCTTATTTTACATATAGCATGAAATATAGCACACGATAAATTTGATACAAGATGGTTGTGAAGATAATTCTAGCTAGTACACAAGTCGTTCAGCAAAGGCAATAAAGACACGTAATTCATACGTCCAGAAACAAGTCATGCATTCTGGTTTTACTAGAATTACTTCTCATCCTTGGTCTTGTGGAACATAACCGTTATGGCCGTTGATAAGACAGCGTGTTGTAACGTCGTCAAAGGGACGAGGGTTATGTAATGTCCAACAGTCCCGTAACAATCAAAAAACCTCATTTCTTACCCCAATTACCGACTCCGTTACTTGTGGGAACGTTTTGTTTAATAGTTGTAGCCCGATGTTCTTGTTCTCACTTTGGTGAAAAGCGAACATTACTAACCCGTAAGCATAGCATGCTTCTTTATGTTGCATGTTAGCCGCTTTTTCTAAATCATGAAGTCCTATATTCGGATACATTGAGTCAAAATAATTTCTTAACCCGTTGCGTAAAATAGCATTTGGGTTCCCCGCAATATATGCGTCAAAGTAAACACATCGTAACTTATGGGTTTCCCAATGTGATATCCCCCATCTTTCAAACGAAAGTCTCTTATAAACCAAGACATTCTTGGAACGTTCTTCGAATGTCTTACAAACTGATTTCGCCTTAAATAGTTGTGCCGAGGAATTCTGACCGACTCTAGACAAGATTTCATCAATCATGTCTCCGGGTAGGTCTCATAAAATATTGGGTTGTCTATCCATTTTGTGTTTTTAAACTGTAAAATAGACAAGAGTTAGATTCATAAAAAAAATTACTTATTAATACAAGCAATTTTTACATATATCATAAAGCATAAGCACACTATATTACATATATTACACCACACGAATACAACTATCTTATTCCGACTCGCTCGTTTCTTCTTCTTCGGTTTTGGTTCGTTTTGCCAAGTTTCTAGGGATATATGATGTTCCCCTAATACGAGCCATCGTTTTCCACATTGGTTTAGAAAAACCTGGTGGTTTTGTGACAACCCGGAAATTTCCAACCAAATTTAAACTTTATCTTTATATTATTCCGACACGATAAGCAAAGTTTGTTAAGTTAAATCTCAAGAATTTTAAATTGTGTTCATACATTCATTATAACCTCGACCAAATTCCGACGATTCACGAACTGTTATATATAAATAAATATGTATATATATGTATATATATATTATAACTTGAGAATATTAATAAAGTATTAAACGTATAATACTTTACATGAACGTATTTGTTTCAATATGTTTATCGATGGAATTAGAAGATAATATCAAATGATTGATTTAACAGATACATTATGATATGATTACGGGTCTATGTTATGAGGTCCACTGTGATTTAAGAAATCTATTCTTTTTGACAACATTCGGAAAATGGTAAAGTGATTTATAAGTAAGAACGTGAAGTGTAAATAACTTAGATGTTGGATATCGACAAGTTATGTAACTCGACATTTTTCATTAAGATGATTTCATACGTTTATTTAACCTTTGAACTTTATCCCATGCTTCACCAACAAACTATAATTTAAAAACTTGAAACCTATTATGA
This sequence comes from Rutidosis leptorrhynchoides, assembly GCF_046630445.1. Classification (NCBI taxonomy): domain Eukaryota; kingdom Viridiplantae; phylum Streptophyta; class Magnoliopsida; order Asterales; family Asteraceae; genus Rutidosis; species Rutidosis leptorrhynchoides. Next base: position 318,723,926 of record NC_092340.1, read on the forward strand.
ATATATATGATTCTACTTTTCTAAAACATTTTATGATATAACGATTTCCATTATTTTAACCTTTAAACAAAATAATTCTTAAAAATATATTTGGTTTTGGAAAACAAAATTATTATATTTATTTGATTTAGTTTCAAACGTACAAAAACGTTTTCAGTTTAAAAAGAACTTTATTATTAAAACGTATATAACTTTTATAAATATCTAGAACCACTTTTGACAACTCATTACTTAACCAGTATGATAAAGATAACGATATTTATATTTTATTTTATTAAATATATATAACGATTTAAATTAATATTATATATATTTATACGCGTATTATACGTACATAGTTTTATACTTTTACTATACTTAAACTTTACCTTTACTTTATTTTTACTTTACTTTAACTTTAGTAATTCACTTTAATAATTCATACTTTAATAATTCACTTTAATAATTCATACTTTAATAATTCACTTTAATAATTCATACTTTAAAAATTCACTTTAATAATTCATACTTTAATAATTCACTTTAATAATTCATACTTTAATAATTCACTTTAATAATTCAAAAATCTATTATAAATAGAATTCAATAGGTTTCATTATTTCATAAGAAACTTGAAAATATTTTTCTCTAAACTCTCTCAATCGATTTACATATATATATATTTACTCCGTATTATTTCAAGATATTATTAGTATACATAAAATATTACGTCAGAGTGTTGTCCTAGTGATTTTGAAATTGTTTTTCGAGTGGGATTGGATTAAGGAAATTATGGGTTATAGCTATGGAGGTGATTGGGTATGGTTCATGGGTATGCTCGTGAGATCAATATAGTGTTTATCATCTCCGTTGCGTCTACGTACCTTTCCTGCAATATTGAATCTCAATATTGATACGTGAGTACTCATAATTTAACTTTTACATACTAATAGTGTATCCCTGACTAGTGCTCGAGTATATAGGATTATGCATGTTTGTACTTTTGATATTGCCTTTAGTTAGGTTATGTTGAATCCTGAATTAGTTATATATGCAACTGAGATAAGGTATAAGATATGCATGTCGTTGAAAAGCTAGCGAAAAATTAAGAACTTTTCATTTAGATATCGAATGATTTCGATGAACGGATTTGAAGTTATAGTCCATCGAATTTTTGTATTATTATTAAAAATGATTATTATTATCGTCGTTCTAGTTTTATCTTATTATTATTATTATTATTATTATTATTATTATTATTATTATTATTATTATTATTATTATTATTATTATTATCTTTATCAATAAAAGGATTTATCATTAAAAATTGTTATTTTTTTTATTACTATCGTTATTATCGTTAAAGTTATAATTAGTATTATTATTATTATCCAATTATTATTATTATTATTATTATTGGTATTATTATTATTATTATCATTATTAATATATATATCATTATTTAAAAATGGTTATTGTTATTGTTATTATTATTATTACTATATTATCATTAAGATAATTATTAGTATTATCGTTAATAATATTATAGTAACTATCATTATTAATATTAGTGTAATTAAAACAAATATTTGTAACACCTAATTATTTTGATTACTATTATTATCATTATTACGAACACGATATAAAAGACGATTAAAAGCTATTAAACGAAACGATTAGGAAATAATGGGTAAGAGTATCATGATGAAATTAAAATATTATAAGATATTGATTTAGATAAAATTATCGTTCTTATTATTTTTATCATTACTATTATTATTAAAATTATCGTTAGTATTAAAACTATCATTTTAACAAAAATTATCATTTTAATAGAAATGTCATTGTTACTATAAAATATCATTATTATTATTATTATTATTTTAAATAGAATTATTATTTTAAAGATAATATTAAAAATTATCGTAAATATTAAAGTTATCATAATTAGAATTATCGTTTTATCATAATGTCATCTTAGTAATTATAAATATTGATATTTTTATAATAATAATTATTATTACAAAATAATACAACTTTTACTTACTATCATTATAGATATTATTTTATCAAATAAATATTTGATACAAACATATTTTACTACGTGTAATAACTTACTTTAATAATACCTATCATATTATCTTTATAATATTAAATGAACCCTATAAATTTTATTACTTAATATATATAAAAGTATATTTTATTATATAAATATAATATAAAATTTTTATTTATTAATAAATAAATTATATTATTTACTCTAATAAATCTTTTAAAAATATTTAAAAATATAAAACGACGATATTTAAACTATATATTAATCATGTATAGATTTTTGAAAATTATTTTGAGTCAAATTTACTTTTGTTGACTTTTGCATATTAGTCTCGAGCATTAGGATTGTGGTACACTATGACTTGACCTAATTTGTTAGACAAATATTGACCAACACATAAATATATATAATTAATTTAGGTTCGTGAATCCGAGGCCAACCTTGCACTTGTTCAATGACGTTATATGTATTTTTACTACGAAATACAGTATGGTGAGTTTCATTTACCTTTTTACCCTTTATATTTTTGGGAATGAGAATACATGCGCTTTTATAAATGTTTGACGAAATAGACACAAGTAATTGAAACTACATTCTATGGTTGAATTATCAAAATCGAATATGCCCCTTTTTATTAAAGTCTGGTAATCTAAGAATTAGGGAACAGACACCCTAATTGACGCGAATCCTAAAGATAGATCTATTGGGCCTAACAAACCCCATCCAAAGTACCGGATGCTTTAGTACTTCGAAATTATATCATGTCCGAAGGAGGATCCCGGAATGATAGGGGGTATTCTTATATGTATCTAGTTAATGTCGATTACCAGGTGTTCACCATATGAATGATTATTTTTTGTCTCTATGCATGGGACGTATATTTATGAGAACTGGAAATGAAATTCTTGTGGTCTATTAAAATGAAGGAAATAAATGATTATGATAAACTAATGAACTCACCAACCTTTTGGTTGACACTTTAAAGCATGTTTATTCTCAGGTGTTAAAGAAATCTTCCGCTGTGCATTTGCTCATTTTAAAGATATTACTTGGAGTCTTTCATAGCATATTTCGAAGAACGTTGCATTCGAGTCATTGAGTTCATCAAAGATTATTATTAAATCAATTTATAGTTGGATAGTGGATATTATGAAATGGTATGCATGCCTGTCAATTTTTGATGTAAAGAAAGATTGTCTTTTAAAAACGAATGCAATGTTTGTAAAATGTATCATATAGAGGTCAAATACCTCGCAATGTAATCAACTATTGTGAATCGTTTATAATGTATATGAACGGGTCCTTTCAGTTGGTATCAGAGCGGTGGTCTTAGCGAACCAGTTCTGCATTAGTGTGTCTAACTGATAAGTCGTTAGGATGCATTAGTGAGTCTGGACTTCGACCGTGTCTGCATGTCAAAAGTTTTGCTTATCATTTCTAGTCGGAAATCATCTGCTTATCATCCATAGGAAATTACCTGCTTATCATTATTAGTCTAGACACATCTTGCTACATTAATTGCATGAGTAGTGTATAGACAAAATTCATATCCTAGCGTATCTGCTAAATCATATCTTATCGTATCTGTTACTTAAACTTTGCCTGACATATCCCGCAAATTCCTCCGTAATCTATGAAATCTTTTGATCTCTATATATAGATATCCTATGTAAATAGAATACCACCCGTTAGCCGAAAAATCATTTTATATCGAAAATCCTTTATCCAATCGTACGAAATGGAATTTATCATCAGTTCAAGTCACTCGGATTCTGAAATGGAATCTCACTCAAGCTCCGAAAGCAGTGTGACCAAAATGGATCAACCAATCAGTCATCACCTATTCTGGATGAATTGGGGATGGGTTCGTAGCCTCCTCAATCATTGGAAACAAGAAGAAGGCGATCCTTTCCATCCACCACATTGCCCTCTTGGCGAAGAACCTGAAGCACTTACCGGCGAACCTGTTCGAGACACCATTTTCTCTCTCATTTCCAGGGTATCTCGTCATGATTATATACTACATCAAATTCTAGATTTTATTTATCCGCTCGTTCCGACCGATAATCATCCTGGAATAATAGAAGAAGTCAACGAACTTCGCGCTCTGGTAGTGGCTTTGGAGAATATGGTGCAGAGATTACAAACACCAGCAGCAGCACCAGCAGCATAACCAGTACCACCATCATCAACACCAACAGTACCATTACCACCTCCAACCACAACCGCATTATACACCTCAACTTCACAATCTGTCCCACGAGCATCAACGTCATACGCACCATAGATACCATGGAGTACCAACAACAATAACTGACGAAGTATTAATTCATAACTTCATTGGAGAAACATTCTGCAGCGATTATATAATCTCTAAAGTCTTAGAGATTATCTAATCTAGCCCTAACCATAAATCAGTTAAGCGAACCAAAATGATAGAAGGAAGAGTAGAAACCCTGACAAAAATGGTGTGTGATTAACAAGTTAAAATTGTTTTACCAACAGCATCAACAGTACCGTCAACGTCACCAGCATCGTCAGTACAGTCAACATCAGAATCAACAACACCTATAACATCACAAACTCCGTCAGTTCAAGAATCACTGTGGACATCATTACGAATCAATAACGTGTATATTGTATCAACAAGTTATGAAGAATTAACTCATTCCCTCTGAAGAAATTATATATATATATTATATATATATATATATATATATATATATATATATATATATATATATATATATATATTTTGAAATAAAAAAATAAATCTTTCCATGCTAAGCTATTGTGTGTGAATCTTAACTACTCGGTTAATTCATATTACAAATATGCAATAATGTACGTCCCTCGCCCGCAACTTAACCATCGTTAACTACAATCTCTGTCTCAATTCAACAAGTTCCAATTCCTAAGAAATCAAGTATATATTTGATTTTACACTTCATCATTGATGTAACCGAAACTTTTCAGATAACATCATTCGTACTTTGCGAAGTTCACAAGAATTTAACGAAAACCAACATCACATCTCAACAAATAACGAAGTATTGATTCATAATTTCAATATTATTGAAGAAATACTTATGTAACCTCTAAAGCCTTCAAGGAATTATTCAATTCTAGTTCCAACCGTAAATCGAATGAGTTTAATTTAGTATTAACTCATTAAAATCTATGTTACATCTGAGGAGAATATATACATATATATTTTCATAAAGACTGTAATAAAATTCTTATGTACAAAATATTAATTGTGAAAATTCTTTAACGGGTAGGTAATACCCGAGAGAGATATATAAATTCACAATTAATATGTTACATTCTTCGAATCAGATTAAGCAAATTATCAATTATACTTCCTACTTTCACAATAATATACATTCTTTCATAGAAATCAAAACAACCATACTCATTCAAACCCAATTACATATTCTGATTTTAAAATCTCAGAATTCAATTCGAGATATAACCGGTACCATCACTTTTAGATTCCTACATCTTTCAAAGCTATACTTTGACTTCAAAAGTGTGTTAGAACATCAAATGTATACAAACGATTACAATATGTGTTCAAACCCTTCGAAAATCTCTGAAGACACTTCAAATAATGAGCAATCGAGATGATGATCCAATCACATATTACCCACAGTTATGTACTTAAAAAGCTCTCGAAACCAAAGTCATAATTCAACACATATCTGTGTCAGATCTTTTGGCATTTATTAGCCAAAATAACCTTGCAACTCCTTTGCAAAGTAGCAAATTATATCACAGCTACAGCAAGACAACTTCGATTTTTTCATTCGGAGTAGCCTTATCATAATTTTGATATATGTGATTACCCTTTTGTTACCGGAGAACCTTTCATATTCCACCACATTAGCAATAAACTTACTAACAACTTCACGGATCTTGGGCATTCCGAAGAATCTTTATATTTATCGAAACCTCATCATTTACTCATCTGCCTCTTGTAACGAGAATTTCCATACGAATCATTGGGAATTAGCAATCAGTATTTTCAAATCTCACAGCATGTTGACGCCAATAGTTATACATAACGTCTATTTCCAAGGCTTACATACTTCGAATGTGAAGTTTCTGAAAAACACTCTGAACCGCGAACTAGTTCTCGAAATGCTGATGAAGCAACAAAAACTGTAAACGACCTTAGCAGTAAAAAGTTTGATGATAAAGATTAGTGTATTAACAAAGCTCAGAAATAGAGAAGTTCTGGAACTGGAAAACGGATTGAGCAAAGTATGAAGGAGGCTGTGGACAAATCACAAAGACTGAACCTGCCTTCAAAGAATCCAAATGATTTAGTGTCTGCTGAAGTCATCAACGAATACCTTGCTCCTGACACTAAACCCTTACAGACAATATTCTTCATCATCCTCTGATATTAGAAATTCTAAGATATCATCGTATCTTCCATTATAAATATCCTCCATATTTCTGAAGATATTTCCATAACTATTCTTATCTGGAATCATTTATCTCTTTGCGCTATCTGTATTACATCAAAAAGGAAACTGTTTAGTTCCTATACTCTGTAAACCTTTGAGTTTAAAATATGAATGTTTTTGAAGTAGTGTTGGAAACTGAAGCATGAGTTAGTATAATATAATGACACTTGATCAACGTGATTATATTACAGTAATTCATACTGAGTTTCTAAATGGAACGTGATGATTCACAGATCATAACATCATCATGTGCCATGTTATACGACTCTTGTATTCTATTTAACCTCTAAAATATCAAGAAAATATTTCTTGATGATTCGGCCTTTTACAAGGTATTCTAGTAATTTGACAAGTCAAGATCGTGCCATCACAATTTCCTTCCTAGAACATTAACAATGTTCATTCCGAAATTCATATCTGTGAATTCTGGACCATTACAAGCGGTGCTTAATCGCAAGAAGAAGAAACGAAAGGACAAAACTCCAAAATAGAAATTGGGGTATAAATTGCAGCAAATAAAAGAGAGCATTAACTGTGGATGACAATGATTATAGAAGATAGAAACAGAGACTTTGAAATATAAGGGAAGATATAAAGCCCAACGACAAACCAAAAATTATAAACCATATATATCGATGCATATAGCAATATAAAGACACGGGAGAACTAGAAACACTATAAACCCAAGAGTATAGTAGAAGTAAATAGATTCTTCCGGCGGTAGATGAAAAAGAAGAATGACCGATATAAAAGTTATAAGTATATCGAGAATCAGAACTGGATGGAGCATATTGATGAATACTTTAAAATATGAGTTGAGGGGGAAAGAATAGAAGGTGATGAAACATGACTAGGAACTTAGAAATCAACAGATTTAACACACACAATGACGGAATAAGTAAATCAAACCCTCTAGTGAATAGGTTAAGCTTTTTGAGATTAATTTAGTCATACCACAACTAAATCAAGTGTGATTAGATCAACACCTAGAGCTATTATTCACCACCTGGGTGATTTGGGTTGAGAGAGAATCGGAGGAGCTCACCAGATCTGAGTGTGTGTAACAAATGAGAGGCTTAACCTAAAATGAAGAACATAAGACTTTATATACCCCTGCTGTTGACTCACCCGTACAATTCATCCATCACACATACGAGTTGGCTTCATCAGCCATACGGGTGATCACTCACTCGTGTCTTCTCATTTAGGTTGTAATTGTGACTTAGCTCAGCATCAACCATGCGTATGAGCCTGTCAGCCGTACGAGTGAGGCTTCACTCGGACGTCTGACTTAGTCTAACATAGTCAAACATCCAAATCTCATTCCTGCAGTTGCTGTAACCACATACAAACACGGATAGGATAATAACGAACGATCATGGTAGCCTGTAAACTGTTGTACCTGCAATGGACGTGGGTAGATGTCTAGGGACTTGCGTAAAATGCATCAACAGAAGGTGTGAGTTGTAAGAAAACGAAGGAGGTGAATTTATAAGAAAATCTCCGACAGAAGAATTAAAATGGACGATCGCATTTAAAGCGGATCCTAATTCCTTTTGTTACCGGAGAATCAAATCTTATTACAAAGATTTTCTTCAAATCCCTTGAAATCTGGAAATCAATCATATCTACGTCAAATGATAAGATGAATCTACACTTACTCATTTCACTCTTCTATGTTAGCTTCATTCGTACTCTTCATATAAATGGATTGTTTATCCAAATTATTCGCTGATGATAAAACTCTAATTTTCAGCCTGTATGCATCATGAAAACATACTTATTATCATTCGCGACCTTTCCACTCAAATTTCGGGACGAAATTTCTTTAACGGGTAGGTACTGTGACAACCCGGAAATTTCCAACCAAATTTAAACTTTATCTTTATATTATTCCGACACGATAAGCAAAGTTTGTTAAGTTAAATCTCAAGAATTTTAAATTGTGTTCATACATTCATTATAACCTCGACCAAATTCCGACGATTCACGAACTGTTATATATAAATAAATATGTATATATATGTATATATATATTATAACTTGAGAATATTAATAAAGTATTAAACGTATAATACTTTACATGAACGTATTTGTTTCAATATGTTTATCGATGGAATTAGAAGATAATATCAAATGATTGATTTAACAGATACATTATGATATGATTACGGGTCTATGTTATGAGGTCCACTGTGATTTAAGAAATCTATTCTTTTTGACAACATTCGGAAAATGGTAAAGTGATTTATAAGTAAGAACGTGAAGTGTAAATAACTTAGATGTTGGATATCGACAAGTTATGTAACTCGACATTTTTCATTAAGATGATTTCATACGTTTATTTAACCTTTGAACTTTATCCCATGCTTCACCAACAAACTATAATTTAAAAACTTGAAACCTATTATGAATATATATGATTCTACTTTTCTAAAACATTTTATGATATAACGATTTCCATTATTTTAACCTTTAAACAAAATGATTCTTAAAAATATATTTGGTTTTGGAAAACAAAATTATTATATTTATTTGATTTAGTTTCAAACGTACAAAAACGTTTTCAGTTTAAAAAGAACTTTATTATTAAAACGTATATAACTTTTATAAATATCTAGAACCACTTTTGACAACTCATTACTTAACCAGTATGATAAAGATAACGATATTTATATTTTATTTTATTAAATATATATAACGATTTAAATTAATATTATATATATTTATACGCGTATTATACGTACATAGTTTTATACTTTTACTATACTTAAACTTTACCTTTACTTTATTTTTACTTTACTTTAACTTTAGTAATTCACTTTAATAATTCATACTTTAATAATTCACTTTAATAATTCATACTTTAATAATTCACTTTAATAATTCATACTTTAAAAATTCACTTTAATAATTCATACTTTAATAATTCACTTTAATAATTCATACTTTAATAATTCACTTTAATAATTCAAAAATCTATTATAAATAGAATTCAATAGGTTTCATTATTTCATAAGAAATTTGAAAATATTTTTCTCTAAACTCTCTCAATCGATTTACATATATATATATTTACTCCGTATTATTTCAAGATATTATTAGTATACATAAAATATTAAGTCAGAGTGTTGTCCTAGTGATTTTGAAATTATTTTTCGAGTGGGATTGGATTAAGGAAATTATGGGTTATAGCTATGGAGGTGATTGGGTATGGTTCATGGGTATGCTCGTGAGATCAATATAGTGTTTATCATCTCCGTTGCGTCTACGTACCTTTCCTGCAATATTGAATCTCAATATTGATACGTGAGTACTCATAATTTAACTTTTACATACTAATAGTGTATCCCTGACTAGTGCTCGAGTATATAGGATTATGCATGTTTGTACTTTTGATATTGCCTTTAGTTAGGTTATGTTGAATCCTGAATTAGTTATATATGCAACTGAGATAAGGTATAAGATATGCATGTCGTTGGAAAGCTAGCGAAAAATTAAGAACTTTTCATTTAGATATCGAATGATTTCGATGAACGGATTTGAAGTTATAGTCCATCGAATTTTTGTATTATTATTAAAAATGATTATTATTATCGTCGTTCTAGTTTTATCTTATTATTATTATTATTATTATTATTATTATCTTTATCAATAAAAGGATTTATCATTAAAAATTGTTATTTTTTTTATTACTATCGTTATTATCGTTAAAGTTATAATTAGTATTATTATTATTATCCAATTATTATTATTATTATTATTATTATCGGTATTATTATTATTATTATCATTATTAATATATATATCATTATTTAAAAATGGTTATTGTTATTGTTATTATTATTATTACTATATTATCATTAAGATAATTATTAGTATTATCGTTAATAATATTATAGTAACTATCATTATTAATATTAGTGTAATTAAAACAAATATTTGTAACACCTAATTATTTTGATTACTATTATTATCATTATTACGAACACGATATAAAAGACGATTAAAAGCTATTAAACGAAACGATTAGGAAATAATGGGTAAGAGTATCCTGATGAAATTAAAATATTATAAGATATTGATTTAGATAAAATTATCGTTCTTATTATTTTTATCATTACTATTATTATTAAAATTATCGTTAGTATTAAAACTATCATTTTAACAAAAATTATCATTTTAATAGAAATGTTATTGTTACTATAAAATATCATTATTATTATTATTATTTTAAATAGAATTATTATTTTAAAGATAATATTAAAAATTATCGTAAATATTAAAGTTATCATAATTAGAATTATCGTTTTATCATAATGTCATCTTAGTAATTATAAATATTGATATTTTTATAATAATAATTATTATTACAAAATAATACAACTTTTACTTACTATCATTATAGATATTATTTTATCAAATAAATATTTGATACAAACATATTTTACTACGTGTAATAACTTACTTTAATAATACCTATCATATTATCTTTATAATATTAAATGAACCCTATAAATTTTATTACTTAATATATATAAAAGTATATTTTATTATATAAATATAATATAAAAATTTTATTTATTAATAAATAAATTATATTATTTACTCTAATAAATCTTTTAAAAATATTTAAAAATATAAAACGACGATATTTAAACTATATATTAATCATGTATAGATTTTTGAAAATTATTTTGAGTCAAATTTACTTTTGTTGACTTTTGCATATTAGTCTCGAGCATTAGGATTGTGGTACACTATGACTTGACCTAATTTGTTAGACAAATATTGACCAACACATAAATATATATAATTAATTTAGGTTCGTGAATCCGAGGCCAACCTTGCACTTGTTCAATGACGTTATATGTATTTTTACTACGAAATACAGTATGGTGAGTTTCATTTACCTTTTTACCCTTTATATTTTTGGGACTGAGAATACATGCGCTTTTATAAATATTTGACGAAATAGACACAAGTAATTGAAACTACATTCTATGGTTGAATTATCAAAATCGAATATGCCCCTTTTTATTAAAGTCTGGTAATCTAAGAATTAGGGAACAGACACCCTAATTAACGCGAATCCTAAAGATAGATCTATTGGGCCTAACAAACCCCATCCAAAGTACCGGATGCTTTAGTACTTCGAAATTATATCATGTCCGAAGGAGGATCCCGGAATGATAGGGGGTATTCTTATATGTATCTAGTTAATGTCGGTTACCAGGTGTTCACCATATGAATGATTATTTTTTGTCTCTATGCATGGGACGTATATTTATGAGAACTGGAAATGAAATTCTTGTGGTCTATTAAAATGATGGAAATAAATGATTATGATAAACTAATGAACTCACCAACCTTTTGGTTGACACTTTAAAGCATGTTTATTCTCAGGTGTTAAAGAAATCTTCCGCTGTGCATTTGCTCATTTTAAAGATATTACTTGGAGTCTTTCATAGCATATTTCGAAGAACGTTGCATTCGAGTCATTGAGTTCATCAAAGATTATTATTAAATCAATTTATAGTTGGATAGTGGATATTATGAAATGGTATGCATGCCTGTCAATTTTTGATGTAAAGAAAGATTGTCTTTTAAAAACGAATGCAATGTTTGTAAAATGTATCATATAGAGGTCAAATACCTCGCAATGTAATCAACTATTGTGAATCGTTTATAATGTATATGAACGGGTCCTTTCAGGTTTAGAGGTTCCCGGGTCATTGTTACAACTTAAGGGCTTCGGGGGTTGACGATACATATAAATTTCATCGGGGTTGGAATTAGATTTCTCTATTTTTATGCCCTTTCCCTTATTATTTTCTTTTTCCTTTTTAAATTCAGTTGGGGTAATTTCTATAACATCATCGGAATTCTCGTCGGAATTCGATTCATCGAAGAATTGGTAATCCTCCCAATATTTTGCTTCCTTGGCGAAAACACCATTGACCATAATTAACCTTGGTTGGTTGGTTGAGGATTTTCTTTTACTTAACCATTTTATTATTTCCCCCACCGGTTCTATTTCCTCCTCCGGTTCCTCCTCTTTCGGTTCTGATTCTTCTTCCGGTTCCGACTCTTCTTCCGGTTCCTCTTCGGGAACTTGTGAATCAGTCCACGAATCATTCCAATTTACATTTGACTCTTCATTATTATTAGGTGAGTCAATGGGACTTGTTCTAGAGGTAGACATCTATCACATAATATCAAACGTGTTAAGAGATTAATATATCACATAATATTCACATGTTAAAAATATATAGTTTCCAACAAAATTTGTTAAGCAATCATTTTTCAAGTAAATACGGTCGAAGTCCAGACTCACTAATGCATCCTAACAAACTCGATAAGACACACTAATGCAAAATTCTGGTTCTCTAAGACCAACGCTCGGATACCAACTGAAATGTCTCGTTCTTATTGATTAAAAACGTTCCATATTAATTGATTTCGTTGCGAGGTTTTGACCTCTATATGAGACGTTTTTCAAAGACTGCATTCATTTTTAAAACAAACCATAACCTTTATTTCATAAATAAAGGTTTAAAAAGCTTTACGTAGATTATCAAATAATTATAATCTAAAATATCCTGTTTACACATGACCATTACATAAGGGTTTACAACACAAATATGTTACATCGAAATCAGTTTCTTGAATGCAGTTTTTACACAATATCATACAAACATGGACCCCAAATCTTGTCCTTATTTTAGTATGCAACAGCGGAAGCTCTTAGTATTCACCTGAGAATAAAAATGCTTTAAACGTCAACAAAAATGTTGGTGAGTTATAGGTTTAACCTATATATATCAAATCGTAACAATAGACCACAAGATTTCATATTTCAATACACATCCCATACATAGAGATAAAAATCATTCATATGGTGAACACCTGGTAACCGACATTAACAAGATGCATATATAAGAATATCCCCATCATTCCGGGACACCCTTCGGATATGATATAAATTTCGAAGTACTAAAGCATCCGGTACTTTGGATGGGGTTTGTTAGGCCCAATAGATCTATCTTTAGGATTCGCGTCAATTAGGGTGTCTGTTCCCTAATTCTTAGATTACCAGACTTAATAAAAAGGGGCATATTCGATTTTGATAATTCAACCATAGAATGTAGTTTCACGTACTTGTGTCTATTTTGTAAATCATTTATAAAACCTGCATGTATTCTCATCCCGAAAATATTAGATTTTAAAAGTGGGACTATAACTCACTTTCACAGATTTTTACTTCGTCCGGAAGTAAGACTTGGCCACTGGTTGATTCACGAACCTATAACAATATATACATATATATAAAAGTATGTTCAAAATATATTTACAACACTTTTAATATATTTTGATGTTTTAAGTTTATTAAGTCAGCTGTCCTCGTTAGTAACCTACAACTAGTTGTCCACAGTTAGATGTACAGAAATAAATCGATAAATATTATCTTGAATCAATCCACGACCCAGTGTATACGTATCTCAGTATTGATCAAAACTCAAACTATATATATTTTGGAATCAACCTCAACCCTGTATAACTAACTCCAACATTCACATATAGAGTGTCTATGGTTATTCCGAAATATATATAGATGTGTCGACATGATAGGTCGAAACATTGTATACGTGTCTATGGTATCTCAAGATTACATAATATACAATACAAGTTGATTAAGTTATGGTTGGAATAGATTTGTTACCAATTTTCACGTAGCTAAAATGAGAAAAATTATCCAATCTTGTTTTACCCATAACTTCTTCATTTTAAATCCGTTTTGAGTGAATCAAATTGCTATGGTTTCATATTGAACTCTATTTTATGAATCTAAACAGAAAATGTATAGGTTTATAGTCGGAAAAATAAGTTACAAGTCGTTTTTGTAAAGGTAGTCATTTCAGTCGAAAGAACGACGTCTAGATGACCATTTTAGAAAACATACTTCCACTTTGAGTTTAACCATAATTTTTGGATATAGTTTCATGTTCATAATAAAAATCATTTTTCCAGAATAACAACTTTTAAATCAAAGTTTATCATAGTTTTTAATTAACTAACCCAAAACAGCCCGCGGTGTTACTACGACGGCGTAAATCCGGTTTTACGGTGTTTTTCGTGTTTCCAGATTTTAAATCATTAAGTTAGCATATCATATAGATATAGAACATGTGTTTAGTTAATTTTAAAAGTCAAGTTAGAAGGATTAACTTTTGTTTGCGAACAAGTTTAGAATTAACTAAACTATGTTCTAGTGATTACAAGTTTAAACCTTCGAATAAGATAGCTTTATATGTATGAATCGAATGATGTTATGAACATCATTACTACCTTAAGTTCCTTGGATAAACCTACAGGAAAAGGGAAAAATGGATCTAGCTTCAACGGATCCTTGGATGGCTCGAAGTTCTTGAAGCAGAATCATGACACGAAAACAAGTTCAAGTAAGATCATCACTTGAAATAAGATTGTTATAGTTATAGAAATTGAACCAAAGTTTGAATATGATTATTACCTTGTATTAGAATGATAACTTACTGTAAGAAACAAAGATTTCTTGAGGTTGGATGATCACCTTACAAGATTGGAAGTGAGCTAGCAAACTTGAAAGTATTCTTGATTTTATGTAACTAGAACTTGTAGAATATATGAAGAACACTTAGAACTTGAAGATAGAACTTGAGAGAGATCAATTAGATGAAGAAAATTGAAGAATGAAAGTGTTTGTAGGTATTTTTAGTCGTTGGTGTATGGATTAGATATAAAGGATATGTAATTTTGTTTTCATGTAAATAAGTCATGAATGATTACTCATATTTTTATAATTTTATGAGATATTTCATGCTAGTTGCCAAATGATGGTTCCCACATGTGTTAGGTAACTCACATGGGCTGCTAAGAGCTGATCATTGGAGTGTATATACCAATAGTACATACATCTAAAAGCTGTGTATTTACGAGTACGAATACGGGTGCATACGAGTAGAATTGTTGATGAAACTGAACGAGGATGTAATTATAAGCATTTTTGTTAAGTAGAAGTATTTTGATAAGTGTATTGAAGTCTTTAAAAAGTGTATAAATACATATTAAAACACTACATGTATATACATTTTAACTGAGTCGTTAAGTCATCGTTAGTCGTTACATGTAGGTGTTGTTTTGAAACCTTTAGGTTAACGATCTTGTTAAATGTTGTTAACCCAATGTTTATAATATCAAAAGAGATTTTAAATTATTATATTATCATGATATTATCATGTATGAATATCTCTTAATATGATATATATATACATTAAATGTCTTTACAACGATAATCGTTACATATATGTCTCGTTTAAAAATCATTAAGTTAGTAGTCTTGTTTTTACATATGTAGTTCATTGTTAATATACTTAATGATATGTTTACTTATCATAGTATCATGTTAACTATATATATATCCATATATATGTCATCATATAGTTTTTACAAGTTTTAACGTTCGTGAATCACCGGTCAACTTGGGTGGTCAATTGTCTATATGAAACATATTTCAATTAATCAAGTCTTAACAAGTTTGATTGCTTAACATGTTGGAAATATTTAATCATGTAAATATCAATCTCAATTAATATATATAAACATAGAAAAGTTCGGGTCACTACAATTTACATGCTTTTAAACCTTTTGGGACGATTTACTGACTTAGTACTATTTGACTTAGGTTGAGGACCTTCGGACCGATTACTTGCACACCTTTTCCGAACCGACTGTACGACTACATTATCATTGTGAGTTATAGCATCCCTTTTTACTTTAACTATTTGGGACTGAGAATACATGCACGTTTTATGTTTTACATACTAGGCACTAGTACTTAAAAACTTATATATGTGTGGGTTATACAGCGGCACAAACATTCCCTTTAGCTCGGTAACGTTTAATCATTAGTTTTTGAACCGTGAACGCGAATCTTAGATATGGATCCATAGGGTTTGACATCCCCACTCGGGCTAGTCGCGTTAGCATTTAACGAGTGATTAATACTTCGTAATCATACGCACTTGCCAAGTGTACTTTCAGGGGGTATAAACGTTAAGTTAGTTACCAAGTGCCCACGGTTAAGCATATACTTTATCATATCGTTTTGAAACGCTCTTTGTAGCACTAAAAACTCGTGGCCTACCTTACATACTGTTATACTTAAACTATAGCTCACCAACCTTTGTGTTGACGTTTTAAGCATGTTTTTCTCAGGTGCTTGAGGTTAGCTTCCGCTGTGTACTAGTCGTGCTGTAGACACCCGCTGCTTAGAGTTGTCATCGCATGAACTACTTTACCTTGCATTCAAACTTTAGTACTTTTGAATTATGACTTGTAACGACTATTGTGGTCACATACACTTATTATTTGCTTCCACTTAGTGAAGCATGCTTTTGGATTGTAAAACATTTGATGTCGGTTATGACATCACCTTTTTATCGTGAATGCAACTTATTTTATTACAGCATATAGTACTTAACCTTGTAATGATCCTGTTGTTGATGATTCGTACACGATGATTTTGTACGGGGCATCACATTTACCTTGGGCGGTTCACGCATTGTTATATATATATATATATATATATATATATATATATATATATATATATATATATATATTGTCGTATTGTTGTGATGTAGCTAACCCTCCGGGTGTAGCTTGATGGCGTTGTACTTATCGGCTGTGGTGCACTTACATTGTTGATATATTAGCTTGTTGTATAGCAATCGTACGGTATGCTTAGATTAGCTTGCCCTTATGCTCGGACTCCGGTATGTGCTATTTGATTATTATTGTGTGGCGTGTCCATTGTATGCATATATATGTATGTAGTATATTCTCACTCACTAAGCATTAGCTTACCCTCTCGTTGACTTTATTTTTATAGGTTCGCATGATGGCGACAAGGGTAAGTATCGGGACTAGTGAGCTAGCGCGTGATGCTTAGAAGACTTGGCTTTTGGATTACATAGGATTGGGTAGATCGTTCCCAATCACCATGTTCGGTTTTGTTGAAAAGAAAAATAGTCGGGTCAAGGTTTACCTTTTGTTTATGTCAAACGGGCCTTGATGCCCGTTTTGTATTTCAACTTATGTAATGTAGGTTTTAAAGTCGATTAAACTTACTATTGTAATGAAGATGTTCTTGGAAACATAATTGGGACCTAAATGTTAAATATTATTACGTTTAAAAAAATATATGGGCCGGAATACGACTGGTTGGGTCGTTTCATTCATGGAGCATAATAGCGCATAAAAACAAAGTTCAATCTTCCACACAATAAATCACCCAATGTCGCAACGAGCTTAATAGATCCGAATTATCCTGTACCGAGCTCGATATTCTTCAACCAAACTTTCAAGAAAACAATTCCAAACTATATCTTCAAAGCATACATGATCTTCCGGACACTAAAATCTTCAATAAAATTGAATACAAATCTTCACGAACCATAATAATCACAAAGTACTCAATCTTCACCAAATGCGTGCAACAAATCTTCAAACAAGCATGAAACATAGACAAATGAGATCGATAATGCGACAAGAAATGTATATAAATGGAGCAATATCAGTTATATGGAGCGATTATGTGACTATGGATGCAAATTTCAAAGACATTTAAAAATGATCAAATGGTGTGCGACTATGATATCTTACCCTTAACTACATAGAGTGCATATTACGTAATTATACAAAGTTATATAATAATTTATTTTTACTACATATAATAATAGTTAATTAATATTAATATCGTAAGCGCGTACTAGTGATTAAGTCAAATACTGTAGATCTTATGAATTGACGAATTGATTTTAGTCACGGCGAATATTGACTGTCCATAACCAGTCGATAAGTATTTTTTATTCGTACCATAGTACCATGTCCTCGTCTTTCACTGAGTCATTCGCTCATTACGAAATGGATAACCTGGAGTAGCAAACTTTTACTTGCCCATTGCCATAAATAAAAGTAACATAAAGAACAACAAAAACAAAAACTCAATATCACAAAAGTGGGGTATGAGAGAGGTAACAATATGCAATCATTTCTGTATCTTAGAATAAAGACATGTAGTTTTTTCACTCAGAGTTAAACACCTCAAAGTAGAGAAAGTCATCTCTCTCAATGTTCTATGGATAGAGAGATTGCTTCCGAATGAGCCCTCGACCAATAAGTAGGTTTAAAAAAGTGTGAGACTTCGTGAAAATAGTATAATCAAATTTAATGAGTTTTAAATTTGACTTAAGTTCAATTTAGACTCTGACAGTGAAGTCATCAATTTATTGTTTGGTGTGGTCATCTTTTGCCTTGATTTTGGCTTGTCTCTAGATAGCAGTAGTTTTATTTTGTATTGTTTAGTTTTCTAATTAGTAGCCACTAGTTTTGTTAGTTTGTATGTTTTGGGAAAAAGAAAAAGAAAAAAGAAAAAGAAAACGAAAACTAAATATATATACGGAGATGCTCTAAATAGCAGTGTTGTAAAAAACCCGATTATTCGTCGATTAATCCTCAATTAATAATTTTTAAGAGCAATCCGTTTCGATTTCCAATAATCCGTTTAATTAAAAGGTCATGTAACAACCCAAACCAACCCACGACTAAACCACGTGAAAATACGGAGTAAAAAAAATTTCCTGTTGCTGCAACTCGCGCGCCGCGCCCCCTTCCTGGCGCGCCGCGCCAAAACGGGCTGTCCCCGGGACTTTTTAATGCGAAAATGTTTGACTAGTTCCCGACATATTTAGGCAAAACGCTTTTAACCACATGTTCAATATATGAAAACTAACACGAATCAAACATAAAACGATGTTTTACAAACCCGGGCCCACATACGCCCAAATTACCCTTTGAGTACAAAAATACAAGTTCGACCACAAAAGTTTACGTTCCAACAAAAACTACGAGCATGATGTTGGGGATAAACTACCCAAATCCTAGGTCGAATCCAAAAGTAAGCCAATCAAGCATCAAAAGGGATAATCATCTAATCCCGAGCATACCCTTGCCACGTCCGCCTTCGAACCTAAAAATGTAAACAACGAGAGGGTAAGCTAATGCTTAGTGAATGCAATACTTATACATATACATATGTAATTTACCTACACGCATCCACTTACAAACCACATATACAATGATAAACGAGCTAGCATCAACAAACACACGACTAGCAATAACGTTAGTATAATAATCAACACAATAATATACTAAACATAAAAGGCATAAACACGCTAACCGTTCACCGCTTGCTACTACCGACTTGTAGCCGACCAAGTTCATCGAGTCTCACTCGTATCATGTCACCGACTTGTGACTCGTCATATGGTGTCACCGACTTGTGAATCACCATGTAGCATCACCGACTTGTGAAGCCCCACCTAGTGTCACCGACTTGTGAACACTAAGTAATGTCACCGACTTGTGACTCATCATAAGGCGTCACCGACTTGTGAACGCCGTGTGGCATCACCGACTTGTGAAGTACCACCAAGTGTCACCGACTTGTGAGCGCTATGAAGTGTCACCGACTTGTGAATCACTTCCCCGACCTAAGGCATCACCGACTTGTGATCCACCACAAAGTGTCACCGACTTGTGAACACTAATAGGTATTACCGACTTGTAATCACCTAACGAACATCTAATAAGGGTCACCGCCTTGTGAACCACCATGAGGTGTCACCGACTTGTGAGGCACCTAGCGAGATACTACCGACCCGTAGTTCTCTTCACCCAAATCCCAAATAAGTCACCAACTTGTGACATAACATCCAATACTCACGAAGTGGCGCCAAAGGCCCACATCGCGTACGAGTAAATAAACCACATACATACATGTATAAATATTCCACTCACCTTGAACACTTGAAGAACGTATCCGCGATCTTACTTCTTCCACCGACTTCACGCAAATCACCTACGCAAAGTATCAATGCAAATAAGCTACACAAAATGCTTATTCGACTCGAACAACACTTATGTTCTTCTAGAACATCCTATTGACCAACTTTGACCAAAGACCATTTTTCGCTCGAAAACCTTCATAATCACAAATGACTTGTGATTATGCCTCAACAACATCATTTAAACATGGTTTGGTCATTCGATCACTCATTTAAACACACGACCCGCCCATTTGGTCCTAAAGTGTGTTTTACACCCTAATATGCATAAAACGATACTCACAAGTCCAAAACTTATGAAATCACATCCCGCGCTCCCGAAATAGCTAATCTTAACTCTTTTAGCCCTTAAACGCCATTTATAGGGTCGTTTACTCAAAAACCCATTTTATGACCTAAACTAGTCAAACTTTCCAATTCAAGAGTTCTTTCATCAAATCCCTTAAATCATAATTCCTTTAGATGAATTAAACACTCTAATTAGGTTCTTTGATCAACTAATCACATTAACAAACCCTAATCTCAATTTAAACAACCAATTCCATCATCACTAGTTTAAACCTTCAAGTTCATGACTAGTGGGGTTCTTTAAACTAATTACAAGACAAATAACACAAATCAAACTCCAATTCATATGAAGAATCAACCAAAAACGGATCTTAGAGTTAATACATACCGTTTGTACTCCCGTGTAGCCAAGAACGAGGAGAGAAACCTTTCCTCTTGCTCCTAAGTTCGAATCAAAACCCTTGAACCTCCAATCTTCCCTTTAATCTTGAATGTGTTTAGTGTTTGGTGAGAATATGAAGATTTAAATGGAAAATAAAATGAAATAAGGAGACTTGGATCAGATTTGATCAGTTTTTATGGCCCCAATCCGTCCATATGCGAAAGTACCATAATACCCTTCATTTAGGCACTTAAAATGCTGAAAAAAACGCATCAGACCCATTCGGCGCGCCGCGCCAAAAGGTCGCGCGCCGCTCCACACTGCAGGTCAGATTCCAGAAACTTGTTTTGGCCATAACTTTTTGACCGTAGCTCCGTTTTCGATGAACCAAATATCGTTGGAAACGTAATAAGATTTCCTTTCCAATGGTAAGGCTTTGAAACATCAACTCAAACTTTATTTGGGGTTGAAAAGATACGCACACCCCTTGTACCTCCAGCAACGTCCAGTTTTCTTCGACATTCGAGCAAGCAGCACGTACATGCTTCGTACACTTCATATACGCATCGTACACCATAAATACAATATGTACAATAAATATTTGGGTCTTACAACTCTCCCCCACTTAAACTCGATCACGCCCTCGTGATCTTCGTAACTTAACCATTCAGACATACACTTCGCGGTCCTTCGACTCGCTCACAAACTCGAAACCTTTCGAACGTTTCCAAAATTCTCATATTTTTTTCATAACTCCTTTGGCAACTTCTCTCCATAAATTGCCATTTTGATTAAGATCACCGCTAACGACCCATCAATACCACGATTTCGAGCGCTACACCTCGCTCACCACCTTCTTAAACAAGAAGAAATTCAACAAGTCGCCTCTTTACTAGAGTTCACCACATTCTTACCTCGAGTAGCAACTTAATCTTATCCAAAAAGGCGCTTTAATCCGAACCGAACTCTACATTGAACCGACCAATCCTAGGTCTCGACACCAAATTCCGAATTTAACACGAACACCATTCGGAATTTTCGTCCACAAACACTTTCGTGCGGGAGTGAAACTCCCCCACTTGGTACCTTGTTCCATAAACTCATCAATCAATGACCCAAAGTCAACTCGACTTATACATTGTACATCAATTAACGCTACCCGCAAGGTAGTCTTTACGAAACATCGGGTTAACTCGACCCCGTTACCGTAAACTCTTCCGGATAAAACACGATGTTCCTTCATCACCTCACACGAAGGAATTTCCCACATAGCACACAAGCCTCACTAACATCAAGGTCAACTATCACGTCAACCCCTTGTCACAACGTCATGTAATCGGAAGCAATGTAAATAATCTCTTACCACGTCATGGTTACGCCCGACTCGGCTGAGCTTCCAATAACAGCAACTAATCCCGATGTTGATAAGTCAACATCCTAAACCAATCCGACCAAGTCAACACTTAGTATCTAGTGACCACCCGACTCGGTTAAGTCAAATACTCCCGGTCAACTCTCGACTTAGTCAACCCTCTAACACTTGTTGATTAACCCGGCTTGGTTAAGTCAACTCTCTTGGTCAATCCTTTATAAAATTTAACTAACCCGACCCGGTTAGTCAAATACGCTCGGTCAATCCGCCTCGATCAAAATTTACCACCAAATCAATTAACCCGACTCGGTCAACTCGTACACATTAGGTCAACCCGACTTGGTCAACACTCTCCTAACAACAAATGTTTAACCCGACTCGGTTAAGTCAAATCCACTAGGTCAACCCGACTTGGTCAAACCTCTAACAACAATTGACTAACCCGACTTAGTTAAGTCAAATACACTAGGCCAACCCGACTTGGTCAAACCTCTAACAACAATTGACTAACCCGACTTGGTTAAGTCAAATACACTAGGTCAACCCGACTCGGTCAACACCTACCATCCAATTAATTAACCCGACATGGCTAATCGAAACGCAAGGACTAACCCGGCTTAGCTAGTCACTACAACACATGGGTAAACCAACCCAAACACAAGGTCACGCATACAACAAAATAAGGTAGGTACCAAAATCAAATAATACCTTACATACACGTCGCGAGAGTCATCACTTCAACTCGGGACACTCCGACCTCCGGTGTCCCTCTTTCCGGCACTTAAAACATGTGACCTTCCCCGACGGACAATCACGAGACTTATGCCCCGTTTGCCCACAATTATAACACGCGAACTTAGAACCACCCGCGTCATTCACCTTTACGCTTCCGACGCCTTCGGTAGCGCTTTTACTTTTCTTGTTCGAAAACATCGTAGTCTCGAACTTCCGCTTACTAGTATCGGAAACACTTTTCCTTAGAACAAGCGTCTCAAAACCTTTCGCCATGTCAAACAACTCGTCAAAATTTTTCACCACGTTCACGCTAATCTTCTCTTGGTAACCATCGTTCAAGATTCGATAGAAATCCTCTTTCAACATCTTATCGTTACCGACATACTCCGGGCAAAATTGGGTCTTTGATAAGAAAACGGATTTGAGAGTGTTTAAATCCATTGACCCTTGCTTCAAAGCACGCAACTCGTCCTTAAGCCTAGAAAGATCGGCCGAAGTTCGATACTCATTGAAAAATTCTGCCTTAAACTCGTCCCATGTAAAGTCCATACATTGTTCCTCACCATAAAGTTGGATTTTCGCGTCCCACCACAACTTGGCGTCGCCCCTCAACATACTACTACCATACCTCGTCTTCTTATCGAGAGGGCACTCACTAGTACGAAAAGCCCCCTCCATATCGGAGATCCATCGAGCACTCTTAAGCGGATCCCGCTCTCCCTCGAAAGTGGGAGGTTGAGCATCCTTGAAGTTCTTATAGTAAAAGTCCCGCCTTTTCACATTATCTTCTTGAAGAGCAATCTTAACTTGTTCCTTGACCATATCGACTAATTCCTCTTTAATCGAGTCCCGGAACATCCCTCTAACGTCCTCTAGAAGAGCCGCTCGTTGACTTTGTATAATGGCCTCGACTTTGGCCGTGAACTCGGAGTCATCGCTTTGATCATCGTTATCATGTCCGTTCCTTGTCCTCATTCTAAGAAATGAATTCGATTAGGAACGCAACACAAATAAGTCACATATACCGCCATGAACAATAATCACATTCATATAAGTATGACAACGTTCGCGCATCCCATCTAGTCCAATAATTGTTGTACATCACTTGCATGACTTGGCTTGCAACCGTAATAATGTTCGCGACGCATTATTACGCTCACACGCCATGCCGAGCTCATGAATACAACAACCATCTCGCTAGATATTCAACGCAAAACAACACGGTTAGTAGCAACATAGACAACACGTAGTTAAAGCACCTATTCTCAAAGGCACAAACTAGAAACCCGAACCGACCCGCAATCCTACAAGTCCCGCATAATAGCACACACAAAAGTCTAAGTCTAGGCGCCTATCTCAAGTCACCTAAATCCCTTAGACCATGCTCTGATACCACTTGTAACAACCCAAACCAACCCACGACTAAACCACGTGAAAATACGGAGTAAAAAAAATTTCCTGTTGCTGCAACTCGCGCGCCGCGCCCCCTTCCTGGCGCGCCGCGCCAAAACGGGCTGTCCCCGGGACTTTTTAATGCGAAAATGTTTGACTAGTTCCCGACATATTTAGGCAAAACGCTTTTAACCACATGTTCAATATATGAAAACTAACACGAATCAAACATAAAACGATGTTTTACAAACCCGGGCCCACATACGCCCAAATTACCCTTTGAGTACAAAAATACAAGTTCGACCACAAAAGTTTACGTTCCAACAAAAACTACGAGCATGATGTTGGGGATAAACTACCCAAATCCTAGGTCGAATCCAAAAGTAAGCCAATCAAGCATCAAAAGGGATAATCATCTAATCCCGAGCATACCCTTGCCACGTCCGCCTTCGAACCTAAAAATGTAAACAACGAGAGGGTAAGCTAATGCTTAGTGAATGCAATACTTATACATATACATATGTAATTTACCTACACGCATCCACTTACAAACCACATATACAATGATAAACGAGCTAGCATCAACAAACACACGACTAGCAATAACGTTAGTATAATAATCAACACAATAATATACTAAACATAAAAGGCATAAACACGCTAACCGTTCACCGCTTGCTACTACCGACTTGTAGCCGACCAAGTTCATCGAGTCTCACTCGTATCATGTCACCGACTTGTGACTCGTCATATGGTGTCACCGACTTGTGAATCACCATGTAGCATCACCGACTTGTGAAGCCCCACCTAGTGTCACCGACTTGTGAACACTAAGTAATGTCACCGACTTGTGACTCATCATAAGGCGTCACCGACTTGTGAACGCCGTGTGGCATCACCGACTTGTGAAGTACCACCAAGTGTCACCGACTTGTGAGCGCTATGAAGTGTCACCGACTTGTGAATCACTTCCCCGACCTAAGGCATCACCGACTTGTGATCCACCACAAAGTGTCACCGACTTGTGAACACTAATAGGTATTACCGACTTGTAATCACCTAACGAACATCTAATAAGGGTCACCGCCTTGTGAACCACCATGAGGTGTCACCGACTTGTGAGGCACCTAGCGAGATACTACCGACCCGTAGTTCTCTTCACCCAAATCCCAAATAAGTCACCAACTTGTGACATAACATCCAATACTCACGAAGTGGCGCCAAAGGCCCACATCGCGTACGAGTAAATAAACCACATACATACATGTATAAATATTCCACTCACCTTGAACACTTGAAGAACGTATCCGCGATCTTACTTCTTCCACCGACTTCACGCAAATCACCTACGCAAAGTATCAATGCAAATAAGCTACACAAAATGCTTATTCGACTCGAACAACACTTATGTTCTTCTAGAACATCCTATTGACCAACTTTGACCAAAGACCATTTTTCGCTCGAAAACCTTCATAATCACAAATGACTTGTGATTATGCCTCAACAACATCATTTAAACATGGTTTGGTCATTCGATCACTCATTTAAACACACGACCCGCCCATTTGGTCCTAAAGTGTGTTTTACACCCTAATATGCATAAAACGATACTCACAAGTCCAAAACTTATGAAATCACATCCCGCGCTCCCGAAATAGCTAATCTTAACTCTTTTAGCCCTTAAACGCCATTTATAGGGTCGTTTACTCAAAAACCCATTTTATGACCTAAACTAGTCAAACTTTCCAATTCAAGAGTTCTTTCATCAAATCCCTTAAATCATAATTCCTTTAGATGAATTAAACACTCTAATTAGGTTCTTTGATCAACTAATCACATTAACAAACCCTAATCTCAATTTAAACAACCAATTCCATCATCACTAGTTTAAACCTTCAAGTTCATGACTAGTGGGGTTCTTTAAACTAATTACAAGACAAATAACACAAATCAAACTCCAATTCATATGAAGAATCAACCAAAAACGGATCTTAGAGTTAATACATACCGTTTGTACTCCCGTGTAGCCAAGAACGAGGAGAGAAACCTTTCCTCTTGCTCCTAAGTTCGAATCAAAACCCTTGAACCTCCAATCTTCCCTTTAATCTTGAATGTGTTTAGTGTTTGGTGAGAATATGAAGATTTAAATGGAAAATAAAATGAAATAAGGAGACTTGGATCAGATTTGATCAGTTTTTATGGCCCCAATCCGTCCATATGCGAAAGTACCATAATACCCTTCATTTAGGCACTTAAAATGCTGAAAAAAACGCATCAGACCCATTCGGCGCGCCGCGCCAAAAGGTCGCGCGCCGCTCCACACTGCAGGTCAGATTCCAGAAACTTGTTTTGGCCATAACTTTTTGACCGTAGCTCCGTTTTCGATGAACCAAATATCGTTGGAAACGTAATAAGATTTCCTTTCCAATGGTAAGGCTTTGAAACATCAACTCAAACTTTATTTGGGGTTGAAAAGATACGCACACCCCTTGTACCTCCAGCAACGTCCAGTTTTCTTCGACATTCGAGCAAGCAGCACGTACATGCTTCGTACACTTCATATACGCATCGTACACCATAAATACAATATGTACAATAAATATTTGGGTCTTACAGGTCAACGTCAATTGATGGATCAAAATCGAATGTGTTAATCAAAGTCAGACAAAGTAAAAAATGATTAAAATTTTAACATGAATTTAAACTAGAATTTTATAGTTTTGAAGAAAAATGAATAATTTTAGACAATTATGTTAAAATTATCTTTATACTCATAGATTTTTCTGTAGTTACACATATAATTTTTAAAATTTAATATTTAAACTAGTGAAATGACCCGTGAAAACACGGGTTTGTTTAAACGAAATCGTTTAATGATATGTTTTACGTATTAAGTGAATGTAAATGTTAAAGTCCTTTAGTTTATTGTTCCGTGTAACCACGAATTACGACTAAGAAACTTGTCGTTGATTTTACAAACATAAAGTTCGCTCAAAGTTGAGTATTTATATTTATATTTTTAATGATAATAATAATAATTAATAATAATAAATGCTTCTTAAATTTTTAAAAAAAATAAAATTATAATTTAGGAGAGATTAATATTTCTTTTTATAGAAGATTTTATAATTTTATATTATTTTTTAAATTAAATTAATATATAATTATCACATCATCATTATGAAAATGGAATTGATATTTCTAAACATAAATTTGATAGATCCACCCAGAATTACTAACTTGCCCTAATGATATGTTACACAAAATTTTTGATACATTTTATTGAAGGACATTATTGATAAAAAATAATAAATGTGTTTGGATCTATCAATTTGAAGTTTAGAAATATCACCTCCCGTATGAAAATTAAGCTTAATGATAACAGATCTATAGATGTATCGGTACTATTCGATTAATCTCCTAATTATCATTTTAATTCCAAAGTAGAGACCGATTAATTTGCAATCTTGCTAAATAGTCCTCCGTACGTAACAAAGAAGATCAATTACCCGTGCATCAATGTCTGAGGCTTACGAGAGAGTGAAAGGGGGTAGGTTAACCTTCAAAGGAGGAGCCCTAGCAACACGAACCAAATCAATCGACAAAAAAAAGAAGAAAAAGCATAAAAAATCATCCGATACTAATACCACTACTGATTTCACTGAAGAAATCCTCACCGGAGATGCCGCTACTGAGGCCGCGGAAGAAGGCGGTGGTTCCACTACGGCGGCGGAAGGCGGATCTGGAACGGCAGGAGACGACAATATTTACACGATTGATGCGGCGAAGAAGATGAAATACGATGAGTTGTTTCCTGTTGAAGCTAAAAAGTTTAGGTATGACCCGAAAGCTAAAGTGAAATCGGTTGAAGATGCGCTTGATGATCGAGTTAAGAAGAAGGCTGATCGTTATTGCAAATAGATATATGATATGATGAATTTGTAATTGAAGGTACTGATAGTTGTTAATTGATGCTCAATTGCCGAATTTGATGTTGAATTAAAATGATTTTGCTGTTTAGGGTTATGAAACGTGTTTTGGTAGTTTTAGGGGTGTTTGGATTTGCGTTTTGAAAATTGATTATGCGTTTTAAATAATCATAATCAAATAATCACCTGTATCAAAATATGATTTAGATTGTAGCTATTGTTGCATAAATCAACTTATGCTATTGATTCATATGTTTTAGATTGCATATCTCAAGTGTTCATGACTTATTGCCTTTTTTTAAAAGCCTAAAGGGACTTTGAAGTGTTTAGATACCTGCTGTGTGTCTTAATTTAGGGGAAAACAGCTTATAGATGGTGCGTGTTACCAACGAAGCTTCGCTTCAACGGCATCCCAACACCTTGTGTGTTGGGACGGGGGTTAGGTCATGGGTTTGAGCCTCGCCCGGCCCATCCTTTTAATCAATCTGCCCTGAAATATGGAGCTCCAGATTGACCTCAGGGTTTTTTTCCCCGGATTCATTCAGGGTCAACCCGGTCTGC
This sequence comes from Rutidosis leptorrhynchoides, assembly GCF_046630445.1. NCBI lineage: Eukaryota > Viridiplantae > Streptophyta > Magnoliopsida > Asterales > Asteraceae > Rutidosis > Rutidosis leptorrhynchoides. The sequence continues at coordinate 318,753,044 of NC_092340.1, forward strand.
CTACCCCTCGGGATGGTTTAAGGATCGGGTTCCTGCAATGCGATTCGGGTTTCCTCCCGAAAGTGCGTGCGTGCGTGGCAAATGAGAGTATTCGATGCCGACTTTTGCCTTTAAAAAAAAAAAATTGATGGTGCGCGTTTCAAACGTACTTTTTACGCTTTAAGCGCTTGGAAATATGCAATCCCAAATACACCTGTAGACTATTCGCTTGATTTACTCCTTATGATGAGTGATGACCACTACTTGTTGAATATTAAGATGGACATGTTAAGTATGTCATTGCAGATGCTCATTAAGTTGAGCAATGCTTAAAATGGTTTTGCAATATGCTAAATTGGGATTTGTTCTTGAGCCTTGAAGTAACTAGGTATGTTCTCCTCAATCTGGATTTGGTATATTAGATGAAGTTCGAAGTAAGAAACTATCTCTAGTCACTAAGTAATCTCTGGCCTCTGCTTTTTGTTAGAAAGATTTGTTTAAGATTAAAATGGAATTGCATCTCAATATTGTGTTAGGAGCTTGAAATTTTAAAAATGCGTGTGCAGATCTACTGGACTCGTTTTGGTGGCATGCATATGCCATAATTAGGAAAAATTGTAGATGAAAACCAAATAATCATCACTAAGCCTTCGCTTATAGAGATTTATGTTCAATAAGTCATGTTAAGGTTGCGACATTTTGTATGTTATTTTCAGCTCGTGGCTCTTACACACTATGATATTTGGTTTATTGGGCTTGCCTGGCATCAAAAATACAAGTAGTCTCTGCGGTTGCGAATGTTGTAGAGCAACTTTGCTCATCAATATGGAACCCAGCCTCTAATATTTAAAAAGGCGTGTGTTGTACTCACATTTTTATTTAAGATACAAGCAGACTGAAATTTGTATTAGAGGAGTTTACATTTTTAAATGTTACTCACGAATTAGGATTCTCTGTATTACTTTTGAAGATACGTAACTCTATCTTTCTGGGCATACCCTTTTACATCTTGATAAAGTCTGGTAGAATTAACAATTTAATTAGAACCATTATCAGTTATCAATGCTTATAAGATGATCATCCTTTTCTTCCTTTTAGGCATTAGAGATAATCCCAACTTTCGTTATGTAAGTTAGAAGTCTGGTTCTAAAATACTGTAGAATATTGCTCTTTCTGCAACCTAATCAATTTTAGATGTATCTTCTGCCTGAACTTTGCAATGCAACAACTACATATACCTAGTAGTCGAACTACTTAGAAATGTTAAATACCATGTGCATTTGTATTGGTCTTAAAATTTACTCCACGTTTTAAAGAGACGAGCTTTTGACAGAACAATACGTTTCTACTTAAATCAAGGAACTTTTCATCTCTTGAATGAGAGGGTGTATCAGTTTTAGCTAAATGAAGATAAAACAAAAGCCAGTCAAGTCTTGAATGATTAAGTGATTAAGTGATGAATGATTCAAAGGTTCCAAATAAAGTTGATTCTGAATAATAGTAACTTGTTTGATAATGATTTTGAACGAATAATGTGAATAATGTAAAATTACCTTATTAACCTTTGACATGATTAGAAATTACAATATAGTTGTTTAATAAGTGTTCCTACTGTAATTTAAAGAGAATATTACATAAAATTTAAATGTTTGATGATTAAGAAAGAATATCATTATCATCTCTGAATGGTTCAACACACTAAATGTTGAACCATAGCACCATTTGTTATTCAGAGATAAGAAACAAATGCGCTGAATATTGAATGGTTCAACACTGAACCATTTAATTAAGAGGTAAATAAACGCACCCTTAGTTTACTATGACCCAAAATATTGCAACTGCTAGTTATAGGAAGATGATATGTGGTCATTTTAACCCATCTAGTTCTAAAGAAAGATGTTATGGGCGATATTTACACATGAAACCTCAAATTATAGCACAAGCACAATGGATTGAGGGTCAAGAGGAATAGAGGATCGAAAGTAGCTCAAATCATACTTTCGCATAAACACAACTTCCAAATAGGTGTGTTTCAGATCAAATCAAATCAACCCAAGCTCTATAAGTATACTGGTTTGATGAGGTGTCTAAACCTTTAGACTTGCCCATTATGCGAAGACTACATGTAACCATCTTTTCTGTTTCTGGTAATATGCCATAAAGAGCCTAGGGTTAATTCGCTGAATTCTCATTCGGTGATAGAGACTAATGTTTACCAACTTAACAATGTAAAATTAATTGAGGTCATAGAAAAATAAGCCCTCTGCGTGTATTCATAAGACAGGTTCGGCCAAAAACGCCAAAAAGGACGAAGCATGTACATAACCTACTTCCTATAACAAAAAGGAAAACAAAGGGATACCAAACTGTAGTATCATTGATTTATGTTTTCTTGTATAAAACACCATGAAAAACAAGTATATGATTGCAGAAAATAGAGGAGCCTCAGGTGAGACTTAAAATCACAATCATCGCACACGGGGCAGGTATAATCCAGGATCAAGTTTAGCCTAATTACAGCATTCAAAAATTTACAGATACTCGAGCAAGTCTTCCTGATCTTTCAAATCCCAAACCACGACTTTACCATCTAGTCCTGTAAATTATCAAAAAAATAGTAACATATTATAAAAGATCAATATACACTTATCATTGCATGAAATATCAACAACTCTACATCTATATAACTGACCATTCAATTTTTTTGTTTGCCCATTTTCCGGAAATATAAAATTAAATTAAATAAATAATTGAAAGAAAGTTCCATTTTTATGAGTGTCTTTTGGTACACTGCATCCTTAAATGGAAATTTTTGTCGTTCTCATCAACAAAGGGGGCAGGAGTGATTCCAAACGCCTAAAAGTGGGTATTATGACTCATTTGCGTATTCAATGGGTCAATCTCGGTTAACTTTGATCTCAAGCGGGTCAACATTAAATTCATTAGAAAGGGATGAGGTTAAATGGTTAAAATTCTCCCAAAATTGCATTTTAAATGCATACGACATTTTGACTCACTAACTTTACAATATTGGATTACTATCGCAGTGATATAGTTTTCTGCAATCAATTCAAATCCTTTATTAGTTTGTCAAAAGAAGTCTAAAAAATGGACTAAGTGCAGTTGCAGCTCCAACTGACCCATTTAAAACCAGACTGGGAAAAAAACGTGTTTGACTAGTTACCCAAACCACCATACAAGTCCATCTTGCCACTTGAAAGTTAGAAGTACAAAATATAAATAAGAACTGAAAAGGAGTAAAGCACTACTGTTTCGTGCAAAATGCAAAAGCAATGGAAGTTTCAAAATTGACACATACCTGAAGTGCTAAATCTCATAATATTGGTACTCTCAGATCCCTTCAGTGGCACAATGCAGCTAAAATTACAAAAATTGATAAATTTCAATAAAATGGTAACAAGAAAAACAAGATACAGTAGCCAAGAATGAAAAACGAGTATATACTTGATACAGTTGTCGTGAACACCACCACGGCCTTTATCACTGCTGGTTCCCTGTTTTGAGCTTCCGTAAAACTTTCCAAATGCTTCCGTTAGCTGAAAATGAGACACAAATCTAAGGTCCAATCCAAACCTTTTTTAAAATGCAATCTAAACATGTTTAGTGGGTAACAATATATAAATTCAAATTATCATGCAGATATCGAGAAGAAAGGTCAAGTTGATTGAAAAAACCTGTGAACCATATCTTGCACTAGAAGAAGCTGCCTTTTTTTCATCAAGAAACCGGACAAAGCTCCTATAACATAAATAACGTCAAGTTATTAATTGTGTATCTAACACAATAAACATGCTTTACAAAAGTAACCACAGATCAAATATGACAAATCCTAGCATGATATCAAATGCTTAGAGCTTTATAAAACTTTCATTTCTAAATAGAGATATGATTGTAATAAGACAGTTTTTCTATACATAATTAACACGTCAACTAATTATGAATAAGCTTTGAAGGTCAAATGGACCAATCAACACTGTCTTGACCTGTTACCCAACCCGTTCATTTTGCCACCTCTAGTAATAACCTATATCGAAGTACAAAATGGAAAATCGTAGCCATACCATAAGCCAGTTTGATCCGCTGCAAAAACCATAGGATTGCAGTCATAACCCACACCAATTACAAGCTTCTCAGAAACAAACATAACCTGGTAGAAACGTTATTTATAACCACATGTACAAAAAGAGGTGAAAAAACAAAACATAAAGCTTGAGAGGATGCTGACCCACATCACGAAGAGGCAGATCACGTAGTACCACACTTTGAGCAGAAGGAGAAGGTCCAATATGATCAGCAAAGTATATCATTGAATTATGGCCTGGTAAATGTCAAAAAAAAAGACACAATTCTTTTAGAAAGCATATAAAGGTACAACCTTTTGAAAGAAAAATGTAAGGAAACCAATCTCTTAACAATTTTTAGAGATCAAGCTGAACGATTTGTTATTGGTTATTGTCTTACATCGAAATTAAAGCAACTAAAGTAAATTCTCTCACCTATGTAGGCTAAGCTATTACCACTTGGGGACCATTTGACACCAAAAGCCCAGCAAATTGAGAGATCAAGCTGAACGATTTGCTGATCAGACATAACAAAAAAGATTAAACTATATGGAAAAGAGCAAATATATATACCACTCAGGTTTTCATTCACATTTTTATAGTACAGATTTTAAGCTCAAATTGGAAAACTAAAGCACCAAACCTCTCCAAATTTGGCATCTAATGAGGATCCGCTTCCTGCTTTCTTTGGTTTACTGCCCACCAATATCATAGATGTCAGTGCATAGGTTCCGCAAACATATGAAGTTTGTAAACGATGAAGAATTTAACATTTTGTACACGTACCCTGCATCAACTCCTTTAATGAAAGTTGAAAATACTCTACACTTTCCATCAGTAGATGTTGTAGCAATGAGAACCTGTAAAAATAACTAAGTTTATCAAAATCATAGTGTATTATATACCTATGCTCAAATAATCACAAAGGAACCAATATGCACATTAATGCATGCATGTACATATACCTTGATATACAAGACTATCTCCCCATCCCATTATAAGAATTAATTAGATTATATGTGATATGTTTAACCGAAATAAATTCGTGATTACAAAATGGTTGGAAAAGCCTAAACACGGGTAATAATGATCTTAGAATAGCAAGATAATGTGTCTACAGAATAAGTTTATGAGATGCAAATGATGGTAAGTAAAACCATGATTGAACTTAGTAAATGCATATAATTAAACTTTAGTATAAACTGTAAGTCTGTAACACAGAACAGCATCAACAGTATCAACAATTCAAAGTAAAATGACATAAATGAAATATGTACATTATTTGGATGCCAAGCTACGCTGGTCACAGACGAATCATGCCTTTTCCTGATTAGCTTACTAACCCACCTGAGAAAATAAATATGGTACATGGTCAACAAGAGTTGACACCTGTATGCTGTCATCTACTAAAGTACACAATGAAACTCTCAGTGCACAAAAAGGCATGCAAATATATGTCAAAACAAGATGTTAATAAAATAAAAAAATAAAAAAAATAAAGAAAGCAAGCTATTACCAATTGTTCTCCTGCTCATAGTAACATATACAAACAGTTTTAGCACCACTTCCCACAGCAAATTTGTTACCTGCAAAACGTAATTACCAAGTTAACATGAATAACATCACAGAAACATAGGTATGTAGAATAGGTTTCTTGATCTCTAATATATAAAGTCAAAATATACATAAAGCGATTCTATGAATATGAACATCAAAACAAATGAAACAAGTCATATGTGGTGTGCCAACATTGTCAGTGAGTTTCACAAACAATGTTCATGGTGCAGAAGCTAAACAGACATCCTATACTATAAACTAGTTACCACCACATGACATCGTATCTTGTAATGGCGGATCCAAAAACGTATAATAGCTTTGAAAATATCTACTTATCTAAGAGAAAAATAAATAAGCACGCATTCCTATAGATTAATATTGTTTGTGAGTAACCCTGAACTATTAACAAAGTAAGATGCCATCAATTTAAGATTAATAATTCAAGTGTCGCATTATTAATTCCATTTTGTGTCATCTTAAAAGGTAAAGAACGTAGGACAAGTTGTTAGACATGGCCGCAAGGAATCAAATTTCAAATTTTGTATCATAAAAGTGACATCAGCTTTAACCGAAAACACCGTAGGTTAATATCAAATAGTCAGACAAAGACTGTTAGAATATACATATACATATACATACACATGAAATAAAATCTGAATAAAAAACAAGAAAAAGTATAACATAAGTTCAAAACAAATCCATATTTGAAATTAACAAATGCACTTTTGGATGTGTGATAGCGGTTCACGGGTTATTCTCACAAGTTGATTAAAATATTAAACCTGAGACATCCTAATACCATAGGTTAGGGGGCTCATTTGTATGAGGCCTAAAAGATACTATAGGTGAACCCTGCTCATGTGTCCATCAGTACATTCTATATCTTTATTCCTTTATTTTGCGTTATCAGACTACAACTTTGAATACTTATCTCGTATTCATTATCGTAAAGGAGACACTTGTCGTTTCCAGATATTATGAGAAGAACTAAATGCACACATGTTACAATACCTTTAGGACTCCACTGCACACAGAGTGCAGCACGGTTGAGCCTAAGGATAACAAGGGTTGGAACCCATACAGACCCTTCCTGGTTCCAAACGTACCTGCAAAACGATAAATTATCTATCATAAGAATCCACAGAACAAAAAAAAAAAAAATAAAAATAAAAAAAAATAAAAAAAAAAAACAAAAAGAGGCATAGAGGCATGCTTCATTATATTGGGTACACGCAGAACTGCAGTAGCAAAAAAAATCAGCCATCATGTGTACATTGGATTGCGGATGTCAGTGACAGTTTATAAAAGAGAGATATATGCAACTATGTTTCCTAAATTAAACAGGAGATGTATTCAATGCTTAGGACATTCACTTACGAATTCCGATCATGAGAGACGGTGACAATCCTGTTCGATGATTCACTCCAATCTATCCCAGCAATAATTTGGTCATGCTGCACCATAGTAGAACTATAAATCAGAAGCTTTCCTTGAATTTACCAACGGATATATACGTACAGAAAATTTTCAACGAGGGATTAAAAACAGATAGATAACTAAGATAAGTCAAAATAGATAACTAAGATATGTCCAAAGAGAGTACTACATGTTGAAGTTCCATATACTTGTATCCAGACACCAGCACATCAACATATTATTTCAACATTTTAAAAACAATCATTATGCTTTCACATGGAGTTTTAGAAGTATGTCAAAAGCTTCCTTACGTCAATGACATGTCAAATATCATAATACACAAAGTTGTCATAGGCTCAAGGGGTCATGGGGCCTGAGGCACATGGCTTACACATCCTAATAAAATAAAATAATATATAATTGAAGAACTAATTGAAGTCAATAAAAGAAGCTGGACGCCAAAATATATGCCAGAATCTAATTAAACCCAACTTTGTTCATAGACAAGGAAGATAAGAAGATGAAAACACACATATTCAGCTATAACAGATCAGTTATTGGGAGCTAAAGTACATAACCATAAACAATAGATTGTATGAAAACAAATAACATAAACAAATAGGTGTGAAAATAATGATAGTCACCAAAGAGCATAAACGCACACACGGAAAGGAATGACTGCAACAAACTTAACATCAAGTACCTTTTGAAGAACGTGAATCCTTTCCCAATTTTCTTCCACCAACTTATAGATGTGAACCTCATTATTGTTTGGACAGAGAGCAATCACTGCATGAATAATTTATCATGACATAAGCAGATACATAGAAATCCAAACACATATGCACACACAAGCTATATTATCAGAGAAGGTGATATTACATAGCAGAACGCTGCAGTAAGAGACTCACTCAATTTTAACATGCATAATAGAAAGTGAAAACTTTCATATAACTTTTTACATGTGTATAGATGTTGATCGACCGTATGGATCAATCTTATTCCGATCTAAAATCTCCCAGTTAACCAACTTCATCGTAAGTTTTATTCTAATAGCAAACAGATTAACTAGATATACAACATATACGTACATAACAATGGATCACTATGAGAATAAACAAAAACATACCTAAATAAATAAAAACTGAACCAGTTGCAAAATCTAGAAATTATCAATTTCTATTACGAATAATTGATCATATCACCAATCAATGTACACAAACAGATCATTTCAAGCTTATTAACCTAAACCTAAAGTTTACATGATTTCAACAAATGTAAACAAATTCGTTAACAATATAATTTAAGATTTACTGAATCTGCATCTTACTAGAGTGATCAGGACTCCAAGCATGACACGAAATGCAATCGGCAAACTGATGAACTGCAATTGCCGCCATTTGAATCTGCAAAACAAAATATGATTCCGTTAGGTTTTTGATCTGATCATAGACTATATAAACGAGAGAGATAGAGGATTACGAATTGATTAGATTAGATTAAAAAAGCATAATCATGTAATTTCAATGGAATCAGAAACAAGATCTGTGATTTAATGCACTTTTTACAATTACAATTTATTTAGGGTTTTAATTTTGTTATTCTTTTTTTATTATTATATTATTATTATTATTATCACAATCACAATTTTACCTTTTTGGAGGTTTTATTATTAACTTTCACTTTCGGTCCCTACAGTTAAACCTTCTATACATACAAAACCTCCAAGTTGATAACTGCGAGCAGAAATAAAGTTTACCCAAAAAACGTCAAATTATCAATATTAAATATTAAAAGATCGTCGACTACCATGAACCATTTATCTCATGTTGAAAGGACTCCATAAGGTTTAGGGTGACGAAGAGATATGTTAATTAACATAAATATTCTCATGCACATGTGCATGGTACATATTAGTAACTTATGACTTTTTTTTTAAAAAAAATGAACGTTAGTGACATACACTATATACACAAGTTAAAACTACCAAGACCATCCGCGTGAAAAACTATAGTGACCATGTATACAAATACGTGTACTATTCACGTATTTTTTTTATTAACCATATAAAAACTTGGACAAATGTCGATGCTCCCTGAACTTTGTACCAAACGTCTTAGGTATGTGACCTTAATCTATTTTTTTTTAACTTGGTTGACCTCCATCTATCACGATATCTCACGGATGACCTTGATGCTAACGAAAGTTATCTTTTGGTCGTTAAGTTTAATCACATGTCACGTGAGGGTATTTTATTCCACGTACATTAATACATCTCCCAAATTAGAATACGTGCTTAACATGTGACCATGCCTTATTAATCCAACTCGTTCCAATTTAAAGATCGTCCCAAATTGTAAACCCTAATTTGCACTGACGACTTACTTGCTCTAATTAAAATTCGAATCGGAGATGGTTGTATATTTTGATATTTTGGTTAGATTCACTGAGTTCCGTATCTATGTTGAAGAATAAGGATTATTTTGTCTTTCATGAGATGTGGATCATTATATGCTTATTATCATATCATAGGGTTTGATTGTTAAAACAGTAAGTCAAGACTTTGTCTACCATCTGAAAGTAGAGTGTATAATGGAGATTTTACTTATCTTTCAAATAATTGGTTATTAAGTTTTTCCCTAACTTAATCTTTTTAATTTCCCAATTTGAATATTGTTATTTTTCACGTTTAATTGTTGTGTAGCTTGCTGTTTTCGCTTTAAGCTTTACTGTTTGCTCGCTTCTAAACGATTAAATTTGATTGAAATTGTAATGTAATAATTGATTGTAACTATACATGAAAATATGTTACGAAGGACGGTGCTACAACTTGAAATTTCCAGCATGTATTATTCGTTTACAGTGTTTTTTTTAAAAGAATATGAACATGCGACTAATAGGTTTTTGATCGAATGACTAATTAAAGATTTAAAAAGAAAAGGCGGTTATTTAGGGAAGCATACAAAAGTAGACTGACCAAAATACCCCTCATGTGTCGTTCACGTGAGGTCACTTAACAACCCAAGTTTTACGATGGTTAAATCCAGGGTCATCCAATGAATAACTTAAAAGATCGATGTCAACGAAGCTAAAAATATAGTTTAAGGTCATCTACAATGTTTAGTACAAAGTTAAGGGATCATTGACAAAATTTTGTCGAAAAACTTGTATAAGCATCTCAAGTTCTCATACCAAATCCCTTTTAGATTATAGTTGTGTTATCAATCTATTGAAATTGAAATCAACTTAATTAAATAGAACATATTGAAAATAAAATTTTAAGAGAATTCATATTTCTTAAATGAGAGATATATTAATATTATTTCTATATAATTCTCATAATAACTCATAACTTTCCCAAGGCGTTTCAAAATGCCAACTTTTATTCGGCCATGGATTATTTTTTCGACCGATATAGAATCCTTCAGGTCTTACTAACCAGTAACAATATACATCACTAAAAAAATCTGACCGCACATCTGCCAAATGTGATTGTCAACCAAATGAAAGTTGTTAAACTTTATATCCCACCAAAACTCGCCATAAAAGATTGTCTGGTCGCCTATGCCTACGTAACAAAACGACCAATCATAAATATCGTTATTAGAGAGTGTATGATTTCCAAGATCGTCATCTCTTGATTTAACATGTAATATGATATCCTTAGGGATATCGCTGATTATAAACATATGCCATGTAACAACCCAACCCGTATTAAAACCGGCCCATAAAAATTTTTCCTTTTAATATGCTTTAAATAACACTTTAGGTCCCAATTGTGTTTCCATAAACATCTTTAATTACAATAGAAGGTTTAATAACCTTAAAACATTTAATACATTAGTTAATTGTCCAAACGGACATACACGACCCGACTAGTTTAGTTTCCAACAAAACCGAGCATGGTGATTTGGGACTACGCTACCCAAATCCTAATCGAATACAAAAGTAAGATCTTCTAAGCAACCTAGCCAAGATCTCTAATCCCCAAGCTCACCCGAGCCGCCAAGCATGTGATCCTATAAAAATAGCAACAACGAGAGGGTAAGCTAACGCTTAGTGAATGATAATATACTACATACATATATATGTATAAAATGGACACACCACACAAATATCAAATACCGCATACCGAAGCATCCATGTATAAGGCAACTACACTAAGCATACCGTACGATCTCTAAGCAACAAGCTAAAGATATCAACGAAGTATAAGTTCACCAACGACGATGTGAACAACGCCAATAAGCTACACCCGGAGGGTTAGCTACAACACAACATTGCATTAATATATACAACAATATAAAACGAATAAGGTTAACCCCTTAACCCATTACCGAATACCAAACGCCACAATGAAGATTGGCCAAACTACACGAGCCTTAGTAATCCGAAACCACACGAGATTACTATCTTCACAACATCGAGGTTGGCAGAACTACACGAGCCTTAGTGAATCCGAAAACACACGAGATCACTTCCTCAATAAGATGACCGAACTACACGCGTCATCATGAGTCCGAACTACACGAGACTCACTTCCAATAAGATGACCGAACTACTTTAGTCATCGTGAATCCGAACTACACGCGATTCACTTCTCAACATCAAAACCCACGGTCACGGGATTATAAAATCCACCACATCGGGGTCATCCACTTCACAACAATATCAACCCTTCGCCATTGGGGTTATAACATCCAAATCACAACCACGTGTGATAACGTACACACAAGCGTGTACCTCACCAAAGGTGGTCAACCAAAATGCACAACCGTGCCAATTGGACCTATACACAAGTCCACCAAATCCACCTATATGTGAAGTGAGCTCTATAACCGAGAACCACTTCACCCGACCCGCACCCATCCTACACATACATATGCACATAGGATATTAACACTCACCTTGTCACCTTGAAGAAGTGCTTCCAAGTAATCCGCAACTCGTCAATGGAAAGTACCTAATCCATTATCATAAATTCAAAAACACACTTAGATTGGATTTACAAACCAACCCAATTTGACACTTAGTGCAAATTCGACTCAAATGCACTTTCAAGTACAACCGCGCCCAAATTAACCAATCATCACTAACACGAGTGACAATGGTCCTAATATGCCAATTAAACCCAAACACAAGTGTTAAACATGTGTCTCACCCATTTTGACACCAAAACCCTAATTTTGACCCATTAAGTCAAAATCTCACCATTTACAAGTCTTGACACCAAAACACATTTAACTCGGGTTTATACTTCAACTTAATCCATTTTAAGTTTACAAACCTCATTAATTCACAATCGGGTCATAATCATCACCAAAACACTAATTTTGACTCTAGTCAAAATTAGTCAACCAAGAGAACCCTAATCTCTTCCAACACCTCAATAATCACTAAATACTAGTGATTACACCCAATTGCAAGTCTCACAAGCATGAACTTGCACACCAAACCCAAAACCCAACATTAACAACAATCAACCCGAATCTTGGTGTTAATCTTCAATTAACAACTAAATGGGTTCTATCTATGAATCATACAATCAAAAGCCCTAAACTTGAATGAAGAACACAAAAACGAATTTCGGAGTTAGAGCTTACCACTAGTATCACCGTGTAGCTAAGAACGAGGAGAACAAACTTGTCAACTACGCCAAAGATCAAATCCCTCTTCTTCCTTTCCAAAAATCCCTTTGAATTCAATTGGGTGTTTGAGTTTCTTGGGAGAAAAATGAAAAGAAAATGGAAATTAAAATGAGAAATGAAATGAATGGATGAGGTTAAATGTAACATCCCAAATATTTAAGGTATTATTTTATGTAAATTTTAATTGCTAAGAAATTATATGGTAAAGGTTGTTTTATGTTAAATGGATAAAAGTTAAGTTTATTGGTTAAGTTAAGAAGGACTAATGGTGCAAAGTTAGAATTAAGGACTTCCCTAACTATAGATGTGATGGGGAGGGTAGAAAGTGTAAATTGTGCAAAGCTAGTTTAAATAAAAGAAAAAGAAAATGCAGAATTTTTATTAGTACACAATAAATTAGAAATTGTGTGTGTGTGTCTGTAAGTGGCGACCCAAGAGGAAGAGCAAGGAGAAATCATCAATTGTTAAAATTGTGTTCATGCAAGCTTGATTTAGTGAAATCTAAGACATCTTAAGCACTCTAGCAAGTCTTGAATCTTCAATTTCATCCTCTTTGTGCATAATTAGAGTTCTTGAACTCTAAAAGCTAAGGTATGAGTTTCTATGACTAAGTGTTGCTATTGTTGGATGATTGTGATGAATTTTAGGCTTAAATGTTGTTGTTTGTTGTTATTGTGCACACTTGTATGATTGAAAACGAATTTGTTAGTAATTTTAGGAATAAGTTCAAGTATGAACTTACATTATGAAAGTATGGAATGATTATGGTCAATTTGATGATGTTCTAGCTTAAATTCTAGTCATGCACACTAAGTGTTTGATGAAATGCCTCAATGAAATGTTGATGTGTTCTAGTTAGTAATTTTGAAGAAGAATGTTCATGTATGAATTATTGTTATTGTTGTAAGTCATAGAATTTGAATAATTGATAATTTAGGGTTGCTAGTAATGGAAATGGATTTATGCACATTTGATATTTAATGGAAGAATTGAAGGAAATTGCATGTTATAGTTAAAAGAGATGAACTAGAGATTTGCATGATTAAGGAAAATGATGTTGGATTGATAATGTTGTTATATTAGAAAAGATGAGATCAAAGGCTATGTGTGAAATTGTTCTTGTGTATTTGATGTGATTAGGGGGTTAAGTAAATGTGTAAGTGTATGAATGTGTTAAAAGCTTGTGAAAGTTGTGATTTTGATTAAGTTGTGTTATTAATGAGATTAGCTCATGTATAGGTGCTAATCAAGGTAAAGGAGCCTCAAGTGACCAAGGAAATCCTTTTAATCAAGGTGAGTTTATAGGGGGTAATATGGGCGGGTCAAGAGTGGCTTAGTGTTCTCGGATTGCATCCGTGCAAGAGAGTAACGACTAAGTGCACTAGTTATGTAGCTTAGATAGAACTATTGGGTTAGCTCAATAGTTGTATCTATGGTTGATGTTTAGCTTAGGCAAGGTTATTACATTGCTAGTAATCTTGCCTATGGTTCGTGTTAGCTTAGACACTTTGGGTGTCTACGTATGAGATGATGATAGCTTAGGCATATTTAGTATGTCTATGGTTAGCTTAGACATGATTACTAGGTTCGGCCTAGTAAGTCATGTCTATGGTATGAATGATCGGATCCGAAAGTATGCAAGCAACCTAAGGGTTGAAGGATAAGTGTTTCGATTATGCCCAAATGATTTATGTTTATGTTTTATGTTTATTGCTTTCCTATAACTCACTAAGTGTAAAAGCTTACCCCCATGATGTTTTATGTTTTAGGTGCTAAAGTCCATCGAGAAGGTAAGGAACCCGTGTGAAGAGCTTGAAGAGCATTGGCATTGTGTAAGTGGTATTGCAAGTCCCTTTTTGTAATCACGCTCTATAGTTACCGCTTACCAAACGCCAAGTATTTTGAAGTGTCAAATTGCCATTGTTGAATTTGGGACCAAATGTTGGTTTTGATTCATGGAAACATATTTTATTGACTAAATGTTGTTTATGGATGGTTTAAGATATTAGAAACGGAATTTTTATGGTTGTGTATGAATTACGCTGTTTTGAAAGTGTTTGAAAATGATGAAAAGTGCAAAATTGGTTTAAGTTAATTGTTGCAGGTCTGGCACCCGGACAAGTGTTATGTCGCGCCGCGGCAAAGGGCTCCGCGCCGCGGCAAACAACTAATGTTCAAAACAGAAATGGAGTTAACAAGGTTAAAAAGTTAAGTGTTATGTCGCGCCGCGACAAGGCAGGCCGCGCCGCGGCAATTGCCTTGTCCGGCCAGTGACTTAACCTTTCAAAAAAAAAAAAAAAAAAAAAAATTTTTTTTTTACTCGATTCAAGGCGTTAAAAGTTGGTATCAGAGCTGTGGTTTAAGGGACTTGGATAACCCACGATAGGGATTATCTAGGCTTAAACCATTGTTGTGAAGGATAAGCGGTTTAGGACTTGCATAAGTGTTAAAGTCGTATAGTTGTGCCATGCTCCATAGGGTAGAGTCATTGACGAGACCCGTAGTATAATGATTGATCTATGAAAGGAGTTTGATACCCGTTAGCCATGATGTCATAGTGGACTTAATGTGTAATGAAATGGTGTAATAACAACAGGCCATTGTTATTACTTCATTTTAGTACACATGAACGTCTACTATAGTCATGGTGAATCGAGTTAGGAATTCTTTCGAATGGTTTGGTTTTATTGAATAATGGTGTTACCGGTATTTGAACTAATGGGTTGATTGTGATTTTCAGTATGGCTATTGTATCACCAAACCGAGGTCAAGATGAGGATGATGAGTACGTCCGCACCCCATCCACGGAGTCTATAGAAGACTCTCACAATGAATCGGAAGAAGTTAACATGTCAAATGACATTTCGGGGCAAATAGGGCAAGCCTTGATACGTTATACCCCAACCTTGCTAGAAAAGATCAAGACGTTGATCAATGATCAACTAGATGAAAAGTTAAAGACTTTGGTTGCTAATAACCCTACCTTAAGAGGTGAAGGGGGAAGTGGGGTAAGGCAAGAAGAGGTAGAAGCCCCGAAAAGAAAGGATGATCGTTTTGAATATAAAAACTTTGCAAATTGCCATCCTCCCGAGTTTCATGGAAAGGTTGACCCTATTGTTAGTCAAAGATGGATTGATGAAATCGAGGAAACTTTCATGTTGTGCGGATGCCCCGAGCATTTAAAGGTAATTTATGCGGCTCATCAAATGAAGGGTAGTGGTTATGAGTGGTGGAATTTCATAGTTAAATCTCATGGGCGAGACGTGGCTACAAGTTTCTCATGGGACAAGTTCCATGAAATGTTTATGACTCAATTTGCTCCACCCGCCGAGGTTAGTAGGTTGAAATCCGAGTTTATGAATATAGAGCATGGAAGTAAGTCGGTGACCGAGTTTAATGCCGAGTTTAATGACAAGTCTCGTTTTTGTCCGGACTTTGTGTCAAGTCCCAAGTTGATGATGGATCATTATCATGAAAAGTTAAATCCCGAGATAAGTGAATTTATCGACAAGAGCACTTATAAGACCTTAGCCGAGATGATGAATAGAGCACTTGTTAGAGAGCATGAACTTAGGAAGAAGGCGGCGTTTAAACGGAAGTTAGATCAAGACTCTAAGGCGATGCATAATGTTAGTCCGAAGAAGGGTAAGTTTGGTTCCGAATCCCCGCACAAGGCAAAAGGGGGTTTTGTGTCGGGTAAGAGCGGTGGGAAAGAAGCCAAGTTGTGTACTAGATGCGGTAAAAATCATACGGGTGAATGTAAAGCGGGTACCTCCGATTGTTACTCTTGTGGAAAGCCGGGACATAGGGCCGCCGAATGTCCTAAGAAAGGTAAGCAATGTTATTATTGTTTTGAGAAAGGTCACTTTCAAGCCGAATGTCCGGAATACAAGAAGGATTTAGCTAGTGGTAGTGTTAAGAAAGAGGTTAAGACGGAACCGAAGACTAGTGATAGCCGACCAAGGGCCCGAGCTCATCAGATTACCGCACTCGAAGCGAAGGAGTCCCAAAATGTGGTGTCAGGTACCTTTATTGTAAACTCTTTACCTGCGCATGTTTTGTTTGATTCCGGTGCTACGCGGTCGTTTGTATCATATTCTTTCTGTAAGCATTTTAATATGACCCCAAGTATGTTAGAACACCCATTAAAGGTTGAAATAGCGGATAATAAGACCGTGATGGTGTATAGTATCATTAAGGGGTGTGAAATTATTTTGGATGATGAAAAGTTTGTCATTGATTTAATACCCATGCAAATGGGGGAATTTCAAGTAATTGTGGGCATGGATTGGCTAGATAACAATGAGGGGATAATTTTGTGTCGTAAGAAAATAGTGTTAGTTCAATCACCAAGTGGAAAAGTTATATGGATTTATGGGGAACGAGCTAGGCGTGCAATTCCTATATGCACATATGCTAAGGCTAAAAGATTTTTGTCTCATGGGTGTTGTGCGTTTTTGGCACATGTTGTTGATGATTCGAAAAAGGTTGTTGAATTAGATGATGTACCAATAGTTAACGAGTTTCCGGATGTGTTTCCAAGTGAATTGCCCGGTGTACCTCCCGAGCGAGAGGTAGAGTTTAGAATAGATTTGATACCCGGGGCCACGCCAATTGCCAAAGCTCCCTATCGACTAGCCCCGTCGGAAATGAGAGAAATGATGACTCAATTACAAGATTTGATAGATAAAGGTTTTATACGTCCTAGTAGTTCACCTTGGGGAGCTCCGGTTTTATTTGTGAAAAAGAAGGATGGAACTATGAGAATGTGTATTGATTATCGAGAATTGAATAAAGTCACTATTAAGAACAAGTACCCGTTGCCAATGATAGACGACTTGTTTGATCAACTACAAGGTGCTAGTTTCTTTTCAAAGATAGATTTAAGGTCGGGTTACCATCAATTGAAGGTGAGGGAAGAAGATGTCCCTAAAACAGCTTTTCGAACAAGGTATGGTCATTATGAGTTTGTGGTTATGCCGTTTGGATTAACAAATGCTCCGGCCGCGTTTATGGATTTGATGAATAGAGTTTGTCGACCGATGCTTGATAGGTTTGTAATTGTGTTCATTGATGACATTTTGGTATATTCTAAGAGTGAGGAGGAACATACGGTACATTTAAGACAAGTATTAGAGACTTTAAGAAGAGAAAGATTGTTTGCTAAGTTCTCTAAGTGCGAGTTTTGGCTTCGTGAAGTTCAATTTTTGGGCCATGTCATTAACAAGAAGGGTATTTGTGTTGATCCGGTGAAGATAGAGGCAATTATGAGATGGGAACCACCTACGAATCCTACCGAGGTGAGGAGTTTTCTAGGTTTAGCCGGGTATTATCGGCGATTTATACAAGATTTTTCTAGAATAGCCACCCCACTCACCAAGTTGACTCGTAAAAGTGTGCCATGGAGATGGGAAGAAAAGCAAGAACAAGCGTTTCAACTCCTTAAGGAGAAGCTCGTTCAAGCTCCCATATTGGTTTTACCGGAAGGGAATGAGAACATGACGGTTTATTGTGATGCTTCTAAGAAAGGCTTAGGGTGTGTATTGATGCAAAATGGGAAGGTCATAGCTTATGCTTCCCGACAATTGAAGGAACACGAGAAACGCTATCCTACGCATGATTTAGAATTGACGGCCGTGGTTTTTGCTCTAAAGATTTGGCGTCATTATCTTTATGGTGTTAAGTTTTCCATTTATACCGATCATAAGAACTTAAAGTATTTGTTTGATCAAAGGGATTTGAACGATAGGCAAAGGAGAGGTCTCGATTTGGTGAAAGATTATGATTGTGAGATCTTATATCACCCCGGAAAAGCGAATGTAGTAGCGGATGCTCTTAGTAGGAAGTCGAGTCATCAACCGATTAAGATAACAAGTTTGGCTATGGTAATAGCACCTCAAATATTTGATGATATTCGTGATGCACAAGGTGAAGCATTATCGCCCGAGAACGTGAGAAAGGAAAGGATCAAGGGGCAAGTTAATGATTTTATAGTGGATTCTCGTGGTTTAAGGCTTAGATATGGGAGAATTTGGGTACCTTTGCAAAGTGGTGTTAGAAGTGAGCTCCTTGACTTAGCTCACAAGTCTAAGTATTCGATTCACCCCGGTGCTACGAAGATGTATAGAGATTTAAGAAAAGACTATTGGTGGCCGGGAATGAAAAGGGATATAGTTAAGTATGTGCACAAGTGTCTTACTTGTCTTCAAGTGAAGGCCGATCATCAAATGCCTTACGGTAAGATGCAACCTTTAGAGGTACCGGTTTGGAAATGGGAGCATATTACGATGGATTTGGTGACTAAGTTACCTAAGACCCCTAGACAACACGATGCGATTTGGGTTATTGTTGATAGATTGACTAAGAGTGCATTGTTTTTGGCAATAAGAGAAGCTTCGTCCTCGGAAGCAATGTCTAAGTTATATATGAAAGAAGTTGTTGCAAGGCATGGAGTGCCGGTTTCCATAGTTTCGGATCGAGACACTCGATTCACATCTCGATATTGGAGGAAATTTCAAGAGGAAATGGGTACTAAGTTACACATAAGTACCGCGTTTCACCCGCAAACGGATGGTCAAAGTGAAAGGACTATACAAACTCTTGAAGATATGTTAAGAGCATGTATCATCGATTTTGGTGGGAGTTGGGATACTCATTTACCTTTAGTTGAATTTTCATATAACAATAGTTATCACTCCACGATTGGAATGGCCCCATATGAGATGTTGTATGGAAGGAGGTGTAGAACCCCGATTTGTTGGGGCGAGGTAGGTCAACGAGAATTGGGAAGCACGGAAATAGTGCAACAAACCACCGAGATGATTGATCAAATTCGTGAAAGAATGAAGGCGGCACAAGATCGACAAAAGTCATATGTTGATAAGAGGAGAAAGCCGATAGAATTTCAAGTAGGTGATAAAGTGATGCTAAAAGTTTCTCCATGGAAAGGCATTATCCGTTTTAGAAAGAGGGGAAAATTGGGTCCAAGGTTCGTGGGACCATTTGAGATAGTGGCGAAAGTTGGGAAGGTAGCCTACCGTTTGGCTTTACCCGATGAATTGAGTAATATACATGACACGTTTCACGTGTCGCAATTGAGAAAGTGTTTGGCGGATGATTCAACCTATGTTCCTTTGAATGAAATTGAGGTCGATAATAAGTTAAGATATGCGGAGAAGCCGATAAAGATTTTGGATCAAAAGGTTAAGCACTTGAGAAATAAATCGGTTATATTGTTGAAGGTATTATGGCAATTTAGAAAAGGTTCCGAATGTACATGGGAACCCGAAGAATGGCTCTTGAAGTATTATCCGTCGTTGCATCAAGAATGGTTCGCGAGGACGCGAACGATCCAAGAGGGGGAGAGTTGTAACATCCCAAATATTTAAGGTATTATTTTATGTAAATTTTAATTGCTAAGAAATTATATGGTAAAGGTTGTTTTATGTTAAATGGATAAAAGTTAAGTTTATTGGTTAAGTTAAGAAGGACTAATGGTGCAAAGTTAGAATTAAGGACTTCCCTAACTATAGATGTGATGGGGAGGGTAGAAAGTGTAAATTGTGCAAAGCTAGTTTAAATAAAAGAAAAAGAAAATGCAGAATTTTTATTAGTACACAATAAATTAGAAATTGTGTGTGTGTGTCTGTAAGTGGCGACCCAAGAGGAAGAGCAAGGAGAAATCATCAATTGTTAAAATTGTGTTCATGCAAGCTTGATTTAGTGAAATCTAAGACATCTTAAGCACTCTAGCAAGTCTTGAATCTTCAATTTCATCCTCTTTGTGCATAATTAGAGTTCTTGAACTCTAAAAGCTAAGGTATGAGTTTCTATGACTAAGTGTTGCTATTGTTGGATGATTGTGATGAATTTTAGGCTTAAATGTTGTTGTTTGTTGTTATTGTGCACACTTGTATGATTGAAAACGAATTTGTTAGTAATTTTAGGAATAAGTTCAAGTATGAACTTACATTATGAAAGTATGGAATGATTATGGTCAATTTGATGATGTTCTAGCTTAAATTCTAGTCATGCACACTAAGTGTTTGATGAAATGCCTCAATGAAATGTTGATGTGTTCTAGTTAGTAATTTTGAAGAAGAATGTTCATGTATGAATTATTGTTATTGTTGTAAGTCATAGAATTTGAATAATTGATAATTTAGGGTTGCTAGTAATGGAAATGGATTTATGCACATTTGATATTTAATGGAAGAATTGAAGGAAATTGCATGTTATAGTTAAAAGAGATGAACTAGAGATTTGCATGATTAAGGAAAATGATGTTGGATTGATAATGTTGTTATATTAGAAAAGATGAGATCAAAGGCTATGTGTGAAATTGTTCTTGTGTATTTGATGTGATTAGGGGGTTAAGTAAATGTGTAAGTGTATGAATGTGTTAAAAGCTTGTGAAAGTTGTGATTTTGATTAAGTTGTGTTATTAATGAGATTAGCTCATGTATAGGTGCTAATCAAGGTAAAGGAGCCTCAAGTGACCAAGGAAATCCTTTTAATCAAGGTGAGTTTATAGGGGGTAATATGGGCGGGTCAAGAGTGGCTTAGTGTTCTCGGATTGCATCCGTGCAAGAGAGTAACGACTAAGTGCACTAGTTATGTAGCTTAGATAGAACTATTGGGTTAGCTCAATAGTTGTATCTATGGTTGATGTTTAGCTTAGGCAAGGTTATTACATTGCTAGTAATCTTGCCTATGGTTCGTGTTAGCTTAGACACTTTGGGTGTCTACGTATGAGATGATGATAGCTTAGGCATATTTAGTATGTCTATGGTTAGCTTAGACATGATTACTAGGTTCGGCCTAGTAAGTCATGTCTATGGTATGAATGATCGGATCCGAAAGTATGCAAGCAACCTAAGGGTTGAAGGATAAGTGTTTCGATTATGCCCAAATGATTTATGTTTATGTTTTATGTTTATTGCTTTCCTATAACTCACTAAGTGTAAAAGCTTACCCCCATGATGTTTTATGTTTTAGGTGCTAAAGTCCATCGAGAAGGTAAGGAACCCGTGTGAAGAGCTTGAAGAGCATTGGCATTGTGTAAGTGGTATTGCAAGTCCCTTTTTGTAATCACGCTCTATAGTTACCGCTTACCAAACGCCAAGTATTTTGAAGTGTCAAATTGCCATTGTTGAATTTGGGACCAAATGTTGGTTTTGATTCATGGAAACATATTTTATTGACTAAATGTTGTTTATGGATGGTTTAAGATATTAGAAACGGAATTTTTATGGTTGTGTATGAATTACGCTGTTTTGAAAGTGTTTGAAAATGATGAAAAGTGCAAAATTGGTTTAAGTTAATTGTTGCAGGTCTGGCACCCGGACAAGTGTTATGTCGCGCCGCGGCAAAGGGCTCCGCGCCGCGGCAAACAACTAATGTTCAAAACAGAAATGGAGTTAACAAGGTTAAAAAGTTAAGTGTTATGTCGCGCCGCGACAAGGCAGGCCGCGCCGCGGCAATTGCCTTGTCCGGCCAGTGACTTAACCTTTCAAAAAAAAAAAAAAAAAAAAAAAATTTTTTTTTTACTCGATTCAAGGCGTTAAATTAAATCCTCAAATCTGGCTCAAACGCGAAAAGACCAAATTGCCTTTGAACTTCATTTAAAATTACAAGAATCTGGTGCCAGTCCGTGCAGTATGCCGCGCCGCGGCCATAAATGTCGCGCCGCGACATTTGCCTAGTTCTGGGATCATTTTTAATCAAGCTTCTGATCTGGATTTCAGTTAAATGCCGCACCGCAGCCTCCTTTGTCGCGCCGCGACACTCAACGTGTCCTGACTCATTTTCTCGCATACAAGACTTTAACACCCGAACATGTATCGAACCCTTCATACGCCTGTCGTACATACACAATACACCTATAAATCATATACGGGGAAAACGGAGTGTTACAACTCTCCCCCACTTAGATTCGATCACGTCCTCGTGATCCTAGTCACGAACCCAAACGGACCCACAATCAATGGTCGTCGAACATGCATTTCAAACCGACTTCTACCACAAATTCGCTAACCCGATGGTTAATCCAATGACAAATTACACACTTGATCGCATCCCAAGACGTACAATACACGCAACAACCGAAGTCTACAACGATCCCTTAGACAATTCTTCTCAAAAAGTTACCCTTAACAGCTAAATCGTCACCCGCGATTTATCAAATTCCATAATTCCGAGCACTAGCACTAACTCAATCCCTCACATCGGGAAAACTCAACCAATCTCGTACCGAGATATTAACCCCTTAGCGTACCCTTACCGAGTACAACGCTAAAAGCAACCAAGTCTCAACCTAAGGTCAACAATCCGAGACGATGAAGACCGAACCAAACGAATCCTGATGGATAACACCAATCACTAAACATCCCTTGTAGTGCGCAATACGACCAATACGCAACTACCGTAACATCATAACAACCGGTTAAGACCGATAACGCCCAAAACGACTATGGAAACGCAAATCTCAAGGTGTACAAAATCAACTATCGTCACACCCGTAACATCATGTGAGCGAAACACGGCTATCGCATCACTAATCATACCATATGGTCCTCGCGACCCCACCATCGGCGTATAAAAACACCCGATCGATCACACAACACGGTCCTTACGACCCCACCATTGGTGTATAAAACAACCAACAGATTAACATCACGGTCCTTACGACCCCACCATCGGTGTATAAAACAACCGACAGATCACACAACACGAAGGCTGGCCGAAAACACACGTGCCTTAGTGAATCTGAACTACACGCGACTCACTACCTTCGCCACAACAACAAACGGGATTGGCCGAACTACACGCGCCGTAGTGAATCCGAACTACACGAGAGTCACTATCCCAGAGGAATGACCGAACTACACGAGTCATTTGTGAATCCGAACTACACGAGACTCACTCCTCAATACAATGACCGAAACCACACGAGTCATTTGTGAATCCGAACTACACGCGACTCACTTCCACAATAAGATGACCGAAACCACACGCGTCATCGTGAATCCGAAACCACACGCGATCCACTACCATGATGAAGTCAGCGGACCCGAAGATCATGCTTCACCAATCTCAACACCGGATGAAGTCAGCGGACCCCGAAGGTCATGCTCCACCGATATAACACCTCGCTCATGATGAAGTCAGCGGACCCCGAAGGTCATGCTCCACCAATCGCATACTCCCATGATGAAGTCAGCGGACCCTAAAGGTCATGCTTCATCAATCACCAATACCATGATGAAGTCAGCGGACTCCGAAAGTCATGCTTCATCAATCAACGCCCTTTTGGCCTCGAACGACGAGTAGCGTAACATCGCACTCTGCTATGCCATAGTGAATCCTAGCGGATACCACTAACCATTCACACACACGAGCAAGAACCACCTATATCAAACATAGGCACAAAACAATAATTCTCTAGAAGAGAATCCGACACACACCTCCCTTAACCGAAGGATTTCACCTTGCTCATCAAACACGTCCATTATCTCTCAACGAGATTTACCACATTACCACCTCGGTGATAATTCAAATCCAAACCACAAATCGACCAAAACCAGGTCTCGACAACATTTTCCGAATCTACCAAAAGCATTATCCGAAATCTCACTTGGAACTACGTCCCATATCCACTTGGAACTACGTCCCATATCCACAACTCGTATAACCGTACAATGCTACCAAAGGTAGACTTTACAAACGATTGGGCTCACACGACCCATCACCATATCTTGCTCCAGCCTTGAGCACACGAAGGATTTCAATCAATCCTTAAACACTTCGAACAAAAAGTGTACCACGATTACACAAACCACACCCTCGCAATCATCCAATTGCTCTAGTTTGTCAATTTCCACCTAGTCACTCATGTACCTAAGGGTTTCACTCCGGTACCCTAAGTACAATGTCACCACAACACAATCGGAGTTGAACTCCACGCTAGTAGGTATAAAAGAGGCACCTAATGTCGCGTCTTATATACTCCATTACCAACATACATCGAGATTCAAAACACTCGATCTCAAGGTTTTCCAACCACCCGACGAACCTCATGGTTCATCAACTTCCACACTATAGCGAACACACGCTTAACAATCGAACACCAAACCCATTTCCATGGCTTGGTAGAAACATCTCTCAAATACTAAGGAATGCTTGGTTGCACCAAGTCTTACGCCCTTCGCCCATTAATCACAACATCACCATAGGGTACTTCCATTAGGAACGTCACCCATAACAACAATATGCACAACACAAGGCATTTTACAAACTCAAATTCAATGGCACTTAATAAATAATCAAAGAACATATTTATTAAAATGAAACGTACCTTAACGTCTCCTTGCCGCACCCGTCCCCGCTAACTTGGGACATTCCGACTTACGATGTCCTTCTTCTTGGCAGTTGATGCACACCATACCATCACCCTTTGGTACCAAACATTCCCAAGACTTGTGACCCCTCATGCCACAATTGTAACATCTAGATGCACTAGAATCCGGTATACCCGTTCGCGTACCACCCGTGTTCACACTCGGACCCTTAGTCCTCTTACTCGGAGCACCATACGAAACAACCCTTCTCTTACTTGAAGGTTCACCAATCTTTGATCGCGTATACGACTCAAAACCTCTAGCCACCGCGAATAATTCCGCAAACGACTTCGCGTAACCCCGGCTAATCTTACTCTTCAAGTCATCATTCAAAGTCCGATAGAAATCCTCCATCAACAAACGATCATTCCCCAAATACTCCAGGCAAAAACGAGCCTTCGCCATAAAGGTCGTCTTTAGAGTATTCAAATCCATAGAACCCTGTTGCAAATTTCGCAACTCATTACGCAATTCCGACAAATCGGCTGAAGTCCGGAACTCCTCGAAGAATTCCTTCTTAAACCCGTCCCACGATAACGCCATAAATGGTTCACCACCGACAAGATCAATCTTACCATCCAACCAATCCTTTGCCCTACCCCGCAACAAACTAGTAGCGAGTCTCGTCTTCTTCTCAGGAGGGCATTCAATAGTAATAAAACACCCTTCAACATCTGAAATCCATGTGGTGCTAACCAAAGGATCCGGTTTCCCGTCATACATCGGAGGTTTAGTTCTCATGAAGCTCTTAAGACAATGCTCCATTTCACCACTATTTCGAAATTCGGAATACCTCCTATCCATTTCTTCTCGAAATGCACTCATTTACTCCGCAACGGCGGCCACAACTCTAGAGTTAAACTCCTCGTCATTCATCTCGATCTCGTTTCGCGTCGTCATTCTAAAGAATGCAAAATGATTAGTCCACAAACGTATAAAGCAACACGCATAACACCGCCCCATCTTGCTCAACACTCGTCGTACATCACTTGTTAGACAAGATTTGCACCCGTAATAAGGTTTGCAAGTCCTTATTACGCACACACGTCGTCTCAACTCGTTAGTACAATGACCGCCTCGCTCGATGATATAACCAACACAACGACGATACCACACGATATAAACACACGCAAGGGAATAGCATCACAACACAAGCCAAACATCCTAGTTAGTCTACCTACAAACAAGGCACTAACTATAACCCGTTCCGACCCGTTCACCTACAAGTCCCGCAACAAATAAGCACACACAAAAGTCTAAGTCTAGGCACCTATCTCAAGTCGCCTAAATCCCTTAGACCATGCTCTGATACCACTTGTAACAACCCAACCCGTATTAAAACCGGCCCATAATTTTTTTTCCTTTTAATTTGCTTTAAATAACACTTTAGGTCCCAATTGTGTTTCCATAAACATCTTTAATTACAATAGAAGGTTTAATAACCTTAAAACATTTAATACATTAGTTAATTGTCCAAACGGACATACACGACCCGACTAGTTTAGTTTCCAACAAAATCGAGCATGGTGATTTGGGACTACGCTACTCAAATCCTAATCGAATACAAAAGCAAGATCTTCTAAGCAACCTAGCCAAGATCTCTAATCCCCAAGCTCACCCGAGCGGCCAAGCATGCGATCCTATAAAAATAGCAACAACGAGAGGGTAAGCTAACACTTAGTGAATGATAATATACTACACACATATATATGTATAAAATGGACAAGCCACACAAATATCAAATACCGCATACCGAAGCATCCATGTATAAGGCAACTACACTAAGCATACCGTACGATCTCTAAGCAACAAGCTAAAGATATCAACAAAGTATAAGTTCACCAACGACGATGTTAACAACGCCAATAAGCTACAGCCGGAGGGTTAGCTACAACACAACATTACATTAATATATACAACAATATAAAACGAATAAGGTTAACCCCTTAACCCATTACCGAATACCAAACGCCACAATGAAGATTGGCTGAACTACACGAGCCTTAGTAATCCGAAACCACACGAGATTACTATCTTCACAACATCGAGGTTGGCCGAACTACACGAGCCTTAGTGAATCCGAAAACACATGAGATCACTTCCTCAATAAGATGACCGAACTACACGCGTCATCATGAGTCCGAACTACACGAGACTCACTTCCAATAAGATGACCGAACTACACGAGTCATCGTGAATCCGAACTACACGCGATTCACTTCTCAACATCAAAACCCACGGTCACGGGATTATAAAATCCACCACATCGGGGTCATCCACTTCACAACAATATCAACCCTTCGCCATTGGGGTTATAACATCCAAATCACAACCACGTGTGATAACGTACACACAAGCGTGTACCTCACCAAAGGTGGTCAACCAAAACGCACAACCGTGCCAATTGGACCTATACACAAGTCCACCAAATCCACCTATATGTGAAGTGAGCTCTATAATCGAGAACCACTTCACCCGACCCGCACCCATCCTACACATACATATGCACATAGGATATTAACACTCACCTTGTCACCTTGAAGAAGTGCTTTCAAGTAATCCGCAACTCGTCAATGGAAAGTACCTAATCCATTATCATAAATTCAACAACACACTTAGATTGGATTTACAAACTAACCCAATTTGACACAGTGCAAATTCGACCAAAATGCACTTCCAAGTACAACCGCGCCCAAATTAACCAATCATCACTAACACGAGTGACAATGGTCCTAATATGCCAATTAAACCCAAACACAAGTGTTAAACATGTGTCTCACCCATTTTGACACCAAAACCCTAATTTTGACCCATTAAGTCAAAATCTCACCATTTACAAGTCTTGACACCAAAACACATTTAACTCGGGTTTATACTTCAACTTAATCCATTTTAAGTTTACAAACCTCATTAATTCACAATCGGGTCATAATCATCACCAAAACCCTAATTTTGACTCTAGTCAAAATTAGTCAACCAAGAGAACCCTAATCTCTTCCAACACCTCAATAATCACTAAATACTAGTGATTACACCCAATTGCAAGTCTCGCAAGCATGAACTTGCACACCAAACCCAAAACCCGACATTAACAACAATCAACCCGGATCTTGGTGTTAATCTTCAATTAACAACTAAATGGGTTCTATATATGAATTATACAATCAAAAGTCCTAAACTTAAATGAAGAACACAAAAACAAATTTCGGTGTTAGAGCTTACCACTAGTATCACCGTGTAGCTAAGAACGAGGAGAACAAACTTGTCAACTACGCCAAAGATCAAATCCCGCTTCTTCCTTTCCAAAAATCCCTTTGAATTCAATTGGGTGTTTGAGTTTCTTGAGAGAAAAATGAAAAGAAAAGGGAAATTAAAATGAGAAATGAAATGAATGGATGAGGTTAAATCCTCAAATCTGGCTCAAACTCGAAAAGACCAAATTGCCCTTGAACTTCATTTAAAATTACAAGAATCTGGTGCCAGTCCGTGCAGTATGCCGCGCCGCGGCCATAAATGTCGCGCCGCGACATTTGCCTAGTTCTGGGATCATTTTTAATCAAGCTTCTGATCTGGATTTCAGTTAAATGCCGCGCCGCGGCCTCCTTTGTCGCGCCGCGACACTCAACGTGTCCTGACTCATTTTCTCGCATATAAGACTTTAATACCCGAACATGTATCGAACCCTTCATACGCCTGTCATACATACACAATACACCTATAAATCATATACGGGGAAAACGGGGTGTTACATGCCATTTACTAAAAATAATACATGAACTATCTACGGAGTAGGCATCAACATAAACATTTAGAAATGATGCGAGAATAAAGAAGACGACTCCGAAAATACGCATTGAGATATGTTAAATGACCTGTCACGACAATTGAGAACTTAGTTCTCATGCTTTGACGTTATCATTTTTCTCAATTTATAGAATGGCTACACATTATTTCTCCTTTTCAATCAAAACTACACAACATGATCGAAATTTAATGCAATGGTAGTATGGTCAAGGCAAGCCATAAATAGAGTAAAACAATTTGTAAAGAAGACAAAATTGCATATATTTTCTCTTCTAAAAATAGTTTGGAATTGTTGGTGTGATGATATCTTTTTTATTGGCGTAGTTTTGTTGTGTAAGTGTTTGATTTTATGGTAGTTTATTTGATTTTAATTGTTTGCTAAGTTACATTGTTTTGTGGTTTTACTGTGGTATATTGTTATTGTCAGTTTTTTTTTCGTTTTTGAGGTGTCTTAGTTCGTTTTGGCTTCTCTTTGCATCTTTTATGACTTTTTTTTCACTCTTTGATGATATATCTCTCTCTACTCTCTATCTCTCTCCTTCTCTCTAAAAGTAGAAGTTTTTTCTAAATATTCGTTCTAGACAGGATTCGAACATGAGACATCTTGCAAAAGAATCAAGAGCTCCAACCATTGGTCTATTTTGTGATGGTATTTTTTTTTTAAATCTCTTCTAAAAAATTATTGCATATAATATTATATTGGTGGAACTATGAATTTGTATTGACTTTTTTTTCCTTCAAAAAACGAAACTTTTATACTAGTATAACACAAGAAACTTTTAAAAATAAATGAAAGAACATATCAAAATAAAATACAAGTATTTGATTAGTCTGAAAGTCATAGCGTCTATCATTAATTTATTTAACTTTCATAAATCCTTGTTAAATATACTAAACAACAATATATATATATATATATATATATATATATATATATATATATATATATATATATATATATTAGATTTTGAGCCCGTGCGTTGCACGACTACTCAAAATTTGCTTTAAATAAGTCACTTATTTTAATTTTATAACGCTTGATCTACATTTTCAAGCAATTTGTGATTGCGTTTAAGGGGGTCATGTCGACCCAATAGCTTAAGTGTGGTTAATTTGAGCCCGTACTATATTTTCAATAAGTCATAGTTGTTAAAAAATGACGCATTTCTAGTATGTTAGTATGTTTCGTTGGCAAAACGAGACTATAAAATACATATATGTTTCATATTGCGTGTAGTTGCAACAACAAAAAATTGCTCGAGTTTTATCAGATTTAAGAAATCGGTTGAATCTAATTATGTAATGACATAATTTTACTAATAGGAGTAATACGTTACACGTTACTATTCCCTCAAAATTAGTATTATAAATTGTTTGGTAGTTTTTCTTATGATTTTTCTTAGGACATGTGTGTATGAACAAATGTCTGTAGTTTTTCTGATGATCGTTGTAGTATATAGGAGTAGGGATGAAATATGAATTAAATTGTGTAAAATTGGGTTTAGTGAATTTTTTAAATTAAATGGGTACATATGGTAGTTTTAGTATTTAAATTGGGTATATATGATATTATGTTATTTACTTGGGTAAATATGTGATTTTAAAGGTTGATAAGGGTATATATGAATAATTGTGACATGTGGAAATTACACTTGACTTAATATGTAATATTTAAAGAGCTAATTGTTGGTTTGATTTTTTGGCTAGTAGAAGAAATGTTTTTTGCTTAGTCCCACATCGGTGGATGGAAAGAGTGAGAAGTAATCTCTTTGGTTATAAAAGGAGCTTATGAGATTACTTCCAAATTGTACCAATCAATACACTTTAAGTATTTGATTATTTCTTTCTTTCTTACCCTTGTTTGAGAGTTGTATTAGTTAAATATTTTGGAGTGTGTAGTTGGCTTAAGAGAGTCGTCTATATCATTGTAACAATTTGTGATATAGTGTATTTCTCTCTTTGGGGGCCGGTGGTCTTTCTCCCGTTTTGGAGTTTCCACGTTAAATCTTGTGTTGTGTATTGTTCTTATTTCTTTACTGTTTTTCATTGGGCATTTGTTGGGAATTAGTGAGGCCGTAATGAAATGTCCCGTTCTTATTGATTGAAAACGTTCCATATTAATTGATTTCGTTGCGAGGTTTTGACCTCTATAAGAGACGTTTTTCAAAGACTGCATTCATTTTAAAACAAACCATAACCTTTATTTCATCAATAAAGGTTTAAAAAGCTTTACGTAGATTATCAAATAATGATAATCTAAAATATAATGTTTACACACGACCATTACATAATGGTTTACAATAAAAATATGTTACAACAAAATAAGTTTCTTGAATGCAGTTTTTACACAATATCATACAAGCATGGACTCCAAATCTCGTCCTTATTTAAGTATGCGACAGCGGAAGCTCTTAATAATCACCTGAGAATAAACATGCTTAAAACGTCAACAAAAATGTTGGTGAGTTATAGGTTTAACCTATATATATCAAATCATAATAATAGACCACAAGATTTCATATTTCAATACACATCCCATACATAGAGATAAAAATCATTCATATGGTGAACACCTGGTAACCGACATTAACGAGATGCATATATAAGAATATCCCCATCATTCCGGGACACCCTTCGGATATGATATAAATTTCGAAGTACTAAAGCATCTGGTACTTTGGATGGGGTTTGTTAGGCCCAATAGATCTATCTTTAGGATTCGCGTCAATTAGGGTGTCTGTTCCCTAATTCTTAGATTACCAGACTTAATAAAAAGGGGCATATTTGATTTCGATAATTCAACCATAGAATGTAGTTTCACATACTTGTGTCTATTTTGTAAATCATTTATAAAACCTGCATGTATTCTCATCCCAAAAATATTAGATTTTAAAAGTGGAACTATAACTCACTTTCACAGATTTTTACTTCGTCGGGAAGTAAGACTTGGCCACTGGTTGATTCACGAACCTATAACAATATATACATATATATCAAAGTATGTTCAAAATATATTTACAACACTTTTAATATATTTTGATGTTTTAAGTTTATTAAGTCAGCTGTCCTCATTAGTAACCTACAACTAGTTGTCCACAGTTAGATGTACAGAAATAAATCGATAAATATTATCTTGAATCAATCCACAACCCAGTGTATACGTATCTCAGTATTGATCACAACTCAAACTATATATATTTTGGAATCAACCTCAACCCTGTATAGCTAACTCCAACATTCACATATAGAGTGTCTATGGTTGTTCCGAAATATATATAGATGTGTCGACATGATAGGTCGAAACATTGTATACGTGTCTATGGTATCTCAAGATTACATAATATACAATACAAGTTGATTAAGTTATGGTTGGAATAGATTTGTTACCAATTTTCACGTAGCTAAAATGAGAAAAATTATCCAATCTTGTTTTACCCATAACTTCTTCATTTTAAATCCGTTTTGAGTGAATCAAATTGATATGGTTTCATATTGAACTCTATTTTATGAATATAAACAGAAAGAGTATAGGTTTATAGTCAGAAAAATAAGTTACAAGTCGTTTTTGTAAAGGTAGTCATTTCAGTCGAAAGAGCGACGTCTAGATGACCATTTTAGAAAACATACTTCCACTTTGAGTTTAACCATAATTTTTGGATATAGTTTCATGTTCATAATAAAAATCATTTTCTCAGAATAACAACTTTTAAATCAAAGTTTATCATACTTTTTAATTAACTAACCCAAAACAGCCCGCGGTGTTACTACGACGGCGTAAATCCGGTTTTACGGTGTTTTTCGTGTTTCCAGGTTTTAAATCATTAAGTTAGCATATCATATAGATATAGAACATGTGTTTAGTTGATTTTAAAATTCAAGTTAGAAGGATTAACATTTATTTGCGAACAAGTTTAGAATTAACTAAACTATGTTCTAGTGATTACAAGTTTAAACCTTCGAATAAGATAGCTTTATATGTATGAATCGAATGATGTTATGAACATCATTACTACCTCAAGTTCCTTGGATAAACCTACTGGAAATGAGAAAAATAGATCTAGCTTCAAAGGATCCTTGGATGGCTTGAAAGTTCTTAAAGCAGAATCATGACACGAAAACAATTTCAAGTAAGATTTCCACTCGAAATAAGATTGTTATAGTTATAGAAATTGAATTAAAGTTTGAATATGATTATTACCTTGTATTAGAAAGATAACCTACTGTAAGTAACAAAGGTTTCTTGATCTTGGATGATTACTTGGAATGGATTTAGAAAACTTGGAAGTAAACTTGCAATCTTGGAAGTATTCTTGATTTTATGAAACTAGAACTTTTGGAATTTATGAAGAACACTTAGAACTTGAAGATAGAACTTTAGAGAGATCAATTAGATTAAGAAAATTTAAGAATGAAAGTGTTTGTAGGTGTTTTTGGTCGTTGGTGTATGGATTAGATATAAAGGATATGTAATTTTATTTTCATGTAAATAAGTCATGAATGATTACTCATATTTTTGTAATTTTATGAGATATTTCATGCTAGTTGTCAAATGATGGTTCCCACATGTGTTAGGTGACTCACATGGGCTGCTAAGATCTGATCATTGGAGTGTATATACCAATAGTACATACATCTAAAAGCTGTGTATTGTACGAGTACGAATACGGGTACATACGAGTAGAATTGTTGATGAAACTGAACGAGGATGTAATTGTAAGCATTTTTGTTAAGTAGAAGTATTTTTATAAGTGTCTTGAAGTCTTTCAAAAGTGTATGAATACATATTAAAACACTACATATATATACATTTTAACTGAGTCGTTAAGTCATCGTTAGTCGTTACATGTAAATGTTGTTTTGAAACCTTTAGGTTAACGATCTTGTTAAATGTTGTTAACCCAATGTTTATAATATCAAATGAGATTTTAAATTATTATATTATCATGATATTATCATGTATGAATATCTCTTAATATGATATATATACATTAAATGTCTTTACAACGATAATCGTTACATATATGT
The DNA here is from genome assembly GCF_046630445.1 of Rutidosis leptorrhynchoides. NCBI lineage: Eukaryota > Viridiplantae > Streptophyta > Magnoliopsida > Asterales > Asteraceae > Rutidosis > Rutidosis leptorrhynchoides. The sequence continues at coordinate 318,786,953 of NC_092340.1, forward strand.
CTCGTTTAAAAATCATTAAGTTGGTAGTCTTGTTTTTACATATGTAGTTCATTGTTAATATACTTAATGATATGTTTACTTATCATAGTATCATGTTAACTATATATATATATCCATATATATTTCATCATATAGTTTTTACAAGTTTTAACTTTCGTGAATCACCGGTCAACTTGGGCGGTCAATTGTCTATATGAAACATATTTCAATTAATCAAGTCTTAACAAGTTTGATTGCTTAACATGTTGGAAACATTTAATCATGTAAATATCAATCTCAATTAATATATATAAACATGGAAAAGTTCGGGTCGCTACACGTAATTTCCCAACAAATGGTATCAGAGCGTCAGGTTTGACGGGGGTCTCGGTTATAGGAGTCGGAGTATGCTCTGTGGTTGCCACGGGAGTGGATCGTCCACATCAGAAACTAGTTCTATTGATCGTATAGGGTATCTGGTTAGACAATATTTTTTCTAATTCGTAGTAATAGTTGGATTTGTTAGTGGCGAGTTGTGGATTTCCGATTTAAAGGGTCCTGGCTACCTGCTACATCTTTTGGCTATTCGAAACGTGAGCAAAATCAGAGAAAGTGTTGTTTATAGGATACGGATACGATGTCGAAGTTTAGTCCAATGAGGTTTGATATAGAGAAATTTGATGGGATGATCAATTTTGGCTTATGGCAGGTTCAAGTCAAGGATGTGTTGATTCAGTCCGGGTTACACAAGGCATTGAAAGGTAAACCCACCTTTGTTCCCGACAGTGATTCTAGCAGTAAGTTCGATGAAGAAGAATGGGATGATATGGATTTGAGGGCAGCAAGTTCGATTCGTTTGTGTCTTGCAAAGAACGTGCTTGCAAATGTGCACGGGTTATCAACGGCAAAAGATCTTTGGGTTAAATTAGAACAGTTGTACCAGGGCAAGGTAATAATCAAGAAATCTTTTTTTCTTACAGTAGGTTATCATTCTAATACAAGGTAATAATCATATTCAAACTTTGGTTCAATTTCTATAACTATAACAATCTTATTTCAAGTGATGATCTTACTTGAACTTGTTTTCGTGTCATGATTCTGCTTCAAGAACTTCGAGCCATCCAAGGATCCGTTGAAGCTAGATCCATTTTTCTCTTTTCCAGTAGGTTTATCCAAGGAACTTAAGGTAGTAATGATGTTCATAACATCATTCGATTCATACATATAAAGCTATCTTATTCGAAGGTTTAAACTTGTAATCACTAGAACATAGTTTAGTTAATTCTAAACTTGTTCGCAAACAAAAGTTAATCCTTCTAACTTGACTTTTAAAATCAACTAAACACATGTTCTATATCTATATGATATGCTAACTTAATGATTTAAAACCTGGAAATACGAAAAACACCGTAAAACCGGATTTACGCCGTCGTAGTAACACCGCGGGCTGTTTTAGGTTAGTTAATTAAAAACTATGATAAACTTTGATTTAAAAGTTGTTATTCTGAGAAAATGATTTTTATTATGAACATGAAACTATATCCAAAAATTATGGTTAAACTCAAAGTGAAAGTATGTTTTCTAAAATGGTCATCTAGACGTCGTTCTTTCGACTGAAATGACTACCTTTACAAAAACGACTTGTAACTTATTTTCCCGACAATAAACCTATACTTTTTCTGTTTAGATTCATAAAATAGAGTTCAATATGAAACCATAGCAATTTGATTCACTCAAAACGGATTTAAAATGAAGAAGTTATGGGTAAAACAAGATTGGATAATTTTTCTCATTTTAGCTACGTGAAAATTGGTAACAAATCTATTCCAACCATAACTTAATCAACTTGTATTGTATATTATGTAATATTGAGATACCATAGACACGTATACAATGTTTCGACCTATCATGTCGACACATCTATATATATTTCGGAACAACCATAGACACTCTATATGTGAATGTTGGAGTTAGCTATACAGGGTTGAGGTTGATTCCAAAATATATATAGTTTGAGTTGTGATCAATACTGAGATACTTATACACTGGGTCGTGGATTGATTCAAGATAATATTTATCGATTTATTTCTGTACATCTAACTGTGGACAACTAGTTGTAGGTTACTAACGAGGACAGCTGACTTAATAAACTTAAAACATCAAAATATATTAAAAGTGTTGTAAATATATTTTGAACATACTTTGATATATATGTATATATTGTTATAGGTTCGTGAATCAACCAGTGGCCAAGTCTTACTTCCCGACGAAGTAAAAATCTGTGAAAGTGAGTTATAGTCCCACTTTTAAAATCTAATATTTTTGGGATGAGAATACATGCAGGTTTTATAAATGATTTACAAAATAGACACAAGTACGTGAAACTACATTCTATGGTTGAATTATCGAAATCGAATATGCCCCTTTTATAAAGTCTGGTAATCTAAGAATTAGGGAACAGACACCCTAATTGACGCGAATCCTAAAGATAGATCTATTGGGCCTAACAAACCCCATCCAAAGTGCCGGATGCTTTAGTACTTCGAAATTTATATCATATCCGAAGGGTGTCCCGGAATGATGGGGATATTCTTATATATGCATCTTGTTAATGTCGGTTACTAGGTGTTCACCATATGAATGATTTTTATCTCTATGTATGAGATGTGTATTGAAATATGAAATCTTGTGGTCTATTGTTACGATTTGATATATATAGGTTAAACCTATAACTCACCAACATCTTTGTTGACGTTTAAAGCATGTTTATTCTCAGGTGAATACTAAGAGCTTCCGCTGTTGCATACTAAAATAAGGACAAGATTTGGAGTCCATGTTTGTATGACATTGTGTAAAAACTGCATTCAAGAAACTGATTTCGATGTAACATATTTGTATTGTAAACCATTATGTAATGTGTAGTGACCCGAACTTTTCCATGTTTATATATATTAATTGAGATTGATATTTACATGATTAAATGTTTCCAACATGTTAAGTAATCAAACTTGTTAAGACTTGATTAATTAAAATAGGTTTCATATAGACAATTGACCACCCAAGTTGACCGGTGATTCACGAACGTTAAAACTTGTAAAAACTATACGATGACATATATATGGTTATATATATAGTTAACATGATTTTATTATAAGTATGTATCTCATTAGGTATTTTAACGATGAGTTATATACATAAAGATGAGACTATTAATTTAAGAAACTCGAAAACGATATATATAACGATTATCGTTATAACAACGTCTTACTAGGTACATATGAATCATATTAAGATACTGATACACTTGGTTAATTATGTTAAATGATAAGTAAATATATTATTAAGTGTATTAACAATGAAATACATATGTAAAAATAAGACTACTAACTTAATGATTTCGAAACGAGACATATATGTAACGATTATCGTTGTAACGACATTTAACTGTATATATATCATACTAAGATATATTATATATCATAATATCATGATAATATAATAATTTAACATCTCATTTGTTATAATAAACAATGGGTTAACAACATTCAACAAGATCGTTAACCTAAAGGTTTCAAAACAACATTTACATGTAACGACTAACGATGACTTAACGACTCAGTTAAAATGTATATACATGTAGTGTTTTAATATGTATTCATACACTTTTGAAAGACTTCAAGGCACTTATCAAAATACTTCTACTTAACAAAAATGCTTACAATTACATCCTCGTTCAGTTTCATCAACAATTCTACTCATATGCACCCGTATTCATACTCGTACAATACACAACTTTTAGATGTATGTACTATTGGTATATACACTCCAATGATCAGCTCTTAGCAGCCCATGTGAGTCACCTAACACATGTGGGAACCATCATTTGGCAACTAGCATGAAATATATCATAAAATTACAAAAATATGAGTAATCATTCATGACTTATTTACATGAAAACAAAATTTCATATCCTTTATATCTAATCCATACACCAACGACCAAAAACACCTACAAACACTTTCATTCTTCAATTTTCTTCATCTAATTGATCTCTCTCAAGTTCTATCTTCAAGTTCTAAGTGTTCTTCATAAATTCCAAAAGTTCTAGTTTCATAAAATCAAGAATACTTCCAAGATTGCAAGTTTACTTCCAAGTTTTCTAAATCCATTCCAAGTAATCATCCAAGATCAAGAAACTTTTGTTACTTACAGTAGGTTATCTTTCTAATACAAGGTAATAATCATATTCAAACTTTAATTCAATTTCTATAACTATAACAATCTTATTTCGAGTGGAAATCTTACTTGAAATTGTTTTCGTGTCATGATTCTGCTTCAAGAACTTTCATGCCATCCAAGGATCCTTTGAAGCTAGATTTATTTTTCTCATTTCCAGTAGGTTTATCCAAGGAACTTGAGGTAGTAATGATGTTCATAACGTCATTCGATTCATACATATAAAGCTATCTTATTCGAAGGTTTAAACTTGTAATCACTAGAACATAGTTTAGTTAATTCTAAATTTGTTCACAAATAAAATTTAATCCTTCTAACTTGACTTTTAAAATCAACTAAACACATGTTCTATATCTATATAATATGCTAACTTAATGATTTAAAACCTGGAAACACGAAAAACACCGTAAAATCGGATTTACGCCGTCGTAGTAACACCGCGGGCTGTTTTGGGTTAGTTAATTAAAAACTATGATAAACTTTGATTTAAAAGTTGTTATTCTGGGAAAATTATTTTTATTATGAACATGAAACTATATCCAAAAATTATGGTTAAACTCAAAGTGGAAGTATGTTTTCTAAAATGGTCATCTAGACGTCGCTCTTTCGACTGAAATGACTACCTTTACAAAAACGACTTGTAACTTATTTTTCTGACTATAAACCTATACTCTTTCTGTTTATATTCATAAAATAGAGTTCAATATGAAACCATAGCAATTTGATTCACTCAAAACGGATTTAAAATGAAGAAGTTATGGGTAAAACAAGATTGGATAATTTTTCTCATTTTAGCTACGTGAAAATTGGTAACAAATCTATTCCAACCATAACTTAATCAACTTGTATTGTATATTATGTAATCTTGAGATACAATAGACACGTATACAATGTTTTGACCTATCATGTCGACACATCTATATATATTTCGGAACAACCATAGACACTCTATATGTGAATGTTGGAGTTAGCTATACAGGGTTGAGGTTGATTCCAAAAATATATAAACTTTGAGTTGTGATCTAGCCTGAGACGTGTATACACTGGGTCATGGATTGATTCAAGATAATATATATCGATTTATTTCTGTACATCTAACTGTGGACAACTAGTTGTAGGTTACTAACGAGGACAGCTGACTTAATAAACTTAAAACATCAAAATGTATTAAAAGTGTTGTAAATATATTTTGAACATACTTTGATATATATATGTACATATTTCTTATAGGTTCGTGAATCGACCAGTGGCCAAGTCTTACTTCCCGACGAAGTAAAAATCTGTGAAAGTGAGTTATAGTCCCACTTTTAAAATCTAATATTTTTGGGATGAGAATACATGCAGGTTTTATAAGTGATTTACAAAATAGACACAAGTACGTGAAACTACATTCTATGGTTGAATTATCGAAATCGAATATGCCCCTTTTTATTAAGTCTGGTTATCTAAGAATTAGGGAACAGACACCCTAATTGACGCGAATCCTAAAGATAGATCTATTGGGCTTAACAAACCCCATCCAAAGTACCGGATGCTTTAGTACTTTGAAATTTATATCATATCCGAAGGGTGTCCCGGAATGATGGGGATATTCTTATATATGCATCTTGTTAATGTCGGTTACCAGGTGTTCACCATATGAATGACTTTTATCTCTATGTATGGGATGTGTATTGAAATATGAAATCTTGTGGTCTATTATTATGATTTGATATATATAGGTTAAACCTATAACTCACCAACATTTTTGTTGACGTTTTAAGCATGTTTATTCTCAGGTGATTATTAAGAGCTTCCGCTGTCGCATACTTAAATAAGGACGAGATTTGGAGTCCATGCTTGTATGATATTGTGTAAAAACTGCATTCAAGAAACTTATTTTGTTGTAGCATATTTGTATTGTAAACCATTATGTAATGGTCGTGTGTAAACAGGATATTTTAAATTATCATTATTTGATAATCTACGTAAAGCTTTTTAAACCTTTATTGATGAAATAAAGGTTATGGTTTGTTTTAAAATGAATGAAGTCTTTGAAAAACGTCTCATATAGAGGTCAAAACCTCGCAACGAAATCAATTAATATGGAACGTTTTTAATCAATAAGAACGGGACATTTCAGTTGGTATCCGAGCGTTAGTCTTAGAGAACCAGAATTTTGCATTAGTGTGTCTTATCGAGTTTGTTAGGATGCATTAGTGAGTCTGGACTTCGACCGTGTTTACTTGAATAATGATTGCTTAACAAATTTTGTTGGAAACTATATATTTTTAACATGTGAATATTATGTGATATATTAATCTCTTAACGCGTTTGATATTATGTGATAGATGTCTACCTCTAGAACAAGTCCCATTGACTCACCTAATAATAATGAAGAGTCAAATGTAAATTGGAATGATTCGTGGACTGATTCACAAGTTCCCGAAGAGGAACCGGAAGAAGAGTCGGAACCGGAAGAAGAATCGGAACCGGAAGAAGAATCGGAACCGGATGAAGAAATAGAACCGGTGGGGGAAATAATAAAACGGTTAAGTAAAAGAAAATCCTCAACCAACCGACCAAGGTTAATTATGGTCAATGGTGTTTCCGCCAAGGAAGCAAAATATTGGGAGGATTACCAATTCTTCGATGAATCGGATTCCGACGAGAATTCCGATGATGTTATAGAAATTACCCCAAATGAATTTAAAAAGGCAAAAGAAAATAATAAGGGAAAGGGCATAAAAATAGAGAAATCTAATTCCAACCCCGATGAACTTTATATGTATCGTCAACCCCCGAAGTCCTTAAGTTGTAACAATGACCCGGGAACCTCTAAACCACCAGGTTTTTCTAAACCAATGTGGAAAACGACGGCTCGTATTAGGGGAACATCATATATCCCTAGAAACTTGGCAAAACGAGCCAAAACCGAAGAAGAAGAAACAAGCGAGTCGGAATAAGATAGTTGTATTCGTGTGGTGTAATATATGTAATATAGTGTGCTTATGCTTTATGATATATGTAAAAATTGCTTGTATTAATAAGTATTTTTTTTATGAATCTAACTCTTGTCTATTTTACAGTATAAAAACACAAAATGGATAGACAACCCAATATTTTAAGAGACCTACCCGGAGACATGATTGATGAAATCTTGTCTAGAGTCGGTCAGAATTCTTCGGCACAACTATTTAAGGCGAGATCAGTTTGTAAGACATTCGAAGAACGTTCCAAGAATGCCTTGGTTTATAAAAGGCTTTCGTTCGAAAGATGGGGGATATCACATTGGGAAATCCATAAGTTACGATGTGTTTACTTTGACGCATATATTGCGGGGAACCCAAATGCTATTTTACGCAATGGGTTAAGAAATTATTTTGACTCAATATATCCGAATATTGGACTTCGTGATTTAGAAAAAGCGGCTAACATGCAACATAAAGAAGCATGTTATGCTTACGGATTAGTAATTTTCGCTTCTCACCAAAGTGAGAACAAGAACATAAAACGTTCCCACAAGTGACGGAGTCGGTAATTGGGGTAAGAAATGAGGTTTTTAGATTGTTACGGGACTGTTGGACATTACGTAACCCTCGTCCCTTTGACGACATTACAACACGATGTCTTATCAACGGCCATAACGGTTATGTTCCACAAGACCAAGGATGGGAAGTAATCCTAGTAAAACCAGAATGCATGACTTGTTTCTGGACGTATGAATTACGTTTCTTTATTGCCTTTGCTGAACGACTTGTGTACTAGCTAGGATTATCTTCACAACCATCTTGTATCAAATTTATTGTGTGCTATATGAAAAAAAAGCGGTATTGTAAGTTTGTAAAATATTGTGTAAAAGTTTGAACTCGAAATATTATTATAATCAGTTTTTCATATAGAATTGTAGTAGTTGAATTGTATATTAGCTACTAAGTATGAACTTAACGGGTAGGTACTACCCGAATTTAAACTTATAAAACGCTAATATGAAGAAAAAGCTTTTATAAATGAGTTCATATTATGCTACGAGATACTATTAACTACTCTTAATATTCTGTATGATTAACTTGTTCCATTTGCCTATTTTGAAGGAAATGGCACCGACTACTAGACACACCGTGAATATGAATGAAGAGGAATTCCGTACTTTTCTAGCTTCAAACATAGCCGCAGTACAGGCTGCGCTACATACCAACAATAACCTTGGATCTAGCAGTACAGGAAATCGTGTAGGATGCACCTACAAAGAATTCACTGCCTGCAAACCTTTAGAATTTGATGGAACCGAAGGACCGATCGGATTGAAACGGTGGACCGAGAAGGTCGAATCGGTGTTTTCCATAAGTAAGTGTACTGAAGAGGACAAACTGAAGTACGCTACGCATACCTTCACAGGTTCTGCGTTAACATGGTGGAATACCTATCTAGAGCAAGTGGGACAAGACGATGCGTACGCACTACCATGGTCAGCATTCAAGCACTTGATGAACGAGAAGTACCGTCCCAGAACCGAGGTCAATAAGCTCAAGACAGAACTTAGAGGGTTACGAACCCAAGGATTTGATATTACCACGTACGAAAGACGATTCACAGAATTGTGCCTATTGTGTCCGGGAGCATTCGAAGATGAGGAAGAGAAGATCGACGCGTTTGTGAAAGGATTACCGGAAAGAATCCAAGAAGATATAAGTTCACACGAGCCCGCCTCCATACAACAGGCATGTAGAATGGCTCACAAACTAGTGAACCAGATTGAAGAAAGAAATAAAGAACAGACTGCTGAAGAGGCCAATGTGAAGCAAGTCAAAAGAAAGTGGGAGGAAAACGGTGATAAGAATCACCAATACAACAACAACAGCAATTACAACAATAATCGCAATAATTATCCCAACAATCGCAACATCAATCGCAACTACAACAAACGGCCCAACAACAACAACAACAAAAACAACAACAACAACAACAACAACAACAGCAACTACAACAATCATCCCAACAACAATAATAACCGCAACAACAACAACAATCAGAAGCAGCTATGCCAAAGGTGTGAAAAGTATCACTCGGGGTTCTGCCCCAAATTTTGCAACAAGTGTAAAAGAAATGGTCATAGCGCGGCGAAGTGTGAGGTCTACGGACCAGGGGTTAATAGAACGAAAGGAACAAATGGTGTCGGAACGAGTAATGGCGGAGCAAGTAGTGTCGGAGCAAGTTATGCCAATGTAGTTTGTTATAAATGTGGAAAACTGGGCCACATTATTAGAAATTGCCCGAACCAGGAGAACACGAATGGACAAGGCCGCGGAAGAGTTTTCAATATTAATGCGGCAGAGGCACAGGAAGACCCGGAGCTTGTTACGGGTACGTTTCTTATTGACAATAAATCTGCTTACGTTTTATTTGATTCGGGTGCGGATAGAAGCTATATGAGTAGAGATTTTTGTGCTAAATTAAGTTGTCCATTGACGCCTTTGGATAGTAAATTTTTACTCGAATTAGCAAATGGTAAATTAATTTCAGCAGATAATATATGTCGGAATCAAGAAATTAAACTGGTTAGCGAAACATTTAAGATTGATTTGATACCAGTAGAGTTAGGGAGTTTTGATGTGATAATCGGTATGGACTGGTTGAAAGAAGTGAAAGCAGAGATCGTTTGTTACAAAAATGCAATTCGCATTATACGAGAAAAAGGAAAACCCTTAATGGTGTACGGAGAAAAGGGCAACACGAAGCTACATCTTATTAGTAATTTGAAGGCACAAAAACTAATAAGAAAAGGTTGCTATGCTGTTCTAGCACACGTCGAGAAAGTACAAACTGAAGAAAAGATCATCAATGATGTTCCCATTGCAAAAGAATTTCCCGATGTATTTCCGAAAGAATTACCGGGATTACCCCCACATCGATCCGTTGAATTTCAAATAGATCTTGTACCAGGAGCTACACCAATAGCTCGTGCTCCTTACAGACTCGCACCCAGCGAGATGAAAGAATTGCAAAGCCAATTACAAGAACTTTTAGAGCGTGGTTTCATTCGACCAAGCACATCACCGTGGGGAGCTCCTGTTTTGTTTGTCAAGAAGAAAGATGGTACATTCAGGTTGTGTATCGACTACCGAGAGTTGAACAAACTTACCATCAAGAACCGCTACCCACTACCGAGAATCGATGACTTATTTGATCAACTACAAGGCTCATCTGTTTATTCAAAGATTGACTTACGTTCCGGGTATCATCAAATGCGGGTGAAAGAAGATGATATTCCAAAGACTGCTTTCAGAACACGTTACGGTCATTACGAGTTTATGGTCATGCCGTTTGGTTTAACTAATGCACCAGCTGTGTTCATGGACCTTATGAACCGAGTGTGTGGACCATACCTTGACAAGTTTGTCATTGTTTTCATTGATGACATACTTATTTACTCAAAGAATGACCAAGAACACGGTGAACATTTGAGAAAGGTGTTAGAAGTATTGAGGAAGGAAGAATTGTACGCTAAGTTTTCAAAGTGTGCATTTTGGTTGGAAGAAGTTCAATTCCTCGGTCACATAGTGAACAAAGAAGGTATTAAGGTGGATCCGGCAAAGATAGAAACTGTTGAATAGTGAGAAACCCCGAAAACTCTGAAACACATACGCCAGTTTTTAGGACTAGCTGGTTACTACAGAAGGTTCATCCAAGACTTTTCCAGAATAGCAAAACCCTTGACTGCATTAACGCATAAAGGGAAGAAATTTGAATGGAATGATGAACAAGAGAAAGCGTTTCAGTTATTGAAGAAAAAGCTAACTACAGCACCTATATTGTCATTGCCTGAAGGGAATGATGATTTTGTGATTTATTATGACGCATCAAAGCAAGGTCTCAGTTGTGTATTAATGCAACGAACGAAGGTGATTGCTTATGCGTCTAGACAATTGAAGATTCACGAACAAAATTTTACGACGCATGATTTGGAATTAGGAGCGGTTGTTTTTGCATTAAAGACTTGGAGGCACTACTTATATGGGGTCAAAAGTATTATATATAACGACCACAAAAGTCTTCAACACATATTTAATCAGAAACAACTGAATATGAGGCAGCGTAGGTGGATTGAATTATTGAATGATTACGACTTTGAGATTCGTTACCACCCAGGGAAGGCAAATGTGGTAGCCGATGCCTTGAGCAGGAAGGACAGAGAACCCATTCGAGTAAAATCTATGAATATAATGATTCATAATAACCTTACTACTCAAATAAAGGAGGCACAACAAGGAGTTTTAAAAGAGGGAAATTTAAAGGATGAAATACCCAAAGGATCGGAGAAGCATCTTAATATTCGGGAAGACGGAACCCTGTATAGGGCTAAAAGAATTTGGGTAACAAAATTTGGAGATATGAGAGAAATGGTACTTAGAGAAGCTCATAAAACCAGATACTCAATACATCCTGGAACGGGGAAGATGTACAAGGATCTTAAGAAACATTTTTGGTGGCCAGGTATGAAAGCCGATATTGCTAAATATGTTGGAGAATGTTTGACGTGTTCTAAGGTCAAAGCTGAGCATCAGAAACCATCAGGTCTACTTCAACAACCCGAAATCCCGGAATGGAAATGGGAAAACATTACCATGGATTTCATCACTAAATTGCCAAGGACTGCAAGTGGTTTTGATACTATTTGGGTAATAGTTGATCGTCTCACCAAATCAGCACACTTCCTGCCAATAAGAGAAGATGACAAGATGGAGAAGTTAGCACGACTGTATTTGAAGGAAGTCATCTCCAGACATGGAATACCAATCTCTATTATCTCTGATAGGGATGGCAGATTTATTTCAAGATTCTGGCAGACATTACAGCAAGCATTAGGAACTCGTCTAGACATGAGTACTGCCTATCATCCACAAACTGATGGGCAGAGTGAAAGGATGATACAAACGCTTGAAGACATGCTACGAGCATGTGTTATTGATTTCAGAAACAGTTGGGATCGACATCTACCGTTAGCAGAATTTTCCTACAACAACAGCTACCATTCAAGCATTGAGATGGCGCCGTTTGAAGCACTTTATGGTAGAAAGTGCAGGTCTCCGATTTGTTGGAGTGAAGTGGGGGATAGACAGATTATGGGTCCAGAGATTATACAAGAAACTACCGAGAAGATCATCCAAATTCAACAACGGTTGAAAACCGCCCAAAGTCGATAAAAGAGCTACGCTGACATTAAAAGAAAAGATATAGAATTTGAAATTGGAGAGATGGTCATGCTTAAAGTTGCACCTTGGAAAGGCGTTGTTCGATTTGGTAAACGAGGGAAATTAAATCCAAGGTATATTGGACCATTCAAGATTATTGATCGTGTCGGACCAGTAGCTTACCGACTTGAGTTACCTCAACAACTCGCGGCTGTACATAACACTTTCCACGTCTCGAATTTGAAGAAATGTTTTGCTAAAGAAGATCTCACTATTCCGTTAGATGAAATCCAAATCAACGAAAAACTTCAATTCATCGAAGAACCCGTCGAAATAATGGATCGTGAGGTTAAAAGACTTAAGCAAAACAAGATACCAATTGTTAAGGTTCGATGGAATGCGCGTAGAGGACCCGAGTTCACCTGGGAGTGTGAAGATCAGATGAAGAAGAAATACCCGCATCTATTTCCAGAAGATTGGACAACACCTTCAACAGCTTAAAATTTCGGGACGAAATTTATTTAACGGGTAGGTACTGTAGTGACCCGAACTTTTCCATGTTTATATATATTAATTGAGATTGATATTTACATGATTAAATGTTTCCAACATGTTAAGCAATCAAACTTGTTAAGACTTGATTAATTGAAATAGGTTTCATATAGACAATTGACCACCCAAGTTGACCGGTGATTCACGAACGTTAAAACTTGTAAAAACTATACGATGACATATATAGGGTTATATATATAGTTAACATGATTTTATTATAAGTATGTATCTCATTAGGTATTTTAACAATGAGTTATATACATAAAGATGAGACTATTAATTTAAGAAACTCGAAAACGATATATATAACGATTATCGTTATAACAACGTCTTACTAGGTACATATGAATCATATTAAGATATTGATACACTTGGTTAATTATGTTAAATGATAAGTAAATATATTATTAAGTGTATTAACAATGAAATACATATGTAAAAATAAGACTACTAACTTAATAATTTCGAAACGAGACATATATGTAACGATTATCGTTGTAACGACATTTAACTGTATATATATCATACTAAGATATATTATATATCATAATATCATGATAATATAATAATTTAACATCTCATTTGTTATAATAAATAATGGGTTAACAACATTCAACAAGATCGTTAACCTAAAGGTTTCAAAACAACATTTACATGTAACGACTAACGATGACTTAACGACTCAGTTAAAATGTATATACATGTAGTGTTTTAATATGTATTCATACACTTTTGAAAGACTTCAAGACACTTATCAAAATACTTCTATTTAACAAAAATGCTTACAATTACATCCTCGTTCAGTTTCATCAACAATTCTACTAGTATGCACCCGTATTCGTACTCGTACAATACACAGCTTTTAGATGTATGTACTATTGGTATATACACTCCAATGATCAGCTCTTAGCAGCCCATGTGAGTCACCTAACACATGTGGGAACCATCATTTGGCAACTAGCATGAAATATATCATAAAATTACAAAAATATGAGTAATCATTCATGACTTATTTACATGAAAACAAAATTTCATATCCTTTATATCTAATCTATACACCAACGACCAAAAACACCTACAAACACTTTCATTCTTCAATTTTCTTCATCTAATTGATCTCTCTCAAGTTCTATCTTCAAGTTCTAAGTGTTCTTCATAAATTCCAAAAGTTCTAGTTTCATAAAATCAAGAATACTTCCAAGATTGCAAGTTTACTTCCAAGTTTTCTAAATCCATTCCAAGTAATCATCCAAGATCAAGAAACTTTTGTTACTTACAGTAGGTTATCTTTCTAATACAAGGTAATAATCATATTCAAACTTTAATTCAATTTCTATAACTATAACAATCTTATTTCGAGTGGAAATCTTACTTGAAATTGTTTTCGTGTCATGATTCTGCTTCAAGAACTTTCATGCCATCCAAGGATCCTTTGAAGCTAGATTTATTTTTCTCATTTCCAGTAGGTTTATCCAAGGAACTTGAGGTAGTAATGATGTTCATAACGTCATTCGATTCATACATATAAAGCTATCTTATTCGAAGGTTTAAACTTGTAATCACTAGAACATAGTTTAGTTAATTCTAAACTTGTTCACAAATAAAAGTTAATCCTTCTAACTTGACTTTTAAAATCAACTAAACACATGTTCTATATCTATATGATATGCTAACTTAATGATTTAAAACCTGGAAACACGAAAAACACCGTAAAATCGGATTTACGCCGTCGTAGTAACACCGCGGGCTGTTTTGGGTTAGTTAATTAAAAACTATGATAAACTTTGATTTAAAAGTTGTTATTCTGGGAAAATGATTTTTATTATGAACATGAAACTATATCCAAAAATTATGGTTAAACTCAAAGTGGAAGTATGTTTTCTAAAATGGTCATCTAGACGCCATTCTTTCGACTGAAATAACTACCTTTACAAAAACGACTTGTAACTTATTTTTCTAACTATAAACCTATACTTTTTCTGTTTATATTCATAAAATAGAGTTCAATATGAAACCATAGCAATTTGATTCACTCAAAACGGATTTAAAATGAAGAAGTTATGGGTAAAACAAGATTGGATAATTTTTCTCATTTTAGCTACGTGAAAATTGGTAACAAATCTATTCCAACCATAACTTAATCAACCTGTATTGTATATTATGTAATCTTGAGATACCATAGACACGTATACAATGTTTCGACCTATCATGTCGACACATCTATATATATTTCGGAACAACCATAGACACTCTATATGTGAATGTTGGAGTTAGCTATACAGGGTTGAGGTTGATTCCAAAAATATATATACTTTGAGTTGTGATCTAGCCTGAGACGTGTATACACTGGGTCGTGGATTGATTCAAGATAATATATATCGATTTATTTCTGTACATCTAACTGTGAACAACTAGTTGTAGGTTACTAACGAGGACAGCTGACTTAATAAACTTAAAACATCAAAATGTATTAAAAGTGTTGTAAATATATTTTGAACATACTTTGATATATATATGTACATATTTGTTATAGGTTCGTGAATCGACCAGTGGCCAAGTCTTACTTCCCGACGAAGTAAAAATCTGTGAAAGTGAGTTATAGTCCCACTTTTAAAATCTAATATTTTTGGGATGAGAATACATGCAGGTTTTATAAGTGATTTACAAAATAGACACAAGTACGTGAAACTACATTCTATGGTTGAATTATCGAAATCGAATATGCCCCTTTTTATTAAGTCTGGTAATATAAGAATTAGGGAACAGACACCCTAATTGACGCGAATCCTAAAGATAGATCTATTGGGCTTAACAAACCCCATCCAAAGTACCGGATGCTTTAGTACTTCGAAATTTATATCATATCCGAAGGGTGTCCCGGAATGATGGGGATATTCTTATATATGCATCTTGTTAATGTCGGTTACCAGGTGTTCACCATATGAATGACTTTTATCTCTATGTATGGGATGTGTATTGAAATATGAAATCTTGTGGTCTATTATTATGATTTGATATATATAGGTTAAACCTATAACTCACCAACATTTTTGTTGATGTTTTAAGCATGTTTATTCTCAGGTGATTATTAAGAGCTTCCGCTGTCGCATACTTAAATAAGGACGAGATTTAGAGTCCATGCTTGTATGATATTGTGTAAAAACTGCATTCAAGAAACTTATTTTGTTGTAACATATTTGTATTGTAAACCATTATGTAATGGTCGTGTGTAAACAGGATATTTTAGATTATCATTATTTGATAATCTACGTAAAGCTTTTTAAACCTTTATTGATGAAATAAAGGTTATGGTTTGTTTTAAAATGAATGCAGTCTTTGAAAAACGTCTCATATAGAGGTCAAAACCTCGCAACGAAATCAATTAATATGGAACGTTTTTAATCAATAAGAACGGGACATTTCATAATGGTCGTGTGTAAACAGGATATTTTAGATTATCATTATTTGATAATCTACATAAAGCTTTTTAAACCTTTATTTATGAAATAAAGGTTATGGTTTGTTTTAAAATGAATGCAGTCTTTGAAAAACGTCTCATATAGAGGTCAAAACCTCGCAACGAAATCAATTAATATGGAACGTTTTTAATCAATAAGAACGGGACATTTCAGTTGGTATCCGAGCGTTGGTCTTAGAGAACCAGAATTTTGCATTAGTGTGTCTTATCGAGTTTGTTAGGATGCATTAGTGAGTCTGGACTTCGACCGTGTTTACTTGAAAAATGATTGCTTAACAAATTTTGTTGGAAACTATATATTTTTAACATGTGAATATTATGTTATATATTAATCTCTTAACGCATTTGATATTATGTGATAGATGTCTACCTCTAGAACAAGTCCCATTGACTCACCTAATAATAATGAAGAGTTAAATGTAAATTGGAATGATTCGTGGACTGATTCACAAGTTCCCGAAGAGGAACTGGAAGAAGAGTCGGAACCGGAAGAAGAATCGGAACCGGAAGAAGAATCGGAACCGGATGAAGAAATAGAACCGGTGGGAGAAATAATAAAACGGTTAAGTAAAAGAAAATCCTCAACCAACCGACCAAGGTTAATTATGGTCAATGGTGTTTCCGCCAAGGAAGCAAAATATTGGGAGGATTACCAATTCTCCGATGAATCGGATTCCGACGAGAATTCCGATGATGTTATAGAAATTACCCCAACTGAATTTAAAAAGGCAAAAGAAAATAATAAGGGAAAGGGCATAAAAATAGAGAAATCTAATTCCAACCCCGATGAACTTTATATGTATCGTCAACCCCCGAAGTCCTTAAGTTGTAACAATGACCCGGGAACCTCTAAACCACCAGGTTTTTCTAAACCAATGTGGAAAACGATGGCTCGTATTAGGGGAACATCATATATCCCTAGAAACTTGGCAAAACGAACCAAAACCGAAGAAGAAGAAACAAGCGAGTTGGAATAAGATAGTTGTATTCGTGTGGTGTAATATATGTAATATAGTGTGCTTATGCTTTATGATATATGTAAAAATTGCTTGTATTAATAAGTATTTTTTTTATGAATCTAACTCTTGTCTATTTTACAGTATAAAAACACAAAATGGATAGACAACCTAATATTTTAAGAGACCTACCCGGAGACACGATTGATGAAATCTTGTCTAGAGTCGGTCAGAATTCTTCGGCACAACTATTTAAGGCGAGATCAGTTTGTAAGACATTCGAAGAACGTTCCAAGAATGCCTTGGTTTATAAAAGGCTTTCGTTCGAAAGATGGGGGATATCACATTGGGAAATCCATAAGTTACGATGTGTTTACTTTGACGCATATATTGCGGGGAACCCAAATGCTATTTTACGCAATGGGTTAAGAAATTATTTTGACTCAATATATCCGAATATTGGACTTCGTGATTTAGAAAAAGCGGCTAACATGCAACATAAAGAAGCATGTTATGCTTACGGATTAGTAATGTTCGCTTCTCACCAAAGTGAGAACAAGAACATCGGGCTACAACTATTAAACAAAACGTTCCCACAAGTGACGGAGTCGGTAATTGGGGTAAGAAATGAGGTTTTTAGATTGTTACGGGACTGTTGGACATTACGTAACCCTCGTCCCTTTGACGACGTTACAACACGATGTCTTATCAACGGCCATAACGGTTATGTTCCACAAGACCAAGGATGGGAAGTAATCCTAGTAAAACCAGAATGCATGACTTGTTTCTGGACGTATGAGATACGTGTCTTTATTGCCTTTGCTGAACGACTTGTGTACTAGCTAGAATTATCTTCACAACCATCTTGTATCAAATTTATTGTGTGCTATATTTCATGCTATATGTAAAATAATCGGTATTGTAAGTTTGTAAAATATTGTGTAAAAGTTTGAACGCGAAATATTATTATAATCAGTTTTTCATATAGAATTGTAGTAGTTGAATTGTATATTAGCTACTAAGTATGAACTTAACGGGTAGGTACTACCCGAATTTAAACTTATAAAACGCTAATATGAAGAAAAAGCTTTTACAAATGAGTTCATATTATGCTACAAAATACTATTAACTACTCTTAATATTCTGTATGATTAACTTGTTCCATTTGACTATTTTGAAGGAAATGGTACCGACTACTCGACACACCGTGAATATGAATGAAGAGGAATTCCATACTTTTCTAGCTTCAAACATAGCCGCAGTACAGGCTGCGCTACATACCAACAATAACCTTGGATCTAGCAGTACAGGAAATCGTGTAGGATGCACCTACAAAGAATTCACTGCCTGCAAACCTTTGGAATTTGATGGAACTGAAGGACCGATCGGATTGAAATGGTGGACCGAGAAGGTCGAATCGGTGTTTGCCATAAGTAAGTGTACTGAAGAGGACAAAGTGAAGTACGCTACGCATACCTTCACAGGTTCTGTGTTAACATGGTGGAATACCTATCTAGAGCAAGTGGGACAAGATGATGCTTACGCACTACCGTGGTCAGCATTCAAGCACTTGATGAACGAGAAGTACCATCCCAGAACCGAGGTCAATAAGCTCAAGACAGAACTTAGAGGGTTACGAACCCAAGGATTTGATATTACCACGTACGAAAGATGATTCACAGAATTATGCCTATTGTGTCCGGGAGCGTTCGAAGATGAGGAAGAGAAGATCGACGCGTTTGTGAAAGGATTACCGGAAAGAATCCAAGAAGATATAAGTTCACACGAGCCCGCCTCCATACAACAGGCATATAGAATGGCTCACAAACTAGTGTACCAGATTGAAGAAAGAATTAAAGAACAGACTGCTGAAGAGGCCAATGTGAAGCAAGTCAAAAGAAAGTGGGAGGAAAACGGTGATAAGAATCACCAATACAACAACAACAGCAACAACAACAATAATCGCAACAATTATCCCAACAATTGCAACATCAATCGCAACTACAACAAACGGCCCAACAACAACAACAACAACAACAGCAACTACAACAATCATCCCAACAACAATAACAACCACAACAACAACAACAACAATCAGAAGCAGCTATGCCAAAGGTGTGAAAAGTATCACTCAGGGTTCTGCACCAAATTTTGCAACAAGTGTAAAAGAAATGGTCATAGCGCGGCGAAGTGTGAGGTCTACGGACCAGGGGTTAACAGAACGAAAGGAACAAATGGTGTCGGAACGAGTAATGGCGGAGCAAGTAGTGTCGGAGCAAGTTATGCCAATGTAGTTTGTTATAAATGTGGAAAACCGGGCCACATTATTAGAAATTGCCCAAACCAGGAGAACACGAATGGACAAGGCCGCGGAAGAGTTTTCAATATTAATGCGGCAGAGGCACAGGAAGACCCGGAGCTTGTTACGGGTACGTTTCTTATTGACAATAAATCTGCTTACGTTTTATTTGATTCGGGTGCGGATAGAAGCTATATGAGTAGAGATTTTTGTGCTAAATTAAGTTGTCCATTGACGCCTTTGGATAGTAAATTTTTACTCGAATTAGCAAATGGTAAATTAATTTTAGCAGATAATATATGTCGGAATCGAGAAATTAAACTGGTTAGCGAAACATTTAATATTGATTTGATACCAGTAGAGTTAGGGAGTTTTGATGTGATAATCGGTATGGACTGGTTGAAAGAAGTGAAAGCAGAGATCGTTTGTTACAAAAATGCAATTCGCATTATACGAGAAAAAGGAAAACCCTTAATGGTGTACGGAGAAAAGGGTAACACGAAGCTACATCTTATTAGTAATTTGAAGGCACAAAAACTAATAAGAAAAGGTTGGTATGCTGTTCTAGCACACGTCGAGAAAGTACAAACTGAAGAAAAGAGCATCAATGATATTCCCATTGCAAAAGAATTTCCCGATGTATTTTCGAAAGAATTACCGGGATTACCCCCACATCGATCCGTTGAATTTCAAATAGATCTTGTACCAGGAGCTGCACCAATAGCTCGTGCTCCTTACAGACTCGCACCCAGCGAGATGAAAGAACTGCAAAGCCAATTACAAGAACTTTTAGAGCGTGGTTTCATTCGACCAAGCACATCACCGTGGGGAGCTCCTGTTTTGTTTGTCAAGAAGAAAGATGGTACATTCAGGTTGTGTATCGACTACCGAGAGTTGAACAAACTTACCATCAAGAACCACTACCCACTACTGAGAATCGACGACTTATTTGATCAACTACAAGGCTTGTCTGTTTATTCAAAGATTGACTTACGTTCCGGGCATCATCAAATGCGGGTGAAAGAAGATGATATTCCAAAGACTGCTTTCAGAACACATTACGGTCATTACGAGTTTATGGTCATGCCGTTTGGTTTAACTAATGCACCAGCTGTGTTCATGGACCTTATGAACCGAGTGTGTGGACCATACCTTGACAAGTTTGTCATTATTTTCATTGATGACATACTTATTTACTCAAAGAATGACCAAGAACACGGTGAACATTTGAGAAAGGTGTTAAAAGTATTGAGAAAGGAAGAATTGTACGCTAAGTTTTCAAAGTGTGCATTTTGGTTGGAAGAACTTCAATTCCTCGGTCACATAGTGAACAAAGAAGGTATTAAGGTGGATCCGGCAAAGATAGAAACTACTGAAAAGTGGGAAACCCCAAAAACTCTGAAACACATACGCCAGTTTTTAGGACTAGCTGGTTACTACAGAAGGTTCATCCAAGACTTTTCCAGAATAGCAAAACCCTTGACTGCATTAACGCATAAAGGGAAGAAATTTGAATGGAATGATGAACAAGAGAAAGCGTTTCAGTTATTGAAGAAAAAGCTAACTACGGCACCTATATTGTCATTGCCTGAAGAGAATGATGATTTTGTGATTTATTGTGACGCATCAAAGCAAGGTATCGGTTGTGTATTAATGCAACGAACGAAGGTGATTGCTTATGCGTCTAGACAATTGAAGATTCACGAACAAAATTATACGACGCATGATTTGGAATTAGGCGCGGTTGTTTTTGCATTAAAGACTTGGAGGCACTACTTATATGGGGTCAAAAGTATTATATATACCGACCACAAAAGTCTTCAACACATATTTAATCAGAAACAACTGAATATGAGGCAGCGTAGGTGGATTGAATTGTTGAATGATTACGACTTTGAGATTCATTACCACCCGGGGAAGGCAAATGTGGTAGCTGATGCCTTGAGCCGGAAGGACAGAGAACCCATTCGAGTAAAATCTATGAATATAATGATTCATAATAACCTTACTACTCAAATAAAGGAGGCGCAACAAGGAGTTTTAAAGGAGGGAAATTTAAAGGATGAAATACCCAAAGGATCGGAGAAGCATCTTAATATTCGGGAAGACGGAAACCGGTATAGGGCTGAAAGGATTTGGGTACCAAAATTTGGAGATATGAGAGAAATGGTACTTAGAGAAGCTCATAAAACCAGATACTCAATACATCCTGGAACGGGGAAGATGTACAAGGATCTCAAGAAACATTTTTGGTGGCCGGGTATGAAAGCCGATGTTGCTAAATACGTAGGAGAATGTTTGATGTGTTCTAAGGTCAAAGCTGAGCATCAGAAACCATCAGGTCTACTTCAACAACCCGAAATCCCGGAATGGAAATGGGAAAACATTACCATGGATTTCATCACTAAATTGCCAAGGACTGCAAGTGGTTTTGATACTATTTGGGTAATAGTTGATCGTCTCACCAAATCAGCACACTTCCTGCCAATAAGAGAAGATGACAAGATGGAGAAGTTAGCACGACTGTATTTGAAGGAAGTCGTCTCCAGACATGGAATACCAATCTCTATTATCTCTGATAGGGATGGCAGATTTATTTCAAGATTCTGGCAGACATTACAGCAAGCATTAGGAACTCGTCTAGACATGAGTACTGCCTATCATCCACAAACTGATGGGCAGAGCGAAAGGACGATACAAACGCTTGAAGACATGCTACGAGCATGTGTTATTGATTTCGGAAATAGTTGGGATCGACATCTAACGTTAGCAGAATTTTCCTACAACAACAGCTACTATTCAAGCATTGAGATGGCGCCGTTTGAAGCACTTTATGGTAGAAAGTGCAGGTCTCCGATTTGTTGGAGTGAAGTGGGGGATAGACAGATTACGGGTCCGGAGATTATACAAGAAACTACCGAGAAGATCATCCAAATTCAACAACGGTTGAAAACCGCCCAAAGTCGACAAAAGAGCTACGCTGACATTAAAAGAAAAGATATAGAATTTGAAATTGGAGAGATGGTCATGCTTAAAGTTGCACCTTGGAAAGGCGTTGTTCGATTTGGTAAACGAGGGAAATTAAATCCAAGGTATATTGGACCATTCAAGATTATTGATCGTGTCGGACCAGTAGCTTACCGACTTGAGTTACCTCAACAACTCGCGGCTGTACATAACACTTTCCACGTCTCGAATTTGAAGAAATGTTTTGCTAAAGAAGATCTCACTATTCCGTTAGATGAAATCCAAATCAACGAAAAACTCCAATTCATCGAAGAACCCGTCTAAATAATGGATCGTGAGGTTAAAAGACTTAAGCAAAACAAGATACCAATTTTTAAGGTTCGATGGAATGCTCGTAGAGGACCCGAGTTCACCTGGGAGCGTGAAGATCAGATGAAGAAGAAATACTCGCATCTATTTCCAGAAGATTCGTCAACACCTTCAACAGCTTAAAATTTCGGGACGAAATTTATTTAACGGGTAGGTACTGTAGTGACCCGAACTTTTCCATGTTTATATATATTAATTGAGATTGATATTTACATAATTAAATGTTTCCAACATGTTAAGCAATCAAACTTGTTAAGACTTGATTAATTGAAATATGTTTCATATAGACAATTGACCACCCAAGTTGACCGGTGATTCACGAACGTTAAAACTTGTAAAAACTATATGATGACATATATATGGATATATATATAGTTAACATGATATTATGATAAGTAAACATATCATTAAGTATATTAACAATGAACTACATATGTAAAAACAAGACTACTAACTTAATGATTTTTAAACGAGACATATATGTAACGATTATCGTTGTAAAGACATTTAATGTATATATATATATCATATTAAGAGATATTCATACATGATAATATCATGATAATATAATAATTTAAAATCTCATTTGATATTATAAACATTGGGTTAACAACATTTAACAAGATCGTTAACCTAAAGGTTTCAAAATAACACTTACATGTAACGACTAACGATGACTTAACGACTCAGTTAAAATGTATATACATGTAGTGTTTTAATATGTATTTATACACTTTTGAAAGACTTCAATACACTTATCAAAATACTTCTACTTAACAAAAATTCTTACAATTACATCCTCGTTCAGTTTCATCAACAATTCTACTCGTATGCACCCGTATTCGTACTCGTACAATACACAGCTTTTAGATGTATGTACTATTGGTATATACACTCCAATGATTAGCTCTTAGCAGCCCATGTGAGTCACCTAACACATGTGGGAACCATTATTTGGCAACTAGCATGAAATATCTCATAAAATTACAAAAATATGAGTAATCATTCATGACTTATTTACATGAAAACAAAATTACATATCCTTTATATCTAATCCATACACCAACGACCAAAAACACCTACAAACACTTTCATTCTTCAATTTTCTTCATCTAATTGATCTCTCTCAAGTTCTATCTTCAAGTTCTAAGTGTTCTTCATAAATTCTACAAGTTCTAGTCACATAAAATCAAGAATACTTTCAAGTTTGCTAGCTCACTTCCAATCTTGTAAGGTGATCATCCAACCTCAAGAAATCTTTGTTTCTTACAGTAGGTTATCATTCTAATACAAGGTAATAATCATATTCAAACTTTGGTTCAATTTCTATAACTATAACAATCTTATTTCAAGTGATGATTTTACTTGAACTTGTTTTCGTGTCATGATTCTGCTTCAAGAACTTCGAGCCATCCAAGGATCCGTTGAAGCTAGATCCATTTTTCTCTTTTCCAGTAGGTTTATCTAAGGAACTTAAGGTAGTAATGATGTTCATAACATCATTCGATTCATACATATAAAGCTATCTTATTCGAAGGTTTAAACTTGTAATCACTAGAACATAGTTTAGTTAATTCTAAACTTGTTCGCAAACAAAAGTTAATCCTTCTAACTTGACTTTTAAAATCAACTAAACACATGTTCTATATCTATATGATATGCTAACTTAATGATTTAAAACCTGAAAACACGAAAAACACCGTAAAAGCGGATTTACGCCGTCGTAGTAACACCGCGGGCTGTTTTGGGTTAGTTAATTAAAAACTATGATAAACTTTGATTTAAAAGTTGTTATTCTGAGAAAATGATTTTTATTATGAACATGAAACTATATCCAAAAATTATGGTTAAACTCAAAGTGGAAGTATGTTTTCTAAAATGGTCATCTAGACGTCGTTCTTTCGACTAAAATGACTACCTTTACAAAAATGACTTGTAACTTATTTTTCCGACTATAAACCTACTTTTTCTATTTAGATTCATAAAATAGAGTTCAATATGAAACCATAACAATTTGATTCACTCAAAACGGATTTAAAATGAAGAAGTTATGGGTAAAACAAAATTGGATAATTTTTCTCATTTTAGGTACGTGAAAATCGGTAACAAGTCTATTCCAACCATAATTTAATCAACTTGTATTGTATATTATGTAATCTTGAGATACCATAGACACGTATACAATGTTTCGACCTATCATGTCGACACATCTATATATATATTTCGGAACAACCATAGACACTCTATATGTGAATGTTGGAGTTAGCTATACAGGGTTAAGGTTGATTCCAAAATATATATATTTTGAGTTGTTATCAATACTGAGATACGTATACACTGGGTCGTGGATTGATTCAAGATAATATTTATCAATTTATTTCTGTACATCTAACTGTGGACAACTAGTTGTAGGTTACTAACGAGGACAGCTGACTTAATAAACTTAAAACATCAAAATATATTAAAAGTGTTGTAAATATCTTTTGAATATACTTTGATATATATGTATATATTGTTATAGGTTCGTGAATCAACCAGTGGCCAAGTCTTACTTCCCGACGAAGTAAAATCTGTGAAAGTGAGTTATAGTCCCACTTTTAAAATCTAATATTTTTGGGATGAGAATACATGCAGGTTTTATAAATGATTTACAAAATAGACACAAGTACGTGAAACTACATTCTATGGTTGAATTATCGAAATCGAATATGCCCCTTTTATAAAGTCTGGTAATCTAAGAATTAGGGAACAGACACCCTAATTGACGCGAATCCTAAAGATAGATCTATTGGGCCTAACAAACCCCATCCAAAGTGCCGGATGCTTTAGTACTTCGAAATTTATATCATATCCGAAGGGTGTCCCGGAATGATGGGGATATTCTTATATATGCATCTTGTTAATGTCGGTTACCAGGTGTTCACCATATGAATGATTTTTATCTCTATGTATGGGATGTGTATTGAAATATGAAATCTTGTGGTCTATTGTTACGATTTGATATATATAGGTTAAACCTATAACTCACCAACATCTTTGTTGACGTTTAAAGCATGTTTATTCTCAGGTGAATACTAAGAGCTTCCGCTGTTGCATACTAAAATAAGGACAAGATTTGGAGTCCATGTTTGTATGATATTGTGTAAAAACTGCATTCAAGAAACTGATTTCGATGTAACATATTTGTATTGTAAACCATTATGTAATGGTCGTGTGTAAACAGGATATTTTAGATTATCATTATTTGATAATCTACATAAAGCTTTTTAAACCTTTATTTATGAAATAAAGGTTATGGTTTGTTTTAAAATGAATGCAGTCTTTGAAAAATGTCTCATATAGAGGTCAAAACCTCGCAACGAAATCAATTAATATGGAACGTTTTTAATCAATAAGAACGGGACATTTCAGTTGGTATTTCATGCTAGTTGCCAAATGATGGTTCCCACATGTGTTAGGTGACTCACATGGGCTGCTAAGAGCTGATCATTGGAGTGTATATACCAATAGTACATACATCTAAAAGCTGTGTATTATACGAGTACGAATACGGGTGCATACGAGTAGAATTGTTGATGAAACTGAACGAGGATGTAATTGTAAGCATTTTTGTTAAGTAGAAGTATTTTGATAAGTGTATTGAAGTCTTTCAAAAGTGTATAAATACATATTAAAACACTACATGTATATACATTTTAACTGAGTCGTTAAGTCATCGTTAGTCGTTACATGTAAGTGTTGTTTTGAAACCTTTAGGTTAACGATCTTGTTAAATGTTGTTAACCCAATGTTTATAATATCAAATGAGATTTTAAATTATTATATTATCATGATATTATCATGTATGAATATCTCTTAATATGATATATATACATTAAATGTCTTTACAACGATAATCGTTACATATATGTCTCGTTTAAAAATCATTAAGTTAGTAGTCTTGTTTTTACATATGTAGTTCATTGTTAATATACTTAATGATATGTTTACTTATCATAGTATCATGTTAACTATATATATATCCATATATATATCATCATATAGTTTTTACAAGTTTTAACGTTCGTGAATCACCGGTCAACTTGGGTGGTCAATTGTCTATATGAAACATATTTCAATTAATCAAGTCTTAACAAGTTTGATTGCTTAACATGTTGGAAATATTTAATCATGTAAATATCAATCTCAATTAATATATATAAACATGGAAAAGTTCGGGTCACTACAGTACCTACCCGTTAAATAAATTTCGTCCCGAAATTTTAAGCTGTTGAAGGTGTTGACGAATCTTCTGGAAATAGATGCGGGTATTTCTTCTTCATCTGATCTTCACACTCCCAGGTGAACTCGGGTCCTCTACGAACATTCCATCGAACCTTAACAATTGGTATCTTGTTTTGCTTAAGTCTTTTAACCTCACGATCCATTATTTCGACGGGTTCTTCGATGAATTGGAGTTTTTTGTTGATTTGGATTTCATCTAACGGAATAGTGAGATCTTCTTTAGTAAAACATTTCTTCAAATTCGAGACTTGGAAGGTGTTATGTACAGCCACGAGTTGTTGAGGTAACTCAAGTCGGTAAGCTACTGGTCCGACACGATCAATAATCTTGAATGGTCCAATATACCTTGGATTTAATTTCCCTCGTTTACCAAATCGAACAACGCCTTTCCAAGGTGCAACTTTAAGCATGACCATCTCTCCAATTTCAAATTCTATATCTTTTATTTTAATGTCAGCGTAGCTCTTTTGTCGACTTTGGGCGGTTTTCAACCGTTGTTGAATTTGGATGATCTTCTCGGTAGTTTCTTGTATAATCTCCGGACCCGTAATCTGTCTATCCCCCACTTCACTCCAACAAATCGGAGACCTGCACTTTCTACCATAAAGTGCTTCAAACGGCGCCATCTCAATACTTGAATGGTAGCTGTTGTTGTAGGAAAATTCTGCTAACGGTAGATGTCGATCCCAACTGTTTCCGAAATCAATAACACATGCTCGTAGCATGTCTTCAAGCGTTTGTATCGTCCTTTCGCTCTGCCCATCACTTTGTGGATGATAGGCAGTACTCATGTCTAGACGAGTTCCTAATGCTTGCTGTAATGTCTGCCAGAATCTTGAAATAAATCTGCCATCCCTATCAGAGATAATAGAGATTGGTATTCCATGTCTGGAGACGACTTCCTTCAAATACAGTCGTGCTAACTTCTCCATCTTGTCATTTTTTCTTATTGGCAGGAAGTGTGCTGATTTGGTGAGACGATCAACTATTACCCAAATAGTATCAAAACCACTTGCAGTCCTTGGCAATTTAGTGATGAAATCCATGGTAATGTTTTCCCATTTCCATTCCGGGATTTCGGCTTGTTGAAGTAGACCTGATGATTTCTGATGCTCAGCTTTGACCTTAGAACACGTCAAACATTCTCCTACGTATTTAGCAACATCGGTTTTCATACCCGGCCACCAAAAATGTTTCTTGAGATCCTTGTACATCTTCCCCGTTCCAGGATGTATTGAGTATCTGGTTTTATGAGCTTCTCTAAGTACCATTTCTCTCATATCTCCAAATTTTGGTACCCAAATCCTTTCAGCCCTATACCGGGTTCCGTCTTCCCGAATATTAAGATGCTTCTCCGATCCTTTGGGTATTTCATCCTTTAAATTTCCCTCCTTTAAAACTCCTTGTTGCGCCTCCTTTATTTGAGTAGTAAGGTTATTATGAATCATTATATTCATAGATTTTACTCGAATGGGTTCTCTGTCCTTCCTGCTCAAGGCATCGGCTACCACATTTGCCTTCCCCGGGTGGTAATGAATCTCAAAGTCGTAATCATTCAACAATTCAATCCACCTACGCTGCCTCATATTCAGTTGTTTCCGATTAAATATGTGTTGAAGACTTTTGTGGTCGGTATATATAATACTTTTGACCCCATATAAGTAGTGCCTCCAAGTCTTTAATGCAAAAACAACCGCGCCTAATTCCAAATCATGTGTCGTATAATTTTGTTCGTGAATCTTCAATTGTCTAGACGCATAAGCAATCACCTTCGTTCGTTGCATTAATACACAACCGAGACCTTGCTTTGATGCGTCATAATAAATCACAAAATTATCATTCCCTTCAGGCAATGACAATATAGGTGCGGTAGTTAGCTTTTTCTTCAATAACTGAAACGCTTTCTCTTGTTCATCATTCCATTCAAATTTCTTCCCTTTATGCGTTAATGCAGTCAAGGGTTTTGCTATTCTGGAAAAGTCTTGGATTAACCTTCTGTAGTAACCAGCTAGTCCTAAAAACTGGCGTATGTGTTTCGGAGTTTTCGGGGTTTCTCACTTTTCAACAGTTTCTATCTTTGCCGGATCCACCTTAATACCTTCTTTGTTCACTATGTGACCGAGGAATTGAACTTCTTCCAACCAAAATGCACACTTTGAAAACTTAGAGTACAATTCTTCCTTCCTCAATACTTCTAACACCTTTCTCAAATGTTCACCGTGTTCTTGGTCATTCTTTGAGTAAATAAGTATGTCATCAATGAAAACAATGACAAACTTGTCAAGGTATGGTCCACACACTCGGTTCATAAGGTCCATGAACACAGCTGGTGCATTAGTTAAACCGAACGGCATGACCATAAACTCGTAATGACCGTAACGTGTTCTGA
Organism: Rutidosis leptorrhynchoides; assembly: GCF_046630445.1. Classification (NCBI taxonomy): domain Eukaryota; kingdom Viridiplantae; phylum Streptophyta; class Magnoliopsida; order Asterales; family Asteraceae; genus Rutidosis; species Rutidosis leptorrhynchoides. The sequence continues at coordinate 318,816,633 of NC_092340.1, forward strand.
AAGCAGTCTTTGGAATATCATCTTCTTTCACCCGCATTTGATGATACCCGGAACGTAAGTCAATCTTTGAATAAACAGACGAGCCTTGTAGTTGATCAAATAAGTCGTCGATTCTCGGTAGTGGGTAGCGGTTCTTGATGGTAAGTTTGTTCAACTCTCGGTAGTCGATACACAACCTGAATGTACCATCTTTCTTCTTGACAAACAAAACAGGAGCTCCCCACGGTGATGTGCTTGGTCGAATGAAACCACGCTCTAAAAGTTCTTGTAATTGGCTTTGCAGTTCTTTCATCTCTCTGGGTGCGAGTCTGTAAGGAGCACGAGCTATTGGTGCAGCTCCTGGTACAAGATCTATTTGAAATTCAACGGATCGATGTGGGGGTAATCCCGGTAATTCTTTCGGAAATACATCGGGAAATTCTTTTGCAATGGGAACATCATTGATGCTCTTTTCTTCAGTTTGTACTTTCTCGACGTGTGCTAGAACAGCATAGCAACCTTTTCTTATTAGTTTTTGTGCCTTCAAATTACTAATAAGATGTAGCTTCGTGTTGCCCTTTTCTCCGTACACCATTAAGGGTTTTCCTTTTTCTCGTATAATGCGAATTGCATTTTTGTAACAAACGATCTCTGCTTTCACTTCTTTCAACCAGTCCATACAGATTATCACATCAAAACTCCCTAACTCTACTGGTATCAAATCAATCTTAAATGTTTCGCTAACCAGTTTAATTTCTCGATTCCGACATATATTATCTGCTGAAATTAATTTACCATTTGCTAATTCGAGTAAAAATTTACTATCCAAAGGCGTCAATGGACAACTTAATTTATCACAAAAATCTTTACTCATATAGCTTCTATCCGCACCCGAATCAAATAAAATGTAAAGTGATTTATTGTCAATAAGAAACGTACCCGTAACAAGCTCCGGGTCTTCCTGTGACTCTGCCGCATTAATATTGAAAACTCTTCCGCGGCCTTGTCCATTCGTGTTCTCCTGGTTCGGGAAATTTCTAATAATGTGGCCCGGTTTTCCACATTTATAACAAACTACATTGGCATAACTTGCTCCGACACTACTTGCTCCGCCATTACTCGTTCCGACACCATTTGTTCCTTTCGTTCTTTAACTCCTGGTCCGTAGACCTCACACTTCGCCGCACTATGACCATTTCTTTTACACTTGTTGCAAAATTTGGTGCAGAACCCCGAGTGATACTTTTCACACCTTTGGCATAGCTGCTTCTGATTGTTGTTGTTGTTGCGGTTGTTATTGTTGTTGGGATGATTGTTGTAGTTGCTGTTGTTGTTGTTGTTGTTGTTGTTGTTGTTGGGCCGTTTGTTGTAGTTGCGATTGATGTTGCGATTGTTGGGATAATTGTTGCGATTATTGTTGTAATTGCTGTTGTTGTTGTATTGGTGATTCTTATCACCGTTTTCCTCCCACTTTCTTTTGACTTGCTTCACATTGGCCTCTTCAGCAGTCTGTTCTTTAATTCTTTCTTCAATCTGGTTCACTAGTTTGTGAGCCATTCTACATGCCTGTTGTATGGAGGCGGGCTCGTGTGAACTTATATCTTCTTGGATTCTTTCCGGTAATCCTTTCACAAACGCGTCGATCTTCTCTTCCTCATCTTCGAATGCTCCCGGACACAATAGGCATAATTCTGTGAATCGTCTTTCGTACGTGGTAATATCAAATCCTTGGGTTCGTAACCCTCTAAGTTCTGTCTTGAGCTTATTGACCTCGGTTCTGGGACGGTACTTCTCGTTCATCAAGTGCTTGAATGCTGACCACGGTAGTGCGTAAGCATCATCTTGTCCCACTTGCTCTAGATAGGTATTCCACCATGTTAACGCAGAACCTGTGAAGGTATGCGTAGCGTACTTCACTTTGTCCTCTTCAGTACACTTACTTATGGCCAACACCGATTCGACCTTCTCGGCCCACCGTTTCAATCCGATCGGTCCTTCAGTTCCATCAAATTCCAAAGGTTTGCAGGCAGTGAATTCTTTGTAGGTGCATCCTACACGATTTTCTGTACTGCTAGATCCAAGGTTATTGTTGGTATGTAGCGCAGCCTGTACTGCGGCTATGTTTGAAGCTAGAAAAGTACGGAATTCCTCTTCATTCATATTCACGGTGTGTCGAGTAGTCGGTGCCATTTCCTTCAAAATAGTCAAATGGAACAAGTTAATCATACAGAATATTAAGAGTAGTTAATAGTATTTCGTAGCATAATATGAACTCATTTATAAAAGCTTTTTCTTCATATTAGCGTTTTATAAGTTTAAATTCGGGTAGTACCTACCCGTTAAGTTCATACTTAGTAGCTAATATACAATTCAACTACTACAATTCTATATGAAAAACTGATTATAATAATATTTCGCGTTCAAACTTTTACACAATATTTTACAAACTTACAATACCGCTTATTTTACATATAGCATGAAATATAGCACACAATAAATTTGATACAAGATGGTTGTGAAGATAATTCTAGCTAGTACACAAGTCGTTCAGCAAAGGCAATAAAGACACGTAATTCATACGTCCAGAAACAAGTCATGCATTCTGGTTTTACTAGGATTACTTCCCATCCTTGGTCTTGTGGAACATAACCGTTATGACCGTTGATAAGACAGCGTGTTGTAACGTCGTCAAAGGGACGAGGGTTACGTAATGTCCAACAGTCCCGTAACAATCTAAAAACCTCATTTCTTACCCCAATTACAGACTCCGTCACTTGTGGGAACGTTTTGTTTAATAGTTGTAGCCCGATGTTCTTGTTCTCACTTTGGTGAGAAGCGAACATTACTAATCCGTAAGCATAACATGCTTCTTTATGTTGCATGTTAGCCGCTTTTTCTAAATCACGAAGTCCAATATTCGGATATATTGAGTCAAAATAATTTCTTAACCCATTGCGTAAAATAGCATTTGGGTTCCCCGCAATATATGCGTCAAAGTAAACACATCGTAACTTATGGATTTCCCAATGTGATATCCCCCATCTTTCGAACGAAAGCTTTTATAAACCAAGGCATTCTTGGAACGTTCTTTGAATGTCTTACAAACTGATCTCGCCTTAAATAGTTGTGCCGAAGAATTCTGACCACCTCTAGACAAGATTTCATCAATCATGTCTCCGGGTAGGTCTCTTAAAATATTGGGTTGTCTATCCATTTTGTGTTTTTATACTCTAAAATAGACAAGAGTTAGATTCATAAAAAAAATACTTATTAATACAAGCAATTTTTACATATATCATAAAGCATAAGCACACTATATTACATATATTACACCACACGAATACAACTATCTTATTCCGACTCGCTTGTTTCTTCTTCTTCGGTTTTGGTTCGTTTTGCCAAGTTTCTAGGGATATATGATATTCCCCTAATACGAGCCGTCGTTTTCCACATTGGTTTAGAAAAACCTGGTGGTTTAGAGGTTCCCGGGTCATTGTTACAACTTAAGGACTTCGGGGGTTGACGATACATATAAAGTTCATCGGGGTTGGAATTAGATTTCTCTATTTTTATGCCCTTTCCCTTATTATTTTCTTTTGCCTTTTTAAATTCAGTTGGGGTAATTTCTATAACATCATCGGAATTCTCGTCGGAATCCGATTCATCGGAGAATTGGTAATCCTCCCAATATTTTGCTTCCTTGGCGGAAACACCATTGACCATAATTAACCTTGGTCGGTTGGTTGAGGATTTTCTTTTACTTAACCGTTTTATTATTTCTCCCACAGGTTCTATTTCTTCATCCGGTTCCGATTCTTCTTCCAGTTCCGATTCTTCTTCCGGTTCCGACTCTTCTTCCGGTTCCTCTTCGGGAACTTGTGAATCAGTCCACGAATCATTCCAATTTACATTTGACTCTTCATTATTATTAGGTGAGTTAATGGGACTTGTTCTAGAGGTAGACATCTATCACATAATATCAAACGCGTTAAGAGATTAATATATAACATAATATTCACATGTTAAAAATATATAGTTTCCAACAAAATTTGTTAAGCAATCATTTTTCAAGTAAACACGGTCGAAGTCCAGACTCACTAATGCATCCTAACAAACTCGATAAGACACACTAATGCAAAATTCTGGTTCTCTAAGACCAACGCTAGGATACTAACTGAAATGTCCCGTTCTTATTGATTAAAAACGTTCCATATTAATTGATTTCGTTGCGAGGTTTTGACCTCTATATGAGACGTTTTTCAAAGACTGCATTCATTTTAAAACAAACCATAACCTTTATTTCATAAATAAAGGTTTACAAAGCTTTATGTAGATTATCAAATAATGATAATCTAAAATATCCTGTTTACACACGACCATTACATAATGGTTTACAATACAAATATGTTACATCGAAATCAGTTTCTTGAATGCAGTTTTTACACAATATCATACAAACATGGACTCCAAATCTTGTCCTTATTTTAGTATGCAATAGCGGAAGCTCTTAGTATTCACCTGAGAATAAACATGCTTTAAACGTCAACAAAGATGTTGGTGAGTTATAGGTTTAACCTATATATATCAAATCGTAACAATAGACCACAAGATTTCATATTTCAATACACATCCCATACATAGAGATAAAAATCATTCATATGGTGAACACCTGGTAACCGACATTAACAAGATGCATATATAAGAATATCCCCATCATTCCGGGACACCCTTCGGATATGATATAAATTTCGAAGTACTAAAGCATCCGGTACTTTGGATGGGGTTTGTTAGGCCCAATAGATCTATCTTTAGGATTCGCGTCAATTAGGGTGTCTGTTCCCTAATTCTTAGATTACCAGACTTTATAAAAGGGGCATATTCGATTTCGATAATTCAACCATAGAATGTAGTTTCACGTACTTGTGTCTATTTTGTAAATCATTTATAAAACCTGCATGTATTCTCATCCCAAAAATATTAGATTTTAAAAGTGGGACTATAACTCACTTTCACAGATTTTTATTTCGTCGGGAAGTAAGACTTGGCCACTGGTTAATTCACGAACCTATAACAATATATACATATATATCAAAGTATGTTCAAAATATATTTACAACACTTTTAATATATTTTGATGTTTTAAGTTTATTAAGTCAGCTGTCCTCGTTAGTAACCTACAACTAGTTGTCCACAGTTAGATGTACAGAAATAAATCGATAAATATTATCTTGAATCAATCCATGACCCAGTGTATACGTATCTCAGTATTGATCACAACTCAAACTATATATATTTTGGAATCAACCTCAACCCTGTATAGCTAACTCCAACATTCACATATAGAGTGTCTATGGTTGTTCCGAAATATATATATATGTGTCGACATGATAGGTCGAAACATTGTATACATGTCTATGGTATCTCAAGATTACATAATATACAATACAAGTTGATTAAGTTATGGTTGGAATAGATTTGTTACCAATTTTCACGTAGCTAAAATGAGAAAAATTATCCAATCTTGTTTTACCCATAACTTCTTCATTTTAAATCCATTTTGAGTGAATAAAATTGCTATGGTTTCATATGAACTCTATTTTATGAATCTAAATAGAAAAAGTATAGATTTATAGTCGGAAAAATAAGTTACAAGTCGTTTTTGTAAAGGTAGTCATTTCAGTCGAAAGAACGACGTCTAGATGACCATTTTAGAAAACATACTTCCACTTTGAGTTTAACCATAATTTTTGGATATAGTTTCATGTTCATAATAAAAATCATTTTCTCAGAATAACAACTTTTAAATAAAAGTTTATCATAGTTTTTAATTAACTAACCCAAAACAGCCCGCGGTGTTACTACGACGGCGTAAATCCGGTTTTACGGTGTTTTTCGTGTTTCCAGGTTTTAAATCATTAAGTTAGCATATCATATAGATATATAACATGTGTTTAGTTGATTTTAAAAGTCAACTTAGAAGGATTAACTTTTGTTTGCGAACAAGTTTAGAATTAACTAAACTATGTTCTAGTGATTAAAAGTTTAAACCTTCGAATAAGATAGCTTTATATGTATGAATCGAATGATGTTATGAACATAATTACTACCTTAAGTTACTTGGATAAACCTACTGGAAAAGAGAAAAATGGATCTAGCTTCAACGGATCCTTGGATGGCTCGAAGTTCTTGAAGCAGAATCATGACACGAAAACAAGTTCAAGTAAGATCATCACTTGAAATAAGATTGTTATAGTTATAGAAATTGAACCAAAGTTTGAATATGATTATTACCTTGTATTAGAATGATAACCTACTGTAAGAAACAAAGATTTCTTGAGGTTGGATGATCACCTTACAAGATTGGAAGTGAGCTAGCAAACTTGAAAGTATTCTTGATTTTATGTGACTAGAACTTGTAGAATTTATGAAAACACTTAGAACTTGAAGATAGAACTTGAGAGAGATCAATTAGATGAAGAAAATTGAAGAATGAAAGTGTTTGTAGGTGTTTTTGGTCGTTGGTGTATAGATTAGATATAAAGGATATGTAATTTTGTTTTCATGTAAATAAGTCATGAATGATTACTCATATTTTTGTAATTTTATGAGATATTTCATGCTAGTTTCCAAATGATGGTTCCCACATGTGTTAGGTGACTCACATGGGCTGCTAAGAGCTGATCATTGGAGTGTATATACTAATAGTACATACATCTAAAAGCTGTGTATTGTACGAGTACGAATACGGGTGCATACGAGTAGAATTGTTGATGAAACTGAACGAGGATGTAATTGTAAGCATTTTTGTTAAGTAGAAGTATTTTGATAAGTGTATTGAAGTCTTTAAAAAGTGTATAAATGCATATTAAAACACTACATGTATATACATTTTAACTGAGTCGTTAAGTCATCGTTAGTCGTTACATGTAAGTGTTGTTTTGAAACCTTTAGGTTAACGATCTTGTTAAATGTTGTTAACCCAATGTTTATAATATCAAATGAGATTTTAAATTATTATATTATCATGATATTATCATGTATGAATATCTCTTAATATGATATATATACATTAAATGTCTTTACAACGATAATCGTTACATATATGTCTCGTTTAAAAATCATTAAGTTAGTAGTCTTGTTTTTACATATGTAGTTCATTGTTAATATACTTAATGATATGTTTACTTATCATAGTATCATGTTAACTATATATATATCCATATATATGTCATCATATAGTTTTTACAAGTTTTAACGTTCGTGAATCACCAGTCAACTTGGGTGGTCAATTGTCTATATGAAACATATTTCAATTAATCAAGTCTTAACAAGTTTGATTGCTTAACATGTTGGAAACATTTTGAAATGTCCCGTTCTTATTGATTAAAAACGTTCCATATTAATTGATTTCGTTGCGAGGTTTTGACCTCTATATGAGACGTTTTTCAAAGACTGCATTCATTTTAAAACAAACCATAACCTTTATTTCATAAATAAAGGTTTAAAAAGCTTTACGTAGATTATCAAATAATGATAATCTAAAATATCCTGTTTACACATGACCATTACATAATGGTTTACAATACAAATATGTTACATCGAAATCAGTTTCTTGAATGCAGTTTTTACACAATATCATACAAACATGGACTCCAAATCTTGTCCTTATTTTAGTATGCAACAGCGGAAGCTCTTAATATTCACCTGAGAATAAACATGCTTTAAACGTCAACAAAAATGTTGGTGAGTTATAGGTTTAACCTATATATATCAAATCGTAACAATAGACCACAAGATTTCATATTTCAATACACATCCCATACATAGAGATAAAAATCATTCATATGGTGAACACCTGGTAACCGACATTAACAAGATGCATATATAAGAATATCCCCATCATTCCGGGACACCCTTCGGATATGATATAAATTTCGAAGTACTAAAGCATCCGGTACTTTGGATGGGGTTTGTTAGGCCCAATAGATCTATCTTTAGGATTCGCGTCAATTAGGGTGTCTGTTCCCTAATTCTTAGATTACCAGACTTAATAAAAAGGGGCATATTCGATTTCGATAATTCAACCATAGAATGTAGTTTCACGTACTTGTGTCTATTTTGTAAATCATTTATAAAACCTGCATGTATTCTCATCCCAAAAATATTAGATTTTAAAAGTGGGACTATAACTCACTTTCACAGATTTTTACTTCGTCGAGAAGTAAGACTTGGCCACTGTTGATTCACAAACCTATAACAATATATACATATATATTAAAGTATGTTCAAAATATATTTACAACACTTTTAATATATTTTGATGTTTTAAGTTTATTAAGTCAGCTGTCCTCGTTAGTAACCTACAACTAGTTGTCCACAGTTAGATGTACAGAAATAAATCGATAAATATTATCTTGAATCAATCCACGACCCAGTGTATACGTATCTCAGTATTGATCACAACTCAAACTATATATATTTTGGAATCAACCTCAACCCTGTATAGCTAACTCCAACATTCACATATAGAGTGTCTATGGTTGTTCCGAAATATATATAGATGTGTCGACATGATAGGTCGAAACATTGTATACGTGTCTATGGTATCTCAAGATTACATAATATACAATACAAGTTGATTAAGTTATGGTTGGAATAGATTTGTTACCAATTTTCACGTAGCTAAAATGAGAAAAATTATCCAATCTTGTTTTACCCATAACTTCTTCATTTTAAATCCGTTTTGAGTGAATCAAATTGCTATGGTTTCATATTGAACTCTATTTTATGAATCTAAACAGAAAAAGTATAGGTTTATAGTCGGAAAAATAAGTTACAAGTCGTTTTTGTAAAGGTAGTCATTTCAGTCGAAAGAACGACGTCTAGATGACCATTTTAGAAAACATACTTCCACTTTGAGTTTAACCATAATTTTTGGATATAGTTTCATGTTCATAATAAAAATCATTTTCTCAGAATAACAACTTTTAAATCAAAGTTTATCATAGTTTTTAATTAACTAACCCAAAACAGCCCGCGGTGTTACTACGACGGCGTAAATCCGGTTTTACGGTGTTTTTCGTGTTTCCAGGTTTTAAATCATTAAGTTAGCATATCATATAGATATAGAACATGTGTGTAGTTAATTTTAAAAGTCAAGTTAGAAGGATTAACTTTTGTTTGCGAACAAGTTTAGAATTAACTAAACTATGTTCTAGTGATTACGAGTTTAAACCTTCGAATAAGATAGTTTTATATATATGAATCGAATGATATTATGAACATCATTACTACCTCAAGTTTAGTAGGTAAACCTATTGGAAGTGACAAGAAATGATCTAGCTTCAAAGGATCTTGGATGGCTTGAAAGTTCTTGAAGTAGTATCATGACACAAAAACAAGTTCAAGTAAGATTTTTACTCGAATTAAAATAGTTTATAGTTATAGAAATTGAATCAAAGTTTGAATATGAATATTACCTTGAATAATAAAGATAACCTACTGTATATAACAAAGGTTTCTTGATCTTAGATGATTACTTGGAATGGATTAGAAAGCTTGGAAGTAAATTAGTAAACTTGAAGGGATTTTTGAAGTGTTCTTCCTATGATGATTATAGCTTGATTCTTGAAGTGATTTTTGATGAAGATGATGATTAACTACTAGAAAAATACATTCATAATAGTGTGGGTGTGTTGAGAGAGAATTAGAAAGAGAATTAGAAGTGAAATGGAGTGAATGATGAGTGGTAATTGGTGAGTGGTGAGTGGGGTTAAAAGGAGTTATAGTTAGTTGACTAGCTCATGGTAGAAGTTAAAATTGATTAGTCATACATGACATAATCAAGAGTGGAATCCCATGCTAGTTCCTATTGGTATATACCCATAGTAAGTACGTTTTGAAGCTGTGTATAATACGGGTAAAAATACGACTAGAATTTTTGATGAAAGAAAAGAATGGGAAAGTAACTGTAACCATTTTCGTTAAGTATGAGTGTTTTGATATATGTCTTGAAGTCTTCCAAAAGTATTTTAATACATCTAAATACACTACATGTATATACATTTTAACTGAGTCGTTAAGTCATCGTTAGTCGTTACATGTAAGTGTTGTTTTGAAACCTTTAAGTTAACGATCTCAATTAATGTTGTTAACCCATTGTTTATTATATCTAATGAGATGTTAAATTATTATATTATCATGATATTATGATATATTAATATATCTTAATATGATATATATACATTTAAATATCGTTACAACGATAATCGTTACATATATGTCACGTTTCGAAATCCTTAAGTTAGTAGTCTTGTTTATATGTATATAACTCATTGTTAATATACTTATAAAGATACTTACTTATCATAATCTCATGTTAACCATATGTATATCCATATATATATCGTCATGTCATTTTTACAAGTTTTAACGTTCGTGAATCGCCGGTCAACTTGGGTGGTCAATTGTCTATATGAAACATATTTCAATTAATCAAGTCTTAACAAGTTTGATTGCTTAACATGTTGGAAACATTTAATCATGTAAATATCAATCTCAATTAATATATATAAACATGGAAAAGTTCGGGTCACTACAGTACCTACCCGTTAAATAAATTTCGTCCCGAAATTTTAAGCTGTTGAAGGTGTTGACGAATCTTCTGGAAATAGATGCGGGTATTTCTTCTTCATCTGATCTTCACACTCCCAGGTGAACTCGGGTCCTCTACGAGCATTCCATCGAACCTTAACAATTGGTATCTTGTTTTGCTTAAGTCTTTTAACCTCACGATCCATTATTTCGACGGGTTCTTCGATGAATTGGAGTTTTTCGTTGATTTGGATTTCATCTAACGGAATAGTGAGATCTTCTTTAGCAAAACATTTCTTCAAATTCGAGACGTGGAAAGTGTTATGTACAGCCGCGAGTTGTTGAGGTAACTCAAGTCGGTAAGCTACTGGTCCGACACGATCAATAATCTTGAATGGTCCAATATACCTGGGATTTAATTTCCCTCGTTTACCAAATCGAACAACGCCTTTCCAAGGTGCAACTTTAAGCATGACCATCTCTCCAATTTCAAATTCTATATCTTTTCTTTTAATGTCAGCGTAGCTCTTTTGTCGACTTTGGGCGGTTTTCAACCGTTGTTGAATTTGGATGATCTTCTCGGTAGTTTCTTGTATAATCTCCGGACCCGTAATCTGTCTATCCCTGACTTCACTCCAACAAATCGGAGACCTGCACTTTCTACCATAAAGTGCTTCAAACGGCGCCATCTCAATGCTTGAATGGTAGCTGTTGTTGTAGGAAAATTCTGCTAACGGTAGATGCCGATCCCAACTATTTCCGAAATCAATAACACATGCTCGTAGCATGTCTTCAAGCGTTTGTATCATCCTTTCGCTCTGCCCATCAGTTTGTGGATGATAGACAGTACTCATGTCTAGACGAGTTCCTAATGCTTGCTGTAATGTCTGCCAGAATCTTGAAATAAATCTACCATCCCTATCAGAGATAATAGAGATTGGTATTCCATGTCTGGAGACGACTTCCTTCAAATACAGTCATGCTAACTTCTCCATCTTGTCATCTTCTCTTATTGGCAGGAAGTGTGCTGATTTGGTGAGACGATCAACTATTACCCAAATAGTATCAAAACCACTTGCAGTCCTTGGCAATTTAGTGATGAAATCCATGGTAATGTTTTCCCATTTCCATTACGGGATTTCGGGTTGTTGAAGTAGACCTGATGGTTTCTGATGCTCAGCTTTGACCATAGAACACGTCAAACATTCTCCTACGTATTTAGCAACATCGGCTTTCATACCCGGCCACCAAAAATGTTTCTTGAGATCCTTGTACATCTTCCCCGTTCCAGGATGTATTGAGTATCTGGTTTTATGAGCTTCTCTAAGTACCATTTCTCTCATATCTCCAAATTTTGGTACCCAAATCCTTTCAGCCCTATACCGGGTTCCGTCTTCCCGAATATTAAGATGCTTCTCCGATCCTTTGGGTATTTCATCCTTTAAATTTCCCTCTTTTAAAACTCCTTGTTGTGCCTCCTTTATTTGAGTAGTAATGTTATTATGAATCATTATATTCATAGATTTTACTCGAATGGGTTCTCTGTCCTTCCTGCTCAAGGCATCGGCTACCACATTTGCCTTCCCCGGGTGGTAACGAATCTCAAAGTCGTAATCATTCAATAATTCAATCCACCTACGCTGCCTCATATTCAGTTGTTTCTGATTAAATATGTGTTGAAGACTTTTGTGGTCGGTATATATAATACTTTTGACCCCATATAAGTAGTGCTCCAAGTCTTTAATGCAAAAACAACCGCGCCTAATTCCAAATCATGCGTCGTATAATTTTTTTCGTGAATCTTCAATTGTCTAGACGCATAAGCAATCACCTTCGTTCGTTGCATTAATACACAACCGAGACCTTGCTTTGATGCGTCACAATAAATCACAAAATTATCATTCCCTTCAGGCAATGACAATATAGGTGCGGTAGTTAGCTTTTTCTTCAATAACTGAAACGCTTTCTCTTGTTCATCATTCCATTCAAATTTCTTCCCTTTATGCGTTAATGCAGTCAAGGGTTTTGCTATTCTGGAAAAGTCTTGGATGAACCTTCTGTAGTAACCAGCTAGTCCTAAAAACTGGCGTATGTGTTTCGGAGTTTTCGGGGTTTCCCACTTTTCAACAGTTTCTATCTTTGCCGGATCCACCTTAATACCTTCTTTGTTCACTATGTGACCGAGGAATTGAACTTCTTCCAACCAAAATGCACACTTTGAAAACTTAGCGTACAATTATTCCTTCCTTAATACTTCTAACACCTTTTGCAAATGTTCACCGTGTTCTTGGTCATTCTTTGAGTAAATAAGTATGTCATCAATGAAAACAATGACAAACTTGTCAAGGTATGGTCCACACACTCGGTTCATAAGGTCCATGAACACAGATGGTGCATTAGTTAAACCAAACGGCATGACCATAAACTCGTAATGACCGTAACGTGTTCTGAAAGCAGTCTTTGGAATATCATCTTCTTTCACCCGCATTTGATGATACCCGGAACGTAAGTCAATCTTTGAATAAACAGACGAGCCTTGTAGTTGATCAAATAAGTCGTCGATTCTCGGTAGTGGGTAGCGGTTCTTAATGGTAAGTTTGTTCAACTCTCGGTAGTCGATACACAACCTGAATGTACCATCTTTCTTCTTGACAAACAAAACAGGAGCTCCCCACGGTGATGTGCTTGGTCGAATGAAACCACGCTCTAAAAGTTCTTGTAATTGGCTTTGCAGTTCTTTCATCTCGCTGGGTGCGAGTCTGTAAGGAGCACGAGCTATTGGTGCAGCTCCTGGTACAAGATCTATTTGAAATTCAACGGATCGATGTGGGGGTAATCCCGGTAATTCTTTCGGAAATACATCGGGAAATTCTTTTGCAATGGGAACATCATTGATGCTCTTTTCTTCAGTTTGTACTTTCTCGACGTGTGCTAGAACAGCATAGCAACCTTTTCTTATTAGTTTTTGTGCCTTCAAATTACTAATAAGATGTAGCTTCGTGTTGCCCTTTTCTCCGTACACCATTAAGGGTTTTCCTTTTTCTCGTATAATGCGAATTGCATTTTTGTAACAAACGATCTCTGCTTTCACTTCTTTCAACCAGTCCATACCGATTATCACATCAAAACTCCCTAACTCTACTGGTATCAAGTCAATCTTAAATATTTCAATAACCAGTTTAATTTCTCGATTCCGACATATATTAACTGCTGAAATTAATTTACCATTTGCTAATTCGAGTAAAAATTTACTATCCAAAGGCGTCAATGGACAACTTAATTTAGCACAAAAATCTCTACTCATATAGCTTCTATCCGCACCCGAATCAAATAAAACGTAAGCAGATTTATTGTCAATAAGAAACGTACCCGTAACGAGCTCCGGGTCTTCCTGTGCCTCTGCCGCATTAATATTGAAAACTCTCCCGCGGCCTTGTCCATTCGTGTTCTCCTGGTTCGGGCAATTTCTAATAATGTGGCCCGGTTTTCCACATTTATAACAAACTACATTGGCATAACTTGCTCCGACACTATTTGCTCCGCCATTACTCGTTCCGACACCATTTGTTCCTTTCGTTCTATTAACCCCTGGTCCGTAGACCTCACACTTCGCCGCGCTATGACCATTTCTCTTACACTTGTTGCAAAATTTGGTGCAGAACCCCGAGTGATACTTTTCACACCTTTGACATAGCTGCTTCTGATTGTTGTTGTTGTTGCGGTTATTATTGTTGTTGGGATGATTGTTGTAGTTGCTGTTGCTGTTGTTGTTGTTGTTGTTGTTGGGCCGTTTGTTGTAGTTGCGATTGATGTTGCGATTGTTGGGATAATTGTTGCGATTATTGTTGTAATTGCTGTTGTTGTTGTATTGGTGATTCTTATCACCGTTTTCCTCCCACTTTCTTTTGACTTGCTTCAAATTGGCCTCTTCAGCAGTCTGTTCTTTAATTCTTTCTTCAATCTGGTTCACTAGTTTGTGAGCCATTCTACATGCCTGTTGCATGGAGGCGGGCTCGTGTGAACTTATATCTTCTTGGATTCTTTCCGGTAATCCTTTCACAAACGCGTCGATCTTCTCTTCCTCATCTTCGAATGCTCCCGGACACAAAAGGCACAATTCTGTGAATCGTCTTTCGTACGTGGTAATATCAAATCCTTAGGTTCGTAACCCTCTAAGTTCTGTCTTGAGCTTATTGACCTCGGTTCTGGGACGGTACTTCTCGTTCATCAAGTGCTTGAATACTGACCACGGTAGTGCGTACGCATCGTCTTGTCCCACTTGCTCTAGATAGGTATTCCACCATGTTAACGCAGAACCTGTGAAGGTATGCGTAGCGTACTTCACTTTGTCCTCTTCAGTACACTTACTTATGGCAAACACCGATTCGACCTTCTCGGTCCACCGTTTCAATCCGATCGGTCCTTCGGTACCATCAAATTCCAAAGGTTTGCAGGCAGTGAATTCTTTGTAGGTGCATCCTACACGATTTCCTGTACTGCTAGATCCAAGGTTATTGTTTGTATGTAGCGCAGCCTGTACTGCGGCTATGTTTGAAGCTAGAAAAGTACGGAATTCCTCTTCATTCATATTCACGGTGTGTCGAGTAGTCGGTGCCATTTCCTTCAAAATAGGCAAATGGAACAAGTTAATCGTACAGAATATTAAGAGTAGTTAATAGTATCTCGTAGCATAATATGAACTCATTTATAAAAGCTTTTTCTTCATATTAGCGTTTTATAAGTTTAAATTCGGGTAGTACCTACCCGTTAAGTTCATACTTAGTAGCTAATATACAATTCAACTACTACAATTCTATATGAAAAACTGATTATAATAATATTTCGCGTTCAAACTTTTATACAATATTTTACAAACTTACAATACCGCTTATTTTACATAAAGCATGAAATATAGCACACAATAACTTTG
Organism: Rutidosis leptorrhynchoides; assembly: GCF_046630445.1. Classification (NCBI taxonomy): domain Eukaryota; kingdom Viridiplantae; phylum Streptophyta; class Magnoliopsida; order Asterales; family Asteraceae; genus Rutidosis; species Rutidosis leptorrhynchoides. The sequence goes on from NC_092340.1 coordinate 318,832,135, forward strand.
ATACAAGATAGTTGTGAAGATAATTCTAGCTAGTACACAAGTCGTTCAGCAAAGGCAATAAAGACACGTAATTCATACGTCCAGAAACAAGTCATGCATTCTGGTTTTACTAGGACTACTTCCCATCCTTGGTCTTGTGGAACATAACCGTTATGGCCGTTGATAAGACAGCGTGTTGTAACGTCGTCAAAGGGACGAGGGTTACGTAATGTCCAACAGTCCCGTAACAATCTAAAAACCTCATTTCTTACCCCAATTACCGACTCCGTCACTTGTGGGAATGTTTTGTTTAATAGTTGTAGGCCGATGTTCTTGTTCTCACTTTGGTGAGAAGAGAACGTTACTAATCCGTAAGCATAACATGCTTCTTTATGTTGCATGTTAGCCGCTTTTTCTAAATCACGAAGTCCAATATTCGGATATATTGAGTCAAAATAATTTCTTAACCCATTGCGTAAAATAGCATTTGGGTTCCCCGCAATATATGCGTCAAAGTAAACACATCGTAACTTATAGATTTCCCAATGTGATATCCCCCATCTTTCGAACGAAAGCCTTTTATAAACCAAGGCATTCTTGGAACGTTCTTCGAATGTCTTACAAACTGATCTCGCCTTAAATAGTTGTGCCGAAGAATTCTGACCGACTCTAGACAAGATTTCATCAATCATGTCTCCGGGTAGGTCTCTTAAAATATTGGGTTGTCTATCCATTTTGTGTTTTTATACTGTAAAATAGACAAGAGTTAGATTCATAAAAAAAAATACTTATTAATACAAGCAATTTTTACATATATCATAAAGCATAAGCACACTATATTACATATATTACACCACACGAATACAACTATCTTATTCCGACTCGCTTGTTTCTTCTTCTTCGGTTTTGGTTCGTTTTGCCAAGTTTCTAGGGATATATGATGTTCCCCTAATGCGAGCCGTCGTTTTCCACATCGGTTTAGAAAAACCTGGTGGTTTAGAGGTTCTCGGGTCATTGTTACAACTTAAGGACTTCGGGGGTTGACGATACATATAAAGTTCATCGGGGTTGGAATTAGATTTCTCTATTTTTATGCCCTTTCCCTTTTTATTTTCTTTTGCCTTTTTAAATTCAGTTGGGGTAATTTCTATAACATCATCGAAATTCTCGTCAGAATCCGATTCATCGGAGAATTGGTAATCCTCCCAATATTTTGCTTCCTTAGCGGAAACACCATTGACCATAATTAACCTTGGTCGGTTGGTTGAGGATTTTCTTTTACTTAACCGTTTTATTATTTCCCCCACCGGTTCTATTTCTTCATCCGGTTTCGATTCTTCTTCCGGTTCCGATTCTTCTTCTGGTTCCGACTCTTCTTCCGGTTCCTCTTCGGGAACTTGTGAATCAGTCCACGAATCATTCCAATTTACATTTGACTCTTCATTATTATTAGGTGAGTCAATGGGACTTGTTCTAGAGGTAGACATCTATCACATAATATCAAACGCGTTAAGAGATTAATATATCACATAATATTCACATGTTAAAATTATATAGTTTTCAACAAAATTTGTTAAGCAATCATTTTTCAAGTAAACACGGTCGAAGTCCAGACTCACTAATGCATTCTAACAAACTCGATAAGACACACTAATGCAAAATTCTGGTTCTCTAAGACCAACGCTCGGATACCAACTGAAATGTCCCGTTCTTATTGATTAAAAACGTTCCATATTAATTGATTTCGTTGCGAGGTTTTGACCTCTATATGAGACGTTTTTCAAAGACTGCATTCATTTTAAAATAAACCATAACCTTTATTTCATATATAAAGGTTTAAAAAGCTTTACGTAGATTATCAAATAATGATAATCTAAAATATCCTGTTTACACACGACCATTACATAATGGTTTACAATACAAATATGTTACATCGAAATCAGTTTCTTGAATGCAGTTTTTAAACAATATCATACAAACATGGACTCCAAATCTTGTCCTTATTTTAGTATGCAACAGCGAAAGCTCTTAATATTCACCTGAGAATAAACATGCTTTAAACGTCAACAAAAATGTTGGTGAGTTATAGGTTTAACCTATATATATCAAATCGTAACAATAGACCACAAGATTTCATATTTCAATACACATCCCATACATAGAGATAAAAATCATTCATATGGTGAACACCTGGTAACCGACATTAACAAGATGCATATATAAGAATATCCCCATCATTCCGGGACACCCTTCGGATATGATATAAATTTCGAAGTACTAAAGCATCCGGTACTTTGGATGGGGTTTGTTAGGCCCAATAGATCTATCTTTAGGATTCGCGTCAATTATGGTGTCTGTTCCCTAATTCTTAGATTACGAGACTTAATAAAAAGGGGCATATTCGATTTCGATAATTCAACCATAGAATGTAGTTTCACGTACTTGTGTCTATTTTGTAAATCATTTATAAAACCTGCATGTATTCTCATCCCAAAAATATTAGATTTTAAAAGTGGGACTATAACTCACTTTCACAGATTTTTACTTCGTCGAGAAGTAAGACTTGGCCACTGTTGATTCACGAACCTATAACAATATATACATATATATTAAAGTATGTTCAAAATATATTTACAACACTTTTAATATATTTTGATGTTTTAAGTTTATTAAGTCAGCTGTCCTCGTTAGTAACCTACAATTAGTTGTCCACAGTTAGATGTACAGAAATAAATCGATAAATATTATCTTGAATCAATCCACGACCCAGTGTATACATATCTCAGTATTGATCACAACTCAAACTATATATATTTTGGAATCAACCTCAACCCTGTATAGCTAACTCCAACATTCACATATAGAGTGTCTATGGTTGTTCTGAAATATATATAGATGTGTCGACATGATAGGTCGAAACATTGTATACGTGTCTATGGTATCTCAAGATTACATAATATACAATACAAGTTGATTAAGTTATGGTTGGAATAGATTTGTTACCAATTTTCACGTAGCTAAAATGAGAAAAATTATCCAATCTTGTTTTACCCATAACTTCTTCATTTTAAATCCATTTTGAGTGAATAAAATTGCTATGGTTTCATATTGAACTCTATTTTATGAATCTAAACAGAAAAAGTATAGGTTTATAGTCGGAAAAATAAGTTACAAGTCGTTTTTGTAAAGGTAGTCATTTCAGTCGAAAGAACGACGTCTAGATGACCATTTTAGAAAACATACTTCCACTTTGAGTTTAACCATAATTTTTGGATATAGTTTCATGTTCATAATAAAAATCATTTTCTCAGAATAACAACTTTTAAATCAAAGTTTATCATAGTTTTTAATTAACTAACCCAAAACAGCCCGCGGTGTTACTACGACGGCGTAAATCCGGTTTTACGGTGTTTTTCGTGTTTCCAGGTTTTAAATCATTAAGTTAGAATATCATATAGATATAGAACATGTGTGTAGTTAATTTTAAAAGTCAAGTTAAAAGGATTAACTTTTGTTTGCGAACAAGTTTAGAATTAACTAAACTATGTTCTAGTGATTACGAGTTTAAACCTTCGAATAAGATAGTTTTATATATATGAATCGAATGATGTTATGAACATCATTACTACCTCAAGTTTAGTAGGTAAACCTACTGGAAGTGACAAGAAATGATCTAGCTTCAAAGGATCTTGGATGGCTTGAAAGTTCTTGAAGTAGTATCATGACACAAAAACAAGTTCAAGTAAGATTTTTACTCGAATTAAGATAGTTTATAGTTATAGAAATTGAATCAAAGTTTGAATATGAATATTACCTTGAATAAGAAAGATAACCTACTGTATATAACAAAGGTTTCTTGATCTTAGATGATTACTTGGAATGGATTAGAAAGCTTGGAAGTAAATTAGTAAACTTGAAGGGATTTTTGAAGTGTTCTTGAAGTGTTCTTCCTATGATGATTATAGCTTGATTCTTGAAGTGATTTTTGATGAAGATGATGATTAACTACTGGAAAAATACGTTCATAATAGTGTGGGTGTGTTGAGAGAGAATTAGAAAGAGAATTGGAAGTGAAATGGAGTGAATGATGAGTGGTAATTGGTGAGTGGTGAGTGGGGTTAAAAGGAGTTCTAGTTAGTTGACTAGCTCATGGTAGAAGTTAAAATTGATTAGTCATACATGACATAATCAAGAGTGGAATCCCATGCTAGTTCCTATTGGTATATACCCATAGTAAGTACGTTTTGAAGCTGTGTATAATACGAGTAAGAATACGACTAGAATTCTTGATGAAAGAAAAGAATGGGAAAGTAACTGTAACCATTTTCGTTAAGTATGAGTGTTTTGATATATGTCTTGAAGTCTTCCAAAAGTATTTTAATACATCTAAATACACTACATGTATATACATTTTAACTGAGTCGTTAAGTCATCGTTAGTCGTTACATGTAAGTGTTGTTTTGAAACCTTTAAGTTAACGATCTCAATTAATGTTGTTAACCCATTGTTTATTATATCTAATGAGATGTTAAATTATTATATTATCATGATATTATGATATATTAATATATCTTAATATGATATATATACATTTAAATGTCGTTACAACGATAATCGTTACATATATGTCTCGTTTCGAAATCCTTAAGTTAGTAGTCTTGTTTATATGTATATAACTCATTGTTAATATACTTATGGAGATACTTACTTATCATAATCTCATGTTAACCATATGTATATCCATATATATATCGTCATGTCGTTTTTACAAGTTTTAACGTTCGTGAATCGCCGGTCAACTTGGGTGGTCAATTGTCTATATGAAACATATTTCAATTAATCAAGTCTTAACAAGTTTGATTGCTTAATATGTTGGAAAAATTTAATCATGTAAATATCAATCTCAATTAATATATATAAACATGGAAAAGTTCGGGTCACTACACATTTAATCATGTAAATATCAATCTCAATTAATATATATAAACATGGAAAAGTTCGGGTCACTACAAATTGTCCAGGTGGAGCTAATCCGGAAAATGGCTCCAAAGACGCTAACATTGTCTCCGTTGTTATGGAGAGTGACGAATTCCTCTGAAGTCACATCATCCTCATGGTGTGTCCGCGCCACCATGGAAAGGGATGTTCGTTAGCGGTTCCACAATTGCATATGGGCATTGGTTTGGCATTGATGCAGGTTGTGTGGTGGAAACTGATGTTGTAGCTGATGAAACTTTCAGGGAAAGCCAAACAGGAAGTTGCACCATAAAGTTTCAGCTGGTTGTTCGACAACATGTGCCGAGGTGAAATGCTTGGAATGTGATATTCTAAGTGCTATACTCTTAATGGTGGAGTATGATAATTCTTGTTAAGAGTTATGATTGTCTGTGATGACAATGATTGTCGGGTCTTGACAATGTTCGATGAAGATGTAAGTTTTGTCTCTTGGGAGATAATGTCGACATGAAGATGAGGATCTTGAAGTTGTCATCGAGGAAGCGTCTACATCGGTTATCCTTGCAATGTGGAAGCATGGTTATTTTCTTCTATCCAAAAGGTGGAGATTTGTTGGTTTGATTTTTTGGCTAGTAGAAGAAATGTTTTTTTCTTAATCCCACATCGGTGGATGGAAAGAGTGGGAAGTAATCTCTTTGGTTATAAAAGGAGCTTATGGGATTACTTCCAAATTGCACCAATTAATACACTTTAAGTATTTGATTATTTCTTTCTTTCTTACCCTTGTTTGAGAGTTGTATTAGTTAAATATTTTGGAGAGTGTAGTTGGCTTAAGAGAGTCGTCTATATCATTGTAATAATTTGTGATATAGTGTATTTCTCTCTTTGGGGGCCGGTGATTTTTCTCCTGTTTTGGAGTTTCCACGTTAAATCTTGTGTTGTGTATTGTTCTTATTTCTTTACTGTTTTTCATTGGGCGTTTGTTGGGAGTTAGTGAGGCCGTAATTTCCCAACAACAATGATATGTAAGCTAATCAAATCTCTTATATATATATATATATATATATATATATATATATATATATATATATATATATATATATATATATATATATATATATATATATATATATATATATATATATATATATACATTAAAAGAGAGTCTCGATTAGCTAATAAATGTTTTCAAAACCCTTTTAATCACCGTTAGATTAGAAAATTACATTACAATACCCCTTGATCAAATAGTTTTTAAAGTTTTTGATTTTTTTTACCTGGAAACAAGTGAAGGGATTTTCTAAATACTTTTCAGCAGGTGTTCTGAAGGGATTTTAGCATATACGTATCAACATGATCATGCAACATTCAAGAGAGCTTTTGATAATAAAAAAACCATATATATGAACTAAAAGTAATCAGTCGGTTGGGATGATTTGGTTTACTGATGCAAAATATGTGTTTGGTCAGGTTTGTCCGACCAACAAACACATCAACTTTTATATTTTTTGAATTCCACTAATATTAAATCGCAAATGGTGAATAAAAAGTCTAATAACTGTTATCCATATTTTTATATGAATTATTTAAGAGGTTTTTATGCATTTTGAATACAAGTAAGATTGTCTTTTGATCTGTTTCAGCTGTGTGTCATGTTTATTACAATTCAAAATTGACTTATTAGAGGCAACATATAACCTAAATCTACTATATTTATTCATATATGGGTTGAAATTGCCATCTTCTATTCTTCTCTATATATTAAACGAAAACAATAATGGAAGTTTGATATATCTTTATTTGGTAAAGTTTGAGTACACCAATCAGGCAGAATCAAGAATGAAAGAGGTTATGGAGCCGTTGCCAGAGAACAAGAGTGGAGAAAATATGTAAGGCGGATTTTAAGGACACAAAGTTGAAGAGGTAATGCAAAAGAAGTGGTAAAGGGTATAAGGAGTTATGTTTTTTTAAATCATTTCTCATTGCAAAACGATTCACACAGTTTTGTGATCTCTTTCTTATTTCTTATTAACTTTACTGAATTTGATATAACTGAATTGAACATGGTTATATATTACAAAAAGAGCCAATATTAAAAAATCTCAAAGGCTTTAAAGTATGTTGGGTGCGTGTTCATCATCATTGTTGTCAAATGAAGTACTAAACCATTTGCAGGGTTAGGCTAGGCCTTCAATGAGCACACAAAGATTGGATTTTTCATGTAATACTACTAACTTCCCAAGATATAAAAATTGGATCACTACATGTTAGGCGCGTTTGCAGGTTATTCAACGACAACTCGATATACCAACAAAAGCAAAAGCATTTTGGTTGACCACAAGTTGATTAATGGCTCAGCTGCTAATGGAAGGGGGAAAACCTTCATCTCTCTCATCTTAGAATTTCAAGTAAACTACAAAACTGCTTTTTTTAAGTCTTATGTAGTGGTGGCTATATTGCTCTAGGCTTTGTGTGAAACTAATGGTGTATCCTATCGCATACACGCATAAAAGGCATAATGGTTGCATAAAAGTAGCATCAGGAAGACTGGAAACAACAGTTTTGTGGAATTATCCGTCCAGCATTCTCCGTTGAACAGGCTGCTCCGTCATGCGTAAGCCCTGAAGGCCGCCTAGCGCGTAAGCCCTGGCCGGAGAACGCCACTTTCAGCATGAATTTCGGATGACAAGTAACAAAACGTATCATCATCTGACACGTGTCCCCGAACAATCCGGTGGATCTGACACTATAAATAGACCCCTTGGGTCGTCATTTTACACAGTTCAGACATTCTGACAAATTTGAGAGCTGAGACTTCATCTCTCTCTCTAGCACTTTCTCTCACTAGAAGTCATCCGGCTAGCACTTTTACGCTCTACAGATGACAGATTGATTAAGCCACCCCACAAGTTTCTATACTTGTGAACCGGGTCTGCAGGGATTATTTCCCAAGAGCAAACATCAATCGGCAACACTCGCCCACTTAAAGCTAGATTACTTCTAGTATCGTGTTGACACACTAAGCCTTACCTTATAAGGAAATAGGTGTTGACAATGGCGCCATCCACTAATGCAAAGAACACGCGAAACAGAAAAGGAACAAAAACAACTGAAGCTCCATTTGTACTTGAAGCAGTCAACAATCCATTAACTGAAGACATGATAACTGTTGAAGATGTGCCTGTTCCACCACCGGACGGTACAATTGAAGAAACAGTGGCTGAAACTGCAGAAAAGCTTAAGCGTTTGGCAACTAATTCAGAGAAAAGACCAGTAATCGAAGAAACAACAACCAAAAGTGCAGAAAGGTTTCCAAACCTTGTCACTAATCCAGAGAGGCGACCATTGATGCAACCACGGCGATGTCCATCATTTATACCTTTTTGACGGATGGCGGATGGCAAAGATAGGCAAATCATGAAAAGGCAATCTATATCAAAGTACAGGTTATCCAGACTACTTGACAAGCTGGGCAGTCTTATTGATGATTCTGAGGATGATAATGACTTGAGCTATATTAATAATGATTCTGTTGATGAAATTGACAAAGATGAGTTCATGTCTGAAAAGCAGGCAGTGTTGCTTTTAAATGACATCCTTAAGCAGACAGCTCCGGCAAAGTATAAGCAACGCTTAGCGCAGCCCGCCGTCTGTGATGTGGCTGTAGATAATTTTTTCGCCCTCATTACTGGAGAGCAAGCTACAAAGCTACCAGCTATGGCAGAATCCACTCAGTATTTCATTGATCGAATTGCTAACTATTCGTTGCCCAGGAATCTTGGCATACTGGCAATTGGAGTTTATGATGGTACAACAGATCCTGAGGATTTCCTCACTATGTTTGAAGGTGCAATGAGGTTGCAGCATTGGGATGACGAGGTAGCTTGTCATATGTTTCCAATGGTGCTGCAGAAAATGGCAAGGGAATGGTTTGCTAGCTTGCCGCCAAGAAGCATCACAAGTTATTTGGACCTCCGTGCAAAGTTTGTTATGCAGTATCAAAATCTTCGAAGCTGTACTTTGACACATCTTGATGCACATGAGATCACAATGCATCACAATGAGTCCTTGAGTAATTTTATGAAGCGATACACACTTGAAGCACAGAAGATACCTGATTGTCCAGAATCTTAGCTAGTATCTGGTTTCATTTTCTGTTTGGATCAGCGACGGTTTAGTGCACTTGTCCATGCATTAAGGTATGACTTGCCAAAAACTCTGCATCTGGCATTGGAAGTTGTACAGAAGCATGTTCGAGCCGGTGAGCGGGGGATGAACAAGTTTGATGGCAGCAGCAGCAGCAAACCGCACAACGGAGGGCGGTACTTTGACAGAAATCAGAGGAGGAATGACAATTCCAATGGTGGATGGAGAGGCAACAATCATCCTAATGATTTTCATCATAACAGAAGGCCAATAGAGAGACATCCGTTGACAATGGCGCTGACTAAAACTCCAAAAGAGATTCTTTTCACTGAGCCAGTCCGGACTACTTTCAATCCTCTAGCACCCATGGAGGAAAGAGAGGGTCCAAAAAGTGAACTATGGTGTGACTTTCATGAGGCATGGGGTCATGATACAGATAATTGCAAATCTCTGATGAGAGAAATCATCGCAAAGATCAAAGCAGGAGAGTTAAACCACTTGTTGCCAGGAAAACAATATAGGAGAAATGATCCTCGCAGGAAATTTGGATGGCAAACGAATGATGGTGGAAGAGGTCGTCGAGGTTAGAACAGAAGAATGGAAGAGCATGGCGGAGGAGATAACAGAAACCAGTACGGAAACTGGATCACGGAGCGTGAGTCAACTCCAGACATTGTCATAAAATGGTGTGGCTGAATGGAAGTCACTATGAGGATGGTGAGTAGTCAGATAACAATGTTGATAGCTGGAGATATGCCCCAATCATTTTTCAACCAATTCAAAATTGGGCCTTGTCTGTTCAGTCAGTGGTCATTTCAGCAGAAATTGCAAACAAGTTCATCAGTCATATCTACACAGATACAGGCAGTGAGGCTGACATCATTTATTGGCATTGTTTCAAGGCTTTTCCAAGGCATGTGTAGGTTAGATCTAGGCGGACGAGTTTGAAGGTTTCAGGTCTAACAGGAACGCCAGTGAATGCAATGGGGCGAGTTCGTTTGGAGGTCGTTTTGGGAACATTTCCACTATTGAGAACCGAAACAATCGATTTTACTATTCTGGATGGAAACTCTCGATTTAATGTCCTTTTTGGACGGGCAGCGTTAGCTAAATTTGGAGCGATAACATCAACGGCTCATGCAAAGATCAGATTCCCAACTCCAAACGGAGTAGCCGCCATACACTCACAGTATGTGGCACCAACAAGGGAACGATCCACCTTTGCAAACTTACCAGAAGGCAATATGAATCAGAGGAGGCGTAATCGGTTGTTCAGGGAGGATGAGGTTCAGGAGTTCTTTATACCATGATCAAGTGTTCAGGCCGGACAGCGCTAGGCGCTTGGCGTTTGAAGAAGCAATTTCCAGCATTTTATCAAGAGCAAAATTTATCATTTCAATACGAGCAATTTGTTAGCATTTCTGAAGAAATTTTTTTATCAATTTACTGTAGACCATTGTGGTCATCTTTACAGTTCCTATGTTTTCAATTGCATACACTAAACGTTCATGATGTACTTATTAGGCTTGATCCACCTAAATTCGTCATCAATTGTTTATGTATTGCACAGTACTGATCAATAAAATTTTATATTTTTCTTATGCAAAGTGCTGCCTGTGACGAATGTAAAACATTGCATTTATATCCTGCCCTCAGAAGGAGATTATTTTTATACCTTCGATGGCGGAAGCTTTTGTGCCAGCCAGCAAAGGCACAAGGGATCGGCTAGAAAACGTTAAAGTTTTACTAGAACGCACCGAGGCAAAATGCAAAACTCAGATACTTGTCATGACAAACATTATAAAAACTTACTTCACAGAACGAAAGAAGTTTATATTTTATATGAAGGCCAAAAATATTACACAATTCTTCCTCATATACTTTATGATGGAAGGCGTATGGCGGAACGATTATTTTATAATCACTCTTCAAAGAACACTTCATAATTATTCCTCATTAATTTGATGACGGAAAGCATATAACAAACTACGAGTGTCCTACTGAATATTTGAAGGCATAGTGTTTGCAAAATGAATTTTTGATATGTTGCTCATTCAACTGAAGTTAACAAATGCAAGACACCCAAAAGTGAATTACCTTAAACAATTTTCAAAATGCTTTGTTCAGTTGTACAATATACAATTGTACATGAAATTTTATGATATGCTTAGTGCATAGCAGATGGGTTATAAACAACAAACATTAAAGTATTTGGTGCAAGCATACAAACAAGCATAATCACTACAATAAGCATATGTTTATGGCATTCAAATTATCAACATTTATTACAAACGGTTGTTCATCAAATAGTTGCAAGTTTATGAAAATTGAACATTGAGTACATCCTGAGCAGATGACTCCTCTCTGCTACACACTTCATCATAAACATCTATCTTCAGATTAATCAATCTGTCTTTGGCTTCATCAACCTTCTCCATGGTTTCAGGACGCATAAGGTTGGCAATAGCAGTAGGAAGCGTCTGGTTTGGGGCAAGGCGTTTGGTAATTTTGTTTGTAACATCAGAAATGAAATGAGTGCGAACAGCTTCAACATAATCATTGTAGGGATTCCCCACAAGATTGGATCCAAGCACCTTCGCTATCACACCCGGTATCCCCTTCTTAAGCTCAGCAAAATTACTCTCACCCTTCTCCGCCCTCTGGAGAAGCTCAGCAGATTTTTCCCTCTCTGCACTCAACTCCTTCTCTAGCTCACTCACCTTCACCTGCTCCTCCTCAAGCTTTTTCTTTTCAGCATCCACCAACCTGTCCTTCTCCTCTTGAAGAGCAACAGCGGCATCTTGAGCACTTTTCAGTTCAGCTTCTCTAGCCTTCAATATATTCTGAGCATCAGTCAAGGCACGTTCAGCATCAATTGCTCTTTTGCGAGCATTTGCACCTTGAGCAATCTCAGCACGGGCAAAGGTAAGTATGGACTCCTGTTGCTTCTGCAGTTGCAGTACAGAATCCAGATGGTTGGTCAACAATATATGAGCTGCAGTAGTTGATTCCCTGAGCTGCTCAGAACGGAGAGCGGTGAACTGGGGTTTTAGCTCAGGGATATCATAACCCTGTAGAAGGAAAATTTTATGGTTAATTTCAAGCAACTCACATAAACAAATTGCAAGCATATACATGCAGGAAGTTTTATCATTCATACCTGAAGAAGAGTTGAAAATTCTTTGTCCTTAGTAGCAGGATTCTGAATGATCGCCTGCAATGTCCTCACATGAGCAGGAAGAGATGGCTCTTGAACATTGGAAGATGTGACAGCAGGGTTAGTGGTACTAGGAGGATGAGAATGATGAGCAGAGTCGTCTTCGTCCTCTCTTCATGGAATTCAGATTCCTCAAATGGAGTACAGTTTGGGTCAGGAGTTTTCAGACCCTTATCTCCTTCACCTTCAAGGTTCTCCTCCGGCCTCTGCTCACCGCCTTCAGTAGCCTTCCCTTGGCTATCGTCAGATTCTACTAAAATTACTAACAGAAACAAGTTAGCATTATGAACAAATATAACAGTTATAAGCAAAGACATGTGCATTATCAAGAAAGAGCAGAATGGACATACTTCTTCTGCGTTTCTGCTTTTGGCTCCCCTATATACTTTTTGCCCTCTTAGAGCCTATGCTCTTCTTCCTTGTCTTTTGTGTTGGAGGAGGAGTGGGGTTTGTTTCACCTGTGATGTCAACCGAGCCTGATGTCTGCTGCTCGGCGGTGGTGGTGTCATCCGATGTCCGTTCAGTGTCTATTTGTTCAGACCCAGACTCACTGTCAGAACTGCTGAGAATGAATTCTTCCTCCTTTTCAGCAGCAGCAGCAGCATCAGCAGCAGCCTTAGCCTCCGCTGCAGCCCTCTCTGCCTCTAGCTCTTCAGCAGTTTTAGCACGGTCAGTGATCTCAACTTCATCCTCAAGATCGAGGGATAAGAGAGCAGAGCGAACCTGCATCTCGGAGTTGGCTGCAAAAATTAAACATAGACAGTAATATAAGCAAACATGGTGAACAATAGACGAGCATTTATATATATATTAAGATGATCATATCACATCCTACCCTGATTCTTCTCACGGAGTACTGGCACAGAAGTGCTTGGCCATTCTTGACTCACTCTACACAGCACAAGAATCCCCTCATACTTCTCGTATGATCTGGGCGAAGGCGGAGCTCTTTCAAACTATTTACTATCAGCTGCTCTACGGTAGAAATCTTAACACCTTTTCCTACACCAGCATCAATAGCACCCCATTTCCGGATAACGGAAAACTCCTCCGGAATAACAATTTCATCAACAAAGAAAAACGGACTCTTCCAGTCCTTCAAGTTTGATACTCTATTTGTACCAACAAAATGGGTATTTCGTTTACTATCAATTGTAAGCCAGCAGTCGCTAATTGTACGAATTCTAAACAAAGAGATAAAAACTTTAATGCAAGGCTTAATATTGCTGGCATTACAGTACATTTCAAAAAGGATAATTTTTTGAAGGCCGTGGGGATGCATTTGGCTCAGGCAGGCCTTATAATATCTAAGAAGGCGAAGGAGAAAGTTCGTAGGGGGAACACGGAGGTTGCCGTGAGTAAGTTGTAAGGCGTATAAAGTAATTTTTCCATCAGGAGGATGGTTAGCAGTCTGCCTATTGGTAGGAAGAACAGGGTTGAAGTGATTAAGATGGTGAAAGGCAATCTTCAAACCATCTAAGTATTCTCCTGTCAGTGATGAAGCCATCGTGCTAACTTCTGGAATGTCAGCAGCATTTGAAGAAGAGGGCTCTGCGTGTTCTTGGCCAGTACTCGGTGTAGAAGCCATGGTAATAAAGTAAAAAGATATCAACAGGAAAGAAATAGCAGTAAGATGAAGTGTCACTGACCTTGGACGACGATAAACCTTAAAAAGTTGAAGGATGAAGAAAGCGAAGAAGATTTGGGAAGAAATGTGCTTTTTAGATCTTGGCAAAGGTAAAAAAGTGAAGATAAAAGGGTTATGCCGGTTTATATAGGAGTTCGTTGATGCAATTTTTGTGGACACGATTATGACACGTGTACGGGTAAGTTTAAACATGGGGTACGAAATGACACTTTTTACAGCTGGAGGCGCGTGGAGATTCTCAACCATTTAAATTTAATCATCACAGTGTCAGTAAAATTCGTCTGCATTTAATGCCTGTAACGTTTTCCCCGATGAAAATGGGCAATGAACAGGCTAGTTTGGCATGCGTTATCAAAAGTTTAACAACTTAATCATTTTTCAAATGCTTAAGTCATTAAACTGGGGAGACTTAATGGTGTATCCTATCGCATACACGCATAAAAGGCATAATGGTTGCATAAAAGTAGCATCAGGAAGACTGGAAACAACAGTTTTGTGGAATTATCCGTCCAGCGTTCTCCGTTGAACAGGCTGCTCCGTCATGCGTAAGCCCTGAAGGCCGCCTAGCGCGTAAGCCCTGGCCGGAGAACGCCACTTTCAGCATGAATTTCGGATGACAAGTAACAGAACGTATCATCATCTGACACGTGTCCCCGAACAATCCGGTGGATCTGACACTATAAATAGACCCCTTGGGTCGTCATTTTACACAGTTCAGACATTCTGACAAATTTGAGAGCTGAGACTTCATCTCTCTCTCTCTAGCACTTTCTCTCACTAGAAGTCATCCGGCTAGCACTTTTACGCTCTACGGACGACAGATTGATTAAGCCGCCCCACAAGTTTCTACACTTGTGAACCGGGTCTGCAGGGATTATTTCCCAAGAGCAAACATCAATCGGCAACACGAGCTAGATTACTTCTAGTATCGTGTTGACACACTAAGCCTTACCTTATAAGGAAATAGGTGTTAACAGAAACCAAAGACATTATACTATCCAAAAGAACTATTACAGTATTGAATTTAGGATCCAAATGTAAAAGTTAAGATGTACATGAATGAAGGCAATAATTATGTTAAAACCTTTCTTGGTAGTTTATGAGACTATTATTTTAAAACGTGATAGTTTTTGTGGATGCATATCAGATGATAATCTGTAATCTTACAATGGTACCAATTGATAGTTATAATATAGGATCATCCTCTGAGAGACCCTTTGTTCTATACATGTAGTTGTTGCAACTTGCAAGATTAGTGGGGTTTGTTACGAATCAAAAAGGGTGGGTGAACACATAATTTTTTTTAAGGATATTTAGTCAAATGTACATAAAAGTCACTCTCTATTAGTTTAATATATACCAACACATACTTAGACATTTTATGACTTGTTACATTATAAAAGACTCTTGACTGGTTTGAGCAATCAAAACCATCTCTTTTTGGACCCATTTCTCTTATAGATGCTGACCATTTAAGTTTACATAGCCATGTTTATATAACCATTTAGGTATGTATATGGATAGCTCTAAATTTTTCATATTAGTTACATTGGTATACAAGTGGGTCGAGCGGGTAGGATAATGTGTGAAAACTGGTCATCTTTTGTATTCCTCCAAACGTGCCGGAATGGATTTGCCTTTATGAGTTTGGGTTTGTATTATGATTCTTTTCACTTCAACAATTTTGTTATTCTTAAAAACATTCGCAGATTAAATGTCAGCTTGGTTAATTTATGGCTATGAATTTTAACCCGTTATTCTTAACAGTTTGTATTGACCAGCTGTAAGCTTCTTCGAAGTTTCTTTTTTGACAGCTGATCATGGATTTCCTTAAAGTATAACTATGAATTTTAACCTGTCTATCTTTGGAAGACATTTTTCTAATTTAATTTTATTGCTTATATCAAAACATGTACAGTTGCAATTTCAATTTTATTTTTCTTATTGTTTTCAACTGATTTTCTTAGTATGCTCCGGGTTCAAGGAGTTGTACTACCAATCTGATGTTCAAGGGTAGAAAGTCAAAGTGTAAGTAACTCCATTACTTAGAAGTTAAAAGTGTAAGTCAAAAGTTATGTTGATGTCTTTCTCCAAAATTGTTAGGTATGAATTTGATCTTCCTAAGTATTTAGATATTGCATTTCTTCGTACTTTATCCAACTGTAATTGACATGATACATGCATTGTTTAACAAATCAATTTATATTTATGTCTATCAGTGGATTACATTTTGTATTAAAATTATTTGTATTTTATGGTTTAGTCTCACAAATTTACTGGTTATTATATACCTTGCACATTATGTTAAATCTTTAGATAACGTGTGTGGGTATGTATTTGGGTTTTAGGGTTTAGATTGTAGGGTGTAGGATTTTGGGTTTATATTTAGGGTTATTGTAGGGTGTAGGGTTTAGGTTTAGGGTTTAGATTTTAAGGTTTAAGGTTTATATTTTAAGTTTTAGGGTTAGGGTTTAGAGTTTTTAGAGTTTAGATTTAGGGTGTAGGGTTTAGAGTTTAGGTTTTGGGTTTAGATTTAGAGTTTAGGTTATGGTTTAGAGTTTAGGGTTTAGATTTTAGGGTTTAGGTTAGAGTTTAGGATTTTGGGTTTAGATTTAGGGTTTAGGGTTTAGGTTTGGAGTTTAGATTCTAGGGCTTAGGGTTTATATTTTAGGGCTTATGGTTTAGTGTTTTTAGGGTTTATGTTAGAGTTTAGGGTTTGGATTTAGGGTGTAGGGTTTAGAGTTTAGGTTTAGAGTTTTGGGTTTAGATTTAGGGTTTAGGGTTTAGATTTAGGGTTTAGGGTTTGAATTTTAGGTTTAGAGTTTAGGTTTAGGGTTTTGAGTTTAGATTTAGGATTTACGATTAGATTCTAGGGTTTAGATTTTAGGGCTTATGGTTTAGATTTAGTTTTTAATTCAAAGGATTTAGAAGAGTTTAGGGTTTAAGGTGTAGAGTTTAGATTTTAGGGTGTAAGGTTTAGATTTTATGGTATAATTATACGGAGTAGTGTTTAGGGTTTATGTTAGGGTTACCTAATATTATCATGTATGGTTTTACTAATTAAATATGTAATCTGTATAAAATGATGTATTTTTACTATCATTTTAAGATATGATTTAACTAATCTTAAATCATGTTGAATATTTAATGGATTTTTAAAAGTAATGTAACCTGTACATGTAACCTATAGTTTTGTTTGGTTCTACATTCTACTAACTTTTGCACAATAACTTTATCATCTGAACATTACCACGAACAATCAACTTAGTAGTCACAATGGCCCGTTGAATGTGACTAATATATGATTCACGTTAATTGTATTCAATATGGGCTATTGGGTTTTGTCGACGCTTATCGTCGTGTAAAAAATTATACAGTAATTCATAACAAATAGCTCTTTGTCTCTACACCTATATCATTTCAAACATCACAAATTATTTGATGCACATAGTTGAATTTAGTTACTTGTATTGAAAGAAGCAATGGGTTGGTGAATTGATACATGACAGGAGTTTTGAATGAAACGAATTCATTAACCAATTTAGGATCCGCTTCTCATCCAAGAACATGGTTCAAGTTTGATGCTAATAGAAGCATGTATAAACTCAACACCTTCCAAATACAATATAATATGATATTAATAAACGATTTCAACTTTCAAAAATCCCGCGAAATCGCGGGTCTTTAACTAGTATATATATATATATATATATATATATATATATATATATATATATATATATATATATATATATATATATATATATATATATATATATGTGCATTTATCATTTTGAGTTTCGTCTTTTAATTATTGAAATCTTACACGTTATTCATGTTTCTACTTTATATATATATATATATATATATATATATATATATATATATATATATATATATATATATATATATATATATATATATATGTATATTTACATCCTATTACATAAAAATTAGTTTTTTTTTTTGCTTAAACTTTACAAAGCAGTGATCATCATGACTTACTGCTTGGTAATTTTTTTTTTCCACCAATGGGTGGCAGTCATTGC
This sequence comes from Rutidosis leptorrhynchoides, assembly GCF_046630445.1. Lineage (NCBI taxonomy): Eukaryota > Viridiplantae > Streptophyta > Magnoliopsida > Asterales > Asteraceae > Rutidosis > Rutidosis leptorrhynchoides. The sequence goes on from NC_092340.1 coordinate 318,850,130, forward strand.
CAAATGTGGTCACAGATTTACGAACCTATATCATTCATATATATTAAAACATATATACTTGTAATCGAACAAATATGTATCTTATTATTAGTGATATAATTTTTATATTAATAACTTATATGTTTCATATATTCAGTTTATATATTTCAAATAAAAAAATATTAATTTTGTTATGTTATATGTATTAAATAAATATATATATATATATATATATATATATATATATATATATATATATATATATATATATATATATATATATATATATATATACACCTATATAGGGGTAGGATCAATGAGGAAGTAACCAATCAGGGGGAAGCGGGGAGAAGCAAAATTTTATTTTTTTTTCGTTTTTTTTGGAATTTTTTTTTCCGGCATCAAGATCACACGAAAATATGAACATTTAGAAGAGACACTTCAATGTTATTATTTAGGCGGGAAAACGATCGACAAAAATAACATTCAAGATAATATTGTTCGTGAAGAATATGAACGTTTTTTTTTCTTCCATGTTTTGTGAAGTAAAATTTAGCCCGATTTAGAGTTTAGGGTTTAGGGTTTAGAGTTTGGTGTTTTGGGTTTATTCCATAAACCCAAAACACCAAACCCTAAACCCTAAACCGTTCGTGTTAAAAACTCAATCTAAATCCTAAATCTAAACCCTAAACCCTAAATTTCTAAACCTTAATATCTAAACCCTATAAACCCTAATATCTAAACCCTGATATCTAAACCCCAATAGCTAAAACCTCAACATACGCTCGAAAAACACGATAATTGTTATATATTGCTTTTTCGAGCGTTTTCCCGCCAAAATAAAAACATTTATCACAAAGTGTCTCTACTAAATGTTCATATTTTCATCCCATCTATAATGTTCGTGAACAAAGTTTTTTCAAAAAACGAAGAAAAAAAAAGTTTTTGCTTCCCCCCGCTTGATTACTTCCCTCTTGAACCTACCCATATATATATATATATATATATATATATATATATATATATATATATATATATATATATATATATATATATATATATATATATATATATATATATATATCAATTAAATAAAATAGCTCGTGGTTAGGCATAGGTTTGGATTTACTATTTATAACATGATCAAAGTTTTTCGTTCTTTTAAAAGCATTTTTAAGGATTAAAAACAGTCTACAATTAAGTAAAGTGTTATAATATATAAATATATATATATAAATGGATAGTCAATTATTGATACACAAAAGTAATATTATTGTATTACCTAAACTTGTGATATTTTTGCTATAAATAGCCATGAATGCAAGCATTAAACTTGCACCATTTCTCACACTTACAAAGTGTTTCTTTCTTTCTCTCCATTATCATCTTTGTTCTTACACTTCATTATTAGTATTCTTAATCAAGAATCAAATCACTAAAGGTAGTTATAAGCCTACTGAATTATAACATCAAGAATCAAACCACTAAAGGTAGTTATAAGCCTACTGAATTATAACACGTTATCAGCACGATAATCTTAATACTAATTATGGTTGGCTCTGCCACCTAAATGATATATGGTCGGTTATACCACCTGAATAATATATGGTCGACACTGTCGCCTAATTATCATTTATGTTACTAACATTTATATTTCAGTTATCTAACATTTATATGGCCGACACTGTCGCCTAATTATCATTTATGTTACTAACATTTATATTTCTATTATCTAACATTTATATGGCCGACACTGTCACCTAATTATCATTTATGTTTACTAATATTTATATTTATGTTATATAACATTTATTAATGATTGCTTACATATGGTCGACACTGTCACCTACTTATCATTTATGTTATATTAAATTTATGTTTAATGTTTATATACTTATGAATATAAAGTGACTATAATTTATCATGTTGTTTGTTTTAATAGAAAATGTCGAATCTGGAAAAGCTTAAATTTACTCCTTTAGAATCAACTGGAAATAACTACATGCCATGGGTTATAAAAGTAAAAATGCATCTTAAATCAATGGGCATTCTTGAAGCCATAAATGAAAACAACACTTGTTCTGAAAAAGAACAAGCAACGGCATGTTGCTTTATTCATCAACATATTGACGAATGCTTACAAAATAATTATGTGACTGTAGAAGATCCCCATGTTTTATGGGAAGGTCTCAAAAGTAGATTCAGTAATCAAAGAGAAATTTTACTTCCAGCTGCTATGGAACAATGGAGAACATTAAGGTTCCAAGACTTTAAGAAAGTAAATGAATATAGCTCAGCTCTGTATAATACATGTTCACAACTTAAATTCTGTGGACATGAAATAAGTGATGCAGACATGATGGAGAAAACTTTCTCCACAATGAATGCTGCAAACATCACAGTGCAAAGAAATTTGAGAATGCTAAAGTTCAAAACATATCCTGAACTTAATTCATATCTCTTAGTTGCAGAGCAAAATGATGAGCTATTAATGAAAAATCAGCAATCCCGTCCTACTGGTACACTTGCAATCCCTGAAGCAAATACTACAAATAATTATAAACAGGGACAAGGACGCGGGCAAGGTCGTGGTTATAATAACCATCACCATCATCATGCCAAAAGCCATAACTATGGTATAAACCATCCTTATGGTAATGGTAATGGGCGAGGACGTGGTCGTGGTCGTGGCCGTGGTGGTCAAAGAAATAATAATCCACGAAAATATAAATATCAACCACAAAACAAGCCCACTAAACAAGATGTTGAAGAAAATTCTTCTAAAAATTCTGAAGAATCTTGCTACAGATGTGGTAGAATGGGTCACTGGGCTAATACTTGCCGAACATCTAAACATCTTGTTAAGATGTATCAGGATTCGCTGAAAGATAAAGAAAAGGAAGTAAACTTTGTGGATAACGTCGATCCAACAGTCACTGAGAAACCATCTGATTTATATGAAGATTTCTTGAATGTTTAAGTTGTGTGTCTTTCGAAAAATAAACGATTTAATATCGTCTGTCTTTGTCATTATGTTTGCTAAATGTTTCAGTACTATCTATTTGCGTGTAAAATATTGTGTAATATTAATGTACTCACTATTTATTTCTTATATATGAAGTTCAATATGAATTTTGCTGGAATACAACATCAATCAAGTGGTGGAGATCTCTGTATAGCAGACAGTGGAACTACACACACTATACTTAAATCCGAGAAATATTTTATTGATCTAAAACCAACGGAAGGAACTATACATACAATATCAGGACCTGCTAACTTGATAAAAGGGATAGGAAAGGCAAATTTCATACTACCAAATGGTACAAAATTTTTAATAAATGATGCCTTATTTTCTCCCAAGTCAAGCAGAAATTTATTGAGTTTCTCCGACATATACCTTAACGGGTATGATTATCAGTCAGTGACAACAGAAAATGAGAAATATTTAAGTATCACTGACAAGAGTCATGTGGTTGAAAAACTGCCAAGACTTAGTTCTGGATTACATTATACACATATAAATGTACCAGAAATACATATGGTAGTTAACGAAAAATATATTGATCCTGGTGTATTCAATTTATGGCATAACAGATTAGGCCATCCAGGATCAACAATGATGAAAAGGATTATTGAATGTACTCATGGACATCCACTAAAGGATAGAAAAATCCATCATGATACAATGGTTCCATGTACATCTTGCTCTCTTGGAAAATTGATAACTAGACCCTCACCACTTAAGGTTGAGAAAGAATCACCAATGTTTCTTGAAAGAATTCAAGGTGATATATGTGGACCAATTCATCCACCATGTGGACCATTTAGATATTTCATGGTTCTAATAGACGCATCTAGCAGATGGTCTCATGTTTGTCTGTTATCAAGCCGTAATGTGGCATTTGCAAAATTTCTTGCCCAAATTATTAAATTGAGAGCTCATTTTCCTGATTACACCATTAAAAGGGTGAGACTTGATAATGCTGGTGAATTTACATCTCAAGCATTTAATGACTATTGCATGTCTATAGGAATTGTTGTTGAACATTCTGTTGCTCATGTGCATACACAAAATGGTTTAGCCGAGTCATTGATTAAACGTTTACAGTTAATCGCTAGACCATTGATAATGAGAACAAAACTCCCTGTATCTATATGGGGTCATGCAATTTTACATGCTGCTGCATTGATTCGCATCAGACCAAGTGTAAGTCATAAATATTCCCCCTACAACTTGCTTTTGGTCAAGAGCCAAATATTTCCCATCTTAGAACATTTGGTTGTGCAGTGTATGTTCCAATTGCGACACCACAACGTACAAAAATGGGTCCTCAAAGGAGGTTGGGAATATATGTTGGATATGAAACATCTTCAATATTAAGGTATATTGAACCTATGACAGGTGACGTTTTTACAACACGTTTCGCTGATTGTCATTTTAATGAAACATTGTTCCCTAGATTAGGGGGAGAAATGAAAAATAAAGAAAATGATGTTTCATGGTGTGAACCTCAATTAAATTATCTTGATCCTCGCACAAAAGAATGCGAGACAGAAGTTCAAAAGATAATGCATATACAAGAACTTGCAAATCAATTGCCTGATGCATTTACAGATACAAAAACGGTGACAAAATCATATATACCAGCAGTAAATACTCCAGCTCGAATTGAAATTCCAAAAGCTGGCAATAACGTCACTCATGAATCTTTGCCACGTCAGAAACGTGAAAGACCAATTGGTTCAAAGGATAAAAATCCTCGAAAAAGAAAATCAGCTGATAATGAAGTAAAAGAAAGTGTTCAAGAAGAATCACAAATCAGTACTCCTACTGCAGAGGAGATTGATGATGTCAATACAAAAATTGCAATCAATTATGCATATTCAAAAATATTATGGAACCGAAATGAAATGAAAAATCTTGATGAGAAATTTTCATTTAATGTTGCATATGACATCATGAATAATGATGATGATCCAGAACCAACATCTATGGTTGAATGTCAAAATAGACATGATTGAGCTCAATGGAAAGAAGGAATACGAGCTGAATTAGAATCACTCAATAAAAGAAAAGTTTTCGAATCCATCATTCTCACTCCTAAAGATGTGAAACCTGTAGGATACAGATGGATTTTTGTCCGAAAAAGAAATGAGAAAAATGAAGTTACAAGGTATAAAGCTAGACTTGTAGCTCAAGGTTTTTCTCAAAGACCGGGAATTGATTATGAAGAAACTTATTCCCCTGTTATGGATGCAATTACTTTTAGGTACTTAATCAGCCTGGCAGTTTCTAAAAATTTAGAAATGCATCTCATGAATGTTGTGACTGCTTACCTATATGGATCACTTGATAGTGATATATATATATGAAGATACCTGAAGGATTTAAGGTACCAGAAGCATCAAATGCAAAACCTAAAGAAATGTATTCGATTAAATTACAAAGATCTTTATATGGGTTAAAACAATCAGGACGTATGTGGTATAACCGATTAAGTGATTACTTGATAAGCAAAGGGTATACAAATAACCTTACTTGCCCTTGTGTTTTCATTAAGAAAACAACATCTGGATATGTGATCATAGCTGTTTATGTTGATGATCTTAACATCATAGGTACAAATAAAGAGATCTATGAAGCCATTCAACTTCTAAAGAAAGAATTTGAAATGAAAGATCTCGGAAAAACCAAGTATTGCCTTGGTTTACAAATTGAGCATATGCCTAATGGTTTACTTGTACATCAAACAACATATACTAAAAAGATTTTGAAACGTTTCAATATGGACAAGGCAAAACCATTAAGTACTCCTATGGTTGTTAGATCACTCAATGTTGAAACTGATCCATTTCGTCCATGTGAAGATCATGAATATATTCTTGGACCAGAAGTACCATATCTTAGTGCAATTGGAGCTCTTATGTATCTTACAAATTGTACAAGACCTGACATTTCTTTTGCAGTTAATTTGTTGGCAAGGTTCAGCTCTGCTCCTACCAAAAGACACTGGAATGGGATCAAACACATATTTCGATACCTTCGAGGAACTACTGATTTAGGATTATTTTATTCTAACGAATCAAAACAAGATTTGGTTGGTTATGCTGATGCAGGTTATTTATCTGAACCACATAAAGCTAAATCTCAAACTGGATATGTATTACTAAATGGAGGTACTGCAATATCATGGCGTTCTCAAAAACAAACACTTGTTGCTACATCATCAAATCATGCCGAAGTGATTTCATTACATGAAGCTACTCGGGAATGTTTTTGGTTGAGATCAATGACACAAATCATTACTGATTCTTGTGGACTAGAACGCGATAAAAGTCCAACAATTATCTATGAAGATAATGCAGCTTGCATAGCACAGATGAAAGAAGGGTATATCAAAAGTGACCGAACCAAACACATACCTCCTAGATTCTTCTCATACACTCAAAATCTCATTAAGGACAACGAGATTGAAATGAGATATGTTCAATCCAGCAAAAACTCTGCTGATCTTTTCACGAAAGCACTTCCAACTGCTATTTTCAGAACACACGTTCATAACATTGGCATGAGACATGTTCAAAATATGTAACAACCGAAGCGATGTCTACTTGAGGGGGAGTCAACTCCATGCTGCACTGTTTTTCCCTTAGCTAAAGTTTTTCTCACTGGGTTTTCTTTAGCAAGGTTTTTAACGAGGCAGTAACTTACAGTTGATCTTCAACAAACAAAATTGCTATCCAAGGGAGAGTGTTATAATATATAAATATATATATATAAATGGATAGTCAATTATTGATACACAAAAGTAATATTATTGTATTACCTAAACTTGTGATATTTTTGCTATAAATAGCCATGAATGCAAGCATTAAACTTGCACCATTTCTCACACTTACAAAGTGTTTCTTTCTTTCTCTCCATTATCATCTTTGTTCTTACACTTCATTATTAGTATTCTTAATCAAGAATCAAATCACTAAAGGTAGTTATAAGCCTACTGAATTATAACATCAAGAATCAAACCACTAAAGGTAGTTATAAGCCTACTGAATTATAACATAAAGGATTTTGTTTAACGATAGTTGTTATTGTTAACTAGTTCGGTTCAGCCCGCGCGATGCGGCGTGGTCTTTCGGTCCGCGTATTCATATTTAACGCAGTTTTATTGACAGGAGAAAAAACGGCCCGTGTGTTATGCGTTATTGTTGGTGTCGTCGTCTTTAGTGTTTTTTAAAATATGTTCGGTTCAAACATAGTTAGTTTATTTTTGTTGATAAAATTATTTCGAGCCTGACGGTGCTGGCGAAAAAATTTAACTCCTGGCGAGCAAGAAAATACGGGTTGTCGTTGTGTTTAGCGTTTTTTAAAAAGTTTCTGTTTCGAACGTAGTCAGTATTGTTTTATTCATAAAATTATTTCGAGTCTGGCGCTGCTGTCGGAAAAATTTAAGTCACGGCGATCGGGAAGATACGGGCTGTCGTTGTATTTAGCGTTTTTTAAAAAGTGTCCGTTTCGAACGTAGTTAGTCTCGTTTTGTTCGCAAGAATATTTCGAGTTTAACGGAGTGCTCGGTGAAATTTGAATCGGAGCGAGGAGGAAGATATGGGCTGTCGAAGACGTTGGGGGAAGTTTTTATTTTAAGTTTTAGAATTGACAGTTTACTCTCCTGAAGTACAGGGTTTTTTTATAAGCTTGTAAAAGTTGAGGGGGGGTGTTTTGGCTTTTTTGAGATTGGGTTTGAAAAATTGTCGTTTGTTTTGGTGGGGTGGCCAAAACGATCACAAACCCCACAACTTTTAGTATATATATATATATATATATATATATATATATATATATATATATATATATATATATATATATATATATATACCACTTTTAGTATATATATGTATTAATTAATATGTTGTACATTGTTGTTATATAACTTTTAAGTGACATTTATTCATGTAAACAATACATTTGTGAATGCGAGATTACGTAAAGTATATACATCATTAGTCACAATTTCGGGTCTAATTTATGTGCATTTGAGTTCTTTCCAAATACTTGATACTGTACACAATTTTAAATAATTGAGTTGCGCTAGTCCAAAGACTTCGACCCCACAAAGTGACTTTCTCCCCCGCGAAGGGTTCCTAAAAGTGGTGATTTTCTAACGAGAATTCTTGCAATTGGAAAAAAGTCTTCACTCGGTCAAAAATTTGAGCTTCGCCCAGCAAAGTTGTGCTTGACGGTTTTTCTTCATAATTAACCTCCCAAATTCGAAAGGAAGACAATCGCACCACTCTAAATATTTTCTTTATACGATTTTTGGGTATTTAAGATAATTGTTTGACCTTTTTAAGTATTATTACTTGAAGATATTCGGTTTAATTCAATATTACTCTGATAATGAGAGTTCTTAAGTTCTCAAGGGTTTTTGCTCAAAGATTCTTTATTTTCTTTATTAAATTAATTAATAATTTAACGACAATCATAATTAACGTGCAAAAAATACTTAGTATATTTCAATAATCGTCTTAGGCTATTCCCAACACAACATCAATCATCCCACTTGGCAACTTTTTGACGACTTTGACGCTTCTAACGCGGCGTCAAATTTTGACGTCCCGAACGTCAGTCGAAATTCGACGAAAGAGTAAAGGTGTGTCAAATTTGTTTAAACCAATCAGTTTTCGCCACATATGTTTATATATTATTAATTAATACTCCATTCGTCCCATATTAATAGTCCAGTATTCCATTTTAGAATGTCTCAAATTAATAGTCTACTTCCATAAATAGAAAAGAATAAGAATTTAAGTTCTATTATGCCCTTAATGTATGTGAATATGATTAAAGGAAAAAGAAAAGGTAAGGGTAAAACTGTAAAGTAAACAGAAAGTACAGTACTTTTATGACATTTTCTTAAACTATGTGTTTTTTGTCTGTGAACTATTAATATGAGACAGATAATATTTTATACCCAACTACCAATAATATTTTATCACATGACCATCACAATATTTAATACCCCCTTTAAAAAACTTCCTCTCTTTAACTTTGTCAAATTACTAAAAAGTACATCAATTGCCTTTTACGTTACCACTACGGTTAAAAACAGTTTAAAAAAAAGTAAAAGTAATTCGTCAATTCGTCATGTATAATGAGGGATGTGATTTCAAATAGGCGAATAGCTGTCATAAAATTAACTAACTCTAACTAACTTTATCCACCAATCCTCCTAACACCTTTTCATTACCATACTACTCGTATAAATTTCCATACCATAAATACAAACTCCCATTACTTACATCATCAATTCACTATCAAATCCAACTCCACATGCAAACTCACGACCACCATTTCCATCTCTAAAAACCCCACAATTTCTCTCTCTAAAACTACCGTTCAAACCCAGTTACCGCCATTAAACCACCACGCAATGGACTCTTCAATGGCATTCAATACTAGCAAGAAACGTTCTGTATTCGCTTTCATCACACTCGTTTTCCTTCTGCTGTTATCTTTTAACGGCGATTCACTCTTTTCCGTCAAGTTTCCGTCACTTACTTCAACCGGCCGTAAACGATCGCCGGAGTTCAAACTAGCCCGATCTTCAAGAAACTTGTTTACCGTCGAAAAAGATGAAACCCCATCTCAAACTTCAACACCCCATTTGAAATCACAAACCTTTTCGCCGGAATCACCACCCGCCGGCGCCGGAGATTTAAAAAACTTGGCGTTCTTTAAACACCCATTGCCAAACCCTAACCCAAATGTGTATCCAAACGTGAATCCGAATACCCTTTTCCCCAATTTACGAAGATCTCACAATTTCGAGATTGAATCAGAGAATTTATCTGAAAATCAGAACAAGAAACTGTTGAAAATGTTGACGGCATTTGGGACAACGCGCCGCCGTGGAGAAGATTTTCCGGCAAGGGTTAGAGAACTTTTTTATGGCATGAAAATTAATGAAACTTCATGCAAGATTAAGTTCTTTATGACGTGGATATCCTCATTGAATTCTTTCAACGAAAGAGCGATTCATTCGATTGAATCGATATTCAGAATGCACCCACACGCGTGTGTTTTAATCGTATCGAACTCGCTTGATTCGGTTAGAGGACGACAAATTTTACGACCCTTTACAGACAAAGGGTTTAGGGTTACTGCAATTTCCCCTGATTTTGGGTTCTTGTTCAAGAACACAATGGCTGAATCTTGGTTTTCGAAGTTAGTAAGAGGTCGTGTTAGTACTGGTGCGATTCCATTAGGTCAAAACTTATCAAATTTGTTGAGGTTAAGTTTGCTATATAAATATGGTGGAGTTTATATAGATTTTGATGTTATAGTTTTAAAAAGTTTTACAAAATTGAAGAACTCAATTGGTGCACAATCAATGGATCCAAGTTTCAAGAATTGGAGTAGGTTAAATAATGCAGTTTTGGCATTTGATAAAATGCATCCTTTACTTTACAAATTCATTGAGGAATTTGCATTAACTTTTAATGGTAACAAATGGGGTCACAATGGTCCTTATTTGGTCTCAAGGGTGGTTTCAAGGTTACAAGGAAGGCCTGGGTACTATTTTACTGTTTTGCCCCCAAGCGCGTTTTATCCTGTGAATTGGGACAAGGTTCATACACTTTTTCGAGGGGCGAAAAACGAGACTGAATCAAGATGGTTAAAGATGAAGTTTGACCAGATTCGAAACCAAAGCTATACTGTTCATCTTTGGAATAGGCAAAGTAGATGGATTCGTATTGAAGAAGGTAGCATTATTCGAAGGATTTTATCGGATCATTGTGTTTTCTGTAACACAACAAGTAGTACTAAAAACTATGATGTGAGTTCTACAGAAGATTAGTTCATTTTCACTTGATATTGTGAGTTAGTCATAGATCTTTTCTTGTGTATAATTGTAGTGGAATAAATTGGTTCATTCAAAATTTGGATACTACTGTAAATGAAAACTTCAAAACTTAGGATGTTACAATATAGAAGAACATGAGTTGTAATTCTGTTTCTATATACAGAAAGTTACATGCTCCATTGAGCTTGGATTGTTTTATGGAATCAGGATTTGGTTATTTTCGTCCAAACCTAAGCTCCACGTGCCCTGTATATCAATAAGTCACATTTTCATACTCTGTTTAGGGGTATAATCTTCCATACTTGTTATCATTTGGGTAATAAACATGTGTTTTATGCGTAGAAACTAGAAAGTTGTAAGTTCGTGATTCTCACATTACTGAAGATTTTGTGGTGAACTTTTACTAACATGCATATGAAGATTTCCCAACTTTTTATTTCTATCACATCATTGTCATATATCATAAAAAATATAAATAATAATCATAAATCAAAAATAAATAATTACCATTAAAAACTGTAAATAATTTGGAAGTTGTGATGTGGTCCGTTGGCTACATATTAAAAACACAATTTTATCTCTACCATTAAATATCCACCCATGACACCTTTTCGGGGGGGTAAAGGGAGGGGGGTTTTATTTGGCCATGCCCTTGGATCGGTTTCAAGGGTTCCTCCTGGGCAGCGATGGGGCGGGGTTATTATCGCTGCATCGGCATAGTCAAAACGAGAGATGATAGTAACGGATGGTTTAGTCCTCCTCGAGTGATCCCAATCGCTGTAAAAAAAAAACTGTAAATAATTTAAGTTTAAAATCCATTTAAGAGAAGTACCACAAATTTCACGGGGAAAATGTGCAACAAAAACATTTAACAAATATGTAAGTAACTAGAGAGGGGTGAATAGTTACTTTATACGTTTTTAACACTTTTTCGATTGATCACCAAATTCGATTTAACTTTTGATCAACCAACTCAACTCAAACTTGATGTGTGTAGTGTATATGTTCAAAATGATAAATGAATTAATGTAAAGAACATAGACACAAGGATTTATAGTGGTTCGGGTGGATGTTAACTAATCCACCTTAATCCACTCCCCGATTACACTAATCGGGATTTGTTGCTTCACTAAGCACTTTTCTCCAAACCCGGTGGAGATCCGATTTACAAGTCTTCAACTTCTTTGGTAGACAACAAACCTAATCTTTCTATCCCTTTGAAAGATCAACTCCAACCTAGATCAACTTGTCTTCACCTTGGACAAGTATTAACCTCCAAATAAGATTAATCAACTTCCTAAGTTCCTTTAAGGAAGTAGATCACTAAGCTAGCCTATGCTTCTACTAATTGAAGTTACAAGACTTATACACTTTGCAATGATGATCCTAAGACAATTCTAGGACATACATTACATTAAGTAAACTCATAAGATAAATGATTTTGATTAGTAAGTTTACAACAACCTAATTCTATATCTATGAGATCATAGAATCTTCTCTTGCTTGATCACATTTGAGTAGTAATTGATGCACTTGTGATCACCGGAAATAAGCCTTTGAAATATGCAAGAGGGTCAGCTTCAAATGCTCTTAAATGTTTGCCTTTTATAGTGGGATTCAAAAAGTAGCCGTTGATACACGGTTGTCTTCACGGTCGACCGTGGTGTGACCGTGCGTGCTCCAGTCCAAATTTGGTATCCGTTGTATAGCCGTTTAACTCAAATTTAAACACCACATTTTGGCACCTTTACTCCTTCTAGCACCTGCAAAAAAAAACCAAACATCTTATACAAGTACTATATGCATTAAGTGTGTGAGATTTGGTCTTAATGCATGAAAGTGACTAATCATTTCAAAAGTGGCAAACCCAACATTCTTGGAGAAGTGTCTTGATTGATATTTTAGGAAATCTCAGTTTGGTCAAGACTTAGTTAGTCACCTTAATGCCCTTGGTTCAATTCTAAAGACTAGTCACTATGTCATTAACTTCCTAGTTTCAATTAATCACAAGTCATGTTCTTTTTGAGTTTAGTTTAGAGATTAATTGAATAATGTCTCTATAAGATAATCATGAAATATGTAGAGACATTAAAGTTAAGTCTTAAGTAATCACCCTTAGTTACTTAGACTAGACCACTGTAGTGACCCGAACTTTTCCATGTTTATATATATTAATTGAGATTGATATTTACATGATTAAATGTTTCCAACATGTTAAGCAATCAAACTTGTTAAGACTTGATTAATTGAAATATGTTTCATATAGACAATTGACCACCCAAGTTGACCGGCGATTCACGAACGTTAAAACTTGTAAAAACGACATGACGATATATATATGGATATACATATGGTTAACATGAGATTATGATAAGTAATTATCTCCATAAGTATATTAACAATGAGTTATATACATATAAACAAGACTACTAACTTAAGGATTTCGAAACGAGACATATATGTAACGATTATCGTTGTAACGACATTTAAATGTATATATATTATATTAAGATATATTAATATATCATAATATCATGATAATATAATAATTTAACATCTCATTAGATATAATAAACAATGGGTTAACAACATTAATTGAGATCGTTAACTTAAAGGTTTCAAAACAACACTTACATGTAACGACTAACGATGACTTAACGACTCAGTTAAAATGTATATACATGTAGTGTATTTAGATGTATTAAAATACTTTTGGAAGACTTCAAGACATATATCAAAACACTCATACTTAACGAAAATGGTTACAGTTACTTTTCCATTCTTTTCTTTCATCAAGAATTCTAGTCGTATTCTTACCCGTATTATACACAGCTTCAAAACGTACTTACTATGAGTATATACCAATAGGAACTAGCATGGGATTCCACTCTTGATTATGTCATGTATGACTAATCAATTTTAACTTCTACCATGAGCTAGTCAACTAACTAGAACTCCTTTTAACCCCACTCACCACTCACCAATTACCACTCATCATTCACTCCATTTCACTTCCAATTCTCTTTCTAATTCTCTCTCAACACACACACACACACTATTATGAACGTATTTTTCCAGTAGTTAATCATCATCTTCATCAAAAATCACTTCAATAATCAAGCTATAATCATCATAGGAAGAACACTTCAAGAACACTTCAAAAATCCCTTCAAGTTTACTAATTTACTTCCAAGCTTTCTAATCCATTACAAGTAATCATCTAAGATCAAGAAACCTTTGTTATATGCAGTAGGTTATCTTTCTTATTCAAGGTAATATTCATATTCAAACTTTGATTCAATTTCTATAACTATAAACTATCTTAATTCGAGTAAAAATCTTACTTGAACTTGTTTTTGTGTCATGATCCTACTTCAAGAACTTTCAAACCATCCAAGATCCTTTGAAGCTAGATCATTTCTTGTCACTTCCATTAGGTTTACCTACTAAACTTGAGGTAGTAATGATGTTCATAACATCATTCGATTCATATATATAAAACTATCTTATTCGAAGGTTTAAACTCGTAATCACTAGAACATAGTTTAGTTAATTCTAAACTTGTTCGCAAACAAAAGTTAATCCTTCTAACTTGACTTTTAAAATTAACTACACACATGTTCTATATCTATATGATATGCTAACTTAATGATTTAAAACATGGAAACACGAAAAACACCGTAAAACCGGATTTACGCCGTCGTAGTAACACCGCGGGCTGTTTTGGGTTAGTTAATTAAAAACTATGATAAACTTTGATTTAAAAGTTGTTATTCTGAGAAAATGATTTTTATTATGAACATGAAACTATATCCAAAAATTATGGTTAAACTCAAAGTGGAAGTATGTTTTCTAAAATGGTCATCTAGACGTCGTTCTTTCGACTGAAATGACTACCTTTACAAAAATGACTTGTAACTTATTTTTCCGACTATAAACCTATACTTTTTCTGTTTAGATTCATAAAATAGAGTTCAATATGAAACCATAGCAATTTTATTCACTCAAAACGGATTTAAAATGAAGAAGTTATGGGTAAAACAAGATTGGATAATTTTTCTCATTTTAGCTACGTGAAAATTGGTAACAAATCTATTCCAACCATAACTTAATCAACTTGTATTGTATATTATGTAATCTTGAGATACCATAGACACGTATACAATGTTTCGACCTATCATGTCGACACATCTATATATATTTCAGAACAACCATAGACACTCTATATGTGAATGTTGGAGTTAGCTATACAGGGTTGAGGTTGATTCCAAAATATATATAGTTTGAGTTGTGATCAATACTGAGATACGTATACACTGGGTCTTGGATTGATTCAAGATAATATTTATCGATTTATTTCTGTACATCTAACTGTGGACAACTAGTTGTAGGTTACTAACGAGGATAGCTGACTTAATAAACTTAAAACATCAAAATATATTAAAAGTGTTGTAAATATATTTTAAACATACTTTGATATATATGTATATATTGTTATAGGTTCGTGAATCAACCAGTGGCCAAGTCTTACTTCCCGACGAAGTAAAAATCTGTGAAAGTGAGTTATAGTCCCACTTTTAAAATCTAATATTTTTGGGATGAGAATACATGCAGGTTTTATAAATGATTTACAAAATAGACACAAGTACGTGAAACTACATTCTATGGTTGAATTATCGAAATCGAATATGCCCCTTTTTATTAAGTCTGGTAATCTAAGAATTAGGGAACAGACACCCTAATTGACGCGAATCCTAAAGATAGATCTATTGGGCCTAACAAACCCCATCCAAAGTACCGGATGCTTTAGTACTTCGAAATTTATATCATATCCGAAGGGTGTCCCGGAATGATGGGGATATTCTTATATATATGCATCTTGTTAATGTCGGTTACCAGGTGTTCACCATATGAATGATTTTTATCTCTATGTATGGGATGTGTATTGAAATATGAAATCTTGTGGTCTATTGTTACGATTTGATATATATAGGTTAAACCTATAACTCACCAACATTTTTGTTGACGTTTAAAGCATGTTTATTCTCAGGTGAATACTAAGAGCTTCCGCTGTTGCATACTAAAATAAGGACAAGATTTGGAGTCCATGTTTGTATGATATTGTGTAAAAACTGCATTCAAGAAACTGATTTCGATGTAACATATTTGTATTGTAAACCATTATGTAATGGTCGTGTGTAAACAGGATATTTTAGATTATCATTATTTGATAATCTACGTAAAGCTTTTTAAACCTTTATTTATGAAATAAAGGTTATGGTTTGTTTTAAAAATGAATGCAGTCTTTGAAAAACGTCTCATATAGAGGTCAAAACCTCGCAACGAAATCAATTAATATGGAACGTTTTTAATCAATAAGAACGGGACATTTCAGTTGGTATCAGAGCGTTGGTCTTAGATAACCAGAAAATTTGCATTAGTGTGTCTTATCGAGTTTGTTAGGATGCATTAGTGAGTCTGGACTTCGACCGTGTTTTCTTTAAAAATGATTGCTTAACATTTTTGTTGGAAACTATATATTTTTAACATATGAATATTATGTGATATATTAATCTCTTAACGTATTTGATACTATGTGATAGATGTCTACCTCTAGAACAAGTCCCATTGACTCACCTAATAATAATGAAGAGTCAAATGTAAATTGGAATGATTCGTGGACTGATTCACAAGTTCCCGAAGAGGAACCGGAAGAAGAGTCGGAACCGGAAGAAGAATCGGAACCGGAAGAAGAATCGGAACCGGAAGAAGAAATAGAACCGGTGGGGGAAATAATAAAACGGTTAAGTAAAAGAGAATCCTCAACCAACCGACCAAGGTTAATTATGGTCAATGGTGTTTCCGCCAAGGAAGCAAAATATTGGGAGGATTACCAATTCTCCGATGAATCGGATTACGACAAGAATTCCGATGATGTTATAGAAATTACCCCAACTGAATTTAAAAAGGCAAAAGAAAATAATAAGGGAAAGGGCATAAAAATAGAGAAATCTAATTCCAACCCCGATGAACTTTATATGTATCGTCAACCCCCGAAGTCCTTAAGTTGTAACAATGACCCGGGAACCTCTAAACCACCAGGTTTTTCTAAATCAATGTGGACAACGACGGCTCGTATTAGGGGAACATCATATATCCCTAGAAACTTGGCAAAACGAACCAAAACCGAACAAGAAGAAACGAGCGAGTCGGAATAAGATAGTTGTATTCGTGTGGTGTAATATATGTAATATAGTGTGCTTATGCTTTATGATATATGTAAAAATTGCTTGTATTAATAAGTATTTTTTTTATGAATCTAACTCTTGTCTATTTTACAGTATAAAAACACAAAATGGATAGACAACCCAATATTTTAAGAGACCTACCCGGAGACATGATTGATGAAATCTTGTCTAGAGTCGGTCAGAATTCCTCGGCACAACTATTTAAGGCGAGATCAGTTTGTAAGACATTCGAAGAACATTCCAAGAATGCCTTGGTTTATAAAAGGCTTTCGTTCGAAAGATGGGGGATATCACATTGGGAAATCCATAAGTTACGATGTGTTTACTTTGACGCATATATTGCGGGGAACCCAAATGCTATTTTACGCAACGGGTTAAGAAATTATTTTGACTCAGTATATCCGAATATAGGACTTCGTGATTTAGAAAAAGCGGCTAACATGCAACATAAAGAAGCATGTTATGCTTACGGGTTAGTAATGTTCGCTTCTCACCAAAGTGAGAACAAGAACATCGGGCTACAACTATTAAACAAAACGTTCCCACAAGTGACGGAGTCGGTAATTGGGGTAAGAAATGAGGTTTTTAGGTTATTACGAGACTGTTGGTCATTACGTAACCCTTGTCCCTTTGACGATGTTACAACACGCTGTCTTATCAACGGCCATAACGGTTATGTTCCACAAGATCAAGGATGGGAAGTAGTCCTAGTAAAACCAGAATGCATGACTTATTTTTGGACGTATGAATTACGTGTCTTTATTGCCTTTGCTGAACGACTTGTGTACTAGCTAGAATTATCTTCACAACTATCTTGTATCAAAGTTATTGTGTGCTATATTTCATGCTTTATGTAAAATAAGCGGTATTGTAAATTTGTAAAATATTGTATAAAAGTTTGAACGCGAAATATTATTACAATCAGTTTTTCATATAGAATTGTAGTAGTTGAATTGTATATTAGCTACTAAGTATGAACTTAACGGGTAGGTACTACCCGAATTTAAACTTATAAAACGCTAATATGAAGAAAAAGCTTTTATAAATGAGTTCATATTATGCTATGAAATACTATTAACTACTCTTAATATTCTGTATGATTAACTTGTTCCATTTGACTATTTTGAAGGAAATGGCACCAACTACTCGACACACCGTGAATATGAATGAAGAGGAATTCCGTACTTTTCTAGCTTCAAACATAGCCGCAGTACAGGCTGCGCTACATACCAACAATAACCTTGGATCTGGCAGTACAGGAAATCGTGTAGGATGCACCTACAAAGAATTCACTGCCTGCAAACCTTTGGAATTTGATGGAACCGAAGGACCGATCGGATTGAAACGGTGGACCGAGAAGGTCGAATCGGTGTTTGCCATAAGTAAGTGTACTGAAGAGGACAAAGTGAAGTACGCTACGCATACCTTCACAGGTTCTGCGTTAACATGGTGGAATACCTATCTAGAGCAAGTGGGACAAGATGATGCGTACGCACTACCGTGGTCAGCATTCAAGCACTTGATGAACGAGAAGTACCGTCCCAGAACCGAGGTCAATAAGCTCAAGACAGAACTTAGAGGGTTACGAACCCAAGGATTTGATATTACCACGTACGAAAGACGATTCACAAAATTGTGCCTATTGTGTCCGGGAGCATTCGAAGATGAGGAAGAGAAGATCGACGCGTTTGTGAAAGGATTACCGGAAAGAATCCAAGAAGATATAAGTTCACACGAGCCCGCCTCCATACAACAGGCATGTAGAATGGCTCACAAACTAGTGAACCAGATTGAAGAAAGAATTAAAGAACAGACTGCTGAAGAGGCCAATGTGAAGCAAGTCAAAAGAAAGTGGGAGGAAAACGGTGATAAGAATCACCAATACAACAACAACAGCAATTACAACAATAATCGCAACAATTATCCCAACAATCGCAACATCAATCGCAACTACAACAAATGGCCCAACAACAACAACAACAACAACAACAGCAATAACCGCAACAACAACAACAATCAGAAGCAGCTATGCCAAAGGTGTGAAAAGTATCACTCGGGGTTCTGCACCAAATTTTGCAACAAGTGTAAAAGAAATGGTCATAGCGCGGCGAAGTGTGAGGTCTACGGACCAGGGGTTAATAGAACGAAAGGAACAAATGGTGTCGGAACAAGTAATGGCGGAGCAAGTAGTGTCGGAGCAAGTTATGCCAATGTAGTTTGTTATAAATGTGGAAAACCGGGCCACATTATTAGAAATTGCCCGAACCAGGAGAACACGAATGGACAAGGCCGCAGAAGAGTTTTCAATATTAATGCGGCAGAGACACAGGAAGACCCGGAGCTTGTTACGGGTACGTTTCTTATTGACAATAAATCTGCTTACGTTTTATTTGATTCGGGTGCGGATAGAAGCTATATGAGTAGAGATTTTTGTGCTAAATTAAGTTGTCCATTGACGTCTTTGGATAGTAAATTTTTACTCGAATTAGCAAATGGTAAATTAATTTCAGCAGATAATATATGTCGGAATCGAGAAATTAAACTGGTTAGCGAAACATTTAAGATTGATTTGATACCAGTAGAGTTAGGGAGTTTTGATGTGATAATCGGTATGGACTGGTTGAAAGAAGTGAAAGCAGAGATCGTTTGTTACAAAAATGCAATTCGCATTATACTAGAAAAAGGAAAACCCTTAATGGTGTACGGAGAAAAGGGCAACACGAAGCTACATATTATTAGTAATTTGAAGGCACAAAAACTAATAAGAAAAGGTTGCTATGCTGTTCTAGCACACGTCGAGAAAGTACAAACTGAAGAAAAGAGCATCAATGATGTTCCCATTGCAAAAGAATTTCCCGATGTATTTCCGAAAGAATTACCGGGATTACCCCCACATCGATCCGTTGAATTTCAAATAGATCTTGTACCAGGAGCTGCACCAATAGCTCGTGCTCCTTACAGACTCGCACCCAGCGAGATGAAAGAACTGCAAAGCCAATTACAAGAACTTTTAGAGCGTGGTTTCATTCGACCAAGCACATCACCGTGGGGAGCTCCTGTTTTGTTTGTCAAGAAGAAAGATGGTACATTCAGGTTGTGTATCGACTACCGAGAGTTGAACAAACTTACCATCAAGAACCGCTACCCACTACCGAGAATCGACGACTTATTTGATCAACTACAAGGCTCGTCTGTTTATTCAAAGATTGACTTACGTTCCGGGTATCATCAAATGCGGGTGAAAGAAGATGACATTCCAAAGACTGCTTTCAGAACACGTTACGGTCATTACGAGTTTATGGTCATGCCGTTTGGTTTAACTAATGCACCAGCTGTGTTCATGGACCTTATGAACCGAGTGTGTGGACCATACCTTGACAAGTTTGTCATTGTTTTCATTGATGACATACTTATTTACTCAAAGAATGACCAAGAACACGGTGAACATTTGAGAAAGGTGTTAGAAGTATTGAGGAAGGAAGAATTGTACGCTAAGTTTTCAAAGTGTGCATTTTGGTTGGAAGAAGTTCAATTCCTCGGTCACATAGTGAAC
Organism: Rutidosis leptorrhynchoides; assembly: GCF_046630445.1. Taxonomy (NCBI): domain Eukaryota; kingdom Viridiplantae; phylum Streptophyta; class Magnoliopsida; order Asterales; family Asteraceae; genus Rutidosis; species Rutidosis leptorrhynchoides. The sequence goes on from NC_092340.1 coordinate 318,870,778, forward strand.
AAAGAAGGTATTAAGGTGGATCTGGCAAAGATAGAAACTGTTGAAAAGTGGGAAACCCCGAAAACTCCGAAACACATACGCCAGTTTTTAGGACTAGCTGGTTACTACAGAAGGTTCATCCAAGACTTTTCCGGAATAGCAAAACCCTTGACTGCATTAACGCATAAAGGGAAGAAATTTGAATGGAATGATGAACAAGAGAAAGCGTTTCAGTTATTGAAGAAAAAGCTAACTACGGCACCTATATTGTCATTGCCTGAAGGGAATGATGATTTTGTGATTTATTGTGACGCATCAAAGCAAGGTCTCGGTTGTGTATTAATGCAACGAACGAAGGTGATTGCTTATGCGTCTAGACAATTGAAGATTCACGAACAAAATTATACGACGCATGATTTGGAATTAGGCGCGGTTGTTTTTGCATTAAAGACTTGGAGGCACTACTTATATGGGGTCAAAAGTATTATATATACCGACCACAAAAGTCTTCAACACATATTTAATCAGAAACAACTGAATATGAGGCAGCGTAGGTGGATTGAATTGTTGAATGATTACGACTTTGAGATTCGTTACCACCCGGGAAAGGCAAATGTGGTAGCCGATGCCTTGAGCAGGAAGGACAGAGAACCCATTCGAGTAAAATCTATGAATATAATGATTCATAATAACCTTACTACTCAAATAAAGGAGGCGCAACAAGGAGTTTTAAAAGAGGAAAATTTAAAGGATGAAATACCCAAGGGATCGGAGAAGCATCTTAATATTCGGGAAGACGGAACCCGGTATAGGGCTGGAAGGATTTAGGTACCAAAATTTGGAGATATGAGAGAAATGGTACTTAGAGAAGCTCATAAAACCAGATACTCAATACATCCTGGAACGGGGAAGATGTACAAGGATCTCAAGAAACATTTTTGGTGGCCGGGTATGAAAGCCGATGTTGCTAAATATGTAGGAGAATGTTTGACGTGTTCTAAGGTCAAAGCTGAGCATCAAAAACCATCAGGTCTACTTCAACAACCCGAAATCCCGGAATGGAAATGGGAAAATGATAATGCTAAAAACGAACATATATTTCATAGCATTATTCCTCAAGAAAGACAAGCTTTTAGTTGCAATTGTTCTATTTACAAGTGATATTCGTTTAAATAATAAAAGGTGAAGACAAAAGACAGATTCGACGAATTGAAGACGCAAACGATCAAAAAGCTCAAAAGTACAAAAGACAATCAAAGAGGTTCCAATTATTGATAAGAAACGTCTCGAAATTACAAGAGTACAAGATTCAAAACGCAAAGTACAAGATATTAAATTGTACGCAACGGACTAAAAATTACAAATCAACTATGCACATAAATATAATATAATATTTAAATAATTCTTATAATTATTTATATATTATATAATATATTATAAACCGTCGGCAAGAAAGGCTCCAAACTTGTGTGAGCTGTAAAAGCAAACTCCGCGACTCGCGGAGTTTGAAGGCAAAAAGGGCCGCGAGTCGCGGAGCCCCAAATTCTGAAACTCCCTATAAAAGCAAACGAATTCTGATCGCAAAAACCAACATATATCCATCCTCTCTATATCTATACGTAAATATTTATATTTATATTTTAATTTTAATTTTAATCCTAATAATAAGGGTATGTTAGCGAATGTTGTAAGGGTGTAAGTCGAAATTCTGTCCGTGTAACGCTACGCTATTTTTAATCATTGTAAGTTATGTTCAACCTTTTTAAATTAATGTCTCGTAACTAAGTTATTATTATGCTTATTTAATCCGAAGTAATCATGATGTTGGGCTAATTACTAAAATTGGGTAATTGGGCTTTGTACCATAATTGGGGTTTTGACAAAGGAACGACACTTGTGGAAATTAGACTATGGGCTATTAATGGGCTTTATATTTGTTTAACTAAATGATAGTTTGTTAATGTTAATATAAAGATTTACAATTGGGCGTCCCTATAAATTACCATATACACTCGATCGGACACGATGGGCGGGGCATTTATATGTACGAATAATCGTTCATTTAACCGGACACGGGAATGGATTAATAGCCACTAGAATAATTAAAACAGGGGTGAAATTATGTACAAGGACACTTGGTATAATTGATAACAAAATATTAAAACCTTGGGTTACACTCAGTCGACATCCTGGTGTAATTATGAAACAAAGTATTAAAATCTTGTTACAGTTTAAGTTCCCAATTAGTTGGAATATTTAACTTTGGGTATAAGGATAATTTGATGAGGACACTCGCACTTTATATTTATGACTGATGTACTGTTATGGACAAAAACCAGACGGACATATTAAATAATCCAGGATAAAGGACAATTAACCCATGGGCATAAAACTAAAATCAACACGTCAAACATCATGATTACGGAAGTTTAAATAAGCATAATTCTTTTATTTCATATTTAATTTCCTTTATTTTATATTTAATTGCACTTCTAATTATAGAACTTTTATTTATTGTTATTTAATTGCACTTTTAATTATCGTACTTTTTAATTATCGCAAGTTTATTTTATCGCACTTTTATTATTCGCAATTTCATTATCGTTATTTACTTTACGCTTTAAATTAAGTCTTGTATTTATTTATTATTTTACATTTGGTTTTAACTGCGACTAAAGTTTTAAAATCGACAAACCGGTCATTAAACGGTAAAAACCCCCCTTTATAATAAAAATATTACTTATATATATATTTGCATTTTTATAAAAGTAAACTAATATAGCGTTAAGCTTTGTTTAAAGATTTTCCCTATGGAACGAACCGGACTTACTAAAAACTACACTACTGTACGATTAGGTACACTGAATATAAGTGTTGTAGCAAGGTTTAAGTATATCCATTCTATAAATAAATAAATATCTTGTGTAAAATTGTATCGTATGTAATAGTATTTTCTGCTAAAAATATAAAGCTATTTTATATACACCTCGCATAACATCAAGTATTTTTGGCGCCGCTGCCGGGGAGCTCTTAAACGCCGGAAGCGCAACGCTAATATAAAAAAAAAGATTTTTAGTTTACTTTTATTAAAATTCGTTTTTATAAAAATACGTTTTAAATATTCAAAAATATTAAAAGAAAAACAAAAATATAAATATTTTTAGGAGTTTGATAAATATTTAAGTTTTATAAAGTTTCTTTAGTTTGTAAAAATATAAGTTTTATTTAATTTATTTTATAAATATATTTTATAAATATAAAACCGAAAAAATAAAAAAATATATATATATATAAATCTAGCTTTAAGATTTTTATTTATAAAATTATAAAGTAGTTCTATTTTTATTTTAGTTTTTAAATATAAGTTTTTATTATATAAATATTTTAGATTTTAAAACAAAAAAATATAAAACAGAAAATAAAAAAATAAAAAAAGCGTCAAATTTAAAACTGTACCAGAGTTGAATTTTGGAACCCCGCGACTCGCGGGGTTTGCTGCTTGAAATACCGCAACTCGCGGAGCTACCCTGACACCGACAGAACCCTAATTCAGCATTAATTACGGGAAATTATTAATTATTATTATTATTAACCCTAATTAATTATTATTATATTTAGTTTTACTTTTTATTTAATTTATATTTTAGTTAAATTAGTTTAATTAAATTGTAAAATTAATGCTTTTATAAAATAATATAAAAATAATATTTTTATAAAATTTGTACTTTTTACAACTTTTTGTATATTTTTATATTTTGTCCCTTTTTAATTGTTTTAGCGTAATATTTGTATTTTTCGCTCATATTTAGTTTTAAACTTAGTTTTTGCCATAGTTATTTTTACTTCTAGATTTTTAGGCTTTGCCGTAGAATTCCTTAAGTGCTTTTTCTTTAGACCAAGATTTAGGTACTTTAGAATTTTGCGACGCCTTTTTAAGTTTTAGTTTCTTTTTAAGTTATTTCCATTTGGGATTTAGTTTTTCTTGTAAGCTTTAATATTTTTAGACGACTTTTACCTATGTATCAATTATCATTCCAATTAGTAATCTCAATTTGCGATTATAATTTTAAGTTAGTTGTAGTAATAAGGTTAGGTTAGTCAAGTGTTTTTAAATGTTATAAGTTTCTTTTATTTTTCCGTCACCTTTTATTTTTCCGTCACCTTTTATTTTTCAACCATTTTTCTTTTTCGACCTTTTTCTGACACGCTCTTTTTCTTTCTTATTTCTCGCTATTCTAGTTTTAGGACATAGATTTTTATTCTACTTCTTATCTAAATTTCTTAAAATTACGAAAATTTATTTTAAGTGGTTAAATTGATAGACATCAAAATTTTCTGATTCGTAGTAATAGTTGGATTTGTACGTGGACCGGGTTATTGGAGCCAAACAGTCCTCAATTATATTGAGACCAAACGAATCCTGCCCCTCTGCTGCATCTTTTGGCTATTCGAAACGTGAGCAAAATCAGAAAAGTCTATTGATTGGATAACTTATTATAATTTTTCTTTCCTTTTAAAAACTAATAGGATATTCAGTGAATGCACCGAGCAAGACGTTCACCACCTTTTGTACGTTCACCACCTGTAACTAGATCAAGACATTTAGCAAATATTACTGCCGTTGATTTTTCTTTAGAATCGTCATCCAGTCGACCAAGTACTCCAGTTCAAATTTCTGATAATCCATTTTTTGAACCCGACCTCACAATTGAGAATCCGGAGAATATTCAGGAACGATTCATAGATCCTGAACCACTAAACTTTCCTCCGGAACCACCAATCATTCAAACAGAGATTGTTGAGGAACGAACCATTAAATCAGAATCCTCTAGTGATTCCGATTCAACAAATTCAATTATGGAGAATCTGGAACCTTTAAGTATGGAAGACCGAATGAGAGCTAAACGCACTGGCCAAGGTCACGCAATTACTCATCCAGACATTAATGCGCCAGATTATGAAATCAAAGGACAAATTCTACACATGGTGACTAATCAATGCCAATTTAGTGGTGCGCCGAAGGAAGATCCAAATGAACATCTACGTACCTTTAATAGGATCTGCACACTATTTAAAATCCGAGAAGTGGAGGATGAATAGATATATCTCATGTTATTTCCCTGGACTTTAAAGGGAGAAGCCAAAGATTGGTTGGAATCGTTACCTGAAGGGGCGATTGATACATGGGACGTTTTAGTTGAAAAATTTCTTAAACAATTCTTTCCGGCATCTAAAGCCGTAAGACTTCAAGCAGAAATTGTTACATTCACACAGAAGCCAAATGAAACTCTATATGAGGCGTGGACAAGATTTGGAAAGTTATTAAGAGGATGTCCGCAACATGGTTTAGATACCTGTCAAATAGTACAAATATTCTACCAAGGATGCGACATCACTACAAGGAAAGACATAGATATAGCAGCTGGTGGTTCTATTATGAAGAAAACCGAAACTGATGCTTACAAAATTATTGATAACACTGCTTCCCACTCACATGAGTGGCACCAAGAAAAAGATATCGTTAGATCATCTAAAGCAGCTAGAGCCGATTCTAGCCATGACTTAGATTCCATTTCCGCAAAGATAGATGCTGTGGAGAGACGAATGGAAAAGATGACTAAGGATATTCACTCAATACGAATTAGTTGTGAGCAGTGTGGAGGACCACATTTGACAAAAGATTGTCTCAGTATTGAATTAACAATAGAACAAAGAGAGAATATTTCATACATAAACCAAAGGCCTGGAAATAATTACAGAATAATTATCAACCGCCAAGACCGATTTACAATCAAAACCAGAATTATAACAGAAATATTCCATACAATAACCAACAAGGTCTTAGCAATCAACAAGTATCCAATAATACTTACAATCAGCAAAGACCTAATTTTCAAAACAAACCACCACAACAAACCGATGATAAAAAGCCGAATTTAGAAGATATGATGACGAAGCTAGTTGAAACTCAAACACAGTTTTTCACATCTCAAAAACAAACCAATGAACAAAATGCTCAAGCATTTAGAAATCAACAAGCTTCTATTCAAAATCTGGAACAAGAAGTAAGTAACCTAGCAAGGTTAATAGGTGAAAGAAAACCGGGAAGTCTACCTAGTGATACAAATGCTAACCCCCGAAATGAAACAGCTAAAGCTATTACCACAAGAAGTGGTACAACACTTAAACCACCTGAAATACCTGTAACTTCTGATGAAGCTATTCCTACTCCACAAGAACCACAACCTGATCAAGATAAGGAAAAAGAACCGGTAGTTGAAAAGGTTAATGAAGATAACACAGTTAAGGCTAAACCTTATGTTAAACCATACCAACCACTACTTCCTTACCCGAGTAAAATGAAGAAAGAGAAACTTGAAGCCGACCAATCCAAATTCTTGGATATGTTTAAATAGATAAATGTAAATCTTCCTTTCATTGATGTGATTTCAGGAATGCCTAGATATGCTAAATTCTTGAAAGATCTAATCTCAAATAGAAAGAAAATGGAAGAACTCTCGGCTGTTACCATGAATGCTAATTGTTCAGCAGTGCTGTTGAATAAGATACCAGAAAAATTATCTGATTCAGGAAGTTTCACAATTCCATGTTTTCTGGGTAGTCTTAGTTCAATAGAAGCATTGGCAGATTTAGGTGCTAGTATAAATCTAATGCCGTATTCACTATACGCTAAACTAGACCTTGGAGAATTGAAACTAACCAGAATAAGCATGCAACTAGCCGATAGATCAATAAAATATCCTAGAGGGATAATGGAGAACATGCTAGTTAAAGTTGGTACTTTAGTATTTTCAGTAGATTTTGTTGTTCTAGACATGGAAGAAGATTCTCAAGTTCCTCTCATATTAGGAAGACCATTCTTAAACACGGCTAAAGCAATGATAGACGTGTTCGGTAAGAAATTGACCCTAAGTATAGAGGATGAGAGTGTTACCTTTTCAGTTGATAGAGCAATGCACCAACCACAATCTGCAGATGATACATGTTATTATATTCAAACCATAGATGCACATGCAGAATTATTAGAAGAATTTCCAGAATTACAAGGAACAGGAGAATGTTCTTTAGGAGAAGGTAATGAACCAATTGATGAACCTGAAATGTTAGCTACACTTATAGCTAATGGATATGAACCAACAACAGAAGAAATTCAAATGCTAAAAGAAGAAGACAGATATCGATACAAATCATCGATAGAAGAACCTCCGAAATTAGAGTTAAAGCCACTTCCAAACCATTTGGAATACGCTTATTTACATGGTGAATCTGAATTACCTGTAATAATATCGTCTTCTCTTACTAAAAATGAGAAATCACAACTCATTTCTGTGTTGAAAGCTCATAAACCAGCCATTGCATGGAAGATTCATGATATTAAAGGAATAAGTCCTTCGTATTGCACACATAAAATCCTTATGGAAGAAGGTCATAAAACGTATGTGCAACGCCAACGAAGACTAAATCCTAATATGCAAGATGTAGTTAAAAAAGAAATTATTAAACTGCTAGACGCAGGTTTAATTTATCCAATTTCTGATAGTCCATGGGTAAGCCCAGTTCAATGCGTACCTAAGAAGGGTGGCATGACTGTCATTACAAATGAGAAAAATGAGCTTATTCCTACTAGAACTGTAACAGGATGGCGTGTATGTATTGATTATAGAAAACTAAATGACGCCACCAGAAAAGATCACTTTCCCTTACCTTTCATAGATCAAATGTTGGAAAGATTAGCCGGAAACAGTTACTATTGTTTTCTTGATGGTTTTTCCGGATATTTTCAAATTCCAATAGCACCCGAAGATCAAGAGAAAACCACATTCACGTGCCCTTATGGTACTTTTGCTTACAAACGCATGCCATTTGGACTTTGTAACGCCCCTGCAACCTTTCAAAGGTGTATGATGGCAATTTTTCATGACATGATAGAAGAATGCATGGAAGTTTTCATGGATGACTTTTCAGTCTTCGGTGATACATTTGAATCATGTCTAGTTAATCTGGAACGAATGCTTATTAGATGCGAACAATCAAATCTAGTTCTTAATTGGGAGAAATGCCATTTTATGGTTAAAGAGGGCATCGTTCTTGGACATAAAATTTCAAAAGAAGGAATTGAAGTGGATAGAGCTAAAGTAGATGTAATTGCTAAACTTCCACATCCCACCAATGTTAGAGGAGTTAGGAGTTTTCTAGGGCATGCCGGTTTTTACCGACGTTTCATAAAAGATTTTTCTAAAATTGCCACTCCTATGAATAAACTCCTAGAAAAGGATGCTTCATTCATCTTTTCAGATGAATGTATCAAATCTTTTAATATTCTTAAAGAAAAACTCACTAATGCGCCGATCATGATAACACCAAATTGGAATCTACCATTTGAACTAATGTGCGATGCAAGTGATTTTGTAATGGGAGCCGTTTTAGGACAAAGGATTGAAAAACGATTTCAACCTATATATTATGCTAGTAAGACGTTACAAGGAGCACAAACGAACTATACAACTACTGAAAAAGAACTCCTTGCTATTGTCTTTGCTTTTGACAAATTTCGATCATATCTCGTTCTAGCAAAAACGGTGGTTTATACCGACCATTCTGCTCTTAGATACCTATTTTCAAAACAAGATGCTAAACCAAGATTAATCTGTTGGATCTTCCTCTTACAAGAGTTTGATATTGAAATCCGAGATAAAAGAGGAGCAGAAAATCTCGCCGCTGATCATCTTTCTCGTCTTGAAAATCCTGAGTTAGAAGTTCTAAATGAATCGGCCATACAAGACAACTTTCCTGATGAATATCTATTGAAGATAGATTATAAAGAAATTCCATGGTTTGCAGACTATGCAAACTATTTAGTATGTGGATTCCTTGAAAAAGGATTATCGTACCAAAGACGAAAGAAATTCTTCAGTGATATAAAACACTATTTCTGGGAAGATCCACATCTGTTTAAAAGTTGTCCCGATGGAATAATACGCTGATGTGTATTTGGAGATGAAGCTAGTAAAATATTAAACCATTGTCACACAGGACCAACAGGAGGGCATTATGGGCCTCAACTAACAGCAAGAAAAGTTTATGATGCTGGATTCTATTGGCCTACAATTTACAAAGACGCACACCTTCTTTGCAAATCCTGTGATGCTTGTCAAAGGGCCGGAAAAATAAGTCAACGTGATGAAATGCCACAAAATGTCATCCAAGTATGTGAAGTATTTGACATTTGGGGTATTGAATTTATGGGTCCATTTCCAAAATCTCATAATAATCTATATATACTCGTAGCCATTGATTATGTATCTAAATGGGCGAAAGCACAAGCTCTCCCAACTAACGATGCACGAGTTGTAGTCAACTTTTTAAAACGTCTTTTTGCAAGGTTTGGAACACCGAAAGCTTTAATAAGTGATCGGGGTACTCATTTCTGTAATAATCAACTTGAGAAAGTTCTTAAAAGATATGGAGTAACTCATAAAATCTCCACCGCATATCATCCACAAACAAGTGGACAAGTTGAAAATACCAACCGAGCTTTAAAACGTATTCTAGAGAAAACCGTAGGATCAAATCCGAAGGAATGGTCCATTAAATTGGAGGATGCACTCTGGGCTTTTAGAACAGCCTACAAAACTCCAATTGGAACCACACCTTTTAGACTTGTTTATGGAAAAGCATGTCATCTTCCAGTAAAAATTGAACACAAAGCATTTTGGGCTTTGAAGACATGTAATCTTGATTTACATGAAGCCGGACGTCTACGATTAAGTCAACTAAACGAATTAGAAGAATTAAGACATGAAGCATACGAAAATTCGTCAATCTATAAAGAAAGAACGAAGAAATGGCATGATAAAAGAATCAGAAGTTCAAAAGAATTTAAAGAAGGAGACAGAGTTCTTCTTTTCAATTCACGATTCAAGCTATTTCCTGGAAAATTGAAATCAAGATGGTCTGGACCATTCATAGTTAAAAGAGTTTTTCCATACGGAACGATAGAATTAATAAATTCAAATGGGATTGAATTTAAAGTTAATGGTCACAGAGTTAAACACTACATAGATAGTCCGATGGAAGTCGACAACGAAGTTAATCACAATTTCGACACCACAGTTAACTAAGTGTGGGGAGAATCAAGTCTTTAAAGGATAATATGTATTTCTGTTAGAGTTAGATTGTCTGTTTTCATGTAGTTCTCGAAAATGGAACCCGAATGGTCTTTCCCTAGCAGACCCTAAAGAACTAGTCTTCTCCCCCCATTCTGAATTTTTATTTTTTTTAGGTTTTTACAAAATGAAGACTGCATGTGAACTAAACCATGGTCTAATGCTACACGCTTTGATCACTAAACGTAATAATGACACACTACCGAGTGAAATAGTATCAGTAATCCGAGAAAGATTGGACGGAGTTAGAAAAGAATCCAGATGCGAAGATAATAAGTTACAATTTGGTAAAGGAAAATCAAAATCCGCAGCGAAAAGAAGAGCACGACACCTAGAAAGATGTCACAAATGAGGAAAATGGTCACATGGAGGTAAATGTTCAAATAATCAAACCTATTCAAATACCGAATTTGTTACTTTATGCAGAGATGGACCGTTCATATGTTTAGAAGAAAAGACACTGAATGCTCGAGGTTACGCCTATGTAGCCATGGAAAACCAATTAAACCGACTATCTTATGAATGGGATAGATCATACAACTAAGAAATCTATTTCACAGGTAAGTCTGTACAGTCTTTATTTTTATTTTTATTTTTAACCTTTTGATAATAAACGCTAATTTGTTCGCTATAAAGTATTAAATTGGTATTGAATAAAATTAGGTTTGGCGACCGAAATTATTGATATCATTCAAAAATTTATTACATCACTGCGAAATTTAACGTTTATTCTTAAGGTATAAATATCTTTAAACAATCAACCCAAAATATTCCAAAAATTCGTCATGAGTTAAATTAGGTCTTGGAACCGAAATTACTTTACCGAAAAGAGGGGCGCATATTTTTGATAATATTTGATTGATTAAAGTGGGATAAAAAGTCAAAAAGATTTTTAATTTTATTTTTACCATGTTTTTAAAATTAATATATAAATCTTAAATTAATATTGTAAACTTTGTAAAAATAATATATTTAAAATTGTAAATATTTGAAAAATTAATATAAGTTTGGTGTGAATTTATAATATGAATTTTTAAATTAAGTTTGGTGTGAATTTTTAATTTTTAAAATATGAATTTTATTTTTATGCATTTTAAATTGTAAGTTTGGTGTGAATTTTTAATATTAATTTTGAATTTTATATTTAAATTGTGTGAATTTAAAAACAAAAATTTACTTTATCTCATTAAGTTAAAAATATGATTTTTAAAATTCGTCGTAAGTTGAAGACTAGGTCGTTGAACCGAAATTGCTTTACCCGAGGGAGGGACGAGAACTTTTATTATCATTATTTTTAATCTTATTGAATTAAAGTATGCCAAAAACATTAAAAAACCCAAAAATCTTAGCTTTTAAAACAGTCGCTACAAAAAAAAACAAATTTTAAAATTTTGTCGAAGGACGGACTAGGACATCGATCCGAAACGACCTCGTCCTAAATAACAAGGGAAACAAAATTTTAAAATTAATTACTTAATTGTTTTAATTAGTATAAGATATATAAAAAAAAAATACAAACTCCGCGAGTCGCGGAGTTTGAAAGGGAAATTCACCGCGACTCGCGGAGAATGAAAAATCCAGAAAAAAATATATACTGATCGAACTGATCAGTCCCAACCCACAACACAAAAAAAAAACTGCGAAAATAAAGCCGCAAAAACCCGAAAAAACACCCCCAAAATCACAATTTTTAACCGTTAATCATCAAATCTTTTACTAAAATCATGTTGAGAAGGATGCTATCAAGGAATTACTCAAGAAAAACGGTAAATTTCTACACCTAACACCATTTAATCCGAAAATTAGTGTTCTTGAGCAATTTTTTCCCCAATTTGATTTTGATGCTTTTTAGTGTAATTATTCTTAAATTGTTTATGTATTATGCTTGTATAACCTAGATTGATGCTATTTAACATGATTAGAAGCCTTAAACTTCAAATTTAGAGTAATCTAGGGTTTGTGTTCTTGAGCAAATTTGGGGCTTTTTGATATAAACAGGTTATGGCCGATTTTTGTCATTAATTGTTGCTAAATTAAGTAGTGTAACATGTTTAGGTAGTTAAATGATCCAAACTTTGAGCCTAAACATGATTTTGAGAATTAAAGTAGACTTTTTCAAGTCTAAAATTCATGAACTTGATTTTTGAAAGATAATGCCATTTGAAACTTGTTTAATTGCTAGTAATGATTATTTTGACATGTTATTTGAGTTGAATGCTTATGAACTTGGCGAACATTTTCGTATATGCTTATTTGAAAAAGTGTAGATTTGATAAAAATATGAAAATGAGCTTAAGTTTGATATAAATTGATCATGTCATTGTAATTATTTTGATTGATGATTTTGCTGACACTAATGCATATTTGGATGCACAAAAATTGTGTTTGATGTGTTTTGCAGACTGAAAGGGGTGAATCTTCATCCCAAGCTCGCAATGCTCCTGCTGAGAATGCGGAACAACAGGAGGTGGATAACTACTACAAGCAAGATATACCTCATCCAGTCATGACATTTTCTGATATGCACTTGGAAGATTTGCACCCGAACCTGAGATTTGACAGACTTTGGATAGATTATCCAAAATACCAAAGGGGTTTGCATACTCTTCATTCTAAAGTTGTTGAGGTACCTAGGGTCATAGAGGTATGGTAATTCTACTTTTAACGACTGGGTACGTTTATTCACCATGCGTAGACCTGTATATAAAGTATGGTGTGAAGAATTGTTGTGTAGTATAGAATTAAATGATCGGGTAGCTAGTTTAACCGATCGATCTTTTATTAGATTTTTGTTAGGAGGGTCGATGCGCCACATGTCTTTACTAGACATGGCTCAGGCTTTACGTATATATACGCCTGAGGAGTTAGCATCTGCCGATTGTAGAGGGTTGATACTAAATGGTAGAAAGATAGATGAAAATTTTGATACACATGGTGTATGGAGTCAAATGACAAGCCATCACCGATTCAAAGAGGGAAATTACTCTTATTTGGATATAGATAGAGCTGAATTAAGAGTAATTCATAGGTTTTTAGCTAATTTGATTACACAAAGAGGTAAGAACAAGGAAAAGGTAAATGAACAGGATTTGTTTTACCATATGTGTATTCGAGACCCACAAAGCGCTGTAAGTATACCTTATTGTGTGGGTTATTATTTATCAGCTATGGTTAGGGGAATGAGACCGCATAGCATAATAGGAGGTGGTATTTTTATTACTTTGATTGCTAAATATCTCGGTGTGGATATATGTCGGGGGGGATTATTAGTCGAAGAACCAGAACCCCGCGATACAATAGGTTTAAATGTATACCATGGTGCGAAAGTTTTGAAGAGGCGAAATAACGCCGCAGTACAATACCATGGTAGACATCCACAGGTTGAGAGAAACCAACAGCAAGGTAATGTAGGAGGGGGAAATGAAATGCAAGAAATGCAAAGGTTTATAGTTTCACAGGAGTACAAAAATGCTAGACAGAGAGCATTTGAAGATTGGCAAGTTCATCAAAACCAAATCATAGCTCATTGCCAACATATAGGTAGAAACTATATTCCTACTCCAAAACCCATATTCCCTCCCTGGTCTATAGAGATGCAACCACCGTATCCTACGTATAACCCAGCCGAAGCATTCTATAGCACCTATAGTTATGCATGGAACCCCTATTGGTATCAGTATCATCCCTAGTCTACTTAGTTTTATTTATTTTGTAATTTGTAATGTTGATACGTTTAATACTTATGTTAATATTGTAATAGTTTTTATAATTTTCTAACTTTTATTCTTAGATTTTAATAATTTTTGAATGTGGGGTAATATACCAAACTTCAAAAAATATGTATATATGTTTGCAGTTTATCTTATGTACACAACAGGGTAAAACAACACATTTTCAAAGACTGGCATTAAGTTCAGCAAAAGCAACTAATTTTGACGACAAGATGCAAAATATATGTGAAATAACAACAAGACGGAATGAACAAATGATGTGCACCATTTATCATTCAGCAAACAAACGCCAATATATTTGGAAACTTTGGTAAAAATTTAATCATTTTCACACAAATCACCCTCAATAATTTAAATTGTTACTGATTTCTTGCAAATGAGGGCATTGCAAGATCTTAAGTGTGGGAAGGGGTTAAATTCTTTCGGATTTTATAATTTTTATCTTAAACACTTGGTTACCATTAAAAATACTAGTAAAGCAGTAGTTGTATTAGAATCTAGTGCTCTCTGATAATAAAGAACAGCCCTAGTCTTATATACTGACTACCCAATTCTAGTAAAAATTTTCAAAATTTTCAATTAAATGAACTCAAAATCATGTTTATACATATTTATGAACGATAAAACTAGGTTTTAACACCGAAATTATTGTTACCTCAGAAAGGACATAAATTGAGAAACAAACCAAAATGTTAAAATTCATTTAAAATGGAATAGAGGACAATAAAAAGGAAAATAAAAGCCAAGTGTGGGAAAATTCTCCAAGTTATTCAAAACATAGATCACATATTTTTGTACAAATAACTGAAAATACTTTTGCTTTGGACTAAACTAAAAAGTTTTACCTGATTTACTGTAAGAAAGATGGATCTACACGATGAATCAATTCCATCATTAAAAGGAAGTAAAGTCTTCCGAAAAAGAAACGCGCTTCTTGATTTAAGTCAGGAAGTTGTCATCCAGACCAGCTGTAGGTTGACGAAAAATCTATAAAAGTCATCACTAAAATCAGCAGGAAATCCACGGACCTCAGCATTAAACAGGGTCGCCAAGTGGTCAGATTTATCCTAACCATGAGAAGGATTTATCTCGTACAATGGGGGGGCACCATGCAAATTAGCTTGATAAGACTAATGAATCAGATCCCCAGAAAGGATAATCTCCTTAAAGATTAAAAATCAGCTTTTAAAGCCTGATATTACTCAATCCTAGAGATTGACCTTAAAGATTAAGAATTCAAACTCATGGAATTCAATGATATCTAAACTCGAGCTTGAACGAGAAAATATTTTGATAAAATTACAAACCGATTTGTTTTCTGAAAACCCTATTTTCAATGCGTTCATTACCATTGAACGTAAAATCCTAGGAATTCACCTGGAATTCATTAGGTCACCTGAACTAAATCGGGTGTCAACCGTAAGAATGGTGGTTGCATAGTGGTCAAAGACAGGACCTTGTGCCAGACCGAAAAATCATAAGGGTGAGCTTTACTATTGCTACTACCAAGGATAGTAATTGCGTCCGACACGTTATAGACCATAATTAAAAGCATGTCAGGGGACATTGCCTTAACAGTTGCTTGTTCAACGCTTTCCTTTACAACCGGACGGTAGTTTACCGAAAGGTAATATACGGGACAAGTAAACTGGACGTGTTGCTTTCCAAATACAAGGTTAGCAAATGGGTGACACAAAACCATAAGTTTTGAGCTAAAATTTTCAAATCTGAAACCCACCAAACCCACAAAAATATTTTGCAAACACCGGTGAAGGGTTATTCCGGAAAACTTATCTAGGGTAAAAACTAGATTTAATTTTCAAAAGATCAAATGTTTTCATAAAGATCCAATTTCCTTAATGGATCTAAATTTTCATAGTCATGTGGGACTGTAAACCATATCGTTACTACCATTGTTTATACTGCCGTATAGAAATCACTGATGTACAAAGTGTGAAGAATAAAGAAGTGA
Organism: Rutidosis leptorrhynchoides; assembly: GCF_046630445.1. NCBI lineage: Eukaryota > Viridiplantae > Streptophyta > Magnoliopsida > Asterales > Asteraceae > Rutidosis > Rutidosis leptorrhynchoides. The sequence goes on from NC_092340.1 coordinate 318,886,647, forward strand.
TTCTAGTATTTCAAGACAATATTGCTTGAGGACAAGCAACGCTCAAGTGTGGGAATATTTGATAATGCTAAAAACGAACATATATTTCATAGCATTATTCCTCAAGAAAGACAAGCTTTTAGTTGCAATTGTTCTATTTACAAGTGATATTCGCTTAAATAATAAAAGGTGAAGACAAAAGACAGATTCGACGAATTGAAGACGCAAACGACCAAAAAGCTCAAAAGTACAAAAGACAATCAAAGAGGTTCCAATTATTGATAAGAAACGTCTCGAAATTACAAGAGTACAAGATTCAAAACGCAAAGTACAAGATATTAAATTGTACGCAAGGACGTTCGAAAATCCGGAACCGGGACCAGAGTCAACTCTCAACGCTCGACGCAACGGACTAAAAATTACAAATCAACTATGCACATAAATATAATATAATATTTAAATAATTCTTATAATTATTTATATATTATATAATATATTATAAACCGTCGGCAAGAAAGGCTCCAAACTTGTGTGAGCTGTAAAAGCAAACTCCGCGACTCGCGGAGTTTGAAGGCAAAAAGGACCGCGAGTCGCGGAGCCCCAAATTCTGAAACTCCCTATAAAAGCAAACGAATTCTGATCGCAAAAACCAACATATATCCATCCTCTCTATATCTATACGTAAATATTTATATTTATATTTTAATTTTAATTTTAATTTTAATCCTAATAATAAGGGTATGTTAGCGAATGTTGTAAGGGTGTAAGTCGAAATTCTGTCCGTGTAACGCTACGCTATTTTTAATCATTGTAAGTTATGTTCAACCTTTTTAAATTAATGTCTCGTAGCTAAGTTATTATTATGCTTATTTAATCCGAAGTAATCATGATGTTGGGCTAATTACTAAAATTGGGTAATTGGGCTTTGTACCATAATTGGGGTTTTGACAAAGGAACGACACTTGTGGAAATTAGACTATGGGCTATTAATGGGCTTTATATTTGTTTAACTAAATGATAGTTTGTTAATGTTAATATAAAGATTTACAATTGGGCGTCCCTATAAATTACCATATACACTCGATTGGACACGATGGGCGGGATATTTATATGTACGAATAATCGTTCATTTAACCGGACACGGGAATGGATTAATAGCCACTAGAATAATTAAAACAGGGGTGAAATTATGTACAAGGACACTTGGTATAATTGATAACAAAATATTAAAACCTTGGGTTACACTCAGTCGACATCCTGGTGTAATTATTAAACAAAGTATTAAAATCTTGTTACAGTTTAAGTCCCCAATTAGTTAGAATATTTAACTTCGGGTATAAGGATAATTTGAAGAGGACACTCGCACTTTATATTTATGACTGATGGACTGTTATGGACAAAAACCAGACGGACATATTAAATAATCCAGGACAAAGGACAATTAACCCATGGGCATAAAACTAAAATCAACACGTCAAACATCATGATTACGGAAGTTTAAATAAGCATAATTCTTTTATTTCATATTTAATTTCCTTTATTTTATATTTAATTGCACTTCTAATTATAGCACTTTTATTTATTGTTATTTAATTGCACTTTTAATTATCGTACTTTTTAATCATCGCAAGTTTATTTTATCGCACTTTTATTATTCGCAATTTCATTATCGTTATTTACTTTACGCTTTAAATTAAGTCTTGTATTTATTTATTATTTTACATTTGGTTTTAACTGCGACTAAAGTTTTAAAATCGACAAACCGGTCATTAAACGGTAAAAACCCCCCTTTATAATAAAAATATTACTTATATATATATTTGCATTTTTATAAAAGTAAACTAATATAGCGTTAAGCTTTATTTAAAGATTTTCCCTGTGGAACGAACCGGACTTACTAAAAACTACACTACTGTACGATTAGGTACACTGCCTATAAGTGTTGTAGCAAGGTTTAAGTATATCCATTCTATAAATAAATAAATATCTTGTGTAAAATTGTATCGTATGTAATAGTATTTTCTGCTAAAAATATAAAGCTATTTTATATACACCTCGCATAACATCAGAAAACATTACCATGGATTTCATCACTAAATTGCCAAGGACTGCAAGTGGTTTTGATACTATTTGGGTAATAGTTGATCGTCTCACCAAATTAGCACACTTCCTGCCAATAAGAGAAGATGACAAGATGGAGAAGTTAGCACGACTGTATTTGAAGGAAGTCGTCTCCAGACATGGAATACCAATCTCTATTATCTCTGATAGGGATGGTAGATTTATTTCAAGATTCTGGCAGACATTACAGCAAGCATTAGGAACTCGTCTAGACATGAGTACTGCCTATCATCCACAAACTAATGGGCAGAGCGAAAGGATGATACAAACGCTTGAAGACATGCTACGAGCATGTGTTATTGATTTCGGAAACATTTGGGATCGACATCTACCGTTAGCAGAATTTTCCTACAACAACAGCTACCATTCAAGCATTGAGATGGCGCCATTTGAAGCACTTTATGGTAGAAAGTGCAGGTCTCCGATTTGTTGGAGTGAAGTGGGGGATAGACAAATTACGGGTCCGGAGATTATACAAGAAACTACCGAGAAGATCATCCAAATTCAACAACGGTTGAAAACCGCCCAAAGTCGATAAAAGAGCTACGCTGACATTAAAAGAAAAGATATAGAATTTAAAATTGGAGAGATGGTCATGCTTAAAGTTGCACCTTGGAAAGGCGTTGTTCGATTTGGTAAACGAGGGAAATTAAATCCAAGGTATATTGGACCATTCAAGATTATTGATCGTGTCGGACCAGTAGCTTACCGACTTGAGTTACCTCAACAACTTGCGGCTGTACATAACACTTTCCACGTCTCGAATTTGAAGAAATGTTTTGCTAAAGAAGATCTCACTATTTCGTTAGATGAAATCCAAATCAATGAAAAACTTCAATTCATCGAAGAACCCGTCGAAATAATGGATCGTGAGGTTAAAAGACTTAAGCAAAACAAGATACCAATTGTTAAGGTTCGATGGAATGCTCGTAGAGGACTCGAGTTCACATGGGAGTGTGAAGATCAGATGAAGAAGAAATACCCGCATCTATTTCCAGAAGATTCGTCAACACCTTCAACAGCTTAAAATTTCGGGACGAAATTTATTTAACGGGTAGGTACTGTAGTGACCCGAACTTTTCCATGTTTATATATATTAATTGAGATTGATATTTACATGATTAAATGTTTCCAACATGTTAAGCAATCAAACTTGTTAATACTTGATTAATTGAAATATGTTTCATATAGACAATTGACCACCCAAGTTGACCGACGATTCACGAACGTTAAAACTTGTAAAAACGACATGACGATATATATATGGATATACATATGGTTAACATGAGATTATGATAAGTAAGTATCTCCATAAGTATATTAACAATGAGTTATATACATATAAACAAGACTACTAAATTAAGGATTTCGAAACGAGACATATATGTAACGATTATCGTTGTAACGACATTTAAATGTATATATATCATATTAAGATATATTAATATATCATAATATCATGATAATATAATAATTTAACATCTCATTAGATATAATAAACAATGGGTTAACAACATTAATTGAGATCGTTAACTTAAAGGTTTCAAAACAACACTTACATGTAACGACTAACGATGACTTAACGACTCAGTTAAAATGTATATACATGTAGTGTATTTAGATGTATTAAAATACTTTTGGAAGACTTCAAGACATATATCAAAAAACTCATACTTAACGAAAATGGTTACAGTTACTTTTCCATTCTTTTCTTTCATCAAGAATTCTAGTCGTATTCTTACCCGTATTATACACAGCTTCAAAACGTACTTACTATGAGTATATACCAATAGGAACTAGCATGGGATTCCACTCTTGATTATTTCATGTATGACTAATTAATTTTAACTTCTACCATGAACTAGTCAACTAACTAGAACTCCTTTTAACCCCACTCACCACTCACCAATTACCACTCATCATTCACTCCATTTCACTTCCAATTCTCTTTTTAATTCTCTCTCAACACACACACACTATTATGAACGTATTTTTCCAGTAGTTAATCATTATCTTCATCAAAAATCACTTCAAAAATCAAGCTATAATCATCATAGGAAGAAAACTTCAAGAACACTTCAAAAATCCCTTCAAGTTTACTAATTTACTTCCAAGCTTTCTAATCCATTCCAAGTAATCATCTAAGATCAAGAAACCTTTGTTATATACAGTAGGTTATCTTTCTTATTCAAGGTAATATTCATATTCAAACTTTGATTCAATTTCTATAACTATAAACTATCTTAATTCGAGTAAAAATCTTACTTGAACTTGTTTTTGTGTCATGATCCTACTTCAAGAACTTTCAAGCCATCCAAGATCCTTTGAAGCTAGATCATTTCTTGTCACTTCCAGTAGGTTTACCTACTAAACTTGAGGTAGTAATGATGTTCATAACATCATTCGATTCATATATATAAAACTATCTTATTCGAAGGTTTAAACTCGTAATCACTAGAACATAGTTTAGTTAATTCTAAACTTGTTCGCAAACAAAAGTTAATCCTTCTAACTTGACTTTTAAAATTAAATACACACATGTTCTATATCTATATGATATGCTAACTTAATGATTTAAAACCTGGAAACACGAAAAACACCGTAAAACCGGATTTACGCCGTCGTAGTAACACCGCGGGCTGTTTTGGGTTAGTTAATTAAAAACTATGATAAACTTTGATTTAAAAGTTGTTATTCTGAGAAAATGATTTTTATTATGAACATGAAACTATATCCAAAAATTATGGTTAAACTCAAAGTGGAAGTATGTTTTCTAAAATGGTCATCTAGACGTCGTTCTTTCGACTGAAATGACTACCTTTACAAAAATGACTTGTAACTTATTTTTCCGACTATAAACCTATACTTTTTCTGTTTAGATTCATAAAATAGAGTTCAATATGAAACCATAGCAATTTGATTCACTCAAAACGGATTTAAAATGAAGAAGTTATGGGTAAAACAAGATTGGATAATTTTTCTCATTTTAGCTACGTGAATATTGGTAACAAATCTATTCCAACCATAACTTAATCAACTTGTATTGTATATTATGTAATCTTGAGATACCATAGACACGTATACAATGTTTCGACCTATCATGTCGACACATCTATATATATTTCGGAACAACCATAGACACTCTATATGTGAATGTTGGAGTTAGCTATACAGGGTTGAGGTTGATTCCAAAATATATATAGTTTGAGTTGTGATCAATACTGAGATACGTATACACTGGGTCGTGGATTGATTCAAGATAATATTTATCGATTTATTTCTGTACATCTAACTGTGGACAACTAGTTGTAGGTTACTAACGAGGACAGCTGACTTAATAAACTTAAAACATCAAAATATATTAAAAGTGTTGTAAATATATTTTAAACATACTTTGATATATATGTATATATTGTTATAGGTTCGTGAATCAACCAGTGGCCAAGTCTTACTTCCTGACGAAGTAAAAATCTGTGAAAGTGAGTTATAGTCCCACTTTTAAAATCTAATATTTTTGGGATGAGAAATATGGTTGAAGTACGTGAAACTACATTCTATGGTTGAATTATCGAAATCGAATGTGCCCCTTTTTATTAAGTCTGGTAATCTAAGAATTAGGGAACAGACACCCTAATTGACGCGAATCCTAAAGATAGATCTATTGGGCCTAACAAACCCCATCCAAAGTACCGGATGCTTTAGTACTTCGAAATTTATATCATATCCGAAGGGTGTCCCAGAATGATGGGGATATTCTTATATATATGCATCTTGTTAATGTCGGTTACCAGGTGTTCACCATATGAATGATTTTTATCTCTATGTATGGGATGTGTATTGAAATATGAAATCTTGTGGTCTATTGTTACGATTTGATATATATAGGTTAAACCTATAACTCACCAACATTTTTGTTGACGTTTAAAGCATGTTTATTCTCAGGTGAATACTAAGAGCTTCCACTGTTGCATACTAAAATAAGGACAAGATTTGGAGTCCATGTTTGTATGATATTGTGTAAAAACTGCATTCAAGAAACTGATTTCGATGTAACATATTTGTATTGTAAACCATTATGTAATGGTCGCGTGTAAACAGGATATTTTAGATTATCATTATTTGATAATCTACGTAAAGCTTTTTAAACCTTTATTTATGAAATAAAGGTTATGGTTTGTTTTAAAAATGAATGCAGTCTTTGAAAAACGTCTCATATAGAGGTCAAAACCTCGCAACGAAATCAATTAATATGGAACGTTTTTAATCAATAAGAACGGGACATTTCAACCACATAGACAATTGACTATACTTTCGTTGTGAACCATTTTACACTTAATCTATTGGAGTAGGTTAGTTACTTGAATCCTAACTAGTGAGCACATAGCAAACATATTAATCAATTTGACAAGTTTATGAGTATTAATCATATTGTCAAGTAGCAAGTAATACTCACATAGCAAGAGATAGTTATTCCAGGATCAATCATATAGATACTTGCACAACTTATAATTCAAGCTTTAACAAGTTTAAGTGCAATATAACATATTGTTTGATTAGTGTGTAAGCACACATTAATGTCCAACACATGCACAAGGGAAGAGCAATCTCTAGTTGGGACTTGGTGACCATCCTAAATGTATCTAAGTGTGCTTTAAGATTACAAGTCATTACTAGTTAACCTTGAGAGCACCGTTCCTCATTTAGCCTTAACTAATCACTAAGTCATTTCTAACAGTAATTATTGTTCTAGTGACGTTGGCTTAAGTGTGTTGGTACTTGATGATCATACTAAGAATATCTAGATAAGAATTAGGATTACAAGTTGTTGATTAACACTTATGTGTTATGCCTAATCTTGATTAATTTATCATTAAGATGTCATTAGGCGTAATTAATCACAATTAGTGTTTTTATGACCAAAACTCAATTGAGTATGGAGAAGGCATCTATTTAAGCATGTTGAGAAAGGTTTCATGAATTATAGATGTCGGGAACTAGTCAAACTTTATTTGGTCAAAAACGGTAACAGAGAAAACTGCGGTCGCACTGCAGTTGACCGTGGTGGCGACCGTGCAACTTGTTTTCACAAAACTGCGTTACAATTCAGTTTGGGGTTTCACGGCTGACTATGCGGTCGACCGTACCTCGACCGTGTGTTTAGCTGAACTTATAATTTCATTGTTTAACCTATGTTTGACTTGGTCGTTTGAAAGATAAAGTATGGATTAGTGATCTTGTGTGTTTTATGTTAAGATGTCAGTCATCATGTATGCATATGTATGTGTCATCATCAAAACATATTCTTTTGGTTAATCATACTTAAGTTTATCGTTTAGTGCATTAACCAACATTCTCCCCCTTTTTTATGATGACAAACATACAAGTGATGAGGGACATTTTGCTATAAATATGCAAGTGTTAACAATCACTTGTGTCCATCTTTCTTCCCTTTTTGTCGAAGCAAAAAGGTTAGCTCCCCCTATAACTAAGCTCGCCCTTAAAGCAAAACTCCCCCTTAAACTGTGCACATTGGAAAAACATTTATGAAAACATAACAAGCACACATTTTATTCAAAGTAAGCGAGAAACATAGTGATGCATATATGAAAATATGCATGGAAGGCACATAAATTAGATGTATAGGTAGCCATTCTTCAAATTGCCTTGGCCTATTTCTTGAGGTGAATGTAGTGATGAGTGTCTCTTATAATTCTTTCTAGTTTGTTTAGATGTCGTCCAATTTTTAGAACATTCTTGTGAATGACACTGCTTTGTCCTGCGGTCGAAAGAAGGTTAAAGTTTAGAGGGTTATCAAGAGAAGGCTCAACAAATGGTCTAGTTGAAGCTCTGCATATCGGGTATGACGAAACTTGAGCAGCGTAGTGATAAGAAGTCATCAATTTGAGATGAGCAAAGAGTTTAGTTAAGTGAAGGCCATAAGGTAGTTTCAAGAAGGGTTCTTAAGCTGCCTGTTGCATTCTAGATGCCATCAGAAATGCAATGTTTACCTTAAGTGAGTGTTTGAGACACCACAAAAGAGTAACCTCATTTGCATTCATTCTCCAAAGTATTTCACCTTTTCCATATACGTTTATGGAGATGATCTGTTGCCATAGATCATATGTTGAAGCAAGGTGATGCACTAAGAAACCCTCTTTGTTGACGGACTCAAATTTGAGTGGTCCTTCACTCAGTGTTTCAAGAACACATTCTTTTTCTTACCATTCCGGAAACTCATCAAATGAGTTTGGGTTAAGAAAGAATTTGATTCCGTTACTTGGAACATCCATGATGTTTCCAAATTCTTCAAGTGTCAAGGAATAGCTTTTGCCATAGAGAGTGAATGATTTCTTTATATCATTGATAACGCCAAAATCATACATGTTTATTGCCGTTATTTCGATCTAAAGTTGTTCCATTTGTATGTAATTGTTGTACGTATGTATTGTAATTCGTGTATATTTGTAAAAGTCCATTGTGAATGAATAAATGAAGACCAACACCGAAAACAGAGTTAAAACGAAGATTGAACGCGTAAAACAGCCCGAAACCACTGAAACAGGTCCAAATGCGGTGCATCTCTCCTAGATGCGGCACATCTCTGCACCAAATAACTCCCGACAATTTCAGATGCGGAGCATAAAGACTTCTGGACCAAAACAGCCTCAGATGCGGCGCATCTGAGATGGATGCGGCGCATCCAAGCCAGATGCGGCTATCTATCCCAGATGCGGCGCATCTGCTCCCCTCCCGACAGTTCTGAGTGCAGAATCGAGCTGGAATCTACTGAACGTAAAGAGATGCGGCACATCCCAAAGAGATGCGGCGCATCTGGTCAATTTCTGGCCATTTTACCTAACTTTTGAGTCTATTTAATGGAGCCTTTGGTTACATACTTCACATACCTTCACTACTACATTTTTCCTCAGTTCTAATATGATTTTCAAGGTTTAAGGAAGGCTGCAAGTCAATCTCTACTCTTTCAACATCAAGATTAAGCTAGGATCATTCATCACCATTGGTATTATTGTTCTATATCTTTTAAACATGAATTCAACTTGCATTTACTGTTCCATTAGTTCTACTATGATTATGTTAGGCTAAAAGCCTTGTGTGTTTGCTTCAATGTAAGATTTATGACTTTGGATTGTTCTATACTTTGATGTTATGCTAGTTATACATATGTTTGATTGATTAAATTATCTAGTTCAACCGTAAGAACCATTGTTATGCTTGTTTAGTTCATTACTTCAATTATATAGATTGCAAACCTATTGATGTGAGTTAACTCGGAAAACAATCTATACTTCAATACACCTAGTAATCTAGACGATTAGATGCATAAACTTAAGTGATTTTGTTATGTGTTTAATTCGGTAATTGAATAAATTCCAAAGCAACATAGTTATGAAATTACCTCAAGTGATTGTTGTAATTTAGGTTTCACATGAGTTTAACCGAGTTGAATCTAGTTAGTTAATCAACCTAAATCACCATGTTCTTTCAAAAGATCTATAGTTGTAATCATCCTTGTATCCTAGTTTAATTATGTAAGTTATGACTTGGTTTATGTGAATTTATCAAAGACCATAGCTTATACTTCAACACCTAGTGATCTAGCCACCTATATGTGAGTATAGGATGTTAATTGAACGATATTTAGGATATACAATCATGTAGTTTACTTAGAGTGATCTTACTAAACTAGGTTTTATGTGAATTCAACCACGAAAGAATCTTGTTGATTAAACATAGCTCTTAAGTTTATAGAAATTGTGAAATTGATATAAACTGCTCTATTGTAACTATAACATAACGGTTTTAATTATAAAAGAACAATCCCTGTCATTTATCAAGCATAGAAGTAAACACCGCATTCTCATTCTTGTTACTCATTATACTTATTTACTGTTTCGTTAAACGAAAATACAACTTCAAACACAAACCCCCTTTTAGAATAATTAATCGTTGTAAAATCTTAAAAACAAACTTCTCCCTGTGTATCGAACTGGTCAATTTACTTGCTAGTTACTGCATGATCGGGTTTTAGTTGCCTGTATTATGTGTTAATTGTTAAGAATATTGTCTACATTTTAAAGGTTACGTTTTGACACATCAACTTTTTGGCGCCGCTGCCGGGGAAGCGGTTTTGTTAAAAAGATTTTAATAAACTTTGAATTATTCGATCCTTTTGTAGGAATTCAATTCCTAGAAAAGTTACTTTTTATTGTAAGCTTGTGTTTTTGCAATTGGTTTGTTTATGGTGTTGTGATTGCAGGATAGGTATTAGTGCATGAATCTACGTTCTTCCAACTCTAATTTAATTCCTTCATATCCTGAACCTGAAAGAGAACTTCACGAACGCTTAAGAGCTCAAGAAGTAGAATCTCTTGCTCAGGGTTTAGAATCACTTTCATTAGATTCTAGCTCTGAACCAATTGTTCAACCAATCATCGAGCCAGTTATTAAAGAAGAGGAAGAGATGACTGCTACAAATCAAACGATGGATGCATTAATGAAGGCAACAAGAACAGGTCAGGGTCACGCAATTATTCAACCTACGATGACTGATGGTTTTGAAATAAAGGGCCAATTTTTCCACATGGTGACTAATACATGCCAATTCGATGGAGCCCCAAATGAGGATGCTAACGAGCATCTTCGTAAGTTTGTAAGCATTTGCAAGCTTTTCAAAATCAAAGATGTCTCTGATGAAGTTGCATGTTTAAAAATCTTTCCATGGTCCCTAAAGGATGATGCAAGAGATTGGCTAGACTCATTACCGGAAGGTTATATTGAAGATTGGAATGACATGATGGACAAGTTTTTGTCAGAATTCTTCCCTGCTTTAAAAGCAGCAATATAGCAAAGTGATATAAATTACTTCAAGCAAAAGTCTAACGAGACTCTTTATGAAGCTTGGACTCGATTCAATAAAATGCTTAGGGTATGTCCTCAACACGGGTTGAATACATTTCAAAAGGTCCAGATATTCTACAAAGGAGTCAATGTGGCTACCCGAAAGGATATAGATGTTGCAGCAGGAGGATCAATCATGAAAAAAACGCCCGAAGACGCTCACACAATAATTGCCGATATAGCAGCCCATTCTCACAATTGGCATCAAGAGATGGAGTTCTCTAGATCATCAACGGTTGCTAATGTCGAAAGCAACGATGAAATCGCTGCATTAAAAGTTCAATTGGTAAATCAAGCAAGGTAAATTGAGAAGGTAACCAAAGAAATGCACACTATCAGGGTAGGGTGTGAATTGTGTCAAGGTTCCCATCTCACTCGAGATTGCGACCAAATGACAATGGAAGAGCAAGCAAATTTCTTAGGTTACTTGCGTAAAGGTGAAATGAATTTTGACAACTTTCCGGCGGTGGAAGCAATGAACCGGAAATATCCTCCTGTCAACAGTTATCAAATAGGAGGACCTTCAAGTTCAAACAACAATTACCACGGAGGAAATTCAGGTTACCAAAATAACCGGAATTTCCCAAATCAAAATCAAAGAAATGCACCACCGGGTTACAATCACATAAACAATCGTAATCAACCTCCACAAAATTACCAAAATAATTTCCAACACAATCAACCACAACCACAACCACAAGCACATGTACAACCACAACCCGAGAAGAAATCCGGTTTAGAAGATCTTTTGAGAGATTTTATGGTTAAACACGAGCAAAATGCGGAACTTCAAACTCAGTAAATTCGAAATCAACAAGCTACGATTCAGAATTTAGAAAGGGATGTTGGAAGGATCTCACAGTTACTAGCAGAGAGACCACCTGGTGCTCTCCCCTCAAATACTCAAGTGAATCCCAGTAACAATCAAACAAGGAATGAGCATGTAAATGCTATTACTACCAGAAGTGGTTTAACCACTAACCCGGAGACCCTTAAGTCCCCGGAAGTCCTTTGTCTCCTTCTGTTTTGCAGGTACCTGTTGATGTAGATGAGCATGTTGAAAAAGAACAAGAGAAAGATGATCCACCAGAGGTCATATCGAAGAAAAGTGAAGAACCACCAGTAAAGGTGTACAAGGCACCTATTCCATACCCAAAAGCATTGAAGAAAGACAAACTCGCTAGCCAATATCAGAAATTTGCGGATATGATCAAGCAAATCAGCATTAACATGCCACTCGCGGAGGTTTTTAAGGGTATGCCCCATTACGGGAAGTTTTTGAAAGATCTCATATCTTCGAAGGGTAAATACCACGAAGTTTCTGCCACATTCCTCCATGAGGAATGTTCGGCCATCTGGAAAAAGCAAAATGTACCTCCAAAATTGGGAGATCCGGGTAGTTTTATCATACCATGTATGATGGGTGATTCGGTAGTGTACGATGCACTAGCAGACCTAGGTGCAAGTGTTAACCTAATGCCTTACTCGTTATATTTGAAACTTGACTTAGGAGACTTGAAACCAACCTGGATGGGTATTCGATTAGCAAATCAATCATTTGATACTCCTATAGGTATAGCCGAGGATATTCTTGTAAAAGTTAGCTCACTTATCTTTCCCGTCGACTTTGTTATTCTAGAAATGCAAGAGGACACAAAAGTTCCTATCATTTTAGGTCGTCCTTTCCTTAACACCGCAGATGCTATCATTAATGTCCAAAAAGAACAATTAAGTCTAGGTGTGGGAACCGAGAGAATAATTTGTCATATTGACAAAGCCATGAAAAGACCCACTTCCACCGATGACTCTTGTTTTCAAATTGATGTTATAAATCTTTGTGTTGAGGATGAATTGCAGGAGCTACTTGAAATTGATACCTCAGGGTTTGCCCCGGTAAGTGAAAGTGAACACTTCAATATTGATGAGGATTTTGATGAGTTGATGAAGGTGGTCACGGATGATGAGACCATAAAAGAAGAATTTCCCAAGGAAGAGGAACCATTTGAAGATATCGAAAATAAAGATAGATTCCGAATAAAGAATTCCTTGGAAGAACCACCCGTACTAGAGCTTAAGGAGCTACCCAAACACTCGGAGTATGCTTATCTCGAAGGTACATCTCAATTACCGGTAATTATTGCTTTACATCTTTCCGGTAACGAGAAGGATAGGTTAATCTCTGTTTTGAAAACCCATAAAAAGGCTATAGCCTGCAAAACGACCGACATTCTAGGGATAAACCCGTCTTATTGTACACATAAAATTCTCCTTGAGAATGACTTCAAACCAGTAGTACAAAGACAACGTAGGCTAAATCCCAACATGAAAGAGGTTGTTAAAAAGGAGGTAGTCAAGCTTCTTGACGCCGGGTTAATCTACCCCATCTCCGATAGTCCTTGGGTTAGTCCAGTACAAGTAGTACCCAAAAAGGGGGGTACAACCATTATTGTAAATGAAAAGGATGACCTCGTTCCAACTAGAACGGTTATCGGCTGGAGAGTCTGTATTGATTACAGATGTCTCAATGATGCCACTAGAAAGGATCATTTCCCGTTGCCTTTTATTGATCAAATGATTGAACGATTAGCGGGGAAAGAATAATATTGCTTTCTAGATGGTTTCTCCGGTTACTTCCAAATTCCAATTGATCTCAACGACCAGGAAAAGACCACATTCACTTATCCTTTCGGGACCTTTGCCTATCGCCGCATGCCATTTGGTTTATGCAATGCACCCGGAACCTTTCAAAGGTGCATGATGGCAATTTTTGATGATATGGTAGAGAATTGTATAGAAGTCTTCATGGATGACTTTTTCGTGTTTGGAGACTCCTTTGAATCATGTCTTTTTAACCTTGAACGTATGCTTATCTGATGTGAAAAAGCAAACTTGGTCCTAAATTGGGAAAAATGCCACTTTATGGTAAAGGAGGGCATTGTACTTGGTCACAAGATATCTCGTGCAGGAATAGAGGTAGATAAAGCTAAAATTGAAGTTATCTCTAAGCTACCTATACCGACGAATGTCAAGGCCATTAGAAGCTTTCTTGGTCACGCGCGATTCTACAGACGATTTATCAAAGATTTTTCTAAAATCGCCCGCCCAATGACCAAACTTCTTGAAAAGGATGCTCCATTTGACTTCAATTCCAATCGCGAGAATGCATTCTCCATTCTAAAGTCAAAACTCACACAAGCTCCCATTATCGTATCTCCGGATTGGAGTATGCCTTTTGAGTTAATGTGTGACGCGAGCGACTATGCCTTAGGTGCTGTTTTAGGACAACGTCCCGATAATCATTTTCGCCCAATTTATTATGCGAGCAAAACTCTAACGGGAGCTCAAATTAATTATACCACCACGGAAAAGGAGCTCCTGGCGGTTGTTTATGCGTTTGATAAATTTCGGTCATATTTGATGTTGTCCAAAACCATTGTCTACACAGACCATTCGGCCCTTAGGTACTTATTCTCGAAACTAGATGCAAAGCATCGTCTCATACATTGGGTTCTTTTACTTCAAGAGTTTGACATTGAGATACGTGACAAGAAAGGAGCCGAGAATCTAGCCGCCGACCATTTATCCCGACTTGAAAACCCCGAATTAGAAAAACTCGATGATACAATTATCAAGGACACATTTCCTGATGAATCTCTAATGAGGGTTGACAAGGAATCTGAAATCCCATGGTTTGCCCATTTTTCAAACTATCTTGCTTAAGGCATTCTTCAAAAAGGACTTTCTTATCAACAAAAGAAGAAATTCTTTGCGGATTTGAAGTCCTATTTCTGGGAACATCCCGACCTAATTCGTGTTGGTGCGGATCAAATGATTCGCCGTTGTGTGTACGAAAAAGAGGCTCAACAAATTCTTGAGCATTGTCATCAAGGGCCCACCGGCGGTCATTTCGGACCAAACCACACCGCAAGAAAAATCCTTGACTCGGGATTTTATTGGCCCACGATCTTTAAAGATGCCCATAATTTTATTCGGACTTGTAATGCATGCCAACGAACGGGTAACATTACGAAAAAGGATGAGATGCCTCAAACCGGCATCCAAGTTTGTGAAATCTTTGATATTTGGGGAATCGATTTCATGGGACCATTTCCAAGTTCCCGTAAGTGCAAGTACATCCTAGTAGCCGTTGACTATGTATCTAAGTGGGCTGAAGCGAAAGCTTTACCTACGAATGATGCTAGGGTGGTGGTGAACTTCTTGAAAAATCTCTTCTCGCGCTTTGGAATCCCAAAAGCGCTCATATCCGATCGAGGAACACATTTTGCCAACAACCTTCTTGAAAAAGTGTTGAAGAAGTATGGTGTAACTCATCGTTTCTCTACTCCATACCACCCGCAAATGAGTGGTCAAGTGGAGAACACAAATCGTGCCTTGAAACGCATACTTGAGAAGACGGTTGATAACAACCCTAAGATTTAGCAACGCAAGTTAGATGATGCGTTGTAGGCTTTTATGACTGCTTTTAAAACACCAATCGGTACCACACCATTTAGAATTGTATATGGTAAAGCGTGCCATATTTCGGTTGAAGTGGAACATAGAGCATACTGGGCATTGAAGCTTTGTAATTTAGACATGGAAAAGGCTGGTGAAAACCGATTCATGCAAATGCATGAATTGGAAGAGTTGAGGTTAGAGGCGTACGAGAATTCGAGCTCGTATAAGGAAAAAACGAAAAGGTGGCATGATGCCCGATTGAAAAAAGTGAAAGAGTTTAAAACCGGTGATAAGGTTTTGGTTTTTAACTCGCGGTTTAAATTTTCTCCCGGAAAGTTGAAGTCCCGATGGACGGGACCTTATTTGGTGAAACAAGCATTTCCATCGGGATATGTTGAGTTGTTTGGAAACGGAAATACTTTTAAAGTGAATGGTCATCGATTAAAACTCTATTTTGATGGAGTTGATACCACAGTTCAAGATGACATCACCTTCTCCCCCAACGCTAATTAGCTTGGGAAGGAGTCGCGTGAACGACTCGTTAATAAACTTCACAAATTGTACATAGTTCCTTTCGTGTGTTCGTTTCTTAGGATTGATTGTTTTGAGTGATTTGAGTGATTTTTCGAGCTTTAGTACGAACCAAGTTGTTTACGGACCTTCCGCAATACTTAAAACGCGAAAAAACAGCAAAAACTGATGAAACAGAGTCAGATGCGCCGCATCTAGGCTGGATGCGCCGCATCTGAACACAAGAAAAAAGCTGACAGTTTTAAATGCGCCGAGAATAGGTCATGTGCCGCTTTTGGGCCACCAGATGCGCTGCATCTACTTCAGATGCGCCGCATCTGAGCCAGATGCGCCGCATATGAGCCAGATGCGCCGCATCTGTGTCTGAATGTTGGATTCTGCCTATTTTTTTGCACAAATACGGGAGTTTATCATTTTTATTCATTTTTACACCTACAACTCCGACTTTCATCTCATTTTCTCTCAAGGATTTCATCTCTAAACACTAAATCAACCGATTAAACCCATCTTTGAGCATCTAATCCGTCTATCAACATGAGAAAGGTAAGATTAATCTTCATTTCTTCATGGTTCTTGTGTTCTTCATTCTCAAATTTGGATTTAGCTTGTTCTAAGTGTAGGGATGATTAAATCTTCATGTTTTGGTCATTATATGCTTGTATTGTTGTTACTAATCCTTATTCATGCTCGAATTTCACGCTTAATTGCTCAAAAATTTACTTTAGAAATTAGGGTTCTTCATGAATTTGGGGATTTCGAAAGAATGACCATTACTTGTTTAAATTGGGATGTTTTAGAGTTCAATTACTAGTATACATTGGCAAATCTGCATGAACCTTAGTTGAATTACACGATTACACAAATTATTGAATTGTAAGGTTCTTAAATTAGGGATTTTAACTTTTGTTGACTAAGTGAGTGTTCTAAGTGGAATTAAAGCAATTCATTGATTATGCTAAACTCATATACGCCTTAACTTAGTGTTTGTTCGAATTCAAAAGTTTTATTTGTGAAAGTTAAGGATTGTATGCTTAGGCTTTTTGACGAAATTGTATACTTGAGTCCACTTTAGTGTCTAAATGTATGATAACCATTGATTGCATATTGTTTGACATGCTTATTGATGAATGCTAATGGTTTCATATACTTGTTTTGGTGAAACTAATTATGCTAGATATGATTGAACTTATGAAGTGATAAAGATTATGAGTCATATTAGTACATGTTTGTTTGACATAAGAGTTTGTGTAATGCGTACGATATAACGTGTTCTACATGGTTTTGACTTGTGCAATATGAAAGATGTTTTGAATAAATTTAACGCTAATCAACTTGGTTTGTTGTTTTGTTTGTTTGGTTTCGTTGTGTTTTTGTAGACTAGAGCATCATCATCAAACCCAATATCAAAGAAGCAAAAAGCCCCGGCAATTATAGATGAGGAAACAAGTGAGGAAGAAAATGCCGTTGAAGAAGAAGAAATGGATATTGACAACCGGCAATTAAATGTCCGTGGATTAACCACTCCGGATCCATAGATCAATGCAGTTTTGAGGCATCCGGAATATCATGAACGGATGAAGGCACTTCTACACAAAGACGTATATCCAGGGAAATATATCGATTGGACACCATTAGAAGAAGCCGGCGAATATCAAAATTTTCGCAACCTTTTCTGAGTAACGTATCAAGGCCATCGAATATATGCATGGGAAAACCTGTTCAGAATGCAAGAAAGAGTGTACCCACTTTTAGTCAAAGAATTCGTTGGTTCACTTAGGGTTGATTACACGTCACCAACATCCGGTACCTTTATGAGATTTCGTCTTGGAGGACAAGACCGAACATTAACACTGCTACAATTTGTAAAGGCGTTGGATATCTATGAAGGGTTGCCACCCCAATTGATGTAAAATTACTTTAATCAATGTATATACTATGTTTCTTCTTTTAATCATTCAGAAGCATGGGTGGACATGAGCAATAGTGCATACAATGCAAGCAAGCAGACTTGTAGCAAGCTACGTACTTACCAGCATCGATGCGTCCAAAGATTCATTTCAAGTACCATAAACTGTCGAAAAGACAGTAGCGAAAAAGTTACCAACTTGGATATCTGGTACATTCACGCGATAATGGATCACACCAATGTTCATATTCCACGAATGATTCTTACTTTCCTTCTCGAAGAAAGGAAAAAGATTACACCAATCATGGGCGGCCATTTTGTAACCAGGATTGCCCAACATGTTCGTATCAATATAAGTGGGTTGGAGGAGAAACATATGATTGCCTTTGATAGAGTAAGTTATACAAGGGCAAACATTTTGATGAGGGGGTCGAACGGCCTTCTAACTAGGTATGTAGATCCTGAGAACAGGCAACCAGAACAACCACAACTGTAGCCAGATCCACAGCCGAATGTTGGAAGTTGTTCGGGTCTGAGAAATGATTGGGAGGCTTACATGGCGCGACAATTTTCAGATTTGCGACTCCATAATGATCGAAACACCCAAAAGGTAATTGATCACTACGATACAGGTAACAGGGAAATGCAACATTACATTGATGTAGGGAATGATCGAACGTGGTACACTCAAGCGGGGCAGCAAAATCAGCTTAACTGGATACATGAACATACTGTGTCATACGCTGCAGATCCCGCTAACTATACCCCCTCTCCTTGGCCTGCATACGAACCATGGGTTCGAATGGGTGATCCATATCCTGCGCCTTATCCTCCTCCTCCTAACCCGCCTACTGAAGACACTGCTGTCGTCACTGCTCAAGCAACTTATGAGGGGTACAACCCCTCAATATTTCAGGACGACGACGCGGGACACCAAAATGAAGGCAGAGCTAGCCCAAGTAACTCTTTTTGGGGATTCTTCTGAAGTTTACATGATTATTGGTGAAGTGTGTGAACGGTTTGATTGATGTTGGTTTGTTTCAAAAAAAAAAAAAAAACAATTTATCTTTATGTTTGGTGTGTAATAACTTGATAGTATTTTGGATGATTGTAATTTGAATAATTTAGATAATTATAAGTGGGGTTTTTAGTACATGGAGTACACCCCCATTTATTTGTATGAATCGTATGTTTGCTTTGTTTGAATTGATACAGGTAATCATTGTGCTATATGCTGCATTTTTTTTACAAAGACTGGCAGTAAGTTCAGCACATACTTGATTGGTGATTGTTTTGTGGTTGCAAGAAGCGGATGATGTTCTTATGCTGGCATTCAGTTCAGCGCCATCATCCAGTGAACTTCGGTTTTAGACCTTGAAAGTAATAAACTCTCTTACACTCTTTAACCCTCTTGAATTTAAATTTTTCTGATTTCATGTAACGAGGGCGATACATGAACTCAAGTGTGGGGAGGAAGTTATAAATTCTTTCGGGTTTTTGATTTTGGTTAAAAAGGCTTAAAATGGTGAAAATTTTTAAACTTTTATCTTCATAAATTCAAATTTTGTTTAAAATTTGTAGATTTTAAAACTAGGTGTATACACCGAAATTATTATCACAAAACAAATTAAGAAACAACCAAATGATTGAGTTTATTTTGTTAAAAATCATAAAACTAGTAGTCATATAAAAGATATAATCATCATGCTATACCACATTCTGAATGAAAAAGAATCATCAAGTAATTTATTGTTCTAACAATCTAATCCAATGCTCATCTATGTAATGATTATGAAGGAAGTCAAGTCTTCCAATATGACACACTTGCTAACTTATGTTAGAATATGTAGTCCAGAACAGCTGTAGGTTGACGAAAAATCTTGAAAAGTCATCTCTATCATCGGCTGAAAATCTACCTCACCTCAGCATCAAACAGGGTTTTTGGTGGTCAGACTTATCCTAACCATGAGATGGATCTGTCTCGTACAATGGGGGGGGGCACATTGCAAATTAGCTTTTAAGACTAATGAATCTAATCCCCAGATGGATGATCTCCGGAAATATCAACCGCATCTATGTTGACTGCGGCCAACATACATATGCCATAACAAATTGAGGTGTGCAAACTCATGGTTCACCGATGATATTTGGACATGATATAGTTTCTTCTAAAACTTATGCTATTTTATGAACTATATTGTGTAAAACCATTTTTAGGACATCCGGTTTCAAGTTCCATGATACTTCAATCATGGGGGTGAGTAGCTTGCTAAACGCCGACTGAGGCTTCGGTTTTCAGTTACCCTCAACCGGACTTTGAGGTTAAAACCGGAAAACTTGTTAGTGTAAAAACTAACATGTCTAATTTTCAAAATATAAAAGGTTTTTCGCAAAGGTCCCAATTTCCCTAAGGATCCAAATTTTTAAGAAATGTGGTCTTTAAAACCCACCTTTTGACTTTGGTGTGATTTCATTTCGTGTGTGTGCTAAAAGTGTGTGTATTACATTGCGAAATAAATAAAAGCGTGTGTACTCCTAAGGGTTGTGTATACTCAAAACGCGTGAGTTTGATTCGTGTGTGAAATAAAAAGTGTGAGTGTGTATCTTGTGTACTATATCGAGTGAGTGTGATTCCCATTTTTGTGTTCTCAATTAAATAAGTGTGTTTACTGTAGTAAATTTCGATTTCTTGTAAGTCTTGCTTGAGGACAAGCAAGGTTTAAGTGTGGGGATTTTGATAACGCCAAAATCATACATGTTTATTGCCATTATTTCGATCTAAAGTTGTTCTATTTGTATGTAATTGTTGTACGTATGTATTGTAATTCGTGTATATTTGTAAAAGTCCATTGTGAATGAATAAATGAAGACCAACAGCGAAAACAGAGTTAAAACGAAGATTGAACGCGTAAAACAGCCCGAAACCACTGAAACAGGTCCAAATAAGGCGCATCTCTCCTAGATGCGGCACATCTCTGCACCAAATAACTCCCGACAGTTTCAGATGCGGAGCATAAAGACTTCTGGACCAAAAAAGCCTCAGATGCGGCGCATCTGAGATGGATGCGGCGCATCCAAGCCAGATGCGACGCATCTGTCCCAGATGCGGCGCATCTACTCCCCTGCCGACAGTTCTGAGTGCAGAATCAAGCTGGAATCTACTGAACGTAAAGAGATGCGGCGCATCCCAAAGATATGCGGCACATCTGGTCAATTTCTGGCCATTTTACCTAACTTTTGAGCCTATTTAATGGTGCCTTTGGTTACATACTTCACATACCTTAACTACTACGTTTTCCCTAAGTTCTAATACGATTTTCAAGGTTTAAGGAAGGCTGCAAGTCAATCTCCACTCTTTCAACATCAAGATTAAGCTAGGATCATTCATCACCATTGGTATTATTGTTCTATATCTTTTAAACATGAATTCAACTTGCATTTACTGTTCCATTAGTTCTACTAGGATTATGTTAGGCTAAAAGCCTTGTGTGTTTGCTTCAATGTAAGATTTATGACTTGGGATTGTTCTATACTTTGATGTTATGCTAGTTATACATATGTTTGATTGATTAAATTATCTAGTTCAGCCGTAAGAACCATTGTTATGCTTGTTTAGTTCATTACTTCAATTATATAGATTGCAAACCTATTAATGTGAGTTAACTAGGAAAACAATCTATACTTCAATACACCTAGTAATCTAGACGATTAGATGCATAAACTTAAGTGATTTTGTTATGTGTTTAATTCAGTAATTGAATAAGTTCCAAAGCAACATAGTTATGAAATTACCTCAAGTGATTGTTGTAATTTAGGTTTCACATGAGTTTAACCGAGTTGAATCTAGTTAGTTAATCAACCTAAATCACCATGTTCTTTCAAAAGATCCATAGTTGTAATCATCCTTGTATCCTAGTTCAATTATGTAAGTTATGACTTAGTTTATGTGAATTTATCAAAGACCATAGCTTATACTTCAACACCTAGTGATCTAGCCACCTATATGTGAGTATAGGATGTTAATTGAATGATATTTAGGATATACAATCATGTAGTTTACTTAGAGTGATCTTAGTAAACTAGGTTTTATGTGAATTCAACCACGAAAGAATCTTGTTGATTAAACATAGCTCTTAAGTTTATAGAAATTGTGAAATTGATATAAACTGCTCTATTGTAACTATAACATAACGGTTTTAATTATAAAAGAACAATCCCTGTCATTTATCAAGCATAGAAGTAAATACCGCATTCTCATTCTTGTTACTCATTATACTTATTTACTGTTTCGTTAAACGAAAATACAACTTCAAACACAAACCCCCTTTTAGAATAATTAATCATTGTAAAATCTTAAAAACAAACTTCTCCCTGTGGATCGAACTGGTCAATTTACTTGCTAGTTACTGCATGATCGGGTTTTAGTTGCATGTATT
This sequence comes from Rutidosis leptorrhynchoides, assembly GCF_046630445.1. Lineage (NCBI taxonomy): Eukaryota > Viridiplantae > Streptophyta > Magnoliopsida > Asterales > Asteraceae > Rutidosis > Rutidosis leptorrhynchoides. The sequence continues at coordinate 318,908,997 of NC_092340.1, forward strand.
ATGTGTTAATTGTTAAGCATATTGTCTACATTTTAAAGGTTACGTTTTGACACATCAATCATCATGGAATTGGAAGTTTGCATAGAATTCATTCACATGAAGAGGATATAGAGGTCCTCGAAGATTGAGAAAGACATTCCAATTCACACTAGAGAAGTTTGCCAGCGAATAAGTTGAGAGTTGATGAGTTGACACTTCTCTTCCTTCTGCAATTTGTCTCATGATTTGATTGTGGGTTTTTAGGGATTGTGATGGTGAGTATGGTTGAATGTACTAGTTTTTATAGAGACCTACTAGGAATCACCTTAATTTTTGACGAGAGAGGTATGTTAAATGAGTAAAGTCTTTTGATTGACAAGTCAATTTTCACTTGAGAAAAGTTATTGAGCATAATAGGACAAAATGGTTCGTCAGTTTATGCAAGGTTTATTCTGCGTTTGAGCTGCAATCGTCCGTAATGTAAGCCGTGGATTAACCATTTTGGAAAAACTTAAACTCGTTGGTACAGGACATACACGGTTAGGTTCACGGTCGACCGTAGTTCAGCTGTATAAATCTGACATGCTTGGATTTTTTTTTTTTAAAACATGTAGTAAGCACACACAAATACTTTATTAAACATGCATATTTAAAGTTCTCAAACATTATTGTCTTAAACATTCAACCATTCAACCATAGAAAGTTTTCATGAAAGTTTGTTAGAATTCTTCACTCGAATCATCATCTTCCTCATTTCCTGACCTACAGGTCAAGCTTCTAATCACTCCTTTCAGTAATTTCTTCACCTTTGATTCCTTTTTCAGGCTTTTGATTTGAGTCTGATAGATCTTATCCATCTTGGTATTGACCCCAAGATCCCTTACCGATTCATTTTCTTCTTCATTTTCACTGTCTGATATCTCAATAGCTCCTCTGCTCGTTCCTGTCTCATTGGTAGTTCTCCTTCGTTTGGAGGTTGATCCTCCTGTTGATTTTGGTGGTAGGATTGGTTGATGAGTGAGTGGAAGAGAGTCATCACTTATGATTTTGAGGTGCCTAAACAGTTTGTTTAGATGCATTCTGTAAGGCAATCCTCGAGTTGTTTCGGTGATGAGTCCACTCATCCTGGTTGTCATCAGACAGGCAATGTTTACTTTGATTCCACTTTCCAAGCACCACAAGAGAGCGAATTGAGTAGCATGAATGTTTGAGTGATTTCCTGATCTGCAGTAGATATTGTAATCAATGACTTTGTTCCAAACTTCATACTCAGAAGAGAGATGTCTACCCAGTACTCCAGATCTCTCAATTTCAGCGCGAGGAGCACTGTCTTTGCACAGTGTATCTATTAATGCCATTTTGTTGGAGATAAAACTCGAAAGATATGCCAGTCCATGATGCGAACTGAAGAATTCTTCACCATCTGTTGGAACTTGGATAATGCGCCCGAAATCCACAAGTGAGTAGTTGTAATTGGTGCCTTGAAGACTGAAGAAGACTTCATTGTTCACGAAATTGAAATTTGCATAAAATTCGTGAATGAGAGATGGATAAATAAGACCATCAAGAGTAAGAAATGCTTCTCATTGAAGAGTTTTGAATTGTCTCACAAGCTCTGGAATTTGATCGTGGGCAACTTTTCTTCTTTCAGTAATAGGACGTCTAGAGAGAAACCAAGTGTTGTACTTAATTCTCTCTGTAGGATCTGACGGTGGATCATATGAGTCCTTTCTTCTTGGTTCACTGCTCTTTCCCTTTCCTCTTGCCATTTTCTACACGATGATACTTCAGATTAATTCAAAGTGTATAATTCAATTGTAGGCAACAAGTTTTGCAAACTTTAATTATCATCAATACTTAGATGTTTTGATGTTAATATTCTTCACATTTTCACTCTTCATTAGTGTCAATGAGTTTGCAACTAGATTAAGATTTTTACAAAGTTCATATGTGTTCTAGACTTTTGAGATCATCATCAACACATGTTTTGACATTCAACATTATTACACTCAATTAGCAACAATGTCATTCATATCATATGAACAATGCTTCTATGAAAATCTAACCTAGATGTATAATGAATCCTAGAATCATTCAATGTTAAATTAACGCATAGAAAGGTACTACTACAATCATTTTCAGGTTGTCCTTTAAGAACAATTTCGATTGTTTGCATCAATTTACGTTTTGATTCATTCTAGTTAGGGTTTCTTCATAACCCTAATTCATCATACAAACACAATTGAATGCTAGGAAAGCAAGGATTAATCATACCGAAAGTAGGAATTGAAATTGAAGGAATGAGCGTTCTTCTTTGTGCGGTCGATCTCCTCAGCCGTGTGTAAGTGTGTGTGTTTTGAAGTGGGTTGAAAAGAAATAAAAGTAAGGGTTTAATTTAATTTAAAACAGAATCAGACCACGCACGGTCGAAGCACGGTCGACCGTGGTGTTAGCCATGCATGAATTTGTACACGTACAGGACATGAATCTGCGGTCGAGTATACGGTCAGCCGTGGTGCTGCCGTGGTTCCTTCTGATCACTTATTTCTTCACTTCTTCTTTCTTCTAGCGCATTTTGACGATTCTTAGGTTCTATAGAATACTTGAGGACAAGTTTTCTTTACCTAATATTGAATGATTACATCCTCCCGATGTTTAATCATCAATGACACGTAATATACTATATATATATATATATATATATATATATATATATATATATATATATATATATATATATATATATATATATATATATATATATATATATATTCATATTCAATCATTCACATAGTATACACAAAACGCATCAATATAGTATTTAGCATGCAATACATATTTTCACATAAACACACAATCCTAAGGCAAGTAAGCTTTCTACACTAATCTTTTAAAATCACTTTTCAAAAACAATTTTGCATTTGTAAGAAAAAACCTTTCATTAATACAAAGTATTTTTGAGAAGGTTATTCTCATTAGCATTTTGATCATTGATTTTGATTGATTTTAAGATTACCCAATCCTTGACTTATCCCTACCATGGAATTGCTAACTTGGTCCATTTTTCCCATATTTTCAATTTTCCTAATAATAGACAATGGACTTTGATTACAAAATTTGTGTTTGCTAGAGTCGTGACATATATTCATTTCATATTTACCTCTTGATGAATCACAAATAGTTATCCTTTCAAGTTTTCTCTTCAAGGTGTTATTTTCATCAATTAAAACTTTGTTAAGTTATCTAACTTTGTGTAATTCTTTCTTCAAAAGTTTTACCTTGTCACGACTACTATCATACACAAATTTAATAGTCTTGTAATCATCTAACAATTCTTCATAATTAGAAGGATAGAATACATGTACCTCATTGCAATCCATGCTCGAGACATCATCTTCTTTGAATGGAGATTCAACCTCTTCTTCACTTTGACCATCTTGATCCAAATCATTCCAAGAGCTCATGAGGCAAAAGTCTTCATTTCCATTCAACCCTTTTGCTTGAGAATTACCAACCTTTTTCAAATCCTTCTCTATTCCTTTACCCTTTAAACTCCTAGAGTTTAAATCTTCTTGAGAACATAGTGAATCCCAACATTCTTTTGCACTTTCACATGAGATTATCTTTAATCTTTCTTCACTAGGAAGAATTCCATGAAGTAGTGAAATTGCATCAAATTGTTTCAAAACATCATTGTTTTGAAATGTTGACTTCACTAGTCTTGAACTAGCTTGTGGTACAAAGTCTCCTACTTTGATTATTCTTCACACGTAGTAATCCTTGGATTTGAGATAAGACTCAAATCTTAATTTCCACACATCAATATTCATCTTATCAAAGATTGGTGCTTCTTTCACCAATTCTTCCAAGTATCCCATAGTTTGAGTTGATCCGAGAATCGTTGACTCAAGTTTTTGCACAAAACGAATTTTGACACTTTCAAAAACGTTTGTAGAGCAATGATTTGAGCAACCGCTCTGATACCAATTGTAAGTAACTATAGGGGGTGAATAGTTACTTGATACGTTTTTAACACTTTTTCGATTGATCACCAAATTCGATTTAACTTTTGATCAACCAACTCAACTCAAACTTGATGTGTGTTGTATATATGTTCAAAATGATAAATGAAGTAATGTAAAGAACATAGACACAAGGATTTATAGTGGTTCTGGTGGATGTTAACTAATCCACCTTAATCCACTCCCCGATTACACTAATCGGGATTTGTTGCTTCACTAAGCACTTTTCTCCAAACCCGGTGGAGATCCGATTTACAAGTCTTCAACTTCTTTGGTAGATAACAAACTTAATCTTTCTATCCCTTTAAAAGATCAACTCCAACCTAGATCAACTTGTCTTCACCTTGGACAAGTATTAACCTCCTAATAAGATTAATCAACTTCCTAAGTCCCTTTAAGGAAGCAGATCACTAAGCTAGCCTATGCTTCTACTAATTAAAGTTACAAGACTTATACACTTTGCAATGATGATCCTAAGACAATTCTAGGACATACATTACATTAAGCAAACTCATAAGATAAATGATTTTGATTAGTAAGTTTACAACAACCCAATTCTATATCTATGAGATCATAGAATCTTCTCTTGCTTGATCACATTTGAGTAGTAATTGATGCACTTGTGATCACTGGAAATAAGCCTTTGAAATATGCAAGAGGGTCAGCTTCAAATGCTCTTAAACGTTTGCCTTTTATAGTGGGATTCAAAAAGTAGCCGTTGACACACGGTTGTCTTCACGGTCGACCGTGGTGTGACCGTGCGTGCTCCAGTCCAAATTTGGTATCCGTTGTATAGCCGTTTGACTCAAATTTGAACACCACATTTTGACACCTTTACTCCTTCTAGCACCTGCAAAAGAAACCAAACATCCTATACAAGTGCTATATGCATTAAATGTGTGAGATTTTGTCTTAATGCATGAAAGTGACTAATCATTCCAAAAGTGGCAAACCCAACATTCTTGGAGAAGTGTCTTGATTGATATTTTGGGAAATCTCAGTTTGGTCAAGACTTAGTTAGTCACTTTAATGCCCTTGGTTCAATTCTAAAGACTAGTCACTATGTCATTAACTTCCTAGTTTCAATTAATCACAAGTCATGTTCTTTTTGAGTTTAGTTTAGAGATTAATTGAATAATGTCTCTATAAGATAATCATGAAATATGTAGAGACATCAAAGTTAAGTCTTAAGTAATCACCCTTAGTTACTTAGACTAGACCACATAGACAATTGACTATACTTTCATTGTGAACCATTTTACACTTAATCTATTGGAGTAGTTTAGTTACTTGAATCCTAACTAGTGAGCACATAGCAAACATATTAATCAAGTTGATAAGTTTATGAGTATAAATCATATTGGCAAGTAGCAAGTAATACTCACATAGCAAGAGACAGTTATTCTAGGATCAATCATATAGATACTTGCACAACTTATAATTCAAGCTTTAACAAGTTTAAGTGCAATATAACATATTGTTTGATTAGTGTGTAAGCACACATTAATGTCCAACACATGCACAAGGGAAGAGCAATCTCTAGTTGGGACTTGGTGACCATCCAAAATGTATCTAAGTGTGCTTTAAGATTACAAGTCATTACTAGTTAACCTTGAGAGCACCGTTCCTCATTTAGCCTTAATTAATCACTAAGTCATTTCTAACAGTAATTATTGTTCTAGTGACATTGGCTTAAGTGTGTTGGTACTTGATGATCATACTAAGAATATGTAGATAAGAATTAGGATCACAAGTTGTTGATTAACACTTATGTGTTATGCCTTAATCTTGGTTAATTTGTCATTAAGATGTCAGGCGTAATTAATCACAATTAGTGTTTTTATGACCAAAACTCAATTGAGTATGGAGAAGGCATCTATTCTAAGCATGTTGAGAAAAGTTTCATGAATAATAGATGTCGGGAACTAGTCAAACTTTATTTGGTTAAAAACGGTAACAGAGAAAACTGCGGTCGCACTGTGGTTGACCGTGGTGGCGACCGTGCAACTTGTTTTCACAAAACTGCGTTGCAATTCAGTTTAGGGTTTCACGGTTGACTATGCGGTCGACCGTACCTCGAATGTGTGTTTAGCTGAACTTATAATTTCATTCTTTAACCTATGTTTGACTTGGTCGTTTGCAAGATAAAGTATGGATTAGTGATCTTGCGTGTTTTATGTTAAGATGTCAGTCATCACGTATGCATATGTATGTGTCATCATCAAAACATATTCTTTTGGTTAATCATACTTAAGTTTATCGTTTAGTGCATTAACCAACATTCAACCAACAAAATACTCTATTCGTCTCAAATTAAATAATTTATTAAGTTTTTGACAAACAATTTTATATAATGTATAATGATTTCTCATTTTAGTAGTTAAAACTTAAAAGTCACTTTTACTATTTACTCCAGGTATAAACTTTTGAGAAAAAATATACGGAGTAATAAGTAAAAAAAAAAAAAGTAAAGTTGATTGTATATTATCGAAAGTAGATATCAACTACTCAGTATAAAATTAATATACAACTATTTTGAGATGGATGGGTGTAATAATTAATAATTAGATTTGATTTTTCTAATGACAACATTAAGATTGTAGTTAAGATGCTTAAATATCTTGTTAAATATCTTGTGCATATGGATAATCATCATCAAAAAGTTAATATTAATCGCTATGTACAATACATTTATAAGAGAATAATCTCAATACACTTAAAAAAAAAAAAAAACTTACGGAGTACTTTTTAATATTTTTCTTTACAAATACACCATACTTTCACACATGATTCCATTTTAATTCTTTGAGACCCTTCATGACATGTTTTTCCTTCAACATCACCGACTAACACAATTATGTATCCAGTCACAGAATCCGAACACATCCGATATCAAATATGCGCGAGTGCATATCCACAAATACCCGAACCCAAACACTTTTGAGTTCCACCAAGAAAGACTGGAAATTTGAATTTGCACAAAAATATGTCATAATTTGTTCGGAATTGCTACATTGAGTCATAAAATTTTTTCCGATCATCGAAGCTTATGTGAAATACGAACATGTTTGGGTTCAGGCATGTGCGGATATGCGTCCGCACCCATTTAAGTTCAGACTTGTTTGGATTTGATGAACGTAATTGTGTTGGTATGTAACGTTCCTACAAAAATAAGTAAATAGTTCGGACAAAGTAGAAACGAGATGGGCAAACCAATGTTGTATATTGATAAATTGTTTTAGAAAAGTTCATTTTGTCACAAAAGTTTTTAAAAAGTGTATCTAAGTCATTTTCCCCGTAGTTATATGCTTGTTAACAAGAGTCGTTAAAAATAATTAATAACTAGAGCTGGATCGACCCGCGCGATGTAGCAGGGATTTTCGGATTGCATATTCATATTTAACATAGCGTTATGTATTTATATAATTAAAAACACGTTGTTGCGGATGTGTTTGGATACACGTGGATAGTACCTAGTATTTTTAATGGCTTACGCGCGTTTTTGGACCAATTTTAGTATATAAGATAAAAATTAATTTATGTAGGGTGAGATCCACTTTTTTCATTTAACCCAAATCAACTAATGGCCTAACTAATTATCGCGCTAAAAGCCCAATAAGATATCCGTATATTGAAGGAAAACGTAATTACCCCCAACCTCCGCATTCCACCGTCGTTCTCCGCTATCACTGATGGTGACGATAGCGCTAAATAGAACTCTGATCCTCAGAGGGTACAACTATTTCCTAATTTGTATTACAACACTTGTTCCGATTGTTTTATTACGATTACATGTTCGATTGTGACTTTATTCCGTTGCTCCATGTTTTATGTATATGTATAGTCTACTATTGAGCGTAATTATGAACCTGTGCTCTTTATCTAATCATCAGTTGTATTAATCGTCTTTTGAAATTTAGGTTATCCGCAAGTTCAAATTGATTATATCCCTGAAATTCTGAAAAGGCAGAACTATATGGTGATTTGGATGTCGAGTTCATTAAAAGTTTATGAGAAATTCACATTTATGGAATCTGCTGCTGCTTCTGAGGTAATGGGGACATTTATGGCTTGGACATTCTATTTTAGTTACAGCGTCGGATGAATATTAATTAATTTAAGCTGATTAGTTCAAGGCCTGAGGTGACTCTTTAATTCGTTGCCCTTTTCTGTTAGTTTATGTTTGTTTGTTTGTGATTCTCTTTACCTTTGGTAGACTTTGTTTCTTTGGCACTCTAAAATTTCAGGCCCTGTTCACCCTGAAACATCATCCCCTAACTAATATTGTTGTTTTGTTCCTCCTTTTTTTTGGCATAAAATGCTGTTAAGGGTTTTTAAAACTTAAATGGACCTCTAACGTCTCATATATGGCTGATGTAATTAGTTCATCTCACGTGTTAAATTCAAGGTCATGTCTGATTTGCTAACAGTGATCATTTGCTGTTATTTTCAGTGCTTATTACTTTGTTTCCAATGTTATATCATTGTTGTTATTTGCGTCTTTATTATCATTTATTGTTTGCATGTGTTTCAGGTGTGGGATGCTACCTCAACTGATCCTAAGTTGACAGTTTTCCTCAAATCATATCGCAATAGTGTTCCAGTGCCGAGACATTGGTGCCAGAAAAGAAAATTTCTACAAGTGAGTCACCGAATTAGAATCATATATATTGAGTAGAATATAAGTTACTGTTACGATTGTATATGTCGTGTTGAGAAGAACATGTAGGTGCTTTTTATGAATGGAACTATAAATCGATTCTTTTAAATATATGTGCTAAGGGTTGATACTTGCATGATACCTTAATTGAAATTTGAAATAATTAATAATAATGCTCTGGATAATGTATTTTTCACACCACACGGTTGGGACTATATAATTATGCATAGTGCACAAGCTTTTATACATATGTTGCACGGACAAACACTAGTTTGTTTGTGTTTCTACTTTATAGAAGTGTCGTTAACTTCCATAGTATATCAGTCTTCGTCAAAGTATAGGATCGTCTAATTAATTATACGATGATGAATTTGGATCTCATCTTGTTATGAACTTGTATGGCTGGGGAAGCGGGGTATCGAGAAACAGCCATTTCAACATTCGGACTTTATTGCGGCCACTGGGATTGAGAAAATTAGACAGGTTGGTTCTTAGTTTTCAAATGTTTGAATTGATGTTGGAATGAAATTCATTTGCCATGTTGAATGATACAATTTTTCATATTAAATCAAGAAACATTGTACTATAGTAGTTTCTGAACTGGCAAATTTACTTCTTTATTTTGGGAAATTGCAAGTCTATACTTAACTTTCATTTTTTTTACACTTTTGAACATGCAAGATAGGGAAAAACTGTCTCTTTGGTTTCACTTCATAAGTTCTCCTCTCCTTCAACATCACAAACAAGGTGCAACGGACATTTTGTGTCTCCATTCGAATGGTTATCCAGTCTACACGAATGTTAATTTTTCTTAAACTATTTAGTCAATTTTAGACATAAATGATATAACAATGAATAAGTGAATCTTGTGATTGAAGGAAGTCACGTCGCTAATTAATATTCTAATTCTAAAATCTCTGTTTTTTGTGGACCTTTAACTTCCTCGCTAGAACTTTTTTCTCACTGCTTTTTGCAAGCAGGCTATATTGAGGAGGATAATAGGAAGCTTGAATAGAAACAGCGCCAACAATGGGGAAGATGGATATTGATTATCAGGTCTGATTACATGATTAAAGTAGCATTTACTTCTATGTTATGGCGAATATATGCATTTTTATTTATTTTCTTTAATGGTAACTATTGCATATTTGTCGTTAATCGTAGAATTGATTGTGCAGGTACTCCATGACGCTTTTTTTTTTTTTTTTTTTTTTCTCCAAAGATCATACTAAACAAAAACTTACATCACATGTTGATCTTTATCACAAAGAAAAAGAGTTTGAGGTAACAAGCCCCATTATATTGACCATATCGTAGTTTTTTCAGATTAATTTGGGTGGAACTTGCCATATACGTAGTTATACGATTTTCTTACATATAGTTTTCTTTCTAGAAAGGCCTTTAAAAGGGCGACAAGCGTGTTCTATTACCTATCTATTGTTTCTTTGAAGTTTTTAGTATGATGTATTAAAACTATAACTTGTAGAGATATGGTCCTCCGCCTTCGTATTCCAGTTGGGGCTAGCTTTGGTTATCACCCTGGAGGTCGGGGCAAGCCGCCTGTTGATAAGGTAGTTATCTTAATATTAGGGTCCTATTGGCCGTAGTAAAACGGGCTGGTAATGGGTCAACACAAGTTATCTGTAAGTGTGGGTGAAAATAATTTGGACCGGGTTCCTTAAATAATTATAAAATCTATCCATTATAAAATCTATCCATTTTATTGGATAACTAGAAATAGGCGTGGCCCACTTCGTTGGGTCAAATAATGGGTTGGGAAGAAAAATTAAAAAAGAAAACTTTTCCAAAAAATAATACAAAAGGACCAAATAGCTAATGGTGGCATGACGCCAGTAAGTTACTATGGATCTTGGGCATTACTGGCATTACACATTCATGGGCAATCATGGATAGTATGTATGTGTATAATGTAATAAGATTTTATTATTATTATTATTATTATTATAATTATAATAATTATAATTTATTTTATTTTTTTATTTTTTTTTATTTTTTTTTATTTTTTTAAGGTACAATGGTTTAAAGTTTATAAGCTTGTGAATACACTTTAGATAACCTTAACTCATCTAATCCGTTCAACTTGAAACCTTCCGCTCTGACCGATTGTTAATAGATTTTGATTGAAATCGACCTTGTCCTGGTGTCAAGTAAATATGTTGAAGTTGCCACTCTCTAGGCTTATCTGATCTATAATATCTCGCGCCATTTTGCTATCTTTATCTCTTACACCTCAACCTCTTTTTGCTTTAGTTTGGACGGCCCGTCTATGGGGATGTTTCTAGACAACAAGAAGAACCACCCACTTATGTGTTATGAGGTGCTTTCATGTTACCTAGTTTGCACGAATCTTGATTTCTGGCCTGGTTCTATTTAAGTAAGATTCTCGCAGCGAAAAATATACTATGACAAATTAGAAGGCCAAGTCTTAAGCAGCAAATTAACATGACAAGATTAACAGCAAGTCCTTAGAAGTAAACATGTTACCTAGTTTTCTAATTGTTATATATTACTTCCCTCTTGATCCTACCAATATGTGTGTGTGTGCGCGCGCGCGCTTTTGTTCAATTCGGAGACTTAAATCCGCAATCTTTTGATTGAAAATTCATCTTAAGGGGCCGTTTGGCTCACGGAATTTATTGGGATTCTGGCGGAATTTGGAGTGAATTTAGACACGTGTCGTGTCTAAATTCACTCCCAATTCCGCCGGGTGTCTAAATTCACTCCCAATTCCACCGGAATATCATTGCATTCCGTGAGCAAAACGGTACCTAGTATCCATAGAACACTTTGCTACTTATCCATAACTTTTAATTTGCATTTTGCTGCACACAAAGTACTTTTAGTATATTTATTTTAGAATTTTGTTTGCTGGAATTCGATGTATTATGGAAAATACATTATAAAAGTCGGTCTTCATCACATGTGGTCCAATTGGAGATGTAATTATCATTTACTTTAAGTTGAAACAAGACAAACCGACCATTCTCAAATCTTTTTCATTTTCTTACTTTCTTAGTATTATCATTAATTGCATTTGTTTCTTATGTTAGGTTAATTCGTGAATAAAAGATTCTCCTTACATTTCTATGCTTTAACGTGAGGCTCATCCATTTTAAAAGGAGTTTAAAAGCATATAACTTGAATATGGGATGATTATTAACTTTTTATGTATAAAGTATCATATAAGTTGGGGTCCTTGAGTTATTATACCATACATATTAAATACGGAGTAACTAAAACTTGTAGATGGAAAATATTACTCCGTACTGTATTAAGCAATCTTTAAGCAATCACAATGGACTTTAAGCTCACAATTGGGTCTAGGTCAACTAACCTAGTACTGTGTATTATCTAATACTCACCCGCAATTTGAATGTGAAGCTGTGAAACGCACAAAGTGCAATGAATTATGATAATGTTACGTAGTACTTCTGTTATCACATGAAGTAAATATATTTTCATTTGTAGAATTGCATATTACTTGACGATTTTTTCTTTTTGTTATGACAAATTTAAATTTTTTTTACACCCATTTTTGTCATAAGTAATGCGAACTTTATAAATAACTTCATTTCATCGAAAGATGAAAAAGGATAGCAAGATTTACAACCGATAAAGCGAGTCTCGAGGACTGTAAAAATTTTAAAGATTGAATCTAACTAATTCCGATCCTTTTTAAAAAAACGATCCGCACAAACTGAATCTAAACAACACAATGAGATATAAACATCTCGACGCCTACAAAACTAAACCTCCAAATCAAAACATACCACAACAAAAAGATCACGACACAAACTAAAAAAACAAAAAATAAGCAAGCAACCAAAAAACTGATCATCGGTTATGACACTTTTTATTTCATGACTTGCTCTGTCATCATAATGTAGCAGTAAGTTATTATAAAACTCTATTTGTTTAATTAATTAGTAATAGTTATCAAACATACTTCAAATATAGTATGATGACTAAGGTATTGTGTATTACAGTATGACTTATTACATGATTTATGAGTTTGATAAAAGCAGGGGTGAAGCTAGAAATCATGATTGAGGGGGGCGTAATTTTTTGAGAACCGGAAACACAAAAATTATGTCCAAAGAATGTAAAAACATGGCGTAAATATGACAACTAGATTATTTGCTGTAAATGAAAGAAGTAGAAACAATATGAACATGAGAAAGAAACTTGAAGTGTTTGGAATGAATTCAAATGCTTACAATCACTCCTTTAAATACTAATTCAAAGTAGAAACAACATGATTAACACACACCTACTACACTTATTAAAGCCATAAAACATGGAGACAAGATGCCCATCAAACAAGAAAATAGAGAGTAAAGCAATAAAATCCGGAGTGGGATAGTTGGTGAGTGACCAACTTGATACAGCAACAGATGCGCCGCATCTATAGAGGATGCGCCGCATCCTCTCCTTCTGACGCGCAGCATTCAAGTGAAACTCCGCATCTAAAACATTCGGGACATCTTGGTGTATGGATGCGCCGCATCAATGAAGAGATGCGCCGCATTTGTGTGTTTCACGCATACCGAAATCTGCAAAATTCGTGCAACGCTTTAACTCACTTTTAGTGGCACTTTTATTTTCAAATTTTGTTTGCACCAATATTTTGACACTCCCCCTTGGTGCAAACTCCCGATCAACAATCCCTAACGCCTCTCGAAATTCTATGAACTTGGCCTTCATTAGAGCTTTAGTAAAGATATCCGCCACTTGAGCATTTGTCCTTACATTTCCTAGCTCGATTTCCCCGCTTAGAACCTTTTCACTAATAAAATGATATCTCATTTCAATATGCTTAGTACGAGCATGAAAAACTGGATTCGAAGCAAGCTTGATTGCACTTTCGTTGTCACATCTCAGTTTGACAACATAATCTACTTTTTCAAGTATGTCACCAATCAATCTTCTTAACCAAGTACATTCTTGAGCCGCCATTGTTGCAGCTATGTATTCCGCTTCCGTGCTAGACAAAACAACAACATCTTGCTTCTTGCTACACCATGAAATAACCGCGGAACCTATGTTAAAACAGTAACCCGAAGTTGAATGCTGATCATTTGCGTCTCCCATCCAATCTGCATCCACGAAACCATTTAAGAAAACATTATCACACTTCTTATACCACAAGCCATGACCTATTGATCCTTTCACATAACGAAGGATCCTTTTTGCTGCATCAAGATGAACATTAGTTGGACATTGCATAAATTGTGAAACAATGCCAACCGAGTAAGCAATTTCCGGCATTGTGATGGTTAGATAGATCAAACTTCCAATCATTTGTCGGAACAACTTCACATCCTTGAGCTCTTTTCCTTGATCTTTCTTCATTTTGAGGTTTGGTTCCATTGGAGTAGTCATAGGCTTTGACCCCCCCATATTGAAACGTTCCAAGAGACTTCTTGCATAACCCCTTTGAGAGATAAAGTACCCATTTTCTAATTTATCAACTTCCAAGCCAAGAAAACATCCAATCTCCCCCAGATTCTTCATTTCAAAACGAACCGAAAGATCATCACTTAAACGAGAGATTTCTGGCTCGTTTCCTCCGGTGATAATCATGTCATCAACATATAATAACACCAAAACATAGAAACCTGATTCTTTCTTTACAAACAAACTAGAATCCGCATCAGAAATCTTAAAACCACAAAAGATAAGGTATTGTGCAACCTTACCATACCAAGCTCTCGGAGCTTGTTTCAAGCCATAAAGAGCTTTCTTCAACCGGCACACATCTTCTGGAAATTGATTTGAAATGAACCCAATAGGTTGTTCCATGAACACCTCACGATCAAGCTCTCCATAGAGAAAATCATTCTTCACATCAAGTTGCCACAATTTCCACCCTTTGTAAGCCGCTAGTGAGATTATTGTTCTCACCGTTACCATTTTAGCCACGGGGCTAAAAGTTTCCTCATAATCAAGCCCATAACTTTGACAAAAGCCACGAGCCACCAACCGAGCCTTGAACTTATTAATGGTTCCATTCGAGTTCTTCTTAAAACGGTAGACCCATTTGCAAGTAACCGGTTTACATGCTTCCAGTTTCTTGACAAGCTCCCAAGTTTCATTCTTTTCCAATGCATCAATCTCCTCTTGCATTGCTTTTCTCCAATCCGGAGAATCTTTAGCTTCCTCATAACATGTTGGTTCTTCGGTTAAGCCACCTGAAAAGAAACAAGTTGTGACTGTGTTCACCTCATAGTCACTTAGATGTTTTGGTTGTCTCTTTTCTCTTGTTGACTTTCTAACTTGAGTTGGTACTTCTTCACTAGGTGCCTCTTCTTGAGTTTGAGAACCACCATCATTATCACTTTCTTCTTGAGTATCAATACTAGGAAACATAAATTTGTAATCTCTATTTTCTTCACCATTTTTGCTTGATTCAGAAACTTGAGAAGACACTTCATCAAATACTACATCTCTTGAAGTGGTAAACTTCTTTGTTTCTTGATCCATACACCTCCAACCTTTCCTGTGAGAATCATAACCAACAAAAATACACTTTCGAGCTTTTGGGTCAAGTTTGGTTCGGATAGCTTTAGGAACATGAACATAACAAATAGAACCAAACACCCTAAAATAGCTTACATTTGGCTTTTGACCATAAGCTAGCTCAAAAGATGATTTTTGTGTATCTGGCCAAGATGGTAACCGATTAGACACATGACAAGCACATTGAAGTGATTCCGCCCATAGCTCCCTAGGCAACCCTTTGTCGTGTAACCAAGATAAGCATATTGAAACAAGGTAAGCAATCTTTCTTTCCGCAACACCATTTTGTTGAGGGGTGTCCGGACAAGTCATTTGGCGAGAAATACGATTAGCTTTGCAATAAGTAAAGAAATCATTTGACATGAATTATCCACCGTTATCACTGATAATGCTAAAAACGAACATATATTTCATAGCATTATTCCTCAAGAAAGACAAGCTTTTAGTTGCAATTGTTCTATTTACAAGTGATATTCGTTTAAATAATAAAAGGTGAAGACAAAAGACAGATTCGACGAATTGAAGACGCAAACGACCAAAAAGCTCAAAAGTACAAAGTACAATCAAAGAGGTTCAAATTATTGATGAGAAACGTCTCAAAATTACAAGAGTACAAGACGCGAAACGCAAAGTACAAGATATTAAATTATACGCAAGGACGTTCGAAAATTCGGAACCGGGACCAGAGTCAACTCTCAACGCTCGACGCAACGGACTAAAAATTATAAGTCAACTATGCACATAAATATAATATAATTTTTAAATAATTCTTATAATTATTTATATATTATATATTATATTATTAAAAACCGTCGGCAGAAAAAACAAAGGCATGTGAGCCTCTCCAGCTGGTCATGCGATCGCATGACCTTGAAGGGTAAAGCTCATGCGATCGCATGAGCCACTTTTCCAGCCCACATGCCTATAAAATTCGCAGCTTGGTGAACATCAAAACACATCTTTTTTCCTTCTTCATCATACGTAAATTATATATATATATTTATATTTTAATTTTAATTTTAATTTTAATTTCTAATAATAAGGGTATGTTAGCGAATGTTGTAAGGGTGTAAGTCGAAATTCTGTCCGTGTAACGCTACGCTATTTTTAATCATTGTAAGTTATGTTCAACCTTTTTAATTTAATGTCTCGTAGCTAAGTTATTATTATGCTTATTTAAAACGAAGTAATCATGATGTTGGGCTAATTACTAAAATTGGGTAATTGAGCTTTGTACCATAATTGGGGTTTGGACAAAAGAACGACACTTGTGGAAATTAGACTATGGGCTATTAATGGGCTTTATATTTGTTTAACTAAATGATAATTTATTAATTTTAATATAAAGATTTACAATTGGACGTCCCTATAAATAACCATATACACTCGATCGGACACGATTGGGGGGGGGGGGTATTTATATGTACGAATAATCGTTCATTTAACCGGACACGGGAATGGATTAATAGCCACTAGAATTATTAAAACAGGGGTGAAATTATGTACAAGGACACTTGGCATAATTGTTAACAAAGTATTAAAATCTTGGGTTACACGCAGTCGATAACCTGGTGTAATTATTAAACAAAGTATTAAAATCTTGTTACAATTTAAGTCCCCAATTAGTTGGAATATTTAACTTCGGGTATAAGGATAATTTGACGAGGACACTCGCACTTTATATTTATGACTGATGGACTATTATGGACAAAAATCAGACGGACATATTAAATAATCCAGGACAAAGGACAATTAACCCATGGGCATAAAACTAAAATCAACACGTCAAACATCATGATTACGGAAGTTTAAATAAGCATAATTCTTTTATTTCATATTTAATTTCCTTTGTTTTATATTTAATTACAGTTCTAATTATCGCACTTTTATTTATTGTTATTGTATTTAATTGCACTTTTAATTATCGTACTTTTTAATTATCGCACTTTTATTTTATCGCACTTTCATTTATCGTAATTTCTTTATCATTATTTACTTTACGCTTTAAATTAAGTCTTTTATTTATTTAATATTTTACATTAGGTTTTAACTGCGACTAAAGTTTTAAAATCGACAAACCGGTCATTAAACGGTAAAAACCCCCCCTTTATAATAATAATATTACTTTTATATATATTTGTATTTTTATAAATTAAACTAATATAGCGTTAAGCTTTGTTTAAAGATTTTTTTTCCCTGTGGAACGAACCGGACTTACTAAAAACTACACTACTGTACGATTAGGCACACTGCCTATAATTGTTGTAGCAAGGTTTAAGTATATCCATTCTCTAAATAAATAAATATCTTGTGTAAAATTGTATCGTATTTAATAGTATTTCGTTGTAAAAATAAAGCTATTTTATATACACCTCGCATAACATCAAGTATTTTTGGCGCCGCTGCCGGGTATTTATTTGATAGGAGATGGAGAGATTACGAGACATATCAAAGGAACAAATTCAAATTGGTAACAAAAAATGTAGATGTGCCAAGGGTAATCGATTGGGTTCCTTTGGAAACAGTCCATCTAGCTGACCGTGTTAGACAGCTTTTAGTTCAAAGGTATGGCAGTTCTTCTTTTACAGATTGGGAACGTCTTTTCACCATTCGTAGACCTGTATATAAAGAATGGTGTGTTGAGTTGATGAGTACTGTATCACTTGATACAAATATAGTTAGAATAGATGATAGAAGATTTCTTAGGTTTATCCTTGGCGGTAGGATGTACAGAATGTCCATGCTGGAAAATGGCCAGGGCTTTACAGATATATACTCCTGGTGAGTTGCTACTACCCGATTGTACAAACTTGATTCATTATGGTGAAAGGGTAGATAGCAACTTTGACGCTGACGCCATTTGGAGGCGTATGTCACATTTTGATGTTTTTACACGAGCAGGAGGACACTCCTATACACATATTGACAGAGCCGAGCTTCGTATTATTCATAGATTTTTGGCTAACTCGATTACACAGAGAGGTCATAATAAAGAAAAAATTACCTTACATGATTTATTCTACCTAAAGTGTATTCGGGATCCTAGAAGCTTTGTCAATATCCCTTACTGTGTTGCTTTTTATTTATCTAAAATGGTAGAGGGAATGCAGGACGGGAGTATAATAGGAGGAGGTATTTTTGTTACTCTCATTGGAGAGTATTTAGGTGTTGATAGGAACCAAGGGGTCCATTACAGCTTTGTAGAGAACAGTTTGAGCCCTTAGGATTGAAAGTTTATGTGGGTGCTAAAGTATTGAAAAGTAGACGTAACCAGGCAGTACCCTATGAGGGATCTCATCCTCAGGTAGAGAGAGGCTCAGACGAGGAAATGGAGGAGGCGGAAGACATTAGGGATGTCTTTCGAGATGCTATTCTTGACGTCCACGTTCGTATAGATGAGGAAGCAATGACGAACGCGGCCAGACATAGTTTGTATGAGCTGTGGAACTCCGAGCGAGTATACGAGGATTATAGGCGACGCCAACACGATAGCTGGTTAGTTCATCAGCACCAAATCATGAGCCAGCTATCATATCAGGTACCAAATAACTATGTACCTACTCGACCTGCTCATTTTCCGCCACACAGCCCCGATATCCGACCACCCTTTAACCGGTATGACTATAACCAAGCCTATCAGAACACCTATAACCAACAATGGAACCCACCTGATGAGATGAACTGGAACCCCTATCCAGACTGATTTGGTTCCATTTGGTTATTTATATGATTTATATGTTTTTATCTTTTTACTTATTCATGTTTAAACTTATGTTATTAAATATACTTATGTAATCTTTATCATTTTTATTATTATTGTGTACTAATATTTCACATTTAGGATTTGAAAGTGGGATATTAAGTCCCATTTCAAATTGCCATGCATGTTTATATTTGTATGTATGTATATTGTCGATTGTACAAAACAGGGTAAAATAGCACATTTTCAAAGACTGGCATTAAGTTCAGCAAAAGCTAGTTTTGACGACAAAACGAAAAACAAATGTGATGTAACAACAAGAAGGAATGAACAAATGATATGCACCATTTATCATTCAGCAAACAAACGCCAATATGTTTGGAAACTTTGGTAAAATTTAATCATTTTTACGCTAATCACCCTCAATAATTTAAATTGTTACTGATTTCTTGCAAATGAGGGCATTGCAAGATCTTAAGTGTGGGAAGGGGTTAAATTCTTTCGGATTTTAAAATTTTTACTTTATACACTTGGTTACCATTAGAAATACTAGTAAAGTAGTAGTTGTATTAGAATCTAGTGCTCTTTGATAATAAAGAACAGCCCTAGTCTTATATACTGACTACCCAATTCTAGTAAAAATTTTCAAAATTTTCAATTAAATGAACTCAAAATCATGTTTATACATATTTATGAACGATAAAACTAGGTGTTAACACCGAAATTATTGTTACCTCGGAAAGGACATAAATTGAGAAACAAACCAAAATGTTAAAATTAATTTAAAATGGAATAGAGGACAATAAAAAGGAAAATAAAAGCCAAGTGTGGGAAAAATTACCAAGTTATCTTAAACATATGTCACATATTTCTGTAACAAATAATTGAAGATACTTTTGCTTTGAACTAAACTAAACTGTTTTACCCGATGAAAGAAAAGAAGAGATGGATCTACACGATGAATCAATTCCATCGTTAAAAGGAAGTAAAGTCTTTCGAAAAAGAAACGCGCTTCTTGATTTAGGTCATGAAGTTGTCGTCCAGACCAGCTATAGGTTGATGAAAAATCTAGAAAAGTCATCTCTAAAATCAGCAGGAAATCCACGGACCTCAGCATAAAACAGGGTCGCCAAGTGGTCAGATTTATCCTAACCATGAGAAGGATTTATCTCGTGCAATGGGGGGGCACCGTGCAAATTAGCTTGATAAGACTAATGAATCAGACCCCCAGAAAGGATAATCTCCTTAAAAGATCAAAAATCAGCTTTTAAGCCTGATATTACTCAATCCTAGAGATTGACCTTAAAGATTGAGAATTACAAACTCATGGAATTCAATGATATCTAAACTCGAGCTTGAACGAGAAAATATTTTGATCAAAATTACAAACCGATTTGTTTTCTAAAAACCCATTTTTCAATGCGTTCATTACCATTGAACGTAAAATCCTAGGAATTCACCTGGAATTCATTAGGTCACCTGAACCAAATCGGGTGTCAACCGTAAGAACGGTGGTTGCATAGCATGGTCAAAGACAGGACCTTGTGCCAGACCGAAAAATTATAAGGGTGAGCTTTACTATTGCTCCTACAAAGGATAGTAATTGCATCCAACACGTTATAAGACCATAATTAAAAGCATGTCAGGGGACATTGCCTTAACAGTTGCTTGTTCAACGCTTTCCTTTATAAACGGACGGTAGTTTACTGAAAGGTAATATTCGGAGCAAGTATACTGGACGTGTTGCTTTCCTAATACAAAGTTAGCAAGTGGGTGACACAAAACCGCAAGTTTTGAGCTAAAATTTTCAAATCTGAAACCCACCAAACCCACAAAAATATTTTGCAAACACCGGTGAAGGGTTATTCCGGAAAACTTATCAAGGGTAAAAACTATATTGAGTTTTCAAAAAGATCAAATGTTTTCATAAAGATCCAATTTCCTTAATGGATCTAAATTTTATAGTCATGTGGGACTGTAAACCACATCGTTACTACCATTGTTTATACCGCCGTAAAGAAATCACTGATGTACAAAGTGTGAAGCATAAAGAAGTGATTCTAGTATTTCAAGACTATATTGCTTGAGGACAAGCAACGCTCAAGTGTGGGAATATTTGTTAATGCTAAAAACGAACATATATTTCATAGCATTATTCCTCAAGAAAGACAAGCTTTTAGTTGCAATTGTTCTATTTACAAGTGATATTCGTTTAAATAATAAAAGGTGAAGACAAAAGACAGATTCGACGAATTGAAGACGCAAACGACCAAAAAGCTCAAAAGTACAAAGTACAATCAAAGAGGTTCAAATTATTGATGAGAAACGTCTCAAAATTACAAGAGTACAAGACGCGAAACGCAAAGTACAAGATATTAAATTATACGCAAGGACGTTCGAAAATTCGGAACCGGGACCAGAGTCAACTCTCAACGCTCGACGCAACGGACTAAAAATTACAAGTCAACTATGCACATAAATATAATATAATATTTAAATAATTCTTATAATTATTTATATATTATATATTATATTATTAAAAACCGTCGGCAGAAAAAACAAAGGCATGTGAGCCTCTCCAGCTAGCCATGCGATCGCATGGCCTTGAAGGGTAAAGCTCATGCGATCGCATGAGCCACTTTTCCAGCCCACATGCCTATAAAATTCGCAGCTTGGTGAACATAAAAACACATCTTTTTCCTTCTTCATCATACGTAAATTATATATATATATATATATATATATATATATATATATATATATATATATATATATATATATATATATATATATATATATATATATATATATATATATATATTTATATTTTAATTTTAATTTTAATTTTAATTTCTAATAATAAGGGTATGTTAGCGAATGTTGTAAGGGTGTAAGTCGAAATTCTGTCCGTGTAACGCTACGCTATTTTTAATCATTGTAAGTTATGTTCAACCTTTTTAATTTAATGTCTCGTAGCTAAGTTATTGTTATGCTTATTTAAAACGAAGTAATCATGATGTTGGGCTAATTACTAAAATTGGGTAATTGGGCTTTGTACCATAATTGGGGTTTGGACAAAAGAACGACACTTGTGGAAATTAGACTATGGGCTATTAATGGGCTTTATATTTGTTTAACTAAATGATAATTTGTTAATTTTAATATAAAGATTTACAATTGGACGTCCCTATAAATAACCATATACACTCGATCGGACACGATTGGGGGGGGGTATTTATATGTACGAATAATCGTTCATTTAACCGGACACGGGAATGGATTAATAGCCACTAGAATTATTAAAACAGGGGTGAAATTATGTACAAGGACACTTGGCATAATTGTTAACAAAGTATTAAAACCTTGGGTTACACGCAGTCGATAACCTGGTGTAATTATTAAACAAAGTATTAAAATCTTGTTACAGTTTAAGTCCCTAATTAGTTGGAATATTTAACTTCGGGTATAAGGATAATTTGACGAGGACACTCGCACTTTATATTTATGACTGATGGACTGTTATGGACAAAAACTAGACGGACATATTAAATAATCCAGGACAAAGGACAATTAACCCATGGGCATAAAACTAAAATCAACACGCCAAACATCATGATTACGGAAGTTTAAATAAGCATAATTCTTTTATTTCATATTTAATTTCCTTTATTTTATATTTAATTACACTTCTAATTATCGCACTTTTATTTATTGTTATTGTATTTAATTGCACTTTTAATTATCGTCTTTTTTAATTATCGCACTTTTATTTTATCGCACTTTCATTTATCGCAATTTCATTATCATTATTTACTTTACGCTTTAAATTAAGTCTTTTATTTATTTAATATTTTACATTAGGTTTTAACTGCGACTAAAGTTTTAAAATCGACAAACCGGTCATTAAACGGTAAAAACCCCCCTTTTATAATAATAATATTACTTTTATATATATTTGTATTTTTATAAATTAAACTAATATAGCGTTAAGCTTTGTTTAAAGATTTTTTTTCCCTGTGGAACGAACCGGACTTACTAAAAACTACACTACTGTACGATTAGGTACACTGCCTATAATTGTTGTAGCAAGGTTTAAGTATATCCATTCTCTAAATAAATAAATATCTTGTATAAAATTGTATCGTATTTAATAGTATTTCCTAGTAAAATTTAAGCTATTTTATATACACCTCGCATAACATCAAGTATTTTTGGCGCCGCTACCGGGGAACTCAATTTCTTGCTTAAACAGCGGAAGCGCAACGCTAATATAATATAAAAAAAAATTATTTTTAGTTTACTTTTATAAAAAAATACGCTTTTGTAAAAATACGTTTTAAATATTCGAAAACATAAAAAGAAAACAAAAATATAAATATATTTAAGAGATTGTTAAATATTTAAGTTTTACAAAGTTTCTTTATTTTTATTTTATAAAAATATAAGTTTTATTTAAATATTTTGTTTTTATTTAAAACATAAAATCAAAAATCGAAGAAAATATATATATAAATCTAGTTTTAAGATTTTTATTTATAAAATTATAAAGTATTTCTATTTTTATTTTAGTTTTTAAATATAAGTTTTTATTATATAAATAGTTTTATTAAAACAGAAAATATAAAACATAAAAAAAAAACACAAAAACGCGTCGAATTTAAATCAGCCTGTCATCTGAAATTTTGAATCCCGCGACTCGCGGCATTTATTGCCACGTGGTACCGCAACTCGCGGAGTTCTCCCTGACGCGTTTGATAGAACCCTAATCAGCATTTATTACGGAGTAATTATTATTATTAATTTTTAATTAAACCCTAATTAGTTTTGTTAATTTATTATTAAGTTTAGTTTATTTATTTAATTTGTATATTTAGTTAAATTAACTTAATTAAAATATAAAATTAATAGTTTTATAAAATAAATAATATAAAAATAATATTTTTATAAAAAAATGTACTTTTTACCACTTTTAGTATATTTTTATATTTTGTCCCTTTTTAATTGTTTTAGCGTAATATTTGTGTTTTCCGCTAATTTTTAGTTTTAAACTCAGTTTTTGCCATAGTTATTTTTATTTCTAGATTTTTATGATTTGCTGTAAAATCTCTTAAGTGCTTTTTCTTTAGACTAAGATTTAAGTGCTTTAGAATTTTGCGACGCCTTTTTAAGTTTTAGTACCTTTTTAAGTTATTGTCATTTGGGATATAGTTTTACTTGTAAGCTTTTATATTTTTAGACGCAACTTTTAGTTTTTAGTTTTTAGTTCCTTTTTAAGTTTCAACGCGCTACTTTCTTATTTTTATTTTTCGACGCCTTTTACCTATGTATCAATTATCACTCCAATTAGTAATCTCAATTTGCAATTTTAATTTTAAGTTAGTGATAGTAATAAGGTTGGGTTAGTCGAGTATTTTAAAGTTTTATAAGTCACTCTTTTTCTTTCTTATTTTTCGACGTCTTTTGTTTTTCAATTCTTTTCTTTTTCGACGCGCTCTTTTTCTTTCTTATTTCTCGCTATTCTAGTTTTTAGGACATAGATTTTTATTCTACTTCTTCTCTAAATTTCTTTAAATTACGAAAATTTATTTTGAGTGGTTAAATTGATAGACATCAAAATTTTCTGATTCGTAGTAATAGTTGAATTTGTACGTGGACCGGGTTATTGGAGCCAAACAGTACTCAATTATATTGAGACCAAACGAATCCTGCCCCTCTGCTGCATCTTTTGGCTATTCGAAACATGGGCAAAATCAGAAAAGTCTATTAATTGGATAACTTATATCATTTTTCTTTCCTTTTAAAAACTAATAGGATATTCAGTGAATGCACCGAGCAAGACGTTCACCACCTTTTGTACGTTCACCACCTGTAACAAGATCAAGACATTTAGCAAATATTACCGCCGTTGATTTTTCTTTAGAATCGCCATCCAGTCGACCAAGTACTCCAATTCAAATTTTCGATAATCCATTTTTTGAAACCGACCTCACAATTGAGAATCCGGAGAATATTCAGGGACAATTCGTAGATCCTGAACCATTAATTTTTCCTCCGGAACCACCAATCATTCAAACAGAGATTGTTGAGGAACGAACCATTAAATCAGAATCCTCTAGTGATTCAGATTCAACAAATTCAATTATGGAAGTAACAGAACCTTTAAGTATGGAAGACCGAATGAGAGCTAAACGCACTGGCCATCACCGATTTAAAGGGGGAAATTACTCTTATTTGGATATAGATAGAGCAGAGTTAAGAGTAATTCATAGGTTTTTAGCCAATTCGATTACACAACGAGGTAAGAATAAGGAAAAGGTAAATGAACAGGATTTATTTTACCACATGTGTATTCGAGACCCACAAAGCGCTGTAAGTATACCTTATTGTGTGGGTTATTATTTATCAGCTATGGTTAGGGGGATGAGACCGCACAGTATAATAGGAGGTGGTATATTTATTACACTAATTGCTGAGTATCTCAATGTGGATATAAGTCGGGGGGGGGGGGGGATTATTAGTCGAAGAACCAGAACCCCACGATACAATTGGTTTAAATGTATACCATGGTGCGAAGGTTTTGAAGAGGCAAAATAACGCCGCAGTACAATACCATGGTAGACATCCACAGGTTGAGAGAAACCAACAGCCAGGTAATGTGGGAGGGGGAAATGAAATGACAGAAATGCAAAGGTTTATAGCTTCACAAGAGTATGAAAATGCTAGACATCGAGCATTTGAAGATTGGAAAGTTCATCAAAACCAAATCATAGCTCATTGCCAACATGTAGGTAGAAACTATATTCCTACTCCATCGCCCGTATTTTCTCCCTGGTCTATAGAGATCCAACCACCGTATCCTACGTATAACCCAGCCGAAGCATTCTATAACACATACGGTTATGCATGGAACCCCTACTGGTATCAGTATCATCCCTAGTCTACTTAGTTTTATTTATTTTATTATTTGTAATGTTGATACATTTAATACTTAGGTTAATATTGTAATAGTTTTTATAATTTTCTAATTTTTTTTATTAGATTTTAATAATTTTTAAATGTGGGGTAATATACCAAACTTCAAAAATATGTATATATGTTTGCAGTTTATCTTATGTACACAACAGGGTAAAACAATGCATTTTCAAAGACTGGCATTAAGTTCAGCAAAAGCAACTAATTTTGACGACAAGATGCAAAATATATGTGAAATAACAACAAGACGGAATGAACAAATGATGTGCACCATTTATCATTCAACACAAACAACAATATGTTTGGAAACTTTGGTAAAATTTAATCATTTCTACGCTAATCACCCTCAATAATTTAAATTGTTACTGATTTCTTGCAAATGAGGGCATTGCAAGATCTTAAGTGTGGGAAGGGGTTAAATTCTTTCGGATTTTTAAAATTTTTTATCTTAAACACTTGGTTACCATTAAAAATACTAGTAAAGCAGTAGTTGTATTAGAATCTAGTGCTCTCTGATAATATAGAACAGCCCAAGTCTTATATACTGACTACCCAATTCTAGTAAATTTTTTCAAAATTTTCAATTAAATGAACTCAAAATCATGTTTATACATATTTATGAATGATAAAACTAGGTTTTAACACCGAAATTATTGTTACCTCGGAAAGGACATAAATTGAGAAACAAACTAAAATGTTAGAATTCATTTAAAATGGAATAGAGGACAATAAAAAGGAAAATAAAAGTCAAGTGTAGGAAAATTTACCAAGTTATTTTAAACATATGTCACATATTTCTGTAACAAATAACTGAAAATACTTTTGCTTTAGACTAAACTAAACTGTTTTACCCGATGAAAGAAACGAAGAGATGGATCTACACGATGAATCAATTCCATCATTAAAAGGAAGTAAAGTCTTCCGAAAAAGACACGCGCTTCTTGATTTAGGTCATGAAGTTGTCGTCCAGACCAGCTGTAGGTTGATGAAAAATTTAGAAAAGTCATCTCTAAAATCAGCAGGAAATCCACGGACCTCGGCATAAAACAGGGTCGCCAAGTGGTTAGATTTATCCTAACCATGAGAAGGATTTATCTCGTACAATGGGGAGGGCACCGTGCAAATTAGCTGGATAAGACTAATGAATCAGATCCCCAGAAAGGATAATCTCCTTAAAGATCAAAAATCAGCTTTTAAGACTGATATTACTCAATCCTTGAGATTGACCTTAAAGATTGAGAATTACAAACTCATGGAATTCAATGATATCTAAACTCGAGCTTGAACGAGAAAATATTTTGATCAAAATTACAAACCGATTTGTTTTCTAAAAACCCATTTTAAATGTGTTCATTACCATTGAACGTAAAATCCTAGGAATTCACCTGGAATTCATTAGGTCACCTGAACCAAATCGGGTGTCAACCGTAAGAACGGTGGTTGCATAGCATGGTCAAAGACAGGACCTTATGCCAGACCGACAAATTATAAGGGTGAGCTTTACTATTGCTCCTACAAAGGATAGTAATTGCGTTCGACACGTTATAGACCATAATCAAAAGCATGTCAGGGGACATTGCCTTAACAGTTGCTTGTTCAATGCTTTCCTTTACAACCGGACGGTAGTTTACCGAAAGGTAATATACGGAGCAAGTATACTGGACGTGTTGCTTTCCTAATACAAGGTTAGCAAGTGGGTGACACAAAACCACAAGTTTTAAGCTAAAATTTTCAAATCTGAAACCCACCAAACCCACAAAAAGAATTTGCAAACACCGGTGAAGGGTTATTCCGGAAAACTTATCTAGGGTAAAAACTAGATTTAATTTTCAAAAGATCAAATGTTTTCATAAAGATCCAATTTCCTTAATGGATCTAAATTTTTATAGTCATGTGAGACTGTAAACCATATCGTTACTACCATTGTTTATACCGCCATATAGAAATCACTGATGTACAAAGTGTGAAGAATAAAGAAGTGATTATAGTATTTCAAGACTATATTGCTTGAGGACAAGCAACACTCAAGTGTGGGTGATAATGCTAAAAACGAACATATATTTCATAGCATTATTCTTCAATAAGACAAGTTTTTAGTTACAATTGTTCTATTTACAAGTGATATTCGTTTAAATAATAAAAGGTGAAGACAAAAGACAGATTCGACGAATTGAAGACGCAAAGGACCAAAAAGCTCAAAAGTACAAAATACAATCAATAAGGTTCCAATTATTGATAAGAAACGTCTCAAAATTACAAGAGTACAAGATTCAAAACGCAAAGTACAAGATATTAAATTGTACGCAAGGAGGTTCGAAAAATTATATTATAATATATAATTTCAAGTCAACTATGCACATGAATATAATATAATATATAATTAATTCTTAAAATTAATATATATATTATATTATATTTAAAAACCGACTGCATAAAAAAAACAAAGACTTTTGAGTCTCCCCAGCTGGCCATGCGATCGCATGGCCTTGAAGGGTAAAGCTCATGCGATCGCATAAGCATCTTTTCCAGATCACAGGCCTATATGTAAGACCCAAATATTTATTGTACATAATGTATTTAAGGTGTACTATGTGTGTATGGAGTGTGCACAGCATGTAGGTGTTGCTTGCTCGACCGTCGAAGGAAACTGGACGTTGTTTGAGGTACAAGGTGTGTACGTACCTTTTCAACCCCAAATAAAGTTTGTGTTGATATTTCAAAGCCTTACCATTGGAAAGGAAATCTTATTACGTTTCCAACGATATTTGATTCATCGAAAACGGAGCTACGGTCAAAAAGTTATGGCCAAAACAAGTTTCGGAAAACTGAACTGTAGATTGGAGCGGCGCTCCACCATGTGGCGCGGCGCGCCGAATGGGTCAGAAGCAATTTTCAGCCTTTTTAAAGGCTTTAAATGAAGGGTACTTTGGTCTTTTCACTTGGGGTCGGTTTAGGGTCATCAAAACTGATCCTTTGATCAGTTTGGATCAAATTCTCACCAACCAAAAACACTCTCAACCATTTTTAGAGAGAGAGTAAGGGTTTAGAGAGAGAGGGCTTGATTTGGGGAAGAAGGAGTCGATTTCTCACCAAAGCTCGGGTTCTAAAGTTGTTCCTTTCGTTCTTGGCTACGCGGTGATAGTATTGGTAAGCTCAAACTCCGAATTTCAATTATTTGATTTGATACTCAAGTTAGGGTTTGAGTTAATTTGTTGTAAAACCCTTTTAGGTGATGAAATGGGTTTAGTGATGCTAGTAATCGGGTTTGTTGTTAATTGTTGGTGGATTTCGGGTTGGTGAACTATTTGGCCATGTTTAGAACTTGAAATTTAGTTTAATCACTTAAGTTAGTGATTATGGAAGTATTGGAACCCATTTAGGGTTATTTGGTTGACTAACTTTGACTTTGGGTCAAATTAGGGTTTGGTGGTGATTATGACCCAATTGGCGATTTAATGAAGTTTATAAACTTAAAATGGATTAAGTTGAAGTATAAAACCGAGTTAAATGTGTTTTGGTGTCAAAACTTGTAAAGAATGAGATTTTGACCTTTATGGGTCAAAATTAGGGTTTAAGTGTCATTTTGGGCAAGATAGGTGTTTAACACCTATGATCGGGTTTAATTGGCGTATTAAGACCATTCTCACTTGTGTTAGTGATTATTGGTTAATTTTGGGCGCGTTTTGTACTTGGAAGTGCATTTGGGTCAAATTTGCACTAAGTGTCAATTTGGGTTGATTTGTGAATCCATTCTAAGTGTATTGTTGTAATTATGATAATGGAATAGGTATTTTCCATTGGCGAGTTGCAGATTATTTGGAAGCTTTCATCAAGACTTCAAGGTGAGTGTTAATATCCTATATGCATATGTATGTGTAGGATGGGTGCGGGTCGGGTGAAGTGATTCTCGGCTATAGAGCTCACTTCACATATAGGTGGATTTGATGGACTTGTGCATAGGTCCAATTGGCACGGTTGTGCGTCTTGGTTGACTACCTTTGGCAAAGTACACATTTTGGGTGTACGTTATCACACGTGGTTGTGAGTGGAATAATTATGCGTGTATGTATGTAATGTATTTAATTGTGTTGTACGAATGTGGTATTGTCGCGGTGTTTAAGACACCACGTTCTATGAAACGAGTAGTATTGTCGCGGTGTTTAAGACACTACTCATTGTGGAATTGACGAGTAGTATTGTCGCGGTGTTTAAGACACTACTCATTGTGTAATTGACTTGTGGTATTGTCGCGGTGTTTAAGACACCACAATGTCATGGGAGTGGAAGTGTCGCGGTGTTCAAGACACCACTCATTGTATTGAATGAAGTGTGGATTCGTCGCGGTGTTTAAGACGCCACATTGTTGTAAGGGTGAGTTAGTCGCGGTGTTTAAGACATCACCCGGGGGACTAGTGATTACGCGGTGTGTAAGTAACACTAGTGGATGTTATGAACTCCAACGGACTTTCATGTACCGTTCTCTTGTGTACTTGGTTAACCATGGTTGTATGAGTTATGTATTGGCATATTTAATTATGAACTATATGCTTTTGGTATTGCTAGCTATTGTGGACTTGCGGTTATTGGTATATGCACGATATGTTGCATGATTGTCGAATTGCTAATTCGTGATTAATGTTGTGTTGTCGTGATGTAGTTAACCCTCCGGGGGTAGTTATTGGCGTTGTTCACATTGACGTTGGTGAACTTACCTTATTGATGGTATTAGTAGCTTGTTGCTTAGTGATCGTATGGTATACTTAGATTAGCTTGCCTTTAGGCTTGGACGCTCCGGTATGCGGTATTTGTTTATTTATGTGGCGTGTCCATTTTATGCATATATATGTATGTAGTATATTATCATTCACTAAGCGTTAGCTTACCCTCTCGTTGTTGACTCTTTTTATAGATTGCATGCGGACGTTGGCTCGGGTAAGCGCGGGGACTAGAAGACTTGCATAGTTGCTTTAGAGGCTTGCTTTTGGATTGTTTAGGATTGGGTAGCGTATCCCCAATCTCCATGCTCGGCCTTGTTTCGTATTAAGAGTCTTATGGTTAAAAATTGTATTTTGATACTTAAAGGGTAATTTGGGTCGATGTGGGCCCCGCTTCGTAAACTTAATTTTATTAATTAAACGTGCTAGTTTTATATATATGAATTTATGGTTAAAAGCGTTTTGGCTAAAAATGTCGGGAACTAGTCAAACATTTTCGTTAAATTGACTTCCGGGGACAGCGGGCTGTCCAGGTGGTTTGGCGCGCCGCGCAAATGAACTGCACCAGAAATTTTTTTTTTTAGTTGTGAAATTTAACGGGAATTGTCGTGGTTTTGGTTTGGGTTGTTACAAGTGGTATCAGAGCATGGTCTAAGGGATTTAGGTGACTTGAGATAGGTGCCTAGACTTAGACTTTTGTGTGTGCTTAAATTGTTGCGGGACTTGTAGGATTTCGGGTCGGAATGGGTTTAGTTAGTGCCTTGTTTATAGGTCGACTAACGTATATATTAGTAATGCGGATATTATTAATATGCTTTTGTGTTGTGGTAATAATTCTCGCGTGTGTTTGTATCGCGTAGAATTTTGGTTGTGTTTGTTCTTATCATCGAGCGAGGCGGTCGTTGTACTAACGAGTCGATGCGGCGTGTGTGCGTAATAAGAACTTGCAAACCTTATTACGGGTACAAATCGTGTCTAACGAGTGATGTACGACGAGTGTTTAGCAAGATGGGACGGAGTTGTGCGTGCGATTTTATACGTTCGTGATCTAATCGTTTTGCATTTTGAGATTGACGACGCGAAACGAGATCGAGGCGAATAACGTGGAGTTTAACGCTAGAGTTGCGGCCGCCGTTGCGGAGCAAATGAGAGCGTTTCGAGAAGAAAGGGATAGGAAGTATTCCAAACTTCAAAGTAGTGGCGAAATGGAGCGTTATCTTAAGAGCTTCATGAGGACTAAACCACCGATGTACGACGGGAAACCGGATCCTTTGGTGAGCACAACTTGGATTTCGGACGTCGAAGGGTGTTTCCGTACTATTGATTGTCCTCCCGAGAGAAAGACGAGACTCGCTACGAGTTTGTTGCGGGGTAGGGCGAGGGATTGGTTGGATGGTAAGATTGATCTTGTCGGTGGTGAAACGTTTATGGCATTATCGTGGGACGAGTTTAAGGAGGAATTCTTCGAGGAGTTCCGGACTTCGGCCGATTTGTGGGAATTGCGTAATGAGTTGCGAAACTTGCGACAAGGATCTATGGATTTGAGTACTCTCAAGACGACCTTTATGGCGAAGGCTCGTTTTGTCCGGAGTATTTGGGAAGTGATCGTTTGTTAATGGGGGATTTCTATCGGACTTTGAATGACGACTTGAAAAGAAAAATTAGACGTGGTCAAGCGAAATCGTTTTCGGAATTATTCGACTTGGCTAGGGGTTTCGAGTCGCATACACGATCGAAGAAGGGTGAGCCTTCAAGGGATAGAAGGGTTGTTTCTTATGGTGCTCCGAGTAAGAGGACTATGGGTCCGAGTGTGAGCACGGGTGGTACGCGGACGAGTATATCGAATTCTAGCGCGTCTAGATGTTACAATGGTGGCATGAGGGGTCACAAGTCTTGGGAATGTTCGATGCCGTTTGAGTTTGAGTTGTTAATGCCTTGTGTTGTGCATATTGTTGTTATGGGTGACGTTCCTAATGGAAGTACCCTATGGTGACGTTTGATTGTCGGGCGAAGGGCGTAAGACTTGGTGCAACCAAGCATTCCTTGATATTTGAGAAATGTTTCTACCAAGCCACGGAAATGGTTTTGGTGTTCGATTGTTAAGCGCGTGTTCGCTTTTATGTTGAAGTGATGAACCATGAGGTTCGTCGGGTGGTTGGAACCCTTGAGATCGAGTGTTTTTAATCTCGATGTGTGTTGGTAATGGAGTCTACATGATGCAACATTAGGTGCCTCTTTTATACCTACTAGCGTGGTGTTCCACTCCGATTGTGTTGCGGTACGCTTTCGTTCAAAGTGTATAAGGATTGGTTAAAATCCTTCGTGAACTCGAGGTTAGAGCGAGATGTGGTGATGGGTCGTGTGTACCCAATCGTTGGTAAAGTCTACATTTGGTAGCACTGTACGGTAGTACGAGTTATGGATATGGAACGTAGTTCCAAGTGGGGGAGTTACACTCCCGCACGAGGAAGTTTTAGGGTGAGATTTCGGATAGTGCTTATGGTAGATCCGAAACTTGTGTTGGGACCTAGTTTTTGGTCGATTTGTGGTGGAGTACAATTTTGGTTCAAGTTGTACTATTGGTTTGGATTTAAATTACCACCGAGGTGGTAATGTGGTAAATCTCATTGTGAGATAATGGATGTGTTTGACGAGCAAGGTGAAATCCCTCGGTTAAGGGATGTGTGTGTGTCGGATTCTCTTTTAGAGAATTATTGTTTGGTTCCTATGTTTGATATAGGTGGTTCTTGCTTGATAGTGTAGACGGTTAGCGGTATCCGTTAGGGTTCACTATAGTGTAGCGGAGCGCGATGTTGCACTACTCGTTGTGTGAGGTATTGTTATAGTGGTGAAGCATGACTTTCGGGGTCCGCTGACTTCATCATGAGGTATTGTTATATCGGTGAAGCATGACTTTCGGGTCCGCTGACTTCATCCGGTGTTGAGTGATCTATCAGTTGTTTTATACTCCTATGGTGGGATCGTGAGGACCGTATTGTGTGATTACTGATGCGATAGCCGTATTTCGCTCACATGTCGTTACGGGCGTGACAATGGTCGATTTTGTACGCCTAGGGTTTTAAGTTGTTATAGTCGATTGGACGCTAGCGGTTCTAGTCGTTCGCTTATGATGTTACGGTAGTTGCGTATTGGTTGTATTATGCGCTACAAGGGATGTTTAGTGATTGGTGTTATCCGTAAGGATTCATTTGGTTCGGTCTTCATCGTTTCGGGTTGTTGACCTTAGGTTGAGACTTGGTTGCTTTAGCACGGTACTTGGTAATGGTATGCTAGAGGAGTGATATCTCGGTTAGAAATGTGATGAGTTTCCCGATGCGAGGGAATGAGTATGGTTTTAGTGCTCGGATTGTGGATTTGAGAAAAAATCGTGGATGACGATTTAGTTGTGGAAGGCGATTCGTCGGGAAGAATTGCTTAGGAAAGTCGGATTGGGACTTATGTTGAGGACCGTGGAGTGTGGTCCGTTTGGTTAAGTGACGAGGATCACGAGGACGTGATCGATTCTAAGTGGGGGAGAGTTGTAAGACCCAAATATTTATTGTACATAATGTATTTAAGGTGTACTATGTGTGTATGGAGTGTGCACAGCATGTAGGTGTTGCTTGCTCGACCGTCGAAGGAAACTGGACGTTGTTTGAGGTACAAGGTGTGTACGTACCTTTTCAACCCCAAATAAAGTTTGTGTTGATATTTCAAAGCCTTACCATTGGAAAGGAAATCTTATTACGTTTCCAACGATATTTGATTCATCGAAAACGGAGCTACGGTCAAAAAGTTATGGCCAAAACAAGTTTCGGAAAACTGAACTGTAGATTGGAGCGGCGCTCCACCATGTGGCGCGGCGCGCCGAATGGGTCAGAAGCAATTTTCAGCCTTTTTAAAGGCTTTAAATGAAGGGTACTTTGGTCTTTTCACTTGGGGTCGGTTTAGGGTCATCAAAACTGATCCTTTGATCAGTTTGGATCAAATTCTCACCAACCAAAAACACTCTCAACCATTTTTAGAGAGAGAGTAAGGGTTTAGAGAGAGAGGGCTTGATTTGGGGAAGAAGGAGTCGATTTCTCACCAAAGCTCGGGTTCTAAAGTTGTTCCTTTCGTTCTTGGCTACGCGGTGATAGTATTGGTAAGCTCAAACTCCGAATTTCAATTATTTGATTTGATACTCAAGTTAGGGTTTGAGTTAATTTGTTGTAAAACCCTTTTAGGTGATGAAATGGGTTTAGTGATGCTAGTAATCGGGTTTGTTGTTAATTGTTGGTGGATTTCGGGTTGGTGAACTATTTGGCCATGTTTAGAACTTGAAATTTAGTTTAATCACTTAAGTTAGTGATTATGGAAGTATTGGAACCCATTTAGGGTTATTTGGTTGACTAACTTTGACTTTGGGTCAAATTAGGGTTTGGTGGTGATTATGACCCAATTGGCGATTTAATGAAGTTTATAAACTTAAAATGGATTAAGTTGAAGTATAAAACCGAGTTAAATGTGTTTTGGTGTCAAAACTTGTAAAGAATGAGATTTTGACCTTTATGGGTCAAAATTAGGGTTTAAGTGTCATTTTGGGCAAGATAGGTGTTTAACACCTATGATCGGGTTTAATTGGCGTATTAAGACCATTCTCACTTGTGTTAGTGATTATTGGTTAATTTTGGGCGCGTTTTGTACTTGGAAGTGCATTTGGGTCAAATTTGCACTAAGTGTCAATTTGGGTTGATTTGTGAATCCATTCTAAGTGTATTGTTGTAATTATGATAATGGAATAGGTATTTTCCATTGGCGAGTTGCAGATTATTTGGAAGCTTTCATCAAGACTTCAAGGTGAGTGTTAATATCCTATATGCATATGTATGTGTAGGATGGGTGCGGGTCGGGTGAAGTGATTCTCGGCTATAGAGCTCACTTCACATATAGGTGGATTTGATGGACTTGTGCATAGGTCCAATTGGCACGGTTGTGCATCTTGGTTGACTACCTTTGGCAAAGTACACATTTTGGGTGTACGTTATCACACGTGGTTGTGAGTGGAATAATTATGCGTGTATGTATGTAATGTATTTAATTGTGTTGTACGAATGTGGTATTGTCGCGGTGTTTAAGACACCACGTTCTATGAAACGAGTAGTATTGTCGCGGTGTTTAAGACACTACTCATTGTGGAATTGACGAGTAGTATTGTCGCGGTGTTTAAGACACTACTCATTGTGTAATTGACTTGTGGTATTGTCGCGGTGTTTAAGACACCACAATGTCATGGGAGTGGAAGTGTCGCGGTGTTCAAGACACCACTCATTGTATTGAATGAAGTGTGGATTCGTCGCGGTGTTTAAGACGCCACATTGTTGTAAGGGTGAGTTAGTCGCGGTGTTTAAGACATCACCCGGGGGACTAGTGATTACGCGGTGTGTAAGTAACACTAGTGGATGTTATGAACTCCAACGGACTTTCATGTACCGTTCTCTTGTGTACTTGGTTAACCATGGTTGTATGAGTTATGTATTGGCATATTTAATTATGAACTATATGCTTTTGGTATTGCTAGCTATTGTGGACTTGCGGTTATTGGTATATGCACGATATGTTGCATGATTGTCGAATTGCTAATTCGTGATTAATGTTGTGTTGTCGTGATGTAGTTAACCCTCCGGGGGTAGTTATTGGCGTTGTTCACATTGACGTTGGTGAACTTACCTTATTGATGGTATTAGTAGCTTGTTGCTTAGTGATCGTATGGTATACTTAGATTAGCTTGCCTTTAGGCTTGGACGCTCCGGTATGCGGTATTTGTTTATTTATGTGGCGTGTCCATTTTATGCATATATATGTATGTAGTATATTATCATTCACTAAGCGTTAGCTTACCCTCTCGTTGTTGACTCTTTTTATAGATTGCATGCGGACGTTGGCTCGGGTAAGCGCGGGGACTAGAAGACTTGCATAGTTGCTTTAGAGGCTTGCTTTTGGATTGTTTAGGATTGGGTAGCGTATCCCCAATCTCCATGCTCGGCCTTGTTTCGTATTAAGAGTCTTATGGTTAAAAATTGTATTTTGATACTTAAAGGGTAATTTGGGTCGATGTGGGCCCCGCTTCGTAAACTTAATTTTATTAATTAAACGTGCTAGTTTTATATATATGAATTTATGGTTAAAAGCGTTTTGGCTAAAAATGTCGGGAACTAGTCAAACATTTTCGTTAAATTGACTTCCGGGGACAGCGGGCTGTCCAGGTGGTTTGGCGCGCCGCGCAAATGAACTGCACCAGAAATTTTTTTTTTTAGTTGTGAAATTTAACGGGAATTGTCGTGGTTTTGGTTTGGGTTGTTACAAGTGGTATCAGAGCATGGTCTAAGGGATTTAGGTGACTTGAGATAGGTGCCTAGACTTAGACTTTTGTGTGTGCTTAAATTGTTGCGGGACTTGTAGGATTTTGGGTCGGAATGGGTTTAGTTAGTGCCTTGTTTATAGGTCGACTAACGTATATATTAGTAATGCGGATATTATTAATATGCTTTTGTGTTGTGGTAATAATTCTCGCGTGTGTTTGTATCGCGTAGAATTTTGGTTGTGTTTGTTCTTATCATCGAGCGAGGCGGTCGTTGTACTAACGAGTCGATGCGGCGTGTGTGCGTAATAAGAACTTGCAAACCTTATTACGGGTACAAATCGTGTCTAACGAGTGATGTACGACGAGTGTTTAGCAAGATGGGACGGAGTTGTGCGTGCGATTTTATACGTTCGTGATCTAATCGTTTTGCATTTTGAGATTGACGACGCGAAACGAGATCGAGGCGAATAACGTGGAGTTTAACGCTAGAGTTGCGGCCGCCGTTGCGGAGCAAATGAGAGCGTTTCGAGAAGAAAGGGATAGGAAGTATTCCAAACTTCAAAGTAGTGGCGAAATGGAGCGTTATCTTAAGAGCTTCATGAGGACTAAACCACCGATGTACGACGGGAAACCGGATCCTTTGGTGAGCACAACTTGGATTTCGGACGTCGAAGGGTGTTTCCGTACTATTGATTGTCCTCCCGAGAGAAAGACGAGACTCGCTACGAGTTTGTTGCGGGGTAGGGCGAGGGATTGGTTGGATGGTAAGATTGATCTTGTCGGTGGTGAAACGTTTATGGCATTATCGTGGGACGAGTTTAAGGAGGAATTCTTCGAGGAGTTCCGGACTTCGGCCGATTTGTGGGAATTGCGTAATGAGTTGCGAAACTTGCGACAAGGATCTATGGATTTGAGTACTCTCAAGACGACCTTTATGGCGAAGGCTCGTTTTGTCCGGAGTATTTGGGAAGTGATCGTTTGTTAATGGGGGATTTCTATCGGACTTTGAATGACGACTTGAAAAGAAAAATTAGACGTGGTCAAGCGAAATCGTTTTCGGAATTATTCGACTTGGCTAGGGGTTTCGAGTCGCATACACGATCGAAGAAGGGTGAGCCTTCAAGGGATAGAAGGGTTGTTTCTTATGGTGCTCCGAGTAAGAGGACTATGGGTCCGAGTGTGAGCACGGGTGGTACGCGGACGAGTATATCGAATTCTAGCGCGTCTAGATGTTACAATGGTGGCATGAGGGGTCACAAGTCTTGGGAATGTTCGATGCCGTTTGAGTTTGAGTTGTTAATGCCTTGTGTTGTGCATATTGTTGTTATGGGTGACGTTCCTAATGGAAGTACCCTATGGTGACGTTTGATTGTCGGGCGAAGGGCGTAAGACTTGGTGCAACCAAGCATTCCTTGATATTTGAGAAATGTTTCTACCAAGCCACGGAAATGGTTTTGGTGTTCGATTGTTAAGCGCGTGTTCGCTTTTATGTTGAAGTGATGAACCATGAGGTTCGTCGGGTGGTTGGAACCCTTGAGATCGAGTGTTTTTAATCTCGATGTGTGTTGGTAATGGAGTCTACATGATGCAACATTAGGTGCCTCTTTTATACCTACTAGCGTGGTGTTCCACTCCGATTGTGTTGCGGTACGCTTTCGTTCAAAGTGTATAAGGATTGGTTAAAATCCTTCGTGAACTCGAGGTTAGAGCGAGATGTGGTGATGGGTCGTGTGTACCCAATCGTTGGTAAAGTCTACATTTGGTAGCACTGTACGGTAGTACGAGTTATGGATATGGAACGTAGTTCCAAGTGGGGGAGTTACACTCCCGCACGAGGAAGTTTTAGGGTGAGATTTCGGATAGTGCTTATGGTAGATCCGAAACTTGTGTTGGGACCTAGTTTTTGGTCGATTTGTGGTGGAGTACAATTTTGGTTCAAGTTGTACTATTGGTTTGGATTTAAATTACCACCGAGGTGGTAATGTGGTAAATCTCATTGTGAGATAATGGATGTGTTTGACGAGCAAGGTGAAATCCCTCGGTTAAGGGATGTGTGTGTGTCGGATTCTCTTTTAGAGAATTATTGTTTGGTTCCTATGTTTGATATAGGTGGTTCTTGCTTGATAGTGTAGACGGTTAGCGGTATCCGTTAGGGTTCACTATAGTGTAGCGGAGCGCGATGTTGCACTACTCGTTGTGTGAGGTATTGTTATAGTGGTGAAGCATGACTTTCGGGGTCCGCTGACTTCATCATGAGGTATTGTTATATCGGTGAAGCATGACTTTCGGGTCCGCTGACTTCATCCGGTGTTGAGTGATCTATCAGTTGTTTTATACTCCTATGGTGGGATCGTGAGGACCGTATTGTGTGATTACTGATGCGATAGCCGTATTTCGCTCACATGTCGTTACGGGCGTGACAATGGTCGATTTTGTACGCCTAGGGTTTTAAGTTGTTATAGTCGATTGGACGCTAGCGGTTCTAGTCGTTCGCTTATGATGTTACGGTAGTTGCGTATTGGTTGTATTATGCGCTACAAGGGATGTTTAGTGATTGGTGTTATCCGTAAGGATTCATTTGGTTCGGTCTTCATCGTTTCGGGTTGTTGACCTTAGGTTGAGACTTGGTTGCTTTAGCACGGTACTTGGTAATGGTATGCTAGAGGAGTGATATCTCGGTTAGAAATGTGATGAGTTTCCCGATGCGAGGGAATGAGTATGGTTTTAGTGCTCGGATTGTGGATTTGAGAAAAAATCGTGGATGACGATTTAGTTGTGGAAGGCGATTCGTCGGGAAGAATTGCTTAGGAAAGTCGGATTGGGACTTATGTTGAGGACCGTGGAGTGTGGTCCGTTTGGTTAAGTGACGAGGATCACGAGGACGTGATCGATTCTAAGTGGGGGAGAGTTGTAAGACCCAAATATTTATTGTACATAATGTATTTAAGGTGTACTATGTGTGTATGGAGTGTGCACAGCATGTAGGTGTTGCTTGCTCGACCGTCGAAGGAAACTGGACGTTGTTTGAGGTACAAGGTGTGTACGTACCTTTTCAACCCCAAATAAAGTTTGTGTTGATATTTCAAAGCCTTACCATTGGAAAGGAAATCTTATTACGTTTCCAACGATATTTGATTCATCGAAAACGGAGCTACGGTCAAAAAGTTATGGCCAAAACAAGTTTCGGAAAACTGAACTGTAGATTGGAGCGGCGCTCCACCATGTGGCGCGGCGCGCCGAATGGGTCAGAAGCAATTTTCAGCCTTTTTAAAGGCTTTAAATGAAGGGTACTTTGGTCTTTTCACTTGGGGTCGGTTTAGGGTCATCAAAACTGATCCTTTGATCAGTTTGGATCAAATTCTCACCAACCAAAAACACTCTCAACCATTTTTAGAGAGAGAGTAAGGGTTTAGAGAGAGAGGGCTTGATTTGGGGAAGAAGGAGTCGATTTCTCACCAAAGCTCGGGTTCTAAAGTTGTTCCTTTCGTTCTTGGCTACGCGGTGATAGTATTGGTAAGCTCAAACTCCGAATTTCAATTATTTGATTTGATACTCAAGTTAGGGTTTGAGTTAATTTGTTGTAAAACCCTTTTAGGTGATGAAATGGGTTTAGTGATGCTAGTAATCGGGTTTGTTGTTAATTGTTGGTGGATTTCGGGTTGGTGAACTATTTGGCCATGTTTAGAACTTGAAATTTAGTTTAATCACTTAAGTTAGTGATTATGGAAGTATTGGAACCCATTTAGGGTTATTTGGTTGACTAACTTTGACTTTGGGTCAAATTAGGGTTTGGTGGTGATTATGACCCAATTGGCGATTTAATGAAGTTTATAAACTTAAAATGGATTAAGTTGAAGTATAAAACCGAGTTAAATGTGTTTTGGTGTCAAAACTTGTAAAGAATGAGATTTTGACCTTTATGGGTCAAAATTAGGGTTTAAGTGTCATTTTGGGCAAGATAGGTGTTTAACACCTATGATCGGGTTTAATTGGCGTATTAACACCATTCTCACTTGTGTTAGTGATTATTGGTTAATTTTGGGCGCGTTTTGTACTTGGAAGTGCATTTGGGTCAAATTTGCACTAAGTGTCAATTTGGGTTGATTTGTGAATCCATTCTAAGTGTATTGTTGTAATTATGATAATGGAATAGGTATTTTCCATTGGCGAGTTGCAGATTATTTGGAAGCTTTCATCAAGACTTCAAGGTGAGTGTTAATATCCTATATGCATATGTATGTGTAGGATGGGTGCGGGTCGGGTGAAGTGATTCTCGGCTATAGAGCTCACTTCACATATAGGTGGATTTGATGGACTTGTGCATAGGTCCAATTGGCACGGTTGTGCGTCTTGGTTGACTACCTTTGGCAAAGTACACATTTTGGGTGTACGTTATCACACGTGGTTGTGAGTGGAATAATTATGCGTGTATGTATGTAATGTATTTAATTGTGTTGTACGAATGTGGTATTGTCGCGGTGTTTAAGACACCACGTTCTATGAAACGAGTAGTATTGTCGCGGTGTTTAAGACACTACTCATTGTGGAATTGACGAGTAGTATTGTCGCGGTGTTTAAGACACTACTCATTGTGTAATTGACTTGTGGTATTGTCGCGGTGTTTAAGACACCACAATGTCATGGGAGTGGAAGTGTCGCGGTGTTCAAGACACCACTCATTGTATTGAATGAAGTGTGGATTCGTCGCGGTGTTTAAGACGCCACATTGTTGTAAGGGTGAGTTAGTCGCGGTGTTTAAGACATCACCCGGGGGACTAGTGATTACGCGGTGTGTAAGTAACACTAGTGGATGTTATGAACTCCAACGGACTTTCATGTACCGTTCTCTTGTGTACTTGGTTAACCATGGTTGTATGAGTTATGTATTGGCATATTTAATTATGAACTATATGCTTTTGGTATTGCTAGCTATTGTGGACTTGCGGTTATTGGTATATGCACGATATGTTGCATGATTGTCGAATTGCTAATTCGTGATTAATGTTGTGTTGTCGTGATGTAGTTAACCCTCCGGGGGTAGTTATTGGCGTTGTTCACATTGACGTTGGTGAACTTACCTTATTGATGGTATTAGTAGCTTGTTGCTTAGTGATCGTATGGTATACTTAGATTAGCTTGCCTTTAGGCTTGGACGCTCCGGTATGCGGTATTTGTTTATTTATGTGGCGTGTCCATTTTATGCATATATATGTATGTAGTATATTATCATTCACTAAGCGTTAGCTTACCCTCTCGTTGTTGACTCTTTTTATAGATTGCATGCGGACGTTGGCTCGGGTAAGCGCGGGGACTAGAAGACTTGCATAGTTGCTTTAGAGGCTTGCTTTTGGATTGTTTAGGATTGGGTAGCGTATCCCCAATCTCCATGCTCGGCCTTGTTTCGTATTAAGAGTCTTATGGTCAAAAATTGTATTTTGATACTTAAAGGGTAATTTGGGTCGATGTGGGCCCCGCTTCGTAAACTTAATTTTATTAATTAAACGTGCTAGTTTTATATATATGAATTTATGGTTAAAAGCGTTTTGGCTAAAAATGTCGGGAACTAGTCAAACATTTTCGTTAAATTGACTTCCGGGGACAGCGGGCTGTCCAGGTGGTTTGGCGCGCCGCGCACCCACCTGGCGCGCCGCGCAAATGAACTGCACCAGAATTTTTTTTTTTTAGTTGTGAAATTTAACGGGAATTGTCGTGGTTTTGGTTTGGGTTGTTACACTATAAAAATCGAGCTTTGGTGTAACACAAAACACATCTTTTTCTTCTCCTCATTCAACATATAATATTTATATTTATATTTTAATTTTAATTTTAATTTTAATTTTAAATCCTAATAATAAGGGTGTGCTAGCGAATGTTGTAAGGGTGTAAGTCGAAATTCTGTCCGTGTAACGCTACGCTATTTTTAATCATTGTAAGTTATGTTCAACCTTTTTACATTAATGTCTCGTAGCTAAGTTATTATTATGCTTATTTAAAACGAAGTAATCATGATGTTAGGCTAATTATTAAAATTGGGTAATTGGGCTTTGTACCATAATTGGGGTTTGGACAAAAGAACGACACTTGTGGAAATTAGACTATGGGCTATTAATGGGCTTTATATTTATTTAACTAAATGATAATTTGTTAATTTTAATATAAAGATTTACATTTGGATTTCCCTATAAATAACCATATACACTCGATCGGACACGATGGGCGGGGTATTTATATGTACGAATAATCGTTCATTTAACCGGACACGGGAATGGATTAATAGCCACTAGAATTATTAAAACAGGGGTGAAATTATGTACAAGGACACTTGGCATAATTGATAATAAAGTATTAAAACCTTGGGTTACACTCAGTCGACATCCTGGTGTAATTATTAAACAAAGTATTAAAATCTTATTACAGTTTAAGTCCCCAATTAGTTGGAATATTTGACTTCGGGTATAAGGATAATTTGACGAGGACACTCGCACTTTATATTTATGACTGATGGACTGTTATGGACAAAAACCAGACGGACATATTAAATAATCCAGGACAAAGGGCAATTAACCCATGGGCATAAAACTAAAATCAACACGTCAAACATCATGATTACGGAAGTTTAAATAAGCATAATTCTTTTATTTCATATTTAATTTCCTTTATTTTATATTTAATTGCACTTCTAATTATAGCACTTTTATTTATTGTTATTGTATTTAATTGCACTTTTAATTATTGCACTTTTTAATTATCGCAAGTTTATTTTATCACACTTTTATTTATCGCAATTTCATTATCGTTATTTACTTTACGCTTTAAATTAAGTCTTTTATTTATTTTTAATATTTTACATTTGGTTTTAACTGCGACTAAAGTTTTAAAATCGACAAACCGGTCATTAAACGGTAAAAACCCCCCTTTATAATAATAATATTACTTATATATATATTTGTATTTTTATAAATTTAAACTAATATAGCGTTAAGCTTTGATTAAAAGATTTTTCCTGTGGAACGAACCGGACTTATTAAAAACTACACTACTGTACGATTAGGTACACTCCCTATAAGTGTTGTAGCAAGGTTTAAGTATATCCATTCAATAAATAAATAAATATCTTGAGTAAAATTGTATCGTATTTAATAGTATTTCCTTGTAAAATTTAATAGTATTTTATACCCCTTAGCTTTAACATCAAGTATTTTTGGTGCCGCTGTCGGGGAACCATCTAGCTTAAAAGTCGGAAGCGCAACGCTAAAAAGAAAAAAACAAAAAGATTTTTATTTTTAGTTTACTTTTATTAAAATACACTTTTGTAAAAAATACGT
This sequence comes from Rutidosis leptorrhynchoides, assembly GCF_046630445.1. Taxonomy (NCBI): domain Eukaryota; kingdom Viridiplantae; phylum Streptophyta; class Magnoliopsida; order Asterales; family Asteraceae; genus Rutidosis; species Rutidosis leptorrhynchoides. Next base: position 318,953,253 of record NC_092340.1, read on the forward strand.
TTTAATATATTCGAAAATATAAAAAGAAAACAATAATATAAATATTTTTAAGAGTTTGTTAAATATTTAAGTTCTATAAAAGTTTCTTTATATTTATTTTATAAAAATATAAGTTTTATTTAATTTATTAAAATATATTATATAAATATTTAAAACAGAAAAAAATAAACACAGCAAAATAAAAAAAAAATAAACTCTCGGGCCTGCTACTGTAGCAGCCCGTAACCTGGCCCAAAATCCTGGCTCATGCGATCGCATGAGTCCGAAGGCATAAACTCATGTGATCGCATGAGATCGTCTGACACGCCACAGTTTACCCTAATTCAGCATTTATTACGGGTATTATTTATTATTATTAATTTAAAACCCTAATTAGGTTATATATATTATATTATTTAGTTTAGTTATTTTATTATTTGTATTATTTAGTTTAATTAGTTTAATTAATTTATAAAATTAATAGTTTTATAAAATAAATAATATAAAAATAATATTTTTATAAAAATTGTCCTTTTTACAACTTTTAGTATATATTTATATTTTGTCCCTTTTAATTGTTTTAGCGTAATATTTGTATTTTTCGCTCGTATTTAGTTATTAATTCATAGTTTTTGCCATAGTTATTTTTATTTCTAGATTTTTAGGCTTTGCCGTAAAATCCCTTAAGTGCTTTTTCTTTAGACTAAGATTTAAGTGCTTTAGAATTTTGCGACGCCTTTTTAAGTTTTAGTACCTTTTTAAGTTATTGCCATTTGGGATATAGTTTTACTTGTAAGCTTTTATATTTTTAGACGCGACTTTTAGTTTTTAGTTCCTTTTTAAGTTTCAACGCGCTACTTTCTTATTTTTATTTTTCGACGCCTTTTACCTATGTATCAATTATCATTCCAATTAGTAATCTCAATTTGCGATTATAATTTTAAGTTAGTGGTAGTAATAAGGTTGGGTTAGTCGAGTATTTTTAAGTTTTATAAGTCACTCTTTTTCTTTCTTATTTTTCGACGCCTTTTATTTTTCGACCTTTTTCGACGCGCTCTTTTTCTTTCTTATTTCTCGCTATTCTAGTTTTAGGACATAGATTTTTATTCTACTTATCTAAATTTCTTAAAATTACGAAAATTTATTTTAAGTGGTTAAATTGATAGACATCAAAATTTTCTGGTTCGTAGTAATAGTTGGATTTGTACGTGGACCGGGTTATTGGAGCCAAACAGTCCTCAATTATATTGAGACCAAACGAATCCTGCCCCTCTGCTGCATCTTTTGGCTATTCGAAACGTGGGCAAAATCAGAAAAGTCTATTAATTGGATAACTTATATAATTTTTCTTTCCTTTTAAAAAAACTAATAGGATATTCAGTGAATGCACCGAGCAAGACGTTCACCACCTTTTGTACGTTCACCACCTTTTGTACGTTCACCACCTGTAACTAGATCAATACATCTAGCAAATATTACGGCCGTTGATTTTTCTTTAGAATCGTCATCCAGTCGACCAAGTACTCCAATTCAAATTTCCGATAATTCATTTTTTGAAACCGACCTCACAATTGAGAATCCGGAGAATATTCAGGGACGATTCATAGATCCTAAACCATTAATTTTTCCTCCGGAACCACCAATCATTCAAACAGAGATTGTTGAGTAACGAACCATTAAATCAGAATCCTCTAGTGATTCCGATTCAACAAATTCAATTATGGAAGTAACAGAACCTTTAAGTATGGAAGACCGAATGAGAGCTAAACGCACTGGCCATCACCGATTTAAAGGGAGAAATTACTCTTATTTGGATATAGATTGAGCAGAGTTAAGAGTAATTCATAGGTTTTTAGCCAATTCGATTACACAACGAGGCATCTAAAGCCGTAAGACTTCAAGGAGAAATTGTTACGTTCACACAGAAGCCAAATGAAACTCTATATGAGGCGTGGACAAGATTTGGAAAGTTATTAAGAGGATGTCCGCAACATGGTTTAGACACCTGTCAAATAGTACAAATATTCTACCAAGGATGCGACATCACTACAAGAAAAGACATAGATATAGCAGCTGGTGGTTCTATTATGAAGAAAACCGAAACTGATGCTTACAAAATTATTGATAACACTGCTTCCCACTCACATGAGTGGCACCAAGAAAAAGATATCGTTAGATCATCTAAAGTAGCTAGAGCCGATGCTAGCCATGACTTAGATTCCATTTCCGCAAAGATAGATGCTGTCGAGAGACGAATGGAAAAGATGACTAAAGATATCCACTCAATACGAATTAGTTGTGAGCAGTGTGGAGGACCACATTTGACAAAAGATTGTCTCAGTATTGAATTAACAATGGAACAAAGAGAGAATGTTTCATATCTAAACCAAAGGCATGGAAATAATTATCAGAATAATTATCAACCTCCAAGACCGATCTACAATCAAAACCAGAATTATAATCGAAATATTCCATACAACAACCAACAAGGTCCTAACAATCAACAAGTATCCAATAATACTTACAATCAGCAAAGACCTAATTTTCAAAACAAACCACCACAAACCGATGATAAAAAGCCGAATTTAGAAGATATGATGACGAAACTAGTTGAAACTCAAACGCAGTTTTTCACATCTCAAAAACAAACTAATGAACAAAATGCTCAAGCATTTAGAAATCAACAAGCTTCTATTCAAAACTTGGAACAAGAAGTAAGTAACCTAGCAAGGTTAATAGGTGAAAGAAAACCGGGAAGTTTACCTAGTGATACAAATGCTAACCCCCGGAATGAAACAGCTAAAGCCATTACCACAAGAAGTGGTACAACACTTAAACCACCTGAAATACCTGTAACTTCTGATGAAGCTATTTCTACTCCACAAGAACCACAACCTGATCAAGATAAGGAAAAAGAACCGGTAGTTGAAAAGGTTAATGAAGATAACACAGCTAAGGATAAACCTTATGTTAAACCATACCAACCACCACTTCCTTACCCGAGTAAAATGAAGAAAGAGAAACTTGAAGCCGAGCAATCCAAATTCTTGGATATGTTTAAACAGATAAATGTAAATCTTCCTTTCATTGATGTGATTTCAGGAATGCCTAGATATGCTAAATTCTTGAAAGATCTAATCTCAAATAGAAAGAAAATGGAAGAACTCTCGGCTGTTACTATGAATGCTAATTGTTCAGCAGTGCTGTTGAATAAGATACCAGAAAAACTATCTGATCCAGGAAGTTTCACAATTCCATGTTTTCTGGGTAGTCTTAGTTCAATAGAAGCATTGTCAGACTTAGGTACTAGTATAAATTTAATGCCGTATTCACTATACGCTAAACTAGACCTTGGAGAATTGAAACCAACAAGAATAAGCATACAACTAGCCAATCGATCAATAAAATATCCTAGAGGGATAATGGAGAATATGCTAGTTAAAGTTGGTACTTTAGTATTTCCAGTAGATTTTGTTGTTCTGGACATGGAAGAAGATTCTCAAGTTCCTCTCATATTAGGAAGACCATTCTTAAACACGGCTAAAGCAATGATAGACGTGTTTGGTAAAAAATTGACCATAAGTATAGAGGACGAGAGTGTTACCTTTTCAGTTGATAGAGCAATGCAAAAATCGCAATCTGCAGATGATACATGTTATTATATTCAAACTATAGATTCACATGCAGAATTGTTAGAAGAATTTCTAGAATTACAAGGAACAGGAGAATGTTCTTTAGGAGAAGGAACTGAACCAATTGATGAAGCTGAAATGTTAGCTACACTAATAGCTAATGGATATGAACCAACAACAGAAGAAATTCAAATTCTAAAAGAAGAAGACAGATATCGATATAAATCATCGATAGAAGAACCTCCGAAATTAGAGTTAAAGCCACTTCCAAACCATTTGGAATACGCTTATTTACATGGTGAATCTGAATTACTTGTAATAATATCGTCTTCTCTTACTGAAAATGAAAAATCACAACTCATTTCTGTGTTGAAAGCTCATAAACCAGCCATTGCATGGAAAATTCATGATATTAAAGGAATAAGTCCTTCGTATTGCACACATAAAATCCTTATGGAAGAAGGTCATAAAACGTATGTGCAACGCCAACGAAGACTAAATCCGAATATGCAAGATGTAGTTAAAAAAGAAATTATTAAACTGCTAGATGCAGGTTTAATTTATCCAATCTCTGATAGTCCATGGGTAAGCCAGGTTCAATGCGTGCCTAAGAAGGGTGGCATGACTGTCATTACAAATAAAAAAAATGAGCTTATTCCTACTAGGACTGTAACAGGATGGCGTGTATGTATTGATTATAGAAAATTAAATGACGCCACCAGAAAAGATCACTTTCCCTTACCTTTTATTGATCAAATGTTGGAAAGATTAGCCGAAAACAGTTACTATTGTTTTGTTGATGGTTTTTCCGGATATTTTCAAATTCCAATAACACCCGAGGATCAAGAGAAAACCACGTTCACGTGCCCTTATGGTACTTTTGCTTACAAACGCATGCCATTTGGACTTTGCAACGCCCCTGCAATCTTTCAAAGGTGCATGATGGCGATTTTTCACGACATGATAGAAGAATGCATGGAAGTTTTCATGAATGACTTTTCAGTCTTCGGTGATACTTTTGAATCATGCCTAGTTAATCTGGAACGAATGCTTATTAGATACGAACAATCAAATCTAGTTCTTAATTGGGAGAAATGCCATTTCATGGTTAAAGAAGGCATCGTTCTTGGACATAAAATTTCAAAGGAAGGAATTGAAGTGGATAGAGCTAAAGTAGATGTAATTGCTAAACTTCCACATCCCACCAATGTTAGAGGAGTTAGGAGTTTTCTAGGGCATGCCGATTTTTACCGACGTTTCATAAAAGATTTTTCTAAAATTGCCACTCCTATGAATAAACTCCTAGAAAAGGATGCTCCATTCATCTTTTCAGATGAATGCATCAAATCTTTTAATATTCTTAAAGAGAAACTCACTAATGCGCCGATCATGATAACACCAAATTGGAATCTACCGTTTGAACTAATGTGCAATGCAAGTGATTTTGCAATGGGAGCCGTTTTAGGACAAAGAATTGAAAAACGATTTCAACCTATATATTATGCTAGTAAGACGTTACAAGGAGCACAAACGAATTACACAACTACTGAAAAAGAACTCCTTGCTATTGTCTTTGCTTTTGACAAATTTCGTTCATATCTCGTTCTAAAAAAAACGGTGGTCTATACCGACCATTCTGCTCTCAGATACCTATTTTCGAAACAAGATGCCAAACCAAGATTAATCCGTTGGATCTTACTCTTACAAGAGTTCGATATTGAAATCCGAGATAAAAGAGGAGCAGAAAATCTCGCCGCTGATCATCTTTCTCGTCTTGAAAATCCCGAATTAGAAGTTCTAAATGAATCGGCCATACAAGACAACTTTCCTGATGAATATCTATTGAAGATAGATTATAATGAAATTCCATGGTTTGCAGACTATGCAAACTACTTAGTATGTGGATTCCTTGAAAAAGGATTATCGTACCAAAAAAGAAAAAAATTCTTCAGTGATATAAAACACTATTTCTGGGAAGATCCACATTTGTTTAAAAGTTGTCCCGATGGAATAATACGCCGATGTGTATTTGGAGATGAAGCTAGTAAAATTTTAAACCATTGTCACACAGGACCAACAGGAGGGCACTATGGGCCACAATTAACAGCAAGAAAAGTTTATGATGCTGGATTCTATTGGCCTACAATTTACAAAGACGCACACCTTCTTTGCAAATCCTGTGATGCTTGTCAAAGGGCCGAAAAAATAAGTCAACGTGATGAAATGCTACAAAATGTCATTCAAGTATGCGAAGTATTTGACATTTGGGGTATTGACTTTATGGGTCTATTTCCAAAATCTCATAATAATCTCTACATTCTCGTAGCCATTGATTATGTATCTAAATGGGCGGAAGCACAAGCTCTCCCAACTAACGATGCACGAGTTGTAGTCAACTTTTTAAAACGTCTTTTTGCAAGGTTTGGAACACCGAAAGCTTTAATAAGTGATCGGGGTACTCATTTCTGTAATAATCAACTTGAGAAAGTTCTCAAAAGATATGGAGTAACTCATAAAATCTCCACCGCATATCATCCAAAAACAAGTGGACAAGTTGAAAATACCAACCGAGCTTTAAAACGTATTCTAGAGAAAACCGTAGGATCAAATCCGAAGGAATGGTCCATTAAATTGGAGGATGCACTCTGGGCTTTTAGAACAGCCTACAAAACTCCAATTGGAACCACACCTTTTAAACTCGTCTACAGAAAAGCATGTCATCTTCCAGTAGAAATTGAACACAAAGCTTTTTGGGCTTTGAAGACATGTAATCTTGATTTACATGAAGCCGGACGTCTACGATTAAGTCAATTAAACGAATTAGAAGAATTAAGACATGAAGCATACGAAAATTCGTTAATCTATAAGGAAAGAACGAAGAAATGGCATGATAAAAGAATCAGAAGTTCAAAAGAATTTAAAGAAGGAGACAGAGTTCTTCTTTTCAATTCACGATTCAAGCTATTTCCTGGAAAATTGAAATCGTGATGGTCTGGACCATTCATAGTCAAAAGAGTTTTCCCATACGGAACGATAGAATTAATAAATTCAAATGGAATTGAATTTAAAGTTAATGGTCACAGAGTTAAACATTACATAGATAGTCCGATGGAAATCGACAATGAAGTTAATCACAATTTCGATACCACAGCTAACTAAGTGTGGGGAGAATCAAGTCTTTAAAGGATAATATGTATTTCTGTTAGAATTAGATTTTCTGTTTTCGTGTAGTTCTCAAAAATGGAACCCGAATGGTCTTTCCCTAGCAGACCCTAAAGAACTAGTCTTCTCCCCCCATTCTGAATTTTTATTTTTTTTTAGATTTTACGAAATGAAGACTGCCTGTGAACTAAACCATGGTCTAATGCTACACGCTTTGATCACTAAACGTAATAATGACACACTTCGGAGTGAACTAGTATCAGTAATCAGAAAAAGATTGGACGGAGTAAGAAAAGAATCCAGATGCGAAGATAATAAGTTACAATTTGGCAAAGAAAAATCAAAATCCGCAGCGAAAAGAAGAGCACGACACCTTGAAAGATGTCACAAATGCGGAAAATGGTCACATGGAGATAAATGTTCAAATAATCAAACCTATTCAAATACCGAATTTGTTACTTTATGCAGAGACGGACCGTTCATATGTTTAGAAGAAAAAACACTGAATGCTCGAGGTTACGCCTATGTAGCTATGGAAAACCAATTAAACCGACTATCTTATGAATGAGATAGATCATATAACTAAGAATACTATCTCACAGGTAAGTCTGTACAGTTTTTATTTTTTATTTTTATTTTTAACCTTTTGATAATAAACGCTAAATTGTTCGCTATAAAGTATTAAATTGGTATTGAATAAAATTAGGTTTGGCGACCAAAATTATTGATATAATACAAAAATTTATTACATCACTGCGAAATTTAACGTTTATTCTTAAGGTATAAATATCTTTAATCAATCAACCCAAAATATTTCAAAAATTCGTCATGAGTTAAATTAGGTCATGGAACCGAAATTACTTTACCGAAAAGAGGGGCGCATATTTTTGATAATATTTGATTGATTAAAGTGGGATAAAAGACCAAAAAGATTTTTAATTTTATTTTTACCATGTTTTTAAAATTAATATATAAATCTTAAATTAATATTGTAAACTTTTTAAATTAATATATTTAAAATTGTAAATATTTGAACAATTGATATTTTTAAGTTTGTATGTATAAAAATAAAAATAAAAATTTTTAATTAAGTTTGGTGTGAATTTTTAATTTTATGCATTTTAAATTTAAGTTTGGTGTGAATTTAAAAACAAAAATTTACTTTATTTCGCTAAGTTAAAAATATGTTTTTTAAAAATTCGTCGTGAGTTGAAGACTAGGTCGTTGAACCGAAATTGCTTTACCCGAGGGAGGGACGAGAACTTTTATTATCATTATTTTTAATCGTATTGAATTAAAGTATGCCAAAAACATTAAAAAAATCCAAAAATCGTTACTTTTAAAACCGCGCTTTGATTTGACAAATTTTAAAAATTTTGTCGAGGGACAGACTAGGACATCGATCCGAATTGCCCTCATCCTAAAAAGAAACAAATTTTTAAAATTTTATTAATTTTATGTTTTATTAAGAATAAGGTTTTATATAAAAAAAATGGTGAAAACACTGTACCCGGGACTTCATGCGATCGCATGGAGTTTGGCCTTTGGTGCCATGCGATCGCATGGAGGGTAAAATCTGGCCAGAAGCATATTGCTCAGTCGCCTGTTCTTCAACACAAACACACACACATTTACACGAACCAACCCCAAAATCACCTCTAAAATTCGCAATTTTCCACCGTAATTCGTCATTTTTCTTGCTCTAATCATGCCTAGATTTCATTCTTCAGCAAAATGGTGAAAATTACACCCCTAAACTCTATAAATTCCTAGTTTTTGTGATAATTACCAATTTTTTACCTAATGCAATTTTGTTAATTTCTAGTGTAATTAGTGTTAAATTGTTATTATTTTATGCATGTATAACCTAGATTGATGCTATTTAACATGATTTGAAGCCAAAAACTTCAAAATTTTTAGAAATCTAGGGTTTGTGTTCTTGAGCAATTTGGGGCTTTTTGATATAAACAGGTTATGGCCGATTTTTGTCAAGAATTATTGCTAAATTGAGTAGTGTAACATGTTTAGATAGTTAAATGATCCAAACATTAATCCTAAACATGATTTTTAGAGATTAAAGTGGACTTTTTAAGTCCAAAATTCATGAACTTGATTAATTTGATATATTTGCCATTTGAGACTTGTTTAATTATTAGTAATGACTATTTTGACATGTTATTTGAGTTAAAAGCTTATGAACTTTGTATACATTTTCATATGTGCTTTTTTGAAAAGTGTAGAATTGTGAAAAATTGTGAAAATGTGTATAAGTTTAATTTTGATTTAACATATTATAGTGATTGTTTTAAGTTGTTATTTTGCTAACACTAATGCATATTTGGATGCACAAATTTTGTGTTTAATGTGTTTTGCAGAAAGCCGATACTGGAGGTTCAGGAGCATCATCATCTAGACGACCAGCACCAGCACCAGAACCAGAACCAGAAATGCAACACGAACAACAACCACAACAGGAACAACAACAACAGCCTGATCAGCACGTACCTTATTATGATCCGGTACAGTTTGTTGATGAATTCATAGTATTCCCAATGAGGCCGCCAGTAGAATTCCCAACGATTCCTGTGCACACTCTGCATCCTAATCTGAGATTTGATAGGAGATGGAGAGATTACGAGACATATCAAAGGAACAAATTCAAATTGGTAACAAAAAATGTAGAGGTGCCAAGGGTAATCGATTGGGACCCTTTGGAAACGGTCCATCTAGCTGACCGTGTTAGACAGCTTTTGGTACAAAGGTATGGCAGTTCTTCTTTTACAGATTGGGAACGTCTTTTCACCATTCGTAGACCTGTATATAAGGAATGGTGTGTTGAGTTGATGAGTACTGTATCACTTGATACGAATATAGTTAGAATAGATGATAGAAGATTTCTTAGGTTTATCCTTGGCGGTAGGATGTACAGAATGTCCATGCTGGACATGGCCAGGGCCTTACAGATATATACTCCTGGTGAGTTGCTATTACCCGATTGTACAAATTTGATTCATTATGGTGAAATGGTAGATAGTAACTTTGACGCTGACGCCATTTGGAGGCGTATGTCACATTTTGATGTTTTTACACGAGCAGGAGGACACTCCTATACACATATTGACAGAGGCAAGCTTCGTATTATTCATAGATTTTTGGCTAACTCAATTACACAGAGAGGTCACAATAAAGAAAAAATTACCTTAGATGATTTATTCTACCTAAAGTGTATTCGGGATCCTAGAAGCTTTGTCAATAACCCTTACTGTGTTGCTTTTTATTTATCTAAAATGGTAGAGGAAATGCAGGACGGGAATATAATAGGAGGAGGTATTTTTGTTACTCTCATTGGAGAGTATTTAGGTGTTGATAGGAACCAAGGGGGTCCATTACAGCTTTGTAGAGAACAGGTTGAGCCCTTAGGATTGGAAGTTTATGTGGGTGCTAAGGTATTGAAAAGTAGACGTAACTAGACAGTACCCTATGAGGGATCTCATCCTCAGGTAGAGAGAGGCTCAGACGAGGAAATGGAGGAGGCGGAAGACATTAGGGATGTCTTTCGAGATGCTATTCTTGACGTCCATGTTCGTATAGATGAGGAAGCAATGACGAACGCGGCCATACATAGTATGTATGAGCAGTGGAACTCCGAGCGAGTATACGAGGATTATAGGCGACACCAACATGATAGCTGGGTAGTTCATCAGCACCAAATCATGAGCCAGCTATCATATCAGGTACCATATAACTATGTACCTACTCGACCTGCTCATTTTCCGCCACACAGCCCCGATATCCGGCCACCCTTTAACCGGTATGACTATAACCAAGCCTATCAGAACACCTATAACCAACAATGGAACCCACCTGATGAGATGAACTGGAACCCCTATCAAGACTGATTTGGTTCCATTTAGTTATTTATATAATTTTTATGTTTTTATCTTTTTAATTATTCATGTTTAAACTTATGTTATTGAATATACTTATGTAATTTTTATAATTTTTATTATTATTGTGTACTAATATTTCACATTTAGGATTTGAAAGTGGGATATTAAGTCCCATTTCAAATTGCCATGCATGTTTATATTTGTATATATGTATATTGTAAATTGTACAAAACAGGGTAAAACAGCGCATTTTCAAAGACTGGCATTAAGTTCAACAAAAGCTACTAATTTTGACGACAAGATAAATGTGATGTAACAACAGACGGAATGAACAAATGATATGCACCATTTATCATTCAGCAAACAAATACCAATATGTTTGGAAACTTTGGTAAAATTTAATCATTTTCACACTAATCACCCTCAATAATTTAAATTGTTACTGATTTCTTGCAAATGAGGGCATTGCAAGATCTTAAGTGTGGGAATGGGTTAAATTCTTTCGGATTTTAAAATTTTTACTTTATACACTTGGTTACCATTAGAAATACTAGTAAAGTAGTAGTTATATTAGAATCTAGTGCTCTCTGATAATAAAGAACAGCCCTAGTCTTATATACTGACTACCCAATTCTAGTAAAATTTTCAAAATTTCCAATTGAATGAATTCAAAATCATGTTTGTACATATTTATGAACGATAAAACTAGGTGTTAACACCGAAATTATTGTTACCTCGGAAAGGACATAAATTGAGAAACAAACCAAAATATTAAAATTCATTTAAAATGGAATAGAGGACAATAAAAAGGAAAATAAAAGCCAAGTGTGGGAAAAATTACCAAGTTATCTTAAACATATGTCACATATTTCTGTAACAAATAATTGAAGATACTTTTGCTTTGGACTAAACTAAACTGTTCTACCCGATGAAAGAAAAGAAAAGATAGATCTACACGATGAATCAATTCCATCATTAAAAGGAAGTAAAGTCTTTCGAAAAAGACACGCGCTTCTTGATTTAGGTCATGAAGTTGTCGTCCAGACCAGCTGTAGGTTGATGAAAAATCTAGAAAAGTCATCTCTAAAATCAGCAGGAAATCCACGGACCTCAGCATCAAACAGGGTCGCCAAGTGGTCAGATTTATCCTAACCATGAGAAGGATTTATCTCGTATAATGGGGGGGCACCGTGCAAATTAGCTTGATAAGACTAATAAATCAGATCTCCAGAAAGAATAATCTCCTTAAAGATTAAAAATCAGCTTATAAGCCTGATATTACTCAATCCTTGAGATTGACCTTAAAGATGGAGAATTCAAACTCATGGAATTCAATGATATCTAAACTCGAGCTTGAACGAGAAAATATTTTGATCAAAATTACAAACCGATTTGTTTTCTGAAAACCCATTTTCATGCGTTCATTACCATTGAACGTAAAATTCTAGGAATTCACCTGGAATTCATTAGGTCACCTGAACCAAATCGGGTGTCAACCGTAAGAACGGTGGTTGCATAGCATGGTCAAAGACAGGAACTTGTGCCAGACCGAAAAATTATAAGGGTGAGCTTTACTATTGCTCCTACAAAGGATAGTAATTGCGTCCGACACGTTATAGACCATAATTAAAAGCATGTCAGGGGACATTGCCTTAACAGTTGCTTGTTCAACGCTTTCCTTTACAACCAGACGGTAGTTTATCGAAAGGTAATATTCGGAGCAAGTATACTGGACGTGTTGCTTTCTTAATACAAGGTTAGCAAGTGGGTGACACAAAACCATAAGTTTTGAGCTAAAATTTTCAAATCTAAAACCCACCAAACCCACAAAAAGAATTTGCAAACACCGGTGAAGGGTTATTCCGGAATACTTATCTAGGGTAAAAGCTAGATTTAATTTTCAAAAAAATCAAATGTTTTCATAAAGATCCAATTTTCTAAAGGATCTAAATTTTCATAAGTCATGTGGGACTGTAAACCATATCGTTACTACCATTGTTTATACCACCGTATTGAAATCACTGATGTACAAAGTGTGAAGAATAAAGAAGTGATTCTAGTATTTCAAGACGATATTGCTTGAGGACAAGCAACGCTCAAGTGTGGGAATATTTGATAATGCTAAAAACGAACATATATTTCATAGCATTATTCCTCAAGAATGACAAGCTTTTAGTTACAATTGTTCTATTTACAAGTGATATTCGTTTAAATAATAAAAGGTGAAGACAAAAGACAGATTCGACGAATTGAAGACGCAAATGACCAAAAAGCTCAAAAGTACAAAATACAATCAATAAGGTTCCAATTATTGATAAGAAACGTCTCAAAATTACAAGAGTACAAGATTCAAAATGCAAAGTACAAGATATTAAATTGTACGCAAGGACGTTCGAAAATCCGGAACCGGGACCAGAGTCAACTCTCAACGCTCGACGCAACGGACTAAAAATTTTAAGTCAACTATGCACATGAATATAATATAATATATAATTAATTCTTAAAATTAATATATATATTTTATTATATTTAAAAACCGTCGGCATAAAAAAAACAAAGACTTTTGAGTCTCCCCAGCTGGCCATGCGATCGCATGGCCTTGAAGGGTAAAGCTCATGCGATCGCATGAGCATCTTTTCCAGATCACAGGCCTATAAAAATCGAGCTTTGGTGTAACACAAAACACATCTTTTTCTTCTCCTCATTCAATGTATAATATTTATATTTATATTTTAATTTTAATTTTAATTTTAAATCCTAATAATAAGGGTGTGTTAGCGAATGTTGTAAGGGTGTAAGTCGAAATTCTGTCCGTGTAACGCTACGCTATTTTTAATCATTGTAAGTTATGTTCAACCTTTTTAATTTAATGTCTCGTAGCTAAGTTATTATTATGCTTATTTAAAATGAAGTAATCATGATGTTGGGCTAATTACTAAAATTGGGTAATTGGGCTTTGTACCATAATTGGGGTTTGGACAAAAGAACGACACTTGTGGAAATTAGACTATGGGCTATTAATGGGCTTTATATTTGTTTAACTAAATGATAATTTGTTAATTTTAATATAAAGATTTACAATTTGACGTCCCTATAAATAACCATATACACTCGATCGGACACGATGGGCGGGGTATTTATATGTACGAATAATCGTTCATTTAACCGGACACGGGAATGGATTAATAGCCACTAGAATTATTAAAACAGGGGTGAAATTATGTACAAGGACACTTGGCATAATTGTTAACAAAGTATTAAAACCTTGGGTTAAACGCAGTCGATAACCTGGTGTAATTATTAAACAAAGTATTAAAATCTTGTTACAGTTTAAGTCCCCAATTAGTTGGAATATTTAACTTCGGGTATAAGGATAATTTGACGAGGACACTCGCACTTTATATTTATGACTGATGGACTGTTATGGACAAAAACCAGACGTCAAACATCATGATTACGGAAGTTTAAATTAGCATAATTCTTTTATTTCATATTTAATTTCCTTTATTTTATATTTAATTACACTTCTAATTATCGCACTTTTATTTATTGTTATTGTATTTAATTGCACTTTTAATTATCGTACTTTTTAATTATCGCACTTTTATTTTATTGCACTTTCATTTATCGCAATTTCATTATCATTATTTACTTTACGCTTTAAATTAAGTCTTTTATTTATTTAATATTTTACATTAGGTTTTAACTGCGACTAAAGTTTTAAAATCGACAAACCGGTCATTAAACGGTAAAAACCCCCCTTTTATAATAATAATATTACTTTTATATATATTTGTATTTTTATAAATTAAACTAATATAGCGTTAAGCTTTGTTTAAAGATTTTTTTTTCCCTATGAAACGAACCAGACTTACTAAAAACTACACTACTGTACGATTAGGTACACTGCCTATAATTGTTGTAGCAAGGTTTAAGCATATCCATTCTCTAAGTAAATAAATATCTTGTGTAAAATTGTATCGTATTTAATAGTATTTCCTAGTAAAATTTAAGCTATTTTATATACACCTCGCATAACATCAAGTATTTTTGGCGCCGCTGCCGGGGACTCGAAATCTAGCATAAAAGCCGGAAGCGCAACGCTAAATAAAAAAAAAAAATTAATTTTAGTTTACTTTTTAAAAAAAAATACGCTTTTGTAAAAAATACGTTTTAATATATTCGAAAATATAAAAAGAAAACAAAAATATAAATATTTTTAAGAGTTTGTTAAATATTTAAGTTCTATAAAAGTTTCTTTATATTTATTTTATAAAAATATAAGTTCTATTTAATTTATAAAAATATATTATATAAATATTTAAAGCAGAAAAAATAAACACAGCAAAATAAAAAAAATAATAATAAAACATTCGGCCTGCTACTGTAGCAGCCCATAACCTGGCCCAAAATCCTGGCTCATGCGATCGCATGAGCCCGAAGGCATAAACTCATGCGATCGCATGAGATCGTCTGACACGCCACAGTTTACCCTAATTCAGCATTTATTACGGGTATTATTTATTATTATTAATTTAAAACCCTAATTAGGTTATATATATTATATTATTTAGTTTAGTTATTTTATTATTTGTATTATTTAGTTTAATTAGTTTAATTAATTTATAAAATTAATAGTTTTATAAAATAAATAATATAAAAATAATATTTTTATAAAAATTGTAATTTTTGCAACTTTTAGTATATTTTTATAATTTGTTCTTTTTTATTCATTTTAGCGTAATTTTTTTATTTTTCGCTCATTTTTAGTTTTAAAATATAGTTTTTGCCATAGTTATTTTTATTTATAGATTTTTAGGCCTTGCCGTAAAATCCCTTAAGTGCTTTTTCTTTAGACTAAGATTTAAGTGCTTTAGAATTTTGCAACGCCTTTTTAAGTTTTAGTACCTTTTTAAGTTATTGCCATTTGGGATATAGTTTTACTTGTAAGCTTTTATATTTTTAGACGCAACTTTTACTTTTTAGTTTTTAGTTCCTTTTTAAGTTTCAACGCGCTACTTTCTTATTTTTATTTTTCGACGCCTTTTACCTATATATCAATTATCACTCCAATTAGTAATCTCAATTTGCAATTTTAATTTTAAGTTAGTGATAGTAATAAGGTTGGGTTAGTCGAGTATTTTAAAGTTTTATAAGTCACTCTTTTTCTTTCTTATTTTTCGACGCCTTTTGTTTTTCAATTCTTTTCTTTTTCGACCCTTTTTCGACGCACTCTTTTTCTTTCTTATTTCTCGCTATTCTAGTTTTTAGGACATAGATTTTTATTCTACTTCTTCTCTAAATTTCTTTAAATTACGAAAATTTATTTTAAGTGGTTAAATTGATAGACATCAAAATTTTCTGGTTCGTAGTAATAGTTGGATTTGTACGTGGACCGGGTTATTGGAGCCAAACAGTACTCAATTATATTGAGACCAAACGAATCCTGCCCCTCTGCTGCATCTTTTGGCTATTCGAAACGTGGGCAAAATCAGAAAAGTCTATTAATTGGATAACTTATATAATTTTTCTTTCCTTTTAAAAACTAATAGGATATTCAGTGAATGCACCGAGTAAGACATTCACCACCTTTTGTACGTTCACCACCTGTAACTAGATCAAGACATCTAGCAAATATTACCGCCGTTGATTTTTCTTTAGAATCGTCATCCAGTCGACCAAGTACTCCAATTCAAATTTCCGATAATCCATTTTTTGAAACCGACCTCACAATTGAGAATCCGGAGAATATTCAGGGACAATTCGTAGATCCTGAACCATTAATTTTTCCTCCGGAACCACCAATCATTCAAACAGAGATTGTTGAGGAACGAACCATTAAATCAGAATCCTCTAGTGATTCAGATTCAACAAATTCAATTATGGAAGTAACAGAACCTTTAAGTATGGAAGACCGAATGAGAGCTAAACGCACTGGCCAAGGTCACGCAATTACTCATCCGGACATTAATGCGCCAGATTATGAAATCAAAGGACAAATTCTACACATGGTGACTAATCAATGCCAATTTAGTGGTGCGCCGAAGGAAGATCCAAATGAACATCTTCGTACCTTTAATAGGATCTGCACACTATTTAAAATAAGAGAAGTTGAGGATGAACAGATATATCTCATGTTATTTCCCTGGACTTTAAAGGGAGAAGCCAAAGATTGGTTGGAATCGTTACCTGAAGGGGCGATTGATACATGGGACGTTTTAGTTGAAAAATTTCTTAAACAATTCTTTCCGGCATCTAAAACCGTAAGACTTCAAGGAGAAATTGTTACGTTCACACAGAAACCGAATGAAACTCTATATGAGGCGTGGACTAGATTTGGAAAATTATTAAGAGGATGTCCGCAACATGGTTTAGACACCTGTCAAATAGTACAAATATTCTACCAAGGATGCGACATCACTACAAGGAAAGGCATCGATATAGCAGCTGGTGGTTCTATTATGAAGAAAACTGAAACTGATGCTTACAAAATTATTGATAACACTGCTTCCCACTCACATGAGTGGCATCAAGAAAAAGATATCGTTAGATCATCTAAAGCAGCTAGAGCCGATTCTAGCCATGACTTAGATTCCATTTCCACAAAGATAGATGCTGTCGAGAGACGAATGGAAAAGATGACTAAGGATATTCACTCAATACGAATTAGTTGTGAGCAGTGTGGAGGACCACATTTGACAAAAGATTGTCTCAGTATTGAACTAACAATGGAACAAAGAGAGAATGTTTCATATCTAAACCAAAGGCCTGGAAATAATTATCAGAAAAATTATCAACCGCCAAGACCAATTTACAATCAAAACCAGAATTATAACCGAAATGTTCCATACAACAACCAACAAGGTCCTAGCAATCAACAAGTATCCAACAATACTTACAACCAGCAAAGACCTAATTTTCAAAACAAACCACCACAAACCGATGATAAAAAGCCGAATTTAGAAGATATGATGACAAAGCTAGTTGAAACTCAAACGTAGTTTTTCACATCTCAGAAACAAACGAATGAACAAAATGCTCAAGAAGTTAGAAATCAACAAGCTTCTATTCAAAACTTGGAACAAGAAGTAAGTAACCTAGCAAGGTTAATAGGTGAAAGAAAACCGGGAAGTTTACCTAGTGATACAAATGCTAACCCCCGGAATGAAACAGCTAAAGCCATTACCACAAGAAGTGGTACAACACTTAAACCACCTGAAATACCTGTAACTTCTGATGAAACTATTCCTACTCCACAAGAACCACATCCTGATCAAGATAAGGAAAAAGAACCGGTAGTTGAAAAGGTTAATGAAGATAACACAGTTAAGGATAAACCTTATGTTAAACCATACCAACCACCACTTCCTTACCCGAGTAAAATGAAAAAAGAAAAACTTGAAGCCGAGCAATCCAAATTCTTGGATATGTTTAAACAGATAAATGTAAATCTTCCTTTCATTGATGTGATTTCAGGAATGCCTAGATATGCTAAATTTCTGAAAGATCTAATCTCAAATAGAAAGAAAATGGAAGAACTCTCGGCTGTTACTATGAATGCTAATTTTTCAGCAGTGCTGTTGAATAAGATACCAGAAAAATTATCTGATCCAGGAAGTTTCACAATTCCATATTTTCTGGGTAGTCTTAGTTCAATAGAAGCATTGGCAGACTTAGGTGCTAGTATAAATCTAATGCCGTATTCATTATATGCTAAACTAGACCTTGGAGAATTGAAACCAACAAGAATAAGTATACAACTAGCCGATAGATCAATAAAATATCCTAGAGGGATAATGGAGAACATGCTAGTTAAAGTTGGTACTTTAGTATTTCCAGTAGATTTTGTTGTTCTGGACATGGAAGAAGATTCTCAAGTTCCTCTCATATTAGGAAGACCATTCTTAAAAACGGCTAAAGCAATGATAGACGTGTTTGGTAAGAAACTGACCCTAAGTATAGAGGACGAGAGTGTTACCTTTTCAGTTGATAGAGCAATGCAACAACCGCAATCTGCAGATGATACATGCTATTATATTCAAACTATAGATTCACATGCAGAATTGTTAGAAGAATTTCCAGAATTACAAGGAACATGAGAATGTTCTTTAGGAGAAGGAACTGAACCAATTGATGAAGCTGAAATGTTAGCTACACTAATGGCTAATGGATATGAACCAACAACAGAAGAAATTCAAATGCTAAAAGAAGAAGACAGATATCGATATAAATCATCGATAGAAGAACCTCCGAAATTAGAGTTAAAGCCACTTCCAAACCATTTGGAATACGCTTATTTACATGGTGAATCTGAATTACCTGTAATAATATCGTCTTCTCTTACTGAAAATGAGAAATCTCAACTCATTTCTGTGTTGAAAGCTCATAAACCAGCCATTGCATGGAAAATTCATGACATTAAAGGAATAAGTCCTTCGTATTGCACACTTAAAATCCTTATGGAAGAAGGTCATAAAATGTATGTGCAACGCCAACGAAGACTAAATCCTAATATGCAAGATGTTGTTAAAAAAGAAATTATTAAACTGCTTGATGCAGGTTTAATTTATCCAATTTCTGATAGTCCATGGGTAAGCCCAGTTTAATGCGTGCCTAAGAAGGGTGGCATGACTGTCATCACAAATGAGAAAAATGAGCTTATTCCTACTAGGACTGTAACAGGATGGCGTGTATGTATTGATTATAGAAAATTAAATGACGCCACCAGAAAAGATCACTTTCCCTTACCTTTTATTGATCAAATGTTGGAAAGATTAGCCGGAAACAGTTACTATTGTTTTCTAGATGGGTTTTCCGTATATTTTCAAATTCCAATAGCACCCGAAGATCAAGAGAAAACCACGTTCACGTGCCTTTACGGTACTTTTGCTTACAAACGCATGTCATTTGGACTTTGCAACGGCCCTGCAACCTTTCAAAGGTGCATGATGGCGATTTTTCACAACATGATAGAAGAATGCATGGAAGTTTTTATGGATGACTTTTCAGTCTTCGGTGATACATTTGAATCATGTCTAGTTAATCTGGAACGAATGCTTATTAGATGCGAACAATCAAATCTTGTACTTAATTGGGAGAATTGCCATTTCATGGTTAAAGAAGGCATCGTTTTTGGTCATAAAATTTCAAAGGAAGGAATTGAAGTGGATAGAGCTAAAGTAGATGTAATTGCTAAACTTCCACATCCCACCAATGTTAGAGGAGTTAGGAGTTTTCTAGGGCATGCAGGTTTTTACCGACGTTTCATAAAAGATTTTTCTAAAATTGCCACTCCTATGAATAAACTCCTAGAAAAGGATGCTCCATTCATCTTTTCAGATGAATGTATCAAATCTTTTAATATTCTTAAAGAGAAACTCACTAATGCGCCGATCATGATAACACCAAATTGGAATCTACCGTTTGAATTAATGTGCATGCAAGTGATTTTGCAATGGGAGCTGTTTTAGGACAAAGGATTGAAAAACGATTTCAACCTATATATTATGCTAGTAAGACGTTACAAGGAGCACAAACGAATTACACAACTACTGAAAAAGAACTCCTTGCTATTGTCTTTGCTTTTGACAAATTTCGATCATATCTCGTTCTAGCAAAAACGGTGGTCTATACCGACCATTCTGCTCTCAGATACCTATTTTCGAAACAAGATGCCAAATCAAGATTAATCCATTGGATCTTACTCTTACAAGAGTTCGATATTGAAATCCGAGATAAAAGAGGAGCAAAAAATCTCGCCACTGATCATCTTTCTCGTCTTGAAAATCCCGAATTAGAAGTTCTAAATGAATCGGCCATACAAGACAACTTTCCTGATGAATATCTATTGAAGATAGATTATAATGAAATACCATGGTTTGCAGACTATGCAAACTACTTAGTATGTAGATTCCTTGAAAAAGGATTGTCGTACCAAAAATGAAAGAAATTCTTTAGTGATATAAAACACTATTTCTGGGAAGATCCACATCTGTTTAAAAGTTGTCCCGATAGAATAATACACTGATGTGTATTCGGAGATGAAGCTAGTAAAATTTTAAACCATTGTCACACAGGACCAACAGGAAGGCACTATGGGCCTCAACTAACAGCAAGAAAAGTTTATGATGCTGGATTCTATTGGCCTACAATTTACAAAGACGCACACCTTCTTTGCAAATCCTGTGATGCTTGTCAAAGGGCCGGAAAAATAAGTCAACGTGATGAAATGCCACAAAATGTCATTCAAGTATGTGAAGTATTTGACATTTGGGGTATTGACTTTATGGGTCCATTTCCAAAATCTCATAATAATCTATATATTCTCGTAGCCATTGATTATGTATCTAAATGGGCGGAAGCACAAGCTCTCCCAACTAACGATGCACGAGTTGTAGTCAACTTTTTAAAACGTCTTTTTGCAAGGTTTGGAACACCGAAAGCTTTAATAAGTGATCGGGGAACTCATTTCTGTTATAATCAACTTGAGAAAGTTCTTAAAAGATATGGAGTAACTCATAAAATCTTCACCGCATATCATCCACAAACAAGTGGACAAGTTGAAAATACCAACCGAGCATTAAAACGTATTCTAGAAAAAACCGTAGGATCAAATTCGAAGGAATGGTCCATTAAATTGGAGGATGCACTCTGGGCTTTTAGAACAGCCTACAAAACTCCAATTGGAACCACACCTTTTAGACTCGTTTATGGAAAAGCATGTCATCTTCTAGTAGAAATTGAACACAAAGCATTTTGGGCTTTGAAGACATGTAATCTTGATTTACATGAAGCTGGACGTCTAAGGTTAAGTCAACTAAATGAATTAGAAGAATTAAGACATGAAGCATACGAAAATTCATTAATCTATAAAGAAAGAACGAAGAAATGGCATGATAAAAGAATCAGAAATTCAAAAGAATTCAAAAAAGGAGACAGAGTTCTTCTTTTCAATTCACGATTCAAGCTATTTCCTGGAAAATTGAAATCAAGATGGTCTGGACCATTCATAGTCAAAAGAGTTTTCCCATACGGAACAGTAGAATTAATAAATTCAAATGGGATTGAATTTAAAGTTAATGGTCACAGAGTTAAACATTACATAGATAGTCCAATGGAAATCGACAACGAAGTTAATCACAATTTCGATACCACAGCTAACTAAGTGTGGGGAGAATCAAGTCTTTAAAGGATAATATGTATTTCTGTTAGAGTTAGATTTTCTATTTTCGTGTAGTTCTCGAAAATGGAACCCGAATGGTCTTTCCCTAGCAGACCCTAAAGAACTAGTCTTCTCCCCCCATTCTGAATTTTTATTTTTTTTTAGGTTTTTACGAAATGAAGAATTCCTGTGAACTAAACCATGGTCTAATGCTACACGCTTTGATCACGAAACGTAATAATGACACACTTCCGAGTGAAATAGTATCAGTAATCAGAGAAAGATTGGACGGAGTAAGAAAAGAATCCAGATTCGAAGATAATAAGTTACAATTTGGTAAAGGAAAATCAAAATCCGCAGCGAAAAGAAGAACACGACACCTAGAAAGATGTCACAAATGCGGAAAATGGTCACATGGAGGTAAATGTTCAAATAATCAAACCTATTCAAATACCGAATTTGTTACTTTATGCAGAGATGGACCGTTCATATGTTTTGAAGAAAAAACACTGAATGCTCGAGGTTACGCCTATGTAGCTATGGAAAACCAATTAAACCGACTATCTTATGAGTGGGATAGATCGTATCACTAAGAATACTATCTCACAGGTAAGTCTGTACAGTTTTTATTTTTTTATTTTTATTTTAACCTTTTGATAATAAACGCTAATTTGTTCGCTATAAAGTATTAAATTGGTATTCGATGAAATTAGGTTTGGCGACCGAAATTATTGATATCATTCAAAAATTTATTACATCACTGCGAAATTTAACGTTTATTCTTAAGGTATAAATATCTTTAATCAATCAACCCAAAATATTTCAAAAATTCGTCATGAGTTAAATTAGGTCATGGAACCGAAATTACTTTACCGAAAAGAGGGGCGCATATTTTTGATAATATTTGATTGATTAAAGTGGGATAAAAGCCAAAAAGATTTTTAATTTTATTTTTACTTTGTTTTTAAAATTAGTATTAAAAAAATTATTGTAAACTTTTTAAATCAATATATTTAAAATTGTAAATATTTGAAAAAATTAATATTTTTAATATAAGTTTGTATGTATAAAAACAAAAATTAAATTTAAGTTTGGTGTGAATTTTTAATATTAATTTTGAATTTTATGCATTTTAAATTTAAGTTGTGTGAATTTAAAAACAAAAATTTACTTTATTTCGCTAAGTTAAAAATATGATTTTTAAAATTCGTCGTGAGTTGAAGACTAGATCATTGAACCGAAATTGCTTTACCCAAGGGAGGGACGAGAACTTTTATTATCTTTATTTTTAATCTTATTGAATTAAAGTATGTCAAAAACATTAAAAAACCCAAAAATCTTTACTTTTAAAGTAAAGATTTTTATTTTTAATCTTATTGAATTAAAGTATGTCAAAAACATTAAAAAACCCAAAAATCTTTATTTTTAATCTTATTGAATTAAAGTATGTCAAAAACATTAAAAAACCCAAAAATCTTTACTTTTAAAACCACGCTTTGATTTGACAAATTTTAAAATTTTGTCGAGGGACGGATTAGGACATCGACCCGAAACGCCCTCATCCTAAAAAGAAACAAAATTTTAATTTTTAAATTAATTTTATATTTTATAAAGTATAAGGTTTTATTAAAAAAAAAAGGTGAAAACACTGTACCCGGGACTCCATGCGATCGCATGGAGTTTGGCCTTTGGTGCCATGCGATCGCATGGGGAGAAAATCCAGGCCAGATACAAACGAGCCAGAGAGCTGTTCTTCACACAAAACACACACAAATACATGAAAATACCCCAAAATACTCTCTAAAATTCGCAATTTTCCACCGTAATTCGTCATCTTTCTTGCTCTAATCATGCCTAGATTCTCATTCTTCAGCAAAATGGTAAAAATTACACCCCTAAACTCTATAAATTCCTAGTTTTTGTGATAATTATCAATTTTTTACCTAATGCAATTTTGTTAATTTCTAGTGTAATTAGTGTTAAATTGTTAGTATTTTATGCATGTATAACCTAGATTGATGCTATTTAACATGATTTGAAGCCAAAAACTTTAAAGTTTTTAGAAATCTAGGGTTTGTGTTCTTGAGCAATTTGGGACTTTTTGATATAAACAGGTTATGGCCATTTTTGTCATGAATTATTGCTAAATTGAGTAGTGTAACATGTTTAGATAGTTAAATGATCCAAACATTGATCCTAAACATGATTTTTGGAGATTAAAGTGGACTTTTTAAGTCCAAAATTCATGAACTTGATTAATTTGATATATTTGCCATTTGAGACTTGTTTAATTATTAGTAATGACTATTTTGACATGTTATTTGAGTTAAATGTTTATGAACTTTGTATACATTTTCATATGTGCTTATTTGAAAAGTGTAGAATTGTGAAAAATTGTGAAAATGTGTATAAGTTTAATTTTGATTTAACATGTTATAGTGACTGTTTTAAGTTGTTATTTTGCTAACACTAATGCATATTTGGATGCACAAATTTTGTGTTTAATGTGTTTTGCAGAAAGCCGATACGGGAGGTTCAGGAGCATCATCATCTAGACGACCAGCACCAGCACCAGAACCAGAACCAGAAATGCAACACGAACAACAACCACAACAAGAACCACAACAACAGCCTGATCAGCACTTACCTTATTATGATCCGGTACAGTTTGTTGATGAATTCGTAGTATTCCCAATGAGGCCGCCAGTAGAATTCCCAACGATTCCTGAGCACACTCTGCATCCTAATCTGAGATTTGATAGGAGATGGAGAGATTACGAGACATATCAAAGGAATAAATTCAAATTGGTAACAAAAAATGTAGAGGTGCCAAGGGTAATCGATTGGGTTCCTTTGGAAACAGTCCATCTAGCTGACCGTGTTAGACAGCTTTTAGTTCAAAGGTATGTCAGTTCTTCTTTTACAGATTGGGAACATCTTTTCACCATTCGTAGACCTGTATATAAGGAATGGTGTGTTGAGTTGATGAGTACTGTATCACTTGATACAAATATAGTTAGAATAGATGATAGAAGATTTCTTAGGTTTATCCTTGGCGGTAGGATGTACAGAATGTCCATGCTGGACATGGCCAGGGCTTTACAGATATATACTCCTGGTGAGTTGCTACTACCCGATTGTACAAACTTGATTCATTATGGTGAAAGGGTAGATAGCAACTTTGACGCTGACGCCATTTGGAGGCGTATGTCACATTTTGATGTTTTTACACGAGCAGGAGGACACTCCTATACACATATTGACAGAGCCGAGCTTCGTATTATTCATAAATTTTTGGCTAACTCGATTACACATAGAGGTCATAATAAAGAAAAAATTACCTTACATAATTTATTCTACCTAAAGTGTATTCGGGATCCTAGAAGCTTTGTCAATATCCCTTACTGTGTTGCTTTTTATTTATCTAAAATGGTAGAGGGAATGCAGGAAGGGAGTATAATAGGATGAGGTATTTTTTTTACTCTCATTGGAGAGTATTTAGGTGTTGATAGGAACCAAGGGGGTCCATTACAGCTTTGTAGAGAACAGGTTGAGCCCTTAGGATTGAAAGTTTATGTGGGTGCTAAGGTATTGAAAAGTAGACGTAACCAGGCAGTACCCTATGAGGGATCTCATTCTCAGGTAGAGAGAGGCTCAGACGAGGAAATGGAGGAGGCGGAAGACATTAGGGATGTCTTTCGAGATGCTATTCTTGACGTCCACGTTCGTATAGATGAGGAAGCAATGACGAACGCGGCCAGACATCGTATGTATGAGCAGTGGAACTCCGAGCGAGTATACGAGGATTATAGGCGACGCCAACACGATAGCTGGTTAGTTCATCAGCACCAAATCATGAGCCAGCTATCATATCAGGTACCAAATAACTATGTACCTACTCGACCTGCTCATTTTTCGCCACACAGCCCCGATATCCGACCACCCTTTAACCGGTATGACTATAACCAAGCCTATCAGAACACCTATAACCAACAATGGAACCCACCTGATGAGATGAACTGGAACCCCTATCCAGACTGATTTGGTTCCATTTGGTTATTTATATGATTTTTATGTTTTTATCTTTTTACTTATTCATGTTTAAACTTATGTTATTAAATATACTTATGTAATCTTTATCATTTTTATTATTATTGTGTACTAATATTTCACATTTAGGATTTGAAAGTGGGATATTAAGTCCCATTTCAAATTGCCAT
This sequence comes from Rutidosis leptorrhynchoides, assembly GCF_046630445.1. Lineage (NCBI taxonomy): Eukaryota > Viridiplantae > Streptophyta > Magnoliopsida > Asterales > Asteraceae > Rutidosis > Rutidosis leptorrhynchoides. The sequence continues at coordinate 318,979,297 of NC_092340.1, forward strand.
GCATGTTTATATTTGTATGTATGTATATTGTCGATTGTACAAAACAGGGTAAAACAGCACATTTTCAAAGACTGGCATTAAGTTCAGCAAAAGCTAGTTTTGACGACAAAACGAAAAACAAATGTGATGTAACAACAAGAAGGAATGAACAAATGATATGCACCATTTATCATTCAGCAAACAAACGCCAATATGTTTGGAAACTTTGGTAAAATTTAATCATTTTTACGCTAATCACCCTCAATAATTTAAATTGTTACTGATTTCTTGCAAATGAGGGCATTGCAAGATCTTAAGTGTGGGAAGGGGTTAAATTCTTTCGGATTTTAAAATTTTTACTTTATACACTTGGATACCATTAGAAATACTAGTAAAGTAGTAGTTGTATTAGAATCTAGTGCTCTCTGATAATAAAGAACAGCCCTAGTCTTATATACTGACTACCCAATTCTAGTAAAATTTTTCAAAATTTTCAATTAAATGAACTCAAAATCATGTTTATACATATTTATGAATGATAAAACTAGGTTTTAACACCGAAATTATTGTTACCTCGGAAAGGACATAAATTGAGAAACAAACTAAAATGTTAAAATTCATTTAAAATGGAATAGAGGACAATAAAAAGGAAAATAAAAGCCAAGTGTGGTAAAAATTACCAAGTTATCTTAAACATATGTCACATATTTCTGTAACAAATAATTGAAGATACTTTTGCTTTGGACTAAACTAAATTGTTTTACCCGATGAAAGAAAAGAAGAGATGGATCTACACGATGAATCAATTCCATCGTTAAAAGGAAGTAAAGTCTTTCGAAAAAGAAACGCGCTTCTTGATTTAGGTCATGAAGTTGTCGTCCAGACCAGCTATAGGTTGATGAAAAATCTAGAAAAGTCATCTCTAAAATCAGCAGGAAATCCACGGACCTCAGCATAAAACAGGGTCGCCAAGTGGTCAGATTTATCCTAACCATGAGAAGGATTTATCTCGTGCAATGGGGGGCACCGTGCAAATTAGCTTGATAAGACTAATGAATCAGACCCCCAGAAAGGATAATCTCCTTAAAAGATCAAAAATCAGCTTTTAAGCCTGATATTACTCAATCCTAGAGATTGACCTTAAAGATTGAGAATTACAAACTCATGGAATTCAATGATATCTAAACTCGAGCTTGAACGAGAAAATATTTTGATCAAAATTACAAACCGATTTGTTTTCTGAAAACCCATTTTTCAATGCGTTCATTACCATTGAACGTAAAATCCTAGGAATTCACCTGAAATTCATTAGGTCACCTGAACCAAATCGGGTGTCAACCGTAAGAACGGTGGTTGCATAGCATGTTCAAAGACAGGACCTTGTGCCAGACCAAAAAATTATAAGGGTGAGCTTTACTATTGCTCCTACAAAGGATAGTAATTGCATCCAACACGTTATAAGACCATAATTAAAAGCATGTCAGGGGACATTGCCTTAACAGTTGCTTGTTCAACGCTTTCCTTTACAAACGGACGGTAGTTTACCGAAAGGTAATATTCGGAGCAAGTATACTGGACGTGTTGCTTTCCTAATAAAAAGTTAGCAAGTGGGTGACACAAAACCGCAAGTTTTGAGCTAAAATTTTTAAATCTAAAACCCACCAAACCCACAAAAATATTTTGCAAACACCGGTGAAGGGTTATTCCGGAAAACTTATCTAGGGTAAAAACTAGATTGAATTTTCAAAAAGATCAAATGTTTTCATAAAGATTCAATTTCCTTAATGGATCTAAATTTTATAGTCATGTGGGACTGTAAACCACATCGTTACTACCATTGTTTATACCGCCGTAAAGAAATCACTGATGTACAAAGTGTGAAGAATAAAGAAGTGATTCTAGTATTTCAAGACTATATTGCTTGAAGACAAGCAACGCTCAAGTGTGGGAATATTTGATAATACTAAAAACGAACATATATTTCATAGCATTATTCCTCAAGAAAGACAAGCTTTTAGTTGCAATTGTTCTATTTACAAGTGATATTCATTTAAATAATAAAAGGTGAAGACAAAAGACAGATTCGACGAATTGAAGACGCAAATGACCAAAAAGCTCAAAAGTACAAAGTACAATCAAAGAGGTTCAAATTATTGATGAGAAACGTCTCAAAATTACAAGACTACAAGACGCGAAACACAAAGTACAAGATATTAAATTATACGCAAGGACGTTCGAAAATTCGGAACCGGGACCAGAGTCAACTCTCAACGCTCGACGCAACGGACTAAAAATTACAAGTCAACTATGCACATAAATATAATATAATATTTAAATAATTCATATAATTATTTATATATTATATATTATATTATTAAAAACCGTCGGCAGAAAAAACAAAGGCATGTGAGCCTCTCCAGCTGGCCATGCGATCGCATGGCCTTGAAGGGTAAAGCTCATGCGATCGCATGAGCCACTTTTCCAGCCCACATGCCTATAAAATTCGCAGCTTGGTGAACACAAAACACATCTTTTTCCTTCTTCATCATACGTAAATTATATATATATATTTATATTTTAATTTTAATTTTAATTTTAATTTCTAATAATAAGGGTATGTTAGCGAATGTTGTAAGGGTGTAAGTCGAAATTCTGTCCGTGTAACGCTACGCTATTTTTAATCAATGTAAGTTATGTTCAACTTTTTTAGTTTAATGTCTCGTAGCTAAGTTATTATTATGCTTATTTAAAACGAAGTAATCATGATGTTGGGCTAATTACTAAAATTGGGTAATTGGGCTTTGTACCATAATTGGGGTTTGGACAAAAGAACGACACTTGTGGAAATTAGACTATGGGCTATTAATGGGCTTTATATTTGTTTAACTAAATGATAATTTGTTAATTTTAATATAAAGATTTACAATTGGACGTCCCTATAAATAACCATATACACTCGATCGGACACGATGGGCGGGGTATTTATATGTACGAATAATCGTTCATTTAACCGGACACGAGAATGGATTAATATCCACTAGAATTACTAAAACAGGGGTGAAATTATGTACAAGGACACTTGGCATAATTGTTAACAAAGTATTAAAACCTTGGGTTACACGCAGTCGATAACCTGGTGTAATTATTAAACAAAGTATTAAAATCTTGTTACAGTTTAAGTCCCCAATTAGTTGGAATATTTAACTTCGGGTATAAGGATAATTTGACGAGGACACTCGCACTTTATATTTATGACTGATGGACTGTTATGGACAAAAACCAGACGAACATATTAAATAATCCAGGACAAAGGACAATTAACCCATGGGCATAAAACTAAAATCAACACGTCAAACATCATGATTACGGAAGTTTAAATAAGCATAATTCTTTTATTTCATATTTAATTTTCTTTATTTTATATTTAATTACACTTCTAATTATCGCACTTTTATTTATTGTTATTGTATTTAATTTCACTTTTAATTATCGTACTTTTTAATTATCGCACTTTTATTTTATCGCACTTTCATTTATCGCAATTTCATTATCATTATTTACTTTACGCTTTAAATTAAGTCTTTTATTTATTTAATATTTTACATTAGGTTTTAACTGCGACTAAAGTTTTAAAATCGACAAACCGGTCATTAAACGGTAAAAACCCCCCTTTTATAATAATAATATTACTTTTATATATATTTGTATTTTTATAAATTAAACTAATATAGAGTTAAGCTTTGTTTAAAGATTTTTTTTCCTTGTGGAACGAACCGGACTTACTAAAAACTACACTACTGTACGATTAGGTACACTGCCTATAATTATTGTAGCAAGGTTTAAGTATATCCATTCTCTAAATAAATAAATATCTTGTGTAAAATTGTATCGTATTTAATAGTATTTCGTTGTAAAAATAAAGCTATTTTATATACACCTCGCATAACATCAATCACTCCTGAGAGCTTTTACCTTTCTTCCAAATTTGGATTCGACCGCTTCTTTGAACTCTATGAACTTTGATAAGGCTTCACTCTTCTCCTTTAAAAACTTTACCCAAGTGAACCGAGAATAGTCATCGATTAACACCATGACATAGCAATGACCGCTATAACTTGGTGTTCTTGTTGGCCCCATCAAATCCGTATGAATCAAGTCAAGTAAACCTTGTTTCTGGTTTGTTGACTTCTTATATGGAAGCCGGTGCGACTTTCCATATTGACATCCTTGGCATATCACCTCTTCACGAACATTCTTGAGTTTAGGAATTCCATCAACTAGCTTATGTGAGAATATCTTTTGCAACATTTGATATCCCACATGGCCTAGTCTTGCATGCCAAATAGCTCCGTTGTCGGTTTGACTTTTTTTCTTCACATAAGCTTCACCTGCGGACAACACAAACAAAGAACCTTTCTTTTCTCCCGTGAAAAGAACATCACCCACAATCTCTTTGACATTCTCAAGGACTTTCACATCTGTTGGACCAAAAAGAACATACTTCCCGGATTCGGTAATTTGAGGTACCGAAATTAAGTTCTTGGTCAGTTTAGGAACAAGATAAACATCTTCCAAAGTAAATGTATCATTATTAACATCAATAATAGCGTTACCTTCCTTTTTCACCGGATGAGTTGAGTTATTGGCCCTGATTACAACTCGATTTTGATTGTGATCTCTAACGTCATGAAGAAGAGTTCCATCACCGGTCACATGATGAGAGCAACCCGAATCAACAATCCATTGATTCTTCTTGACAACCGTATCAACGGTAAAACATTGCTCCCATTTGACATCATCATCATCGTTACTTGAACAAGCCATGTTTGCTTTTGTGACTTTGGAACGACAATATCTCTTGATGTGACCAACCTTCCCACACTTGTAACATGTAGGAGGTTTCTTCTCATAGTTACCTTTGTAACTAGTTTGCTCTTCTTCCTTTTCTTTGCTTAAAGAACCTTTCTTGTGATTCTTTCCCTTTGAAAACAAAACTGCGTCATTTTCAAATCCTTTAGCCATTTGCTTGGCCAAAGCTTCTTGATTAGAGAGTAAATTCTCCAATTCTTCAACCGATGGTTGAGTAGCCCACCCCTAAATAGAGGTTATGAACGGGACATACTCTTTCTTCAAACCGCGAATTAGATATCTTCGCAAACGAGCTTCACTAATTTTCTCTTTGTCATCAATCTCTGAAATTTCAGAACATAGATTTTTGACCCGTAAGAAATATTCGGAAACACTAATACCTTATTGTCTTGAGATTGCTAACTCATTTTTCAAGAATTGCAACCTTGCGGTGTTTTTCTTAGAAAATAGTTTCTCAAGAGTATCCCATACTTCTTTTGGAGAAGTAATATCACGAACGTGTTCAATGAACTCTCTGCTAATTGAAGTTCTCAATGCAAAGAGAGCCTTTCCACATCGTACCTTCCATTTTCTTCTTGACTCTACATTCTCTAGAGTTTCTATGGGAATTATGGCTTCATCTCCGGACACAAGTTCCCATAGATTATGAACTTGAAGAAAAGCCTCCATACACATCTTCCAATACTTGTAGTTGTTGCCTACAAGTTTCTCCATTCCATTGACCATACCACCATTGTTTACATTTGAGACTTCCATTTTTGATTAGCAAGAAACTAGTTTAGACTTCGAGTAATTGCATACAAAGTTTAACTTAGGACTAAACTTATAACCAAATTTATAACCAAGCTCTTGATACCATATGACAACTAGATTATTTGCTGTAAATGAAAGAAGTAGAAACAATATGAACAAGAGAAAGAAACTTGAAGTGTTTGGAATGAATTCAAATACTTACAATCACTCCTTTAAATACTAATTCAAAGTAGAAACAACATGATTAACACACACCTACTACACTTATTAAAGCCATAAAACATGGAGACAAGATGCCCATCAAACAAGAAAATAGAAAGTAAAGCAATAAAATCCGGAGTGGGATAGTTGGTGAGTGACCAACTTGATACAGCAACAGATGCGCCGCATCTATAGAGGATGCGCCGCATCTATAGAGGATGCGCCGCATCCTCTCCTTCTGACGCGCAGCATTCAAGTGAAACTCCGCATCTAAAACATTCGAGACATTTTGGTGTATGGATGCGCCGCATCAATGAAGAGATGCGTCGCATTTGTGTGTTTCACGCATATCGAAATCTGCAAAATCCGTGCAACACTTTAACTCACTTTTAGTGGCGCTTTTATTTTCAAATTTTGTTTGCACCAATATTTTAACAGTAAATTTGTTGCGAATCAAAAAATAAAAATTATATCTAAAAGATGTAAGAGATGAAAATGAAGATTTATTTGAATGAATGAATTTTTATTGACAAAATCAATCTTCAAAGTTTTATGCATATAAAATTTCATACTCACTTAGTCACTAATACATTTTGTTATCCAAAACTTGAAACTATCTTTTTTATAATGAAATATTTAACAATCATATTACATTTACATGTAACATTTTGTTATCCAAATCTTGCAACTATCTTTTTTATAATGAAATATCACAATCATTTTACATATACATGTAAACTACGAAGTAGTATTTGAGGCTCGTATTTTCAAAATACAATCATATTTTGAATTTTAATGATTTAATAGACTCAAGATTGGATATACTTGACATATTATTAACTTGAGGGGTTACATAGATGTGTTAAATATTAGTTAAGGAACCAAAATGAAAAATATGACAAAAAGTCATCTTCTCCACACCAGATTACCTGCACACCGAACTCCAACTTCTTATTTCAGATCTACAATTCTATTTTTCTTTTAATAAAAAACGCAATGGGATACCAAATAAACACCAATAGTTGAGGGTGGCTTGGCAACCACAAGCCCCCTACTAGCTCCGCCATTGGATAAAAGAACTATGACTAATTAGACGAAAAAATAAAACAAGTGGGTTTATATGATTAACAATTAGCCGATGGCCGGAGGCAGGGGTGGAGCTTATTAGGGGCAGGAGGGGGCCCTCGCCCCTCCAAAAGTTTCAGTAAGTAATAGTATTTTGTAGCCCTTTGAGTTACGGGTGTTTGGTGATGGTTTCCAGTGGTTTCCAGCCGTCATCTAGATGTCTCTGTTCCACTCGTCATCTAGATGTTCAAAGCTGCCGACGTTGATAATGTGTATCGAAGTGGCAAACTTGAACACGATGACGGCCGCCAACTTCCGCCAACCTTCCTCGTTCACACCATTCACCGCCATAGAATTTTTGCTATAAATAGAGATGCAAACTTTCATTGTAAATCATCCCAAAATCACTCAGAGAAGTGTAATCACAACCTAGAGAGTGTGTGTGAGTTTGAGAGTTTTTTTTAAGAGTTTTGTAATACTCTGTAAATCTATTCTTGTAAGTAATAGAGTTATCTTCTCTCAAATTTGTATCTCCCAACGTCCAGGCGATCCTCTCTTCCCAACAAGTGGTATCAAGAGCTTGGTTAGAGACGTTGGTTGAGTGGTGTTATACGAGGTGTATATAAAATAGCTTATATTTTACAAGGAAATACTATTAAATATGATACAATTTTACACAAGATATTTATTTATTTATAGAATGGATATACTTAAACCTTGCTACAACACTTATAGGCAGTGTACCTAATCGTACAGTAGTGTAGTTTTTAGTAAGTCCGGTTCGTTCCACAGGGAATCTTTTTCACAAAGCTTAACGCTATATTAGTTTAAATTAATAAAAATACAAATATATATATAAGTAATATTATTATTATAAAGGGGGGTTTTTACCGTTTAATGACCGGTTTGTCGATTTTAAAAACTTTAGTCGCAGTTAAAACCAAATGTAAAATATTAAAAATAAATAAAAGACTTAATTTAAAGCGTAAAGTAAATAACGATAATGAAATTGCGATAAATAAAAGTGCGATAATTAAAAAGTACGATAATTAAAAGTGCAATTAAATACAATAACAATAAATAAAAGTGTGATAATTAGAAGTGCAATTAAATATAAAATAAAGTAAATTAAATATGAAATAAAAGAATTATGCTTATTTAAACTTCAGTAATCATGATGTTTGACGTGTTGATTTTAGTTTTACGCCCATGGGTTAATTGTCCTTTGTCCTGGATTATTTAATATGTCCGTCTGATTTTTGTCCATAACAGTCCATCAGTCATAAATATAAAGTGCGAGTGTCCTCGTCAAATTATCCTTATACCCGAAATCAAATATTCCAACTAATTGGGGACTTAAACTGTAACAAGATTTTAATACTTTGTTTAATAATTACACCAGGATGTCGACTGAGTGTAACCCAAGGTTTTAATACTCTGTTATCAATTATGCCAAGTGTCCTTGTACATAATTTCACCCCTGTTTTAATAATTCTAGTGGCTATTAATCCATTCCCGTGTCCGGTTAAATGAACGATTATTCGTACATATAAATATCCCGCCCATCGTGTCCGATTGAGTGTATATGGTTATTTATAGGGACGTCCAATTATAAATCTTTATATTAAAATTAACAAACTATCATTTAGTTAAACAAATATAAAGCCCATTAATAGCCCATAGTCTAATTTCCACAAGTGTCGTTCTTTTGTCCAAACCCCAATTATGGTACAAAGCCCAATTACCCAATTTTAGTAATTAGCCCAACATCATGATTACTTCGTTTTAAATAAGCATAATAATAACTTAGCTACGAGACATTAAATTAAAAAGGTTGAACATAACTTACAATGATTAAAAATAGCGTAGCGTTACACGGACAGAATTTTGACTTACACCCTTACAATATTCGCTAACATACCCTTATTATTAGAATTAAAATTAAAATTAAAATTAAAATATAAATATAAATATTTACGTATAGATATAGAGAGATTGATATTTTTTTTGATATTTTTGCGATCAAACTGCGTTTGCTTTTATAGGGATTTGAGTCCAGGTAAGCTCCGCGAGTCGCGACCCTTTCCCTCTTTGAACTCCGCAAGTCGCGGAGTTCAATTTTACAGCTCACACCATTTTGGAGCCTTTCTTGCCGACGGATTATTATATAAATATAATATATATATAATTTATATAATTAATTATATATTATATTATATTTATATACATAGTTAACTTGTAATTTTTAGTCCGTTGCGTCGAGCGTTGAGAGTTGACTCTGGTCCCGGTTCCGGATTTTCGAACGTCTTTGCGAATAATTTAATATCTTGTACTTTGCGTTTTGAATCTTGTACTCTTGTAATTTCGAGACGTTTCTTATCAATAATTGGAACCTATTTGATTGTATTTTGTACTTTTGAGCTTTTTGGTCGTTTGCGTCTTCAATTCGTCGAATCTGTCTTTTTGTCTTCACCTTTTATTATTTTAAACGAATATTACTTGTAAATAGAACAATTGCAACTAAAAGCTTGTATTTCTTGAGGAATAATGCTATGAAATATATGTTCGTTTTTAGCATTATCAAATATTCCCACACTTGAGCGTTGCTTGTCCTCAAGCAATATAGTCTTGAAATACTAGAATCACTTCTTTATTCTTCACACTTTGTACATCAGTGATTTCTATATGGCGGTATAAACAATGGTAGTAACGATATGGTTTACAGTCCCACATGACTATAAAATTTAGATCCTTTAAGGAAATTGGATCTTTATGAAAACATTTGATCTTTTGAAAATTTTAATCTACCTTTTACCCTAGATAAGTTTTCCGGAATAACCCTTCACCGGTGTTTGCAAAATATTTTTATGGGTTTGGTGGGTTTCAGATTTGAAAATTTTAGCTCAAAACTTGCGATTTTGTATCACCCACTTGCTAACCTTGTATTAGAAAAGCAACACGTCCAGTATACTTGCTCCGTATATTACCTTTCAATAAACTACCGTCCGGTTGTAAAGGAAAGCATTGAACAAGCAACTGTTAAGGCAATGTCCCTTGACATGCTTTTAATTATGGTCTATAACGTGTCAGACGCAATTACTATCCTTTGTAGGAGCAATAGTAAAGCTCACCCTTATAATTTTTCGGTCTGGCACAAGGTCCTGTCTTTGACCATGCTATGCAACCACCGTTCTTACGGTTGACACCCGATTTGGTTCAGATGACCTAATGAATTCCAGGTGAATTCCTAGGATTTTACGTTCAATGGTAATGAACGCATTGAAAATAGGGTTTTCAGAAAACAAATCGGTTTGTAATTTTATCAAAATATTTTCTCGTTCAAGCTCGAGTTTAGATATCATTGAATTCCATGAGTTTGAATTCTCAATATTTAAGGTCAATCTCAAGGATTGAGTAATATCAGTCTTAAAAGCTGATTTTTAATTTTTAAGGAGATTATCCTTTCTGGGGATCTGATTCATTAGTCTTATCAAGCTAATTTGCACGGTGCCCCCCCAATTGTACGAGATAAATCCTTCTCATGGTTAGGATAAATCTGACCACTTGGCGACCCTGTTTTATGCTGAGGTCCGTGGATTTCCTGCTGATTTTAGTGATAACTTTTCTAGATTTTTCGTCAACCTACAGCTGGTCTGGATGACAACTTCCTGACCTAAATCAAGAAGCGCGTTTCTTTTTCAGAAGACTTTACTTCCTTTTAATGATGGAATTAATTCATCGTGTAGATCTATCTCTTCTTTTCTTTCATCGGGTAAAACAGTTTAGTTTAGTCCAAAGCAAAAGTATTTTCAGTTATTTGTTACAGAAATATGTGAGATATGTTTTAAATATATTGGTAAATTTTCCCACACTTGGCTTTTATTTTACTTTTTATTGTCCTCTATTCCATTTTAAATAAATTTTAACATTTTGGTTTGTTTCTCAATTTATGTCCTTTCCGAGGTAACAATAATTTCGGTGTTAAAACCTAGTTTTATCATTCATAAATATGTATAAACATGATTTTGAGTTCATTTAATTGAAAATTTTGAAAAATTTTACTAGAATTGGGTAGTCAGTATATAAGACTAGGGCTGTTCTTTATTATCAGAGAGCACTAGATTCTAATACAACTACTGCTTTACTAGTATTTTTAATGGTAACCAAGTGTTTAAGATAAAAATCCGAAAGAATTTAACCCCTTCCCACACTTAAGATCTTGCAATGCCCTCATTTGCAAGAAATCAGTAACAATTTAAATTATTGAGGGTGATTAGCGTAGAAAAATGATTAAATTTTACCAAAGTTTCCAAACATATTGGCGTTTGTTTTGAATGATAAATGGTGCACATCATTTGTTCATTCCTTCTCGTTGTTATTTCACATATATTTTGCATCTTGTCGTCAAAATTAGTTGCTTTTGCTGAACTTAATGCCAGTCTTTGAAAATGCGTTGTTTTACCCTGTTGTATACATAAGATAAACTGCAAACATATATACATATTTTTGAAGTTTGGTATATTACCCCACATTCAAAAATTATTAAAATCTAATAATAAAAGTTAGAAAATTATAAAAACTATTACAATATTAACATAAGTATTAAATGTATCAACATTACAAATAATAAAATAAATAAAACTAAGTAGACTAGGGATGATACTGATACCAGTAGGGGTTCCATGCATAACCGTATGTGTTATAGAATGCTTCGGCTGGGTTATACGTAGGATACGGTGGTTGGATCTCTATAGACCAGGGAGGAAATACGGGCGATGGAGTAGGAACATAGTTTCTACCTATTTGTTGGCAATAAGCTATGATTTGGTTTTGATGAACTTGCCAATCTTCAAATGCTCGATGTCTAGCATTTTCGTACTCTTGTGAAGCTATAAACCTTTGCATTTCTGTCATTTCATTTCCCCCTCCCACATTACCTGGCTGTTGGTTTCTCTCAACCTGTGGATGTCTACCATTATATCGTACTGCGGCGTTATTTCACCTCTTCAAAACTTTAGCACCATGGTATACATTTAAACCAATTATATCGTAGGGTTCTGGTTCTTCGATTAGTAATCCCCCCCGACTTATATCCACACCGAGATATTCAGCAATCAAAGTAATAAATATACCACCTCCAATTATACTGTGCGGTCTCATCCCTCTAACCATAGCTGATAAATAATAACCCACTCAATACGGTATACTTACAGTGCTTTGTGGGTCTCGAATACACATATTGTAAAACAAATCCTGTTCATTTACCTTTTCCTTATTCTTACCTCTTTGTGTAATCGAATTAGCTAAAAACCTATGAATTACTCTTAACTCTACTCTATCTATATCCAAATAAGAGTAATTTCCCCCTTTAAATCGGTGATGGCTAGTCATTTGACTCCATACACCATGTGTATCAAAATTTTCATCAATCTTTCTACCATTTAATATCAACCCTCTACAATCGGCAGATGCTAACTCCTCAGGCGTATATATACGTAAGGCCTGAGCCATGTCTAGTAAAGACATGTGGCACATCGAGCCTCCTAACAAAAATCTAATAAAAGATCGATCGGTTAAACTAACTACCCGATCATTTATTTCTATACTACACAATAATTCTTCACACCATACTTTATACACAGGTCTACGTATGCTGAATAATCGTACCAAATCGTTAAAATTAGAATTACCATACCTCTGTGTAAGTAATTCTCTAATTGGCCCGGCTAATTCTACAGCTTCTAACGGTGCCCATTCTATTACCCTAGGTACTTCAATAGCTTTAGAATGAAGAGTATGCAAACCCCTTTGGTATTTTGGATAATCTATCCAACGTCTGTCAAATCTCAAGTTCGGGTGCAACTCTTCCAAGTGCATATCTGAAAATGTCATGACTGGATGAGGTATATCTTGTTTGTAGTAGTTATCCACCTCCTGTTGTTCCGCATTCTCAGCAGGAGCATTGCGAGCTTGGGATGAAGATTTACCCCTTTCAGTCGTTTTTCTTGAGTAATCCCTTGATAGCATCCTTCTCAACTTGATTTTAGTAAAAAATGTGATGATTTTTGGTGAAAAAATTCGGATTTTAGAGGTGATTTTCGGTATTTTTCGCAGTTTTATGTGTATGGTAGTGTGCAGACTGATCTGTTCGGCCCTTTTATTTTTTTTCTGTATTTTTGGAACTCCGCGACTTGCGGTGTTTGACTCTTTCAAACTCCGCGAGTCGCGATGTTTGATTTTTTTTTTAACTATCTATAACTTATAAAACAATTAAGTAATTAATTTTAAAATTTTGTTCCCTTGTTATTTAGGACGAGGTCGTTTCGGATCGATGTCCTAGTTCGTCCTTCGACAAAATTTTAAAATTTGTCTTTTTGTAGCGATTGTTTTAAAAGCTAAGATTTTTGGGTTTTTTTTAATGTTTTTGGCATACTTTAAGTCAATAAGTTTAAAAATAATGATAATAAAAGTTCTCGTCCCTCCCTCGGGTAAAGCAATTTCGGTTCAAAGACCTAGTCTTCAACTTACGACGAATTTTAAAAATCATATTTTTAACTTAGCAAAATAAAGTAAATTTTTGTTTTTAAATTCACACCACTTAAATTTAAAATGCATAAAATTAAAAATTCATATTTTAAAAATTAAAAATTCACACCAAACTTAATTTAAAAATTAATATTATAAATTCACACCAAACTTAAATTATATTTTTGTTTTTATACATGCAAACTTATATTAAAAATATTAATTTTTCAAATATTTACAATTTTAAGTATATTGATTTTAAAAAGTTTACAATATTATTTTAATATCAATTTTAAAAACAAAGTAAAAATAAAATTAAAAATCTTTTTGGCTTTTATCCCACTTTAATCAATCAAATATTATCAAAAATATGCGCCCCTCTTTTCGGTAAAGTAATTTCGGTTCCATGACCTAATTTAACTCATGACGAATTTTTGAAATATTTTGGGTTGATTGATTAAAGATATTTATACCTTAAGAATAAACGTTAAATTTCGCAGTGATGTAATAAATTTTTGTATGATATCAATAATTTCGGTCGCCAAACCTAATTTTATTCAATACCAATTTAATACTTTATAGCGAACAAATTAGCGTTTATTATCAAAAGGTTAAAAATAAAAATAAAAAAAAATAAAAACTGTACAGACTTACCTATGAGATAGTATTCTTAGTGATATGATCTATCCCACTCATAAGATAGTCGGTTTAATTGGTTTTCCATAGCTACAAAGGCGTAACCTCGAGCATTCAGTGTTTTTTCTTCTAAACATATGAACGGTCCGTCTCTGCATAAAGTAACAAATTCGGTGTTTGAATAGGTTTGATTATTTGAACATTTACCTCCATGTGACCATTTTCCACATTTGTGACATCTTTCAAGGTGTCGTGCTCTTCTTTTCGCTGCGGATTTTGATTTTACTTTACCAAATTGTAACTTATTATCTTCGCATCTGGATTCTTTTCTTACTCCGTCCAATCTTTCTCTGATTACTGATACTATTTCACTCGAAAGTGTGTCATTATTACGTTTAGTGATCAAAGCGTGTAGCATTAGACCATGGTTTAGTTCACAAGAAGTCTTCATTTCGTAAAAACCTAAAAAAAATAAAAATTCAGAATGGGGGGAGAAGACTAGTTCTTTAGGGTCTGCTAGGGAAAGACCATTCGGGTTCCATTTTCGAGAACTACACGAAAATAGAAAATCTAACTCTAACAGAAATACATATTATCCTTTAAAAGACTTGATTCTCCCCACACTTAGTTAGCTGTGGTATCGAAATTGTGATTAACTTCATTGTCAACTTCCATTGGACTATCTATGTAATGTTTAACTCTGTGACCATTAACCTTAAATTCAATCCCATTTGAATTTATTAATTCTATCGTTCCGTATGGGAAAACTCTTTTGACTATGAATGGTCCAGACCATCTTGATTTCAATTTTCCAGGAAATAGCTTGAATCGTGAATTGAAAAGAAGAACTCTGTCTCCTTCTTTGAATTCTTTTGAACTTCTGATTCTTTTATCATGCCATTTCTTCGTTCTTTCCTTATAGATTAACGAATTTTCGTATGCTTCATGTCTTAATTCTTCTAATTCGTTTAGTTGACTTAACCGTAGACGTCCAGCTTCATGTAAGTCGAGATTACATGTCTTCAAAGCCCAAAATGCTTTGTGTTCAATTTCTACTGGAAGACGACATGCTTTTCCATAAATAAGTCTAAAAGGTGTGGTTCCAATTGGAGTTTTGTAGGCTGTTCTAAAAGCCCAGAGTGCATCCTCCAATTTAATGGACCATTCCTTCGGATTTGATCCTACGGTTTTTTCTAGAATACGTTTTAAAGCTCGGTTGGTATTTTCAACTTGTCCACTTGTTTGTGGATGATAAGCAGTGGAGATTTTATGAGTTACTCCATATCTTTTGAGAACTTTCTTAAGTTGATTATTACAGAAATGAGTACCCCGATCACTTATTAAAGCTTTCGGTGTTCTAAACCTTGCAAAAAGACGTTTTAAAAAGTTGACTATAACTCGTGCATCGTTAGTTGGGAGAGCTTGTGCTTCCGCCCATTTAGATACATAATCAATTGCTACGAGAATATAGAGATCATTATGAGATTTTGGAAATGGACCCATAAAGTCAATACCCCAAATGTCAAATACTTCACATACTTGAATGACATTTCGTGACATTTCATCACGTTGACTTATTTTTCCTGCTCTTTGACAAGCATTACAGGATTTGCAAAGAAGGTGTGCGTCTTTGTAAATTGTAGGCCAATAGAATCCAACATCATAAACTTTTCTTGCTGTTAGTTGAGGCCCATAGTGCCCTCCTGTTGGTCCTGTGTGACAATGGTTTAAAATTTTACTAGCTTCATCTCCGAATACATATCGGCGTATTATTCCATCTGGACAACTTTTAAACAGATGTGGATCTTCCCAGAAATAGTGTTTTATATCACTGAAGAATTTCTTTCGTTTTTGGTACGATAATCCTTTTTCAAGGAATCCACATACTAAATAGTTTGCATAGTCTGCAAACTATGGAATTTCATTATAATCTATCTTCAATAGATATTCATCAGAAAAGTTGTCTTGTATGGCCGATTCATTTAGAACTTCTAATTCGGGATTTTCAAGACGAGAAAGATTATCAGCGGTGAGATTTTCTGCTCCTTTTTTATCTCGAATTTCAATATCGAACTCTTGTAAGAGTAAGATCCAACGGATTAATCTTGGTTTGGCATCTTGTTTCGAAAATAGGTATCTAAGAGCAGAATGGTCGGTATAGACCACCGTTTTTGCTAGAACGAGATATGAACGAAATTTGTCAAAAGTGAAGACAATAGCAAGGAGTTATTTTTCAGTAGTTGTATAGTTCGTTTGTGCTCCTTATAACGTCTTACTAGCATAATATATAGGTTGAAATCATTTTTCAATCCTTTGTCCTAAAACGGCTCCCATTGCAAAATCACTTGCATCGCACATTAGTTCAAACGGTAGATTCCAATTTGGTGTTATCATGATCGGCGCATTAGTTTCTCTTTAAGAATATTAAAAGATTTGATGCATTCATCTGAAAAGATGAATGGAGCATCTTTTTCTAGGAGTTTATTCATAGGAGTGGCAATTTTAGAAAAATCTTTTATGAAACGTCGGTAAAAACCGGCATGCCCTAGAAAACTCCTAACTCCTCTAACATTGGTGGGATGTGGAAGTTTAGCAATTACATCTACTTTAGCTCTATCCACTTCAATTCCTTCTTTTGAAATTTTATGTCCAAGAACGATGCCTTCTTTAACCATGAAATGGTATTTCTCCCAATTAAGAACTAGATTTGATTGTTCGCATCTAATCAGCATTCGTTCAAGATTAGCTAGACATGTTTCAAAAGTATCACCGAAGACTGAAAAGTCATCCATGAAAACTTTCATGCATTCTTCTATCATGTCGTGAAAAATCGCCATCTTGCACCTTTGAAAGGTTGCAGGGGCGTTGCAAAGTCCAAATGGCATGCGTTTGTAAGCAAAAGTACCATAAGGGCACGTGAACGTGGTTTTCTCTTGGTCCTCGGGTGTTATTGGAATTTGAAAATATCCGGAAAAACCATCAAGAAAACAATAGTAACTATTTCCGGCTAATCTTTCCAACATTTGATCAATAAAAGGTAAGGGAAAGTGATCTTTTCTGGTGTCGTCATTTAATTTTCTATAATCAATACATACACGCCATCCTATTACAGTCCTAGTAGGAATAAGCTCATTTTTCTCATTTGTAATGACAGTCATGCCACCCTTCTTAGGCACGCATTGAACTGGGCTTACCCATGGACTATCAGAGATTGGATAAATTAAACCTGCATCTAGCAGTTTAATTATTTCTTTTTTAACAACATCTTGCATATTCGGATTTAGTCTTCGTTGGCGTTGCACATACGTTTTATGACCTTCTTCCATAAGGATTTTATGTGTGCAATACGAAGGACTTATTCCTTTAATATCATGAATCTTCCATGCAATGGCTGGTTTATGAGCTTTCAACACAGAAATGAGTTGTGATTTCTCATTTTCAGTAAGAGAATACGATATTATTACAGGTAATTCAGATTCACCATGTAAATAAGCATATTCCAAATGGTTTGGAAGTGGCTTTAATTCTAATGTCGGTGGTTCTTCTATCGATGATTTATATCGATATCTGTCTTCTTCTTTTAGCATTTGAATTTCTTCTGTTGTTGGTTCATATCCATTTGCTATTAGTGTAGCTCACATTTCAGCTTCATCAATTTGTTCATTTCCTTCTCCTAAAGAACATTCTCCTGTTCCTTGTAATTCTGGAAATTCTTCCAACAATTCTGCATGTGAATCTATAGTTTGAATATAATAACATGTATCATCTGCAGATTGCGGTTGTTGCATTGCTCTATCAACTGAAAAGGTAACACTCTCATCCTCTATACTTAGAGTCAGTTTCTTACCAAACACGTCTATCATTGCTTTAGCCGTGTTTAAGAATGGTCTTCCTAATATGAGAGGAACTTGAGAATCTTCTTCCATGTCCAGAACAACAAAATCTACTGAAAATACTAAAGTACCAACTTTAACTAGCATGTTCTCCATTATCCCTCTAGGATATTTTATTGATCGATCGGCTAGTTGTATGCTTATTCTTGTTGGTTTCAATTCTCCAAGGTCTAGTTTAGCGTATAGTGAATACGGCATTAAATTTATACTAGCACCTAAGTCTGCCAATGCTTCTATTGAACTAAGACTACCCAGAAAACATGGAATTGTGAAACTTCCTGGATCAGATAATTTTTCTGGTATCTTATTCAACAGCACTGCTGAACAATTAGCATTCATAGTAACGGCCGAGAGTTCTTCCATTTTCTTTCTATTTGTGATTAGATTTTTCAAGAATTTAACATATCTAGGCATTCCTGAAATCACATCAATGAAAGGAAGATTTACATTTATCTATTTAAACATATCCAAGAATTTGGATTGCTCGGTTTCAAGTTTCTCTTTCTTCATTTTACTCGGGTAAGGAAGTGGTGGTTGGTATGGTTTAACATAAGGTTTATCCTTAGCTGTGTTATCTTCATTAACCTTTTCAACTACCGGTTCTTTTTCCTTATCTTGATCAGGTTGTGGTTCTTGTGGAGTAGGAATAGTTTCATCAGAAGTTACAGGTATTTCAGGTGGTTTAAGTGTTGTACCACTTCTTGTGGTAATGGCTTTAGCTGTTTCATTCCGGGGGTTAGCATTTGTATCACTAGGTAAACTTCCCGGTTTTCTTTCACCTATTAACCTTGCTAGGTTACTTACTTCTTGTTCCAAGTTTTGAATAGAAGCTTGTTGATTTCTAACTGCTTGAGCATTTTGTTCATTCGTTTGTTTTTGAGATGTGAAAAACTGCGTTTGAGTTTCAACTAGCTTTGTCATCATATCTTCTAAATTCGGCTTTTTATCATCGGTTTGTGGTGGTTTGTTTTGAAAATTAGGTCTTTGCTGGTTGTAAGTATTGTTGGATACTTGTTGATTGCTAGGACCTTGTTGGTTGTTGTATGGAACATTTCTATTATAATTCTGGTTTTGATTGTAGATCGGTCTTGGCGGTTGATAATTATTCTGATAATTATTTCCAGGCCTTTGGTTTATGTATGAAATATTCTCTCTTTGTTCCATTGTTAATTCAATACTGAGACAATCTTTTGTCAAATGTGGTCCTCCACACTGCTCACAACTAATTCGTATTAAGTGAATATCCTTAGTCATCTTTTCCATTCGTCTCTCGACAGCATCTATCTTTGCAGAAATGGAATCTAAGTCATGGCTAGAATCGGCTCTAGCTGCTTTAGATGATCTAACGATATCTTTTTCTTGGTGCCACTCATGTGAGTGGGAAGCAGTGTTATCAATAATTTTGTAAGCATCAGTTTCGGTTTTCTTCATAATAGAACCACCAGCTGCTATATCTATGTCTTTTTTTGTAGTGATGTCGCATCCTTGGTAGAATATTTGTACTATTTGACAGGTATCTAAACCATGTTGCGAACATCCTCTTAATAACTTTTCAAATCTTGTCCACGCCTCATAAAGAGTTTCATTTGGCTTCTGTGTGAACGTAACAATTTCTCCTTGAAGTCTTACGGCTTTAGATGCCGGAAAGAATTGTTTAAGAAATTTTTCAACTAAAACGTCCCATGTATCAATCGCCCCTTCAGGTAACGATTCCAACCAATCTTTGGCTTCTCCCTTTAAAGTCCAGGGAAATAACATGAGATATATATGTTCATCCTCAACTTCTCTTATTTTAAATAGAGTGCAGATCCTATTAAAGGTACGAAGATGTTCATTTGGATCTTCTTTCGGCGCACCACTAAATTGGCATTGATTAGTCACCATATGTAGAATTTGTCCTTTGATTTCATAATCTGGCGCATTAATGTCAGGATGACTAATTATGTGACCTTGGCCAGTGCGTTTAGCTCTCATTCGGTCTTCCATACTTAAAGGTTCCAGATTCTCCATAATTGAATTTGTTGAATCCGAATCACTAGAGGATTCTGATTTAATGGTTCGTTCCTCAACAATCTCTGTTTGAATGATTGGTGGTTCCGGAGGAAAATTTAATGGTTCAGGATCTATGAATTGTCCCTGAATATTATCCGGATTCTCAATTGTGAGGTCGGGTTCAAAAAATGGATTATCGAAAATTTAATTGGAGTACTTGGTCGACTGGATGACGATTCTAAAGGAAAATCAACGGCGGTAATATTTGCTAGATGTCTTGATTTAGTTACAGGTGGTGAACGTACAAAAGGTGGTGAACGTCTTGCTCGGTGCATTCACTGAATATCCTATTAGTTTTTAAAAGGAAAGAAAAAATTATATAAGTTATCCAATTAATAGACTTTTCTGATTTTGCCCACTTTTCGATTAGCCAAAAGATGCAGCAGAGGGGCAGGATTCGTTTGGTCTCAATATAATTGAGGACTGTTTGGCTCCAATAACCCGGTCCACGTACAAATCCAACTATTACTACGAACCAGAAAATTTTGATGTCTATCAATTTAACCACTTAAAATAAATTTTCGTAATTTTAAGAAGTATAGATAAGAAGTAGAAAAAATTCTAAGTCCTAAAAACTAGAATGACGAGAAATAAGAAAGAAAAAGAGCGCATCGAAAAAGGTCGAAAAAGAAAAGATCGAAAAAAATAAAAGGCGACGAAAAATAAGAAATAAAAAGAGTGACTTATAAAACTTTAAAACACTCGCCTAACCCAACCTTATTACTACCACTAACTTAAAATTATAATCGCAAATTGAGATTACTAATTGGAATGATAATTGATACATAGGTAAAAGGTGTCTAAAAATATTAAAGCTTACAAGTAAAACTATATCCCAAATGGCAATAACTTAAAAAGGTACTAAAACTTAAAAAGACGTCGCAAAATTCTAAAGCACTTTAATCTTAGTCTAAAGAAAAAAACACTTAAGGGATTTTACGGCAAAGCCTAAAAATCTAAATAAAAAAAATAACTATGGCAAAAACTATGTTTAAAACTAAAAACTAGCGAAAAACTCAAATATTACGTTAAAACAATTAAAAAGGGACAAAATATAAAAATATACTAAAAGTTGTAAAAATTACAATTTTTATAAAAATATTATTTTTATATTATTTATTTATTAAGAGTGTTAATTTTATAATTTATTTAAATTAATTAAACTAAATATACAAATTAATTAAATAAACTAAACTTAATTAATTAAAAATTAAAACCTAATTAGGGTTTTTAATTAATAATAATAATAATAATAATTACGTAATTAATGCGAAATTAGGGTTCTGTGTAACCCGTGTCAGACAGCTCCGCGAGTTGCGGTATTCCAGGCAAAAAACTCCGCGAGTCGCGGGGATCGAAAATTCAGATGACAGGCTGTTTCGTTTTAGTTTTTCGACGTAATTATTTTTTTTTTATTTTTTTCTGTTTTTAATTTAATTAATATATTTATATAATTTAAATAAAACTTATCTTAAAAAAAAATAAAATAGAAATAAAATATTTTATAATTTTATAAATAAAAATCTTAAAACTAGATTTATATATATATATATATATATATATATATATATATATATATATATATATATATATATATATATTTTAATAAAAACAAAATATTTAAATAAAACTTATAATTTTTTTATAAAATAAAAATAAAGAAACTTTATAAAACTTAAATATTTAACAAACTCTTAAAAATATTTATATTTTTTTTTTCTTTTTATATTTTTGAATATTTAAAACGTATTTTTACAAAAGCGTATTTTTTTTATATTAGCAAACTAAAAAAAAAAAAAATTTCTATTTATTAGCGTTGCGCTTTCGGCGTTTAAGTTCCCCGGCAGCGGCGCCAAAAATGCTTGGTGTTATACGAGGTGTATATAAAATAGATTATGTTTTACAAGGAAATACTATTAAATATGATACAATTTTACACAAGATATTTATTTATTTATAGAATGGATATACTTAAACCTTGCTACAACACTTATAGGCAGTGTACCTAATCGTACAGTAGTGTAGTTTTTAGTAAGTCCGGTTCGTTCCACAGGGAATCTTTTTCACAAAGCTTAACGCTATATTAGTTTAAATTTATAAAAATACAAATATATATATATATAAGTAATATTATTATTATAAAGGGGGGTTTTTACCGTTTAATGACCGGTTTGTCGATTTTAAAAACTTTAGTCGCAGTTAAAACCAAATGTAAAATATTAAAAATAAATAAAAGACTTAATTTAAAGTAAATAACGATAATGAAATTGCGATAAATAAAAGTGCGATAATTAAAAAGTACGATAATTAAAAGTGCAATTAAATACAATAACAATAAATAAAAGTGCGATAATTAGAAGTGCAATTAAATATAAAATAAAGGAAATTAAATATAAAATAAAAGAATTATGCTTATTTAAACTTTCGTAATCATGATGTTTGACGTGTTGATTTTAGTTTTATGCCCATGGGTTAATTGTCCTTTGTCCTGGATTATTTAATATGTCCGTCTGATTTTTGTCCATAACAGTCCATCAGTCATAAATATAAAGTGCGAGTGTCCTCGTCAAATTATCCTTATACCCGAAGTCAAATATTCTAACTAATTGGGGACTTAAACTGTAACAAGATTTTAATACTTTGTTTAATAATTACACCATGATGTCGACTGAGTGTAACCCAAGGTTTTAATACTCTGTTATCAATTATGCCAAGTGTCCTTGTACATAATTTCACCCCTGTTTTAATAATTCTAGTGTCTATTAATCCATTCCCGTGTCCGGTTAAATGAACGATTATTCGTACATATAAATATCCCGCCCATCGTGTCCGATTGAGTGTATATGGTTATTTATAGGGACGTCCAATTGTAAATCTTTATATTAAAATTAACAAACTATCATTTAGTTAAACAAATATAAAGCCCATTAATAGCTCATAATCTAATTTTCACAAGTGTCGTTCTTTTGTCCAAACCCCAATTATGGTACAAAGCCCAATTACCTAATTTTAGTAATTAGCCCAACATCATGATTACTTCGTTTTAAATAAGCATAATAATAACTTAGCTACGAGACATTAAATTAAAATGTTGAACATAACTTACAATGATTAAAAATAGCGTAGCGTTACACGGACAGAATTTCGACTTACACCCTTACAATATTCGCTAACATACCCTTATTATTAGAATTAAAATTAAAATATAAATATAAATATTTACGTATAGATATAGAGAGATTGATATTTTTTTGATATTTTTGCGATCAAACTGCGTTTGCTTTTATAGGGATTTGAGTCCAGGTGAGCTCCGCGAGTCGCGGCCCTTTCCCTCTTTGAACTCCACAAGTCGCGGAGTTCGATTTTACAGCTCACACCATTTTGGAGCCTTTCTTGCCGACGGATTATTATATAAATATAATATATATATAATTTATATAATTAATTATATATTATATTATATTTATATACATAGTTAACTTGTAATTTTTAGTCCGTTGCGTCGAGCGTTGAGAGTTGACTCTGGTCCCGGTTCCGGATTTTCGAACGTCTTTGCGAATAATTTAATATCTTGTACTTTGCGTTTTGAATCTTGTACTCTTGTAATTTCGAGACGTTTCTTATCAATAATTGGAACCTCTTTGATTGTATTTTGTACTTTTGAGCTTTTTGGTCGTTTGCGTCTTCAATTCGTCGAATCTGTCTTTTGTCTTCACCTTTTATTATTTTAAACGAATATTACTTGTAAATAGAACAATTGCAACTAAAAGCTTGTCTTTCTTGAGGAATAATGCTATGAAATATATGTTCATTTTTAGCATTATCAAATATTCCCACACTTGAGCGTTGCTTGTCCTCAAGCAATATAGTCTTGAAATACTAGAATCACTTCTTTATTCTTCACACTTTGTACATCAGTGATTTCTATACGGCGGTATAAACAATGGTAGTAACGATATGGTTTACAGTCCCACATGACTATAAAATTTAGATCCTTTAAGGAAATTGGATCTTTATGAAAACATTTGATCTTTTGAAAATTTTAATCTAGCTTTTACCCTAGATAAGTTTTCCGGAATAACCCTTCACCGGTGTTTGCAAAATATTTTTGTGGGTTTGGTGGGTTTCAGATTTGAAAATTTTAGCTCAAAACTTGCGGTTTTGTGTCACCCACTTGCTAACCTTGTATTAGGAAAGCAACACGTCCAGTATACTTGCTCCGTATATTACCTTTCGATAAACTACCGTCCGGTTGTAAAGGAAAGCGTTGAACAAGAAACTGTTAAGGCAATGTCCCTTGACATGCTTTTAATTATGGTCTATAACGTGTCGGACACAATTACTGCCCTTGGTAGGAGCAATAGTAAAGCTCACCCTTATAATTTTTCGGTCTGGCACAAGGTCCTGTCTTTGACCATGCTATGCAACCACCGTTCTTACGGTTGACACCCGATTTGGTTCAGATGACCTAATGAATTCCAGGTGAATTCCTAGGATTTTACGTTCAATGGTAATGAACGCATTGAAAATAGGGTTTTCAGAAAACAAATCGGTTTGTAATTTTATCAAAATATTTTCTCGTTCAAGCTCGAGTTTAGATATCATTGAATTCCATGAGTTTGAATTCTCAATCTTTAAGGTCAATCTCAAGGATTGAGTAATATCAGTCTTAAAAGCTGATTTTTAATTTTTAAGGAGATTATCCTTTCTGGGGATCTGATTCATTAGTCTTATCAAGCTAATTTGTACGGTGCCCCCATTGTACGAGATAAATCCTTCTCATGGTTAGGATAAATCTGACCACTTGGCGAACCTGTTTTATGCTGAGGTCCGTGGATTTTCTGCTGATTTTAGTGATGACTTTTCTAGATTTTTCGTCAACCTACAGCTGGTCTGGACGACAACTTCCTGACCTAAATCAAGAAGCGCGTTTCTTTTTCAGAAGACTTTACTTCCTTTTAATGATGGAATTGATTCATCGTGTAGATCCATCTCTTCTTTTCTTTCATCGGGTAAAACAGTTTAGTTTAGTCCAAAGCAAAAGTATTTTCAGTTATTTGTTACAGAAATATGTGACATATGTTTAAAATATCTTGGTAAATTTTCCCACATTTGGCTTTTATTTTCCTTTTTATTGTCCTCTATTCCATTTTAAATGAATTTTAACATTTTGGTTTGTTTCTCAATTTATGTCATTTCCAAGGTAACAATAATTTCGGTGTTAAAACTTAGTTTTATCATTCATAAATATGTCTAAACATGATTTTGAGTTCCTGTAGCAAGTTCCTGTAGCAGTACTGTAGCAATTCTGAAATTTTACAATTTGGTTCCTGAAATTTCAGAATTTCATTTTTGGTCCCTGAAGTTTATAAAAACTATAATTTTGCCCCGTAAGTGGAATTTAAGCCGCGAAGTGTCTATTCCACCATTTTCAACTATTCCGGACATAACGGTGATCTCTGTTTTCTACAATTCAACCCCTTTTGTGTTGAAAAGTTATTTATAAGGTGATAATGTCTATAGAAGAGTCAACATCATCTTCGGGAGCTATGATTATGCTCACATCCACAAACTACACGATGTGGAAACCTCGGATGGAAGATCTCCTCAGCTGTAAGGATTTATTTGATCCTATTGAATTGAAGGGTATAAACCCTGATTCTGCCAAAGAGAAAGAGTGGAAGAAATCAAACCGAAAAACTATTGGTCAGATCCGTCAATGGATTGATCATAGTGTCTTCCACCATGTTGCACAAGAGACAGACGCATATGTCCTCTGGAAAAAGTTGGAGGACATGTACCAGGCCAAGACTGCTCGGAATAAAGCCCTGTTGATGAGGCGTTTAGTCAACATGAAGCTTAAAAGTGGAACTTCAGTTGCCGAGCATACCAGTGAGAGCCGCATGTTACTTGATCAACCGATCTCCATCAGTACCACTGAATTTTGAAGTTCCGGAGAAACTTTGGTCTGGAAAGGATCCATCATACTCTCACTTAAGAGTATTTGGATGTTTGCCTTACACACATGTATCCAAGGAGCTCAGATAGAAGCTAGATGAAAGGACCACTCTATGCATATTCATAGGCTATGGAGATGAAGAATTTGGATACAGATTATGGGATCCAAAGGAGAAAAAGGTGATCAGAAGTAGGGACGTGGTGTTCCATGAAATCCAGACAATAGAAGATATTGAAAAGCTCACAATATCTCAGAAGTCAAATGTTGCTGCTCAGGTGCAAGAGGCAACAACGGAATCATTCATGAGAAATGAACTTTCATTGCAAGATGAAATACCGGAAGTAGAAGATAATGAGGAAAATGACGGTGCTGAGCAGGGGGAGCCACAACCCCATCTGCCAGACATTCCAGAACCATCACAAGGCGAAGATGATGGTGGATCTCCTCAGTATATTCCAGAAGTTCGTAGATCTGAACGAGGTCAGATTCCATCGAGTAGATATCCGGAATCCGAGTACCTTCTACTTACTGAAAATGGAGAACCAGAGAGTTTTCATGAAGCACTAACTCATAAGGACAAAGAAAAATGGTTGCTCGCAATGCAGGATGAGATGGATTCTCTGCATAAAAATCAGACTTATGAGATCGTAGAACTTCCACAAGGGAAGAAGGAACTGAAAAACAAATGGGTGTTCAAGCTGAAAAAGGATGGCAGCGGAAAAGTGGTGAAATACGCAGCGGAAAAGTGTTGAAATACAAAGCACGGCTTGTAGTCAAAGGATTCCAACAGAAGAAAGGGATTGATTTTGACGAGATATTTTCACCAGTAGTCAAGATGACTTCAATTAGAGTCATACTTGGATTGGTCGCAAGTATGAACTTGGAGCTTGAACAGATGGATGTAAAGACAGCTTTTCTTCATGGATATTTACATGAAGACATTTACATGGAGCAACCGGAAGGTTTTGAGGTCTCAGAAGATAACCTCGTATGCAAGCTGAAGAAAAGTTTATATGGTTTGAAGCAGGCACCTAGGCAGTGGTACAAGAAGTTTGACTCGTGCATGGTAAGTCAAGGGTACAAGAAAACTGCAGCAGATGAGTGTGTCTACATTCAGAAGTTTTCTGAAGGAGATTTTGTTGCTCTTCTACTATATGTAGACGATATTTTGATCGTAGGGAAAGACACAACGAAGATCAACCAGCTGAAGAAGGAACTCTCGAAGTCTTTTGACATGAAAGACTTGGGACAAGCTCAACAAATTTTGGGAATGCATATAACTCGAGACAGGAAGAATAAAAGGTTATGGCTATCTCAGGAGAAGTATATTGAATGAGTGCTTTCACGTTTCAATATGAACAATGCCAAACCTGTTAGCATTTCATTAGCCAACCATTTCAAGTTAAGCAAGAGTTCTTGTCCCTCATCCAAGGAAGAGATCGGGGAGATGTCTTCAGTACCATATTCTTCAGCAGTTGGAAGTTTGATGTATGCGATGGTGTGTACAAGGCCAGATATTGCTCACGCAGTGGGAACAGTGAGTCGTTTTCTCTCTAACCCCGGGAAAGAGCATTGGGAGGCGGTAAAATGGATTATCAGATATCTTAAAGGTACAAAGAATCTATGTCTTTGTTACGGGGGAGCTGATCCAATCTTGGAAGGCTATACAGATGCGGATATGGCCGGAGATCCTGATAGTAGGAAATCTACTTCAGGATTCATTTACACTTTTGCAGGAGGAGCTGTTTCATGGCTGTCAAGACTACAGAAGTGTGTTGCATTATCCACAACTGAAGCAGAGTATATTGCTGCCGCAGAAGCTGGAAAAGAAATGTTGTGGTTAAAGCGTTATCTTCAAGAATTTGGAATCAAGCAAAAGGAGTACAAGGTATATTGTGACAGTCAGAGTGCTCTAGATTTGAGCAAGAACTCCATGTACCATTCCCGTACAAAACATATTGATATTCGCTATCATTGGATACGCGAGGTAATTGATAGACAACTCTTGAGACTAGTGAAGATCCATACAAAGGAGAATCCTGCGGATATGTTAACAAAGGTGGTGACTCGAGAGAAGTTGGAGTTATGCGGAGACATAACTGGAATGTTCGTTGATTCGGTTGGAGGGGGAGAATTGATGGTTTCCAGTGGTTTCCAGCCGTCATCTAGATGGCTCTGTTCCAGCTGTCATCTAGATGTTCAAAGCTGCCGACGTTGACAACGCGTATCGAAGTGGCAAACTTGAACACGATGACGGCCGCCAACTTCCGCCAACCTTCCTCGTTCACACCATTCACCGCCATAGAATTTTTGCTATAAATAGAGATGCAAACTTTCATTGTAAATTGTAGCGACCCCGACAAATCGTCAAGTGACGGCGTCGGCTACGTGGGTCCCATTACCTGATTATAAGTCTTTAAGATAACGTTTGACCAAAATATGTCGCCTTCATTTCAAAATAAAGATTGTTTCAAAGTTTACAAGAATTGTTCAACCAAAAGTTAAGTTACAACGTTATAAGTACATTTGAAATCTAGGCGACATGGGTTAAAGTAAAGTCAAAAGACGCTCCAAAATGCATGTATACTCGACATCCAAGCAAGTATCAAAAGAGTGCGGAAGCATGTATCACTAAGCATTCAAAAACCTGAGAAAACATAGAAGAATCTGTCAACGAAAACGTTGGTGAAATCATAGGTTTAGTAAGTAAATTGTATTGAACCACAAGGTTCTTTATGAATTGCTTAACCAAAATCGTTCACATTCCAAAATAGTATTTGTATCACGAGCACCCAATTATCAAGGCTTAACCGAATCTTCCCTCTGAATTTTGAATTTAGTGTTAGAACTTACACTATACATTGTTGAAATTATATTTCATTCACTAACGGTAGCGAACCGTCTGAATGAGGGTTTGTTAAACCCGTATGGCCACACAACATAATTACACGCTTACACTTACACCCTGCAAGTGGAACTAATGATAATTGGATTGAGGAGTTTTGTTCAAACTCGTATGCATCTTTGTATTCGTATTTGTTCACGATGTAAAAGCATGAAAAGTAAATAAGTATGAAATGTATGTGTTTCTCAGCCCACGATGTAAAGAACAAAAGTGATTAAAAAAAAAGTGGGACTATGATCTCACCTTGAGTGCAAGAGTTAATAAAGTACTTCAACAAGTAGACGCGTGCAAAGACAAAGCTAGTCTTGACCTAAACAAATAGGTTGTATCAATAACGATAGTCACGAAGGGTCAAAGATGTTCAATTAGTCCTATGGCTCGTTACGACTCGATTAATATAGCACGTGGATCAATTTGTCAAGTTTCATGCACGACACAAGTAGTTAAGCATGTTAGAACGATTGTATAATCGTTTGGTTAAGTTTGACTAAAAGTCAAACTTGGTCAAAGTCAAAGTCAACGGGGTCGGGTCGGGTATCCGACAATTTTCCCATGATGAGAAATCATTTATGAGCAGAATGGCCAAGTTTCATGTTAATCGGAGTTACGGTTAAGCGGGAAACATTTTGTGAAAGGAAAAATAAAAACAAAAATGAGCTGGGCATATGCGCGGCGCGCAATGGGTTGCGCGGCGCGCACCCAAGTGTAAATCCTGGTCAGAACTTAACCACGAAGGCAAACATCTGGGATTTCTAATTCTGCGCGGCGCGCGGGTAAATGCGCGGCGCGCAATACCTGGGAATCATGCAGTTTGCAGAAAAAAAATGGTCCAAGTCACGAACCAAAATACAATATAACACATTTCATGATCCGCAAACAATTAGAACATGTATCTTATATCATCGGAATGGTATTTTTACAAGGAATACAACTAAACACAATTCATCAATCTCAAACATCATTTACAATAGCCGAAATCTCATCAAGTGATCAATAAAAGTCCATTTTCAAAGTTTCAAGTTCGTAAAACGTATTTTATGATTCGGGAATCCAATTTACACATACGATATGCCGTTCCGAAGGTAATTAAGCATACATTACAACTAATCACTAACAATTAACATTCCATGGCATTCAAGCATCAAAAGTTCATGTCAAGAACTATCAAACCCTAGTCAAACATCACAAAATCAATATTCATGTTTTTGAAGTTTTCTTACTCAACCTACGCATCAAAACGAAGCTAGTGATACTAGTAACACAATTAAAACATGCACTTTAACAATCTAACAACATTAACTCATCCAAAATCAAGGATTAAGCACACCCATTTCAAGTTCATGCTAGTTACTCCAAAAACAACAAATCGAGCAAACCAAACATATATTCATGTTAGACTCGAGCCATAGACACTAACTAACACCATTTCAAATCAAAAACACGAATTTAGAGAAATCTAGAGTTTTAGAAATGTTACCCAAACGAGATGAAGTTGGTATCAAATTGTAGAGGATGAAGAGAGGATTCCAAATATGTAATCGGATTTGTTGTGAGCTTCCAAGATTGAATTTAGATGATGAATGAATGGAATGGGTTTGTGTGTGTGTTCTTGAGATGGAGAGAAAAGGGATGAGGGAGATGATGGAATGGATGAAATGGGTTGACTAGTTGACCTAGTCAACTAGTTTGCCCATTTGGCAACTCCGGTCCCTCGAGTTTCAAAGCGGGTGCGGGATTTAACCGATCGAATATTTTTAAAACGCAAGTTAACGAGAGATGTTATAATTAAATGACGGAATTATTATGAACGTTAGTCAACGGAAACTACGAATTTAAATAACGAAAGGTATTATTTAAAAGAAAAAGACGGTGTTAAAAATAAAATTAACGGAAAAACGCGGGATGTTACATTATCCACAACTCAAAAGAAATTTCGTCCCGAAATTTAGTTGGAAGTAGTAGTCGATATCTCTTACTCGAGACTTTACGTTGTCAATGCTATGAATAAGTGAAAGTACGTCCTTGAGGGTTCTCATGAATTTGGATAGTCAGGGTTTTACGTTGCATTAAGGTTCGGTTTTTACGATCCCCAGTTTCAACTGGTTTTCCTATGAAGAGAAGTTTGTCATCGATAGTTGATGTATCCAGCAGGATTGCACGTTCCTGTTCCGCAGGACACGTTTCTAAGTTTGTTACACGAAATGTAGGGTAAACGGAAACTTAATTGAGTCGGAAGTTCTAAACGGTAGGGAGCGGTTCCAATACGCCCCAAGGTTTCAAAAGGGTTAACATGTCGCGGGTTTAACTTTCCTTGATTCCCGAAACGGATTACACCCTTCCAAGGTGCGGGTTCTCAATATTACGCGGTTACACACTGGGATTTGTGAGGTTCTCCTCTAAGTTTGGTATAACTCTTCTGGCAACAATGGGTTGTCTCGAGCCCTTCTCGGACTTGAACGATCTCAATTGTTGTTTCTTGATGGAGTTCAGATTCGGTGATTTGCTTGCCACATGCTTTGGTTAAATGAATCGGGGTATGACATTAGCGGTCCTATAGGGTTTCAGAAAGTGCGTGTGAACACACGAGTGGTGACTACTGTTGTAAGAGGGATCTATTAAAAGCGACCATGCAAGTTTGAAACATGTCTTTCGAAGACGTAAATCGTTCATTTGTTCGGTTCGTCTGTTTGTGGGAGATACACGGTACTCATGTCTAAGCGGGTTCCCAAGGTTTCTTGTAAAACTAGAAGTGAAACGAGTATTTCGATACGGAATAATTGACAAAGATACACCGTGTTGGAATAGAATCTCTTAAGATACGTTTGAACAAGTTAGTTAGGGTTCGAAAAATGTTCGTTAGGACTATTCACCCTCGTGGCGAATACTTATGTAATATGAGGAGTTTCTCTATCCATGGAGAAATGTTACAAGGAGTTTCTTTAAACGGAAATGCGAACGGTAAAGATAGTAGTGAAATGAGGACTTAGAATAGGATGAGTTTACATCTCGAGGTTGCCATAAAGTGCCTCTAGTTGTCAAAAGTTGAAGTCTGAAAGAGAAACGAGGTAGTACACGTAGTTGTATAGTTCGGGGTTGGATAGTAGTTGGCCGATTATCAGAAACACAAGGACGTTATGTCAATTAAAAGTGATGTATCCTTGGATTGCGTGTTATCTTAAGTTCCAGTAATATCAGACGGTAACGGTGGAATAACAGAGGTACGTAGTGTGGTACGTGATGACGAGAAAAGTTGATCGGATCAACAATTATGTATTCGAATCCTTCGTGCAAAAATAACGAATTTCAGTTCCGTTGATTTCGAGTCGAGAGAGTATGCCTTTCGGGCGTTTAAGTAGAATTATTTCTATATTGAGTTCCGTTATGTGCTATACGAATTTAGCTAGAAAGGTTTGCGTGCAAAATTACGTTTAAGGTTCGAACACGGAGAGGTTTAAAGTTTTCCTTAGTGAGTTAACGAGGTTAAAGTCGTGTAACACGAGAAAAGTCAGAAATGAATCTTCGGTGATAACAGGCGAGATCTAAGATTTTACGAATACAAGTCTGAGTTGGGAGAGTTTCCTGATTACATGTGGCTTGATTTCGAGATTGATTGTAATGCCTTGACCATTAACATCATGGTCTAGAAAATTGGACTTCGTTCAACAGAAATTCTCACTCGGAGAATTTGGTATAAAGTTGCTCTTTTCTCAAAAGTTCGAGCGTAAGATGGTGATGTTGTTCGTTTTCCTTCTTTACTTAAATAAGTTAAGATGTCTTCTATAAATACGATAACAGATTTGTCTAGATAAGTTTGCATACGTGGTTCGGGAGGTTTATGGATACGGACGAGCCTTGGATAAATCGAATGGTACTAAGAGAGATTTACAACTAACGTTGCGAGTTCGGAAAAACTTAGGAGACGTCGTCTCCCTTGACCCTCAATTGATGATAACCGGAACGGAGGTTGATTTGGAACATACGAGATTCATGCAATTAATCATGAGGTCATGGATGAGAGGGAGAGGGTATCGGTTTCAACCGAAAATTTCTTAGTTCACAATAATCTATACATAAATGTAGGGCAACAATTTCTCCTTAATGAATAGGTTTTGAGTTCCTTAGTTCTATTGGTGTCGAGTTCAATTTCTTAACGTATATCCTCCGATAATATATATAGGCACACAATATTTTTCCGTTGGTCGCTTAAATTGCCTAAGTAGTGTCTAGGGAAAAAAAGGTGAAGTGCAAAGAGTATGAGTCAGAGCCTTGTTTATAAAACGTCTAACGGTAACCGAATCGAATAAACATGAAACGTGAGAATTTCGAGAAGAAACATACCCGTGACTAGTCCATCGTCGTCTCGGGCATCCTAGGCGTTGATGTTGAAAGTTTAACGGCGTGCGTTGGGGTTGATTTTCTTATTTGGGCACGCACTCCTAAAATGACCCGGTTGGCCACATTCAAAACAAACACCCGTCTTGGGTGCATTGGGCTCCTTTTGAGCGACGGGAGCGGTATTCCTACAATCGTGGGCTACATGGCCACTTCTTTGACACTTCAAGCAAAATGGTTTGCCACATTCGCCTAAATGATGTTTGTAGCACTCGTTACAATACGGTAGGTGTCCGGTATAACCTTTCTTGCCGTTGGGGATGAAGGGCTTCTTGGCGAGGTTGTTGTAATTGCTTGATTGGGGGGCTTCCCATTTTCTTTTGTTGTCACCCGACTTATCCTCGGCTTTAGGTGCCGGCACTTCAATCTCGTCCACTGTTTCAATCAATTGGCGGGCCATATTCAAAGCCTCTTGGTGGTTAGCGGGTTTGGATGACATTACTCCTTGTTTGACGCTCTTGGGGAGACCATCCATGTAAAGTTCAACCCTTAAAGATTCGGGGTTCACAAGATTTGGGCACATCAAAGCAAGTTCGGAGAATCGTTGATTATAGGCCTTTAGGTCATTCCCGACCGCTTTTAAAGTTCTTAGTTCGTGTTCGAGCTTACGGGTCTCTTCGCGCGGGAAGTATTCGGTGATCATCTTTTTCTTTAAGTCGGCCCATGAGAGAGTGTGAGCTTCATCGATACCCACCGACAGCACATACGTATTCCACCATGTGAGGGCGATACCGGCGAAAGTGTGGGTGGAATATTTGACTTTTTCTTGGTCCCGACAACCGCTTATGCTAAAAACGGCTTCTGTTTGCTCAAACCATCGGGTGAGCACAACCGGTCCTCCGGTCCCATCGAAGGTGTGAGGTTTGCACCCCATGAAAGTTTTGTAGGAGCAACCCTCGTTTGAATTACCGGCTCCAGGGTTGTTGTGGTTGTGGTTGTTATTGATGTCGGAGGAGATACTAGCCATAGTCGCACCTATGGCGGTGGCTATCATGCGTTGAAAAGCTTGTTCGGAAGTTTCATTACGTGGCCCGCGACGGGGAGGCATTGTTCCTTCAAGACACAAGAATATCGTTGATTAGTATTCTCAATAATACTAATCATGATAGGGAATGATGATGCAGAGAAAATTTTCCTTGACTCGCCTTAAATTCTTTATGTCATAATGTCGGAATGTCCATATGAATCACCGTAATATAATCCCGGAAATTATATTACCCTGATTCTCATGTGCATTTAACATTACCTCATAAAGTCAAGGTGGCGCGTCAACCAAATTTATCAACGTAAGATCAAGATCGAATACGAGTTAGATATGATAGAAGAGTTCGAGTATAGATGCACAAATAGTCAAGTAATTCCTACTTCAGTCTATATGCCGGTTGTAGTCTAGATTCACCTATGTACCCTATGACTCGGGGTGGACACAAATGAACTCTAAATCCCTACAACCAAGGCTCTGATACCACTTGTAGCGACCCCGACAAATCGTCAAGTGACGGCGTCGGCTACGTGGGTCCCATTACCTGATTATAAGTCTTTAAGATAACGTTTGACCAAAATATGTCGCCTTCATTTCAAAATAAAGATTGTTTCAAAGTTTACAAGAATTGTTCAACCAAAAGTTAAGTTACAACGTTATAAGTACATTTGAAATCTAGGCGACATGGGTTAAAGTAAAGTCAAAAGACGCTCCAAAATGCATGTATACTCGACATCCAAGCAAGTATCAAAAGAGTGCGGAAGCATGTATCACTAAGCATTCAAAAACCTGAGAAAACATAGAAGAATCTGTCAACGAAAACGTTGGTGAAATCATAGGTTTAGTAAGTAAATTGTATTGAACCACAAGGTTCTTTATGAATTGCTTAACCAAAATCGTTCACATTCCAAAATAGTATTTGTATCACGAGCACCCAATTATCAAGGCTTAACCGAATCTTCCCTCTGAATTTTGAATTTAGTGTTAGAACTTACACTATACATTGTTGAAATTATATTTCATTCACTAACGGTAGCGAACCGTCTGAATGAGGGTTTGTTAAACCCGTATGGCCACACAACATAATTACACGCTTACACTTACACCCTGCAAGTGGAACTAATGATAATTGGATTGAGGACTTTTGTTCAAACTCGTATGCATCTTTGTATTCGTATTTGTTCACGATGTAAAAGCATGAAAAGTAAATAAGTATGAAATGTATGTGTTTCTCAGCCCACGATGTAAAGAACAAAAGTGATTAAAAAAAAAGTGGGACTATGATCTCACCTTGAGTGCAAGAGTTAATAAAGTACTTCAACAAGTAGACGCGTGCAAAGACAAAGCTAGTCTTGACCTAAACAAATAGGTTGTATCAATAACGATAGTCACGAAGGGTCAAAGATGTTCAATTAGTCCTATGGCTCGTTACAACTCGATTAATATAGCACGTGGATCAATTTGTCAAGTTTCATGCACGACACAAGTAGTTAAGCATGTTAGAACGATTGTATAATCGTTTGGTTAAGTTTGACTAAAAGTCAAACTTGGTCAAAGTCAAAGTCAACGGGGTCGGGTCGGGTATCCGACAATTTTCCCATGATGAGAAATCATTTATGAGCAGAATGGCCAAGTTTCATGTTAATCGGAGTTACGGTTAAGCGGGAAACATTTTGTGAAAGGAAAAATAAAAACAAAAATGAGCTGGGCATATGCGCGGCGCGCAATGGGTTGCGCGGCGCGCACCCAAGTGTAAATCCTGGTCAGAACTTAACCACGAAGGCAAACATCTGGGATTTCTAATTCTGCGCGGCGCGCGGGTAAATGCGCGGCGCGCAATACCTGGAAATCATGCAGTTTGCAGAAAAAAAATGGTCCAAGTCACGAACCAAAATACAATATAACACATTTCATGATCCGCAAACAATTAGAACATGTATCTTATATCATCGGAAAGGTATTTTTACAAGGAATACAACTAAACACAATTCATCAATCTCAAACATCATTTACAATAGCCGAAATCTCATCAAGTGATCAATAAAAGTCCATTTTCAAAGTTTCAAGTTCGTAAAACGTATTTTATGATTCGGGAATCCAATTTACACATACGATATGCCGTTCCGAAGGTAATTAAGCATACATTACAACTAATCACTAACAATTAACATTCCATGGCATTCAAGCATCAAAAGTTCATGTCAAGAACTATCAAACCCTAGTCAAACATCACAAAATCAATATTCATGTTTTTGAAGTTTTCTTACTCAACCTACGCATCAAAACGAAGCTAGTGATACTAGTAACACAATTAAAACATGCACTTTAACAATCTAACAACATTAACTCATCCAAAATCAAGGATTAAGCACACCCATTTCAAGTTCATGCTAGTTACTCCAAAAACAACAAATCGAGCAAACCAAACATATATTCATGTTAGACTCGAGCCATAGACACTAACTAACACCATTTCAAATCAAAAACACGAATTTAGAGAAATCTAGAGTTTTAGAAATGTTACCCAAACGAGATGAAGTTGGTATCAAATTGTAGAGGATGAAGAGAGGATTCCAAATATGTAATCGGATTTGTTGTGAGCTTCCAAGATTGAATTTAGATGATGAATGAATGGAATGGGTTTGTGTGTGTGTTCTTGAGATGGAGAGAAAAGGGATGAGGGAGATGATGGAATGGATGAAATGGGTTGACTAGTTGACCTAGTCAACTAGTTTGCCCATTTGGCAACTCCGGTCCCTCGAGTTTCAAAGCGGGTGCGGGATTTAACCGATCGAATATTTTTAAAACGCAAGTTAACGAGAGATGTTATAATTAAATGACGGAATTATTATGAACGTTAGTCAACGGAAACTACGAATTTAAATAACGAAAGGTATTATTTAAAAGAAAAAGACGGTGTTAAAAATAAAATTAACGGAAAAACGCGGGATGTTACATAAATCATCCCAAAATCACTCAGAGAAGTGTAATCACAACCTAGAGAGTGTGTGTGAGTTTGAGAGTTTTTTTTTTTTGAAGAGTTTTGTAATACTCTGTAAATCTATTCTTGTAAGTAATAGAGTTATCTTCTCTCAAATTTGTATCTTCCAACGTCCAGCCGATCATCTCTTCCCAACATTTGGGCTTTTGAATCACCTAAATCGGAGTCCGTATGAAGAAGATATGACGAAAATGTTGAAGACAACAAATTTTGTTTTCATCAACAATCTACTTCATTCTTTCATATCTCTTGGGCATTTTTACCTTTAAATCAATTCTAAAGCTAAAGTTTAAAAACTAAACTTAGACAATGTACAAGTAGAATTAGTATTGTCACCTAAAATGCTTATAAAATATGTGATTTTGTCCACTAAAGTTAACGTTTTTTCTTGCTAAAAACATATCACACATTAGACAAAATTTGACCTCTTCAAACCGCAATGTTCAAGCTCCGCTAGAGACCAGGATATCAAGCTTAGATGGTAATTTAGGATTTTAGATGAATCACATTCAAAGTTGAATAACACATTTAGTACAAATTGTACAATGATTTTGTATACAATTTCCACAAAATGCGGTCTTAAGGTCTCCATACATTTGATGTGTTTTAGCTTTCTTATATACAATATTCCATTGATGATTTGATGTAGAAACAAAAAGAATCTAGATAATATGCATTTTTTAAACATTTATCTATAACCTTCATTATGCAGCTATGGTATGTATAGTTGTAGGATAGGCATATATGAAGACTTTTAGGTCATACTCTAATAAGCTAAATGACACATGAAGCACTACCAATGGTCTAAAATTCTCCCACTGTGCTTGTATTTGGTCTTTTC
The DNA here is from genome assembly GCF_046630445.1 of Rutidosis leptorrhynchoides. Classification (NCBI taxonomy): domain Eukaryota; kingdom Viridiplantae; phylum Streptophyta; class Magnoliopsida; order Asterales; family Asteraceae; genus Rutidosis; species Rutidosis leptorrhynchoides. The sequence continues at coordinate 319,017,350 of NC_092340.1, forward strand.
AACTCTAACTACCAACTTTAACTATATATTTTTTACATGATCATTTATTTATCGTCTTTTTAAATGATAATATTCTACTATTATAAACTAAGTTTAAGAATGTTATGAGTTCCCCTATATTAGAATAATTACCAATGTAGCTATAGCCCGTCATGTGGAAGCTAGCTTGATCTAAAAAATGGGACAGGTTCGATCCCACCCGTAACAAGAATTTACAACTCTTGTGGCAGTGAGATGATGGTTGCTCCTGTCACATGTGTGGGGATCCGGTGAAGTTAATTTTTTGGCATTCTATTCTTTCGGGGTTGATCTGGTGGGTTTCTAGAAATACAAGTCGGGTGTTTCTGCCAAACATTCACCTTTTAATTCCGAATTAGAATAATATAAGATACTTTAGTAGTTAGAGTTCTCATATCTCCACTAGAGATCTTTGGTTCAAACCTCAACAGAAACATATTTTAAAATGACTAAGAAGATAATCGAAAACAATCACATGATAACTCGTTTAAAATACGTAAATTAGAATAACAATACACGCCGTTCTCGCGTAGTATTTTCGCTATATATACATGGATAGATGCATGTCACATGATGATATACTTGTGAAAATGAATCATGGCACATGCAAATAAATGTACATTGGTTTATTTAAACCGCACACATAGATAAATTTCATTTCTTCTTCATTCTTATAGAGTTCACTGGCTAGTGTTCTTTTCCCGCCCTTGGATATATCATCTATTTTATTTATATATCTAGCTACTTTCTCATAACCAAAATCTACCTATCATCACTTCAGCTTTATTAACATTAAACCAATCAAGCATCCTTCTTAAGCCATTGTGAACTCAGTTGTGTTACAACCATGTCTGAATCGAACGGTTTAGAGTCACCAACACTTCGATCTTCAAGAAAGCAACCACTAACACCACATCCCGACCCTTCAAAGTGTCCAAGATGCGAATCAACAAACACAAAGTTTTGTTACTACAATAATTATAACAAATTTCAACCTCGATATTTTTGTAAAGCTTGTAAAAGGCATTGGACTAATGGTGGCACTCTTCGCAATGTCCCAATTGGTGGTGGACGAAACAAAAACAAGCGATTAAGGCAATCTAATATTATCAGCAATCCAACTACCTTGGCCATTAGGAACAAAACATCAAGTGATCAAAATAGTCCAAGTGATCCCAAAGAGCGAAATGACGCTTCTAATGAGACGTTATTCAATAGAGATGATGTTGAATCATATATGGATATTGAAGAGTTAAAAGGTTTGATTTCTTTTGATTTCTATGGAAGCTTTATAGGTCAAGAATTGGCTCATGACGAGGTTTCAAAATTAGGAATTTCGGAACTTTCAAGCTCTTGTGAGTCTGATCGAAGTTTGAATGATTCAACTTCATTCATTGAAATGAATGGCAAGAATGAGGATTCAAGTATTGCAACAAGCATGATCATGCCCAGTTTTCAAGAAACAAGTTCTTTCTTGGAGCTAAACAATTGGAATTGGAAGGATCTTGATATTCTGTCTCTTGAAGATATGAATAAACCATGGGAGGATCCAACTTTCAAAACATGATTTGTGGTGAGGTTTTTTAAGATTTGTACTCTTATATCTTAATGATCTTGTTTTTGTGTTCATTAAGTTATTAATTTGTTTCTCTTGATCTGTAATTAGTGCAATTTAATAGTAAGGTTTGTAGTGTTTAATCATCTTTTTATATACTAACATTAGCATGAGTCAATTTTTATAGGCATACTTCAATCAACTCTTTCATGTTTGATGAATTGTTTAACAATATATTTAATATTACTTAATTCTGAATTTAAATCTAACTGCCATTTGTAGAATATCCTCAACTATATTTTTTTTTAACGGCGGTTAGGAATCACTGACGGTGTCCGAACGTGATATCGGAACCCATCCACCCAATCACTTATTGGGACGAACATTACAGTCCTACCGCCTCTTAGGAGGAAACCCCCACGACGAATTTATACTTGCATCGCGGTAAAACCCCCTCGGGTGACGCTCAAATACTTACATCGAAAACTTCCGAGAGCTATGAAATGAGCGGGTAAGCACAAAAGAAATATTTTTAGAAGTACATGAGAGTCGAACTCCCGAGCATTTAAGGACATTATATAATATATAACTACCATCTTTTACACGTATCATTTTGTGCAATCACTATATGCTGTCTCTGTAATTACTCTCTTTCAATTTAGTTACCAAAAAACACACGGATTTAAAAAGTTATTACTATTAATTACTTTTGCGTACTATATATTCATACATATAAAAGTTGTCAAATAATTTAGTCAAAAATTTAAATGTTCGAAATAATAAGGCTAACTCCATGTTACTATTGCCCACCAAACATTTAAATGTTCGAAATGACCAAGGCTAATTCCATGTTACTCTAAAAACGTTATCAGCTACAAAAGTTGAAGCAAACCATACAAGATAAAATAAAAATTAGCAAAAAATGATATAAGAAGGTAGCTAGGTTCACTATAGATGATGGATGATATAAGGAAACTTGAAGGGACATGCATGTGACATGAGGGTCAATATATGTTACATCTCAATTGTTTTTTAGGTAGCCAGCCCAAACGATATATAGAATGGGAGATGATATTTTCAACATTCATTTTACTTCTTTCACTTATAATGTCTAAATTACCCTTAATGAAAGACTTGCACAAATTCTTTAAAACTTTTTCTTATAATTTATTGAGGGATATTTAAAGAACAAAACATGAAATTGTGGTGAAGAAGTAAAAAAAATGTTGGAAATATCATCTCCCATACAATACAATTGCACTTTGCTAACACTAATAGGTCATTAACCCATTGGCTTTTTACCTTTTTTTAATCAAAATGTTTTTTAAATCGCCTTTGAACTTAAAAAACTAAAAAGAATCTATTAGTGGAGAAATGAAAGGTGTTTTGTTTTATCATAGAAAATTATTTGATTCTTACATTTCAAAGAATTTTCGAAACGGAGTTGAGATGAAAAGACTTTCGCGAGAATAGATGGCAGACTTGATACGGATATTGTTTATCACCCACCTTAGAATTTTAAGTACTGCTACCTCCGTCTCATTCCAATAGGCTAGTATTCTATTTTGGGTTGTCCCATTCTGATAGTCCACTTTCATAAATAGAAAGGAAATATGATATTTCATTGGTGGATTTGGAGAGAGAAGATATTTCATTGATGGAGAAATGAAGTTAGTGAAATTTCCTAAAACTGCGTGTTTTTTGTCTGTGGACTATTGGAATGAGACGGAGGTAGTAGTAACTAGTGAAATGACCCGTAAAATCACGGGTTTGTTTAAACGAAACAGTTTAACGATATATTTTAGGTATTAAGTGAACGTAAATGCTAAAGTCATTTAGTTTAATGACTCGTGGAACCACAAAGTCCGACTAAGAAACTCGTCAGCTGAACATTGCATCAAACACCTAAAATGCATATTAAACAATCCACATCTAATCATAAGAGATAATATTTGTTGTCATTTTATTTTAAAGTGTAAATTAAAATATAAATTTAAAATTGGTTTTCTTCTGCCTAGCTTTTATACCTTCTCGTACTCAATTCAAAATAATTAATTAAAATAATTCAAAATTATTTAATTTTAATAATTAAAATAATTATTAATAAGATTTAATAATAATAATTAATTTATAAGATTTAATTTTAACTTCAAATTATTTAGATTAATGACATCACCCACCATGTCTAAATTTTTTTCTTTTGTTTTTTGAATTTTTTTACAATAAGAATTAGCCAAATAATGACATTATCATTATAGGATTTTAATAGAAATTATAGATTAGTTACTGTATTAATTAAGATATCATAATCTATAAATCAAATTTTATTGTTTAATGTTTTTAGTTATGTGTGTATTTTCACTCTTTTTCTCCTTATTATATCATATATCCATATTGAATGTGGAATATATTATTATTATTGTGTGTAATAAATAAAATACACTTTAAACTATAAATTAAGCACGCTCTCCATTTCCTTACAAGTGTCTAACTTGAAATTGCACAAATTTTAAATCTCTTTAATTTTATTTTAAAGCCTTAGTCCCATTTACTTTTATAATTGATTAAAAAATAAAGTTGGCACTTAAAATAAAGTTGACACTTAAAATAGAACATCTAATAATAATATGTGAAAGGACCCGTTCATATACATTATAAACGATTCACAATAGTTGATTACATTGCGAGGTATTTGACCTCTATATGATACATTTTACAAACATTGCATTCGTTTTTAAAAGACAATATTTCTTTACATCGAAAATTGACAGGCATGCATACCATTTCATAATATCCACTATCCAACTATAAATTGATTTAATAATAATCTTTGATGAACTCAATGACTCGAATGCAACGTTCTTCGAAATATGCTATGAAAGACTCCAAGTAATATCTTTAAAATGAGCAAATGCACAGCGGAAGATTTCTTTAACACCTGAGAATAAACATGCTTTAAAGTGTCAACCAAAAGGTTGGTGAGTTCATTAGTTTATCATAATCATTTATTTCCATCATTTTAATAGACCACAAGAATTTCATTTCCAGTTCTCATAAATATACGTCCCATGCATAGAGACAAAAATAATCATTCATATGGTGAACACCTGGTAACCAACATTAACAATATGCATATAAGAATATCCCCTATCATTCCGGGATCCTCCTTCGGACATGATATAAATTTCGAAGTACTAAAGCATCCGGTACTTTGGATGGGGTTTGTTAGGCCCAATAAATCTATCTTTAGGATTCGCGTCAATTAGGGTGTCTGTTCCCTAATTCTTAGATTACCAGACTTTAATAAAAAGGGGCATATTCAATTTCGATAATTCAACCATAGAATGTAGTTTCAATTACTTGTGTCTATTTCGTCAAACATTTATAAAAGCGCATGTATTCTCAGTCCCAAAAATATAAAGGGTAAAAAGGCAAATGAAACTCACCATACTGTATTTCGTAGTAAAAATACATATAACGTCATTGAACAAGTGCAAGGTTGGCCTCGGATTCACGAACCTATATTAATTATATATATTTATATGTTGGTCAATATTTGTATAGCAATTTAGGTCAGGTCATAGTGTAATCCTATCCTATAGCTCGAGTCTGACTCTACAGTATAGTAACATGTTATATTACTCATGCTCAATTAAGATTCTAGTAAAAGATGACGTGTGAAACAACGTAACATAAATGGTTTCATAATCATAAAATAGTATTTTAGGTTTTTTTTTTTTTTTAGAGAAAATCAACACAAAAAGGTAACTGAAAAGTTAACAGGAAAAGTCAAAGTTCAAAGTCAAAAGTCAAAGGTTAATGTCAAAAGTCAAAGGTCAAAGTAAAAATGAGGTCACATGCAAATATATAATAACTTATACAAAAATGATTTTCGGTCAAACATGACTAAACGGGCCACTTCAGCTATTTTTAGAAAAATTATCGGAACTCCGATTGATAAACGGCCAAAGATAAAAGTTACATATTACCAAAAAGATTAAGCATAAATATTACAGAAGTAAACTAAACCTAGACAACTCGTAGTTGCCAACGCGTTTTCGGCGTTTCAAAGTTAATTTTTCAGCTTTAATAAATTTACAAAAGTGACCGAGTAGCCTACTTTGGAGATTTTTAGAAAATTTCTCAAAACTCGTATTGACAAACGGTCAAAGCCTGAAAATTCTCGTTACCACAAAGATATAACATGATTTTTGGCAAGAGTAAACACATATCAGGCCGACCATGACAACTGATACAAAACTGACATTTTTAAATAAAAAAGTTTCAGCTCTTTTTAGAATTTTAAAATGTGACCAAACCGTCAACTTTGATGATTTTTAGAAAAATCGTCGAGACTCGAATTGACAAACGGCCAGAGTCTTTTGTTAGACCTTACAGCAAAGAATTCAGTGATATTTTTTTTTATATATGAAACAACGCAGATCAGCGAGAATTTCAGTTCCCGTTTCGACATTTCATCAAAATTTGCAAAACTTCTTTTGTCAATAACTTGACAACCGTTCAACGAAACGAGACGTGCTTTATATGAAAATTCATCTACTCGACGAGTAGAATCTGAATAACCACTCTTTATAACCCAAAAAATTAGTTCACTAATTATCATCAGCAATTTTAATTACGAAATTAATTATGCAATTTGTTTATTTCATAACTTTCTAACCGTTACTTGGATTCAAGTGATTCTTAAACCAAAATTCAACTATTTTTCACTAGCTTTCTAACGACATGCATATCTTATACCTTATCTCAATCGTATATGTAACTATTTCAGGAATCAACATAACTTATCTAATGGCAATATCAAAAGTACAAGCATGCATAATCCTATATACTCGAGCACTAGTCAGGGATACACTATTAGTATGTAAAAATTAAATTATGAGTACTCACATTTCAATATTGAGATTCAATATTGCAGGAAAGGTACGTAAACGCAACGGAGATGATAAACACTATATTGACCTCACGAGCATACCCATGAACCATACTCAATCACCTCCATAGCTATAACCCATAATTTCCTTAATCCTATCCCACTCGAAAAAACAACTTCGAAATCACTCGGACAGCACTCCGTCGTAATATTTTATGTATACTAATAATATCTTGAGATAATACGGAGTAAATATATATATGTAAATCGATTGAGAGAGTTTAGAGAAAACTATTTTCAAGTTTCTATGAAATAATGAAACCTACTGAATTCTATTTATAATAGATTTTTGAATTATTAAAGTGAATTATTAAAGTATGAATTATTAAAGTGAATTATTAAAGTATGAATTATTAAAGTATGAATTATTAAAGTGAATTATTAAAGTATGAATTATTAAAGTGAATTATTAAAGTATGAATTATTAAAGTTAAAGTAAAGTAAAAATAAAGTAAAGGTAAAGTTTAAGTATAGTAAAAGTATAAAACTATGTACGTATAATACGCGTATAAATATATATAATATTAATTTAAATCGTTATATATATTTAATAAAATAAAATATAAATATCGTTATCTTTATCATACTAGTTAAGTAATGAGTTGTCAAAAGTGGTTCTAGATATTTATAAAAGTTATATACGTTTTAATAATAAAGTTCTTTTTAAACTGAAAACGTTTTTTTACGTTTGAAACTAAATAGATCAATCGAGTCTTTATGAGATTCAATCTTCCACTATCCTTTGTCTAGTTCTCAATGATTGATAATTTGTTCATATTTATAAATCACTTTACCATTTTCCGAATATTGTTAAAATGAAAAGATTTCTCAAATCAACGTGGACCTTTCAACAGAGACTTGTAATCATAATTTAATATAGCTGATAATTCAATCATTTGATCTTATCTTCTAATTCCATTGATAAACATTTTGAAACAGATACAATCATATAAAGTATTTAATCTAATATTTTGTTTACGTTTCAAGTTATAATATATATACACATATACATATATAATCATATTCGTTTAATGGTTCGTGAATCGTTGGAACTTGGTCGAGGTTGAATGAATGTATGAACATAGTTTAAAATTCTTGAAATTTAACTTAACAAATATTGCTTATCGTGTCGGAATCATATAAAGATTAAAGTTTAAATTTGGTTGGAAATTTCCGGGTTGTCACAATATGCCCCATTTACCTTTGTGTCTAAATACATTCTATGACTTAATTATTTTTCGAAAAATACGTAATAACATTAATAATGGTCCGAAGACCAACGAGTACAAGCCGATACAAAAAAAAAAAAACACCGAACACAAGTCCTAGTCAAACTAAACAAACCTAACCATACGGCCTCAACATCAGGGAGGGTGAGAATACGTTTAGCTCAGAAACAAAACAAGACTAAAGCTATAACATACGAAAACTAAATTACCATTTATACTAAATACAACAAACAGACAACCACAATGACCGGGAGGACGCCAACCATATCCACAACAAAACAACCCAAAGAAAACCCGACTGTCACGAGCCGAAACTGAATCTACAACATGGAGTTAACCCAACCCTTGTTGGATCTATTTTAGGTCCCAACATGTCCTACATATAAGCTCAAGAGTTTTCTCTCTAAAACCAATTGGTGATAGAGAAAGGTTCCCCTAAGCTTATATACAAGCATTTATTTCTTTCTACTTTCGACGTGGGACACACAAATCGATTAGCTCCAACAATCACCCCCTTAATCGGTTTGTTCATGCACTCGTATCATATAACGTGGCTTTTTACCCCGGACCCGTTCATTTACATCTCGACTTTTCCCGAACACCCGAACTCTTCCCTTGGTCTTGTCCATAGTCATTCCGATTTGAACCGCCGCTGCCACAATGATTACACACGTGCCATCTGCTCTGATACCACTTGTGGGGTCGATTTTAAATCCACCAACATATCCCGCATATAAGCTCAAGAGTTCCCTAATACTCTAAAATCAATTGGTGATAGAGAGAGGTTCCCCTAAACTTATATACAAGCATTTGTTTCTTTCTACTTCCGATGTGGGACACACAAACCAATTGGCTCTAACTACCCTGATGGTGCAAGCACACAAAAAATATCTTATAATGCTTGTATTTTATTTATGCAATATTCCATCTTATCCAGACTCAAGCTAATATTAAACATCCATGAAATTGTAGGATCATTTCAGGTACATATACAATATATAAGCTCATGAGTTCTACAATACTCTAAAACCAATTAGTAGCATAGGGAGGATCCCATAAGCTCATATACATACATTTCTTTCTATCAGTTCGGTGTGGGACTATTTTGCATTTCTTTAAACCGATTATCTCTAACACGCATGAAATATTGAATTTCGTGCATTTTAAGTTTCATGAACGTAGGTTGTTTAACATCCACTATAATAAAAGATATTACAAGTTAATGATGTTAAATTCTCGATACTTTGAATATATCGTTATAATTTTAATAAAGTAACAATTGACTATATCAAAATACTAAAGACTCGGCATACGGGACTGATTGAAGCTATCATACTCTCAATTTCTTAACCTCACCAAATAAACACTGCATAATACTCCAACACGACTTTGATCATACGGATATGGTAAAATCACCGTTTGGGTCGTGGCACTAGCCCGCACTCCGTGAGCGGCGACTTCCTAAGATCCCCGCCCACTCACCTGGGAGTGCGCCCCAACACAGGGGCGCATCATCCTTTACCTTGCTATTCTCGTCATAGTATAAAATTAAGTTTTACGGGTTTGCATTCTACATTTTCTAAACTCTTTATTAAGTATAGCCTAATAACCCTTGTTTCACGTAAATCATAATTACTTAAAATGATTGTTAGTTTATTATTTTTTTTATTTTTTAAGGAAAAAAAAACTATAACTTTTATAACAACTCGAGGGTTTTCATTAACCTCGAAACAAATACAACCCAAAGGCAACTAGGACAAGCAGATAAAAACTGACCAAAACTACAAAGAACACTACTACGACATACACAAACTAAGCGAGGCAAACGCAAAAAGACAAAAGAAAAACATCCAAACACATAGAACAATTCAAACCCAAACATTAAAATTCCTCAACTTCTCCCCGTGAACCTTTCGAACCTTTAGGCTTAACCTTTCGTTTTTATTTAGGAGTTGGGGCCGTGCTCGAGTTAATCATATCTCCTTCAACCTAAACGTGTTTGAAATCTATAGTAGTGTGATGACCCGAAAATTTCCGACCAAATTTAAACTTAATCCTTAAATGATTTAATGTTTCCGACACGATAAGCAAAGTCTGTAAAAACTGAATCTCAATATTTTGAACTACTTTCATATGTTCAAATACCTTTCGTTTGTTCTCGACGATTCGCGAACAATTATATGTAAATAGATACATATATATACTATAACTAGAAAGCGTAACAAAGTATTAATTGTATGATACTGTGCATTAAACTTATTGGTTTATATATCTATTTGAATATATATGATCAGTTGGAATATTAATTGTATGAATATATTGTGACGTGTATTTAAAACGTGTTTATGAATATTGAATATTTATTAACTTGGTCATAAAACGTTTTGATTTAAAACAATATTATTACTTTGATAGATAATGAGACGATGATTTATAGAAGTAAATGACCAAAACACTCAAAGGTATAAGTTATATTTCAAGTGATATAGTTTATGGATAATTTAAGTCTATATTTTGACAAAGGTACGAGTCGCGAAACATAAAATACAAGTTTTCTCAGTGTACGAAAGGACGTTCGGAAAACCGGAACCGAGACATAAGTCGAGTGACGACGTATGACTTATCGGGACAAAAATTACAAATCAACTATGCACGTGAATTTAATATAATATATAATTAATTATATAAATTAAATATATTATAAATATAATATAATAATATGTCAACGAGGTAGCAAATAAAAGGTTTGTGAGCTGGTAACAGGGGCCATGCGATCGCATGGATCCCCCTCACATATACCATGCGATCGCATGGAAGCTGGGGTCGGAGAACATGTATAAAGCTCGAGCATTTCGGACGATTTCCTTCACCAATCATTATTGCATTCTCTTTACTCTATATATATATATATATATATATATATATATATATATATATATATATATATATATATATATATATATATATATTAATATTATTATTATTATTATTATTATTATTATTATTATTATTATTATTATCATTATTATTATTATTATTATTATTATTATTATTATTAATCGTATTATCATTATTAGTAGTATTATTATTATTAGTATTATACATAAAATAATACGACGAGGTTCTGCTCGCATGTTTTCAAAATGGGTTTTTGAGAGGGATAGAGCTAAGGAAATTATAGGTTATAGCTATGGAGGTTACGAGTATTGTTTGGAGGTATAGCTCATGAGTCAAACTAGTGTTTATCATCTTCGTTACGTCTACGTACTTTCATGCAATATTGAATCTCAATATTGATACGTGAGCACTCATATTTTATCTTTTATATATTAATAGTGTATCCCTGACTAGTGCTCGAGTATATTTGATTATGCATGCTTGTATATTTAATTTCGTCATTATATAGTATATGTTGAATCACGAATTTAATACGTATATTACTGATATAAGGTATATGATATGCATGTCGTTGGAAAGCTGTCAAAAAATTTATAACTTTTCATTTAGAAATCGCTTGATTTCGATGAACGTATTAAAAGATATGATCAACTGAATTATGGTTGACGTTAATTGAAATTGTGTTTGAAACTGTAAATTAATATTTAAACAACTTGTATATGTGATTGATAAATTGGAATTTTTAGATATTACTAATCGAGTAAATGAATTTCTATATAAAGCACATTTTGTTTTGTTGATCAATTGTCAAAGTTGACTGTCTTATCATGTTTTAAAGCTTTATAAATACTATAATCTGATTTTCAAATATTGGAAAACTATATGAAAATCATGTTCGATTGCCACGATAATTCAAGTATAATATAGCTCCTGAACTAAATAATATTTTGAGTTTGATAAACTATAAATTCGTTCAATTATCAAGACTTATACTATGTTAACAAACATGTATAGATTAAAAGATCATTTTGGGTCAGGTTGACTTTTGAGATGAATTTTGTTAACTTTTGCATGTCGGTCTCGAGCATTAGGATTGTGATACACTATGCCCTGACCTAGCTTATTAGACATGTATTGACCAACATATGTTCTCTAGGTTGAGATCTACAATTATTTGACATTCCGAGTTTCGGTCACATTTCGGTGAACTACTTTATGTACTGCTAAGGTGAGTTTATAGATCCCTTTTTAATTGCTTTTGCAATCTATATTTTTGGGCTGAGAATACATGCACTTTATTTTAAACGCAATGGATACAAGCACATACTAAATTCTACACCGAGTTTGAACCGAAAATCCTTTAGCTTTGGTAACTAGTAATTATCAGTTATAAGAACTGGTGGGCGCGAGTAGTAGTATATGGATCCATAGGGCTTGACATCCCCGTCTGTTCCAGGTATAGAAACCCTAGCCTGAACTATAAAACAGACGTATGCTATTTGAGTTTAGTACATGTTGGTTTGCGTGTATTGTACATGTTGGTTGCATGTATGTTAAAACATGGGTACTTATTATAGACGTTAAAGCTTAGTTACCTGGGTGCTCAATCTTGTAGAATATTTTGATAAACATTTCTGGATGAAACAACTGAAATCTTGTGATCCACCTTTATATACAGATTATGCGAAACATTAAAACTATGAACTCACCAACCATTGTGTTGACACTTTCAAGCATGTTTATTCTCAGGTTCCGAGAAGTCTTCCGCTGTTTGCTTATATGTTAGAAAAGCTTTGTGCATGGAGTCATACATGCTTTATTCAAGAAAACGGTACATTCACAAAACATCATCATGTATCTATTTTGACTGCATTGTCAACGGATATATTATTGTAAACTATTATTTACGGTGATTGTCTATATGTAGAAATCATCAGATGTCGAAAACCTTGGATTTAAATATTCATTTATGGTATACCTTTTCAAAAGAATGCAATGTTTATAAAACGTATCATATAGAGGTCAAATACCTCGCAATGAAATCGATGAATGACGTATTCGTCCATATGGATTTGGATCGATCGTCACAAGTAGCCTCCTCGAAGAATTAGTAACCTTGTTCGACTAGGACTCAGCAATGTCACTGCTCTTAGGCACTTCTGAAGCACAAGCCTTGTCCGATTCAACCCTACAAGAGCTCGATTCCAATCCTCCAAGCCCAACGTTATCCACATTCGCAGGCCCATTAGTAAACTTAAAAACATTCAAGCCCAAATTTTCACCTAAGACCCCCTCCTGCAAAACAACCAATGGCACCATTTTTTGTTACCTCTTGAACCAATCGAAAAATCCAACCTAAGAAACAAGAAGAACGAAATCAGATGGAATAATCCCAATGTCGTAGACCTCCGTCTGAACATCAATGTGACATCTTTTACTTTCCAGCGTAGTGTGCGCCGAACACATTGAGTGTGCGCGGCGCACACTCTGTTGGGCAGATAGAGGTTGTTGTGTGATCGTTCCATATTTTATTCATATATCCACGATTAAGTGACAAAGATTACACGAGTTTTAGAGGCTATACTGAATAAATGATGATGTTTTTAGGATTATTGAAGTTTGAAGACAAGTGCAAGAAAAAGAGTTAAAGCAAAGAAAAATGTGCGAAAAATTCCTATAGGCCGTAATTTACGGTCAAAGAAGGAAAAAATTGATTCGACAGTTTCTAGCCATATGATTACGACACTCTTTTACGGTGGGCCATAAATTACGGTGCTAAGGCCGTAATTTACGGCCTTGTCTGATGGGCTGAATTTTGGAAGGCCGAATTTTATGGGATTTTGGCTTACGGAGCAAGATATGTGATATAAACTAAACCCTAAGCTACGAATTAATCAACTAATATTCCAGTTTTTAGATCTACAAACACCCACCATAACATCAAAATCATTCAAGGTTCAAGGAACAAAGTCAAGTTCTTCATGATTGTTCATTAAATCATCATGTTCATCATCACCAACATGCGCGACTAGTTCCTTTTACTTTATTCTTTCCATGAACAATTAAAGTATGTTTCATTCATTCATGTTTGTGTGGTTTATGATATTGTGATGCTTATGTCTTTTGTATAATGATTTTTGTAAACTGATCAAGTTATGATAAATGCAAGTTTATATTGATTGTTGTTTATTGCAAGACAAGTGATTGTGATTTAACATGTTGTGCTTGATCCAACTTATTGATAATTATATTAAGTATTGATATGGCCAAAACAGAAGGTTTATTTGTGCGGTGTTGTTAGGTCGCTGATGTGTGAAATCTAGTATATAATTTATCTCTGGAAAATGCCGGTTTAAGATTACTACACACTAACGGGCAGTATACCCGATTGTGCAATAGTATAAAGTTGGTAATTCTGAAATCGTTCCAAGGACAGTTTTAAACGTGAGAATTAAGATTGCAACTAATAAAAATAACTAAGTTAATCTATTAAAATCGAAAGTACGAGATAATTTGTTTTGTGGCTATTTAACGATTAGCCAAATCAAAGTTTGTCACACCCCCAAATTAGGGCCTAGGGTATTTGTGACTAATTATATCAAATCACAGTTGTATAAACGAGAACGACTCTATATGAGACGTTTTGAATAAAACATTTATTAATAAAACAGCGGAAGCATTAAAAGTTTTACATCAAATTTAAACTGAAATAATAATAATAGTCTTAATGCAAAGTAAATGTAATGAAATGAAGACTCCATGTAGCAGCATTCAATTCATCAGGTAGCAATCATGGCAATCATCTTATTCGTCACCTGAGACAAAACATGCTTAAAGTGTCAACCAAAAAGGTTGGTGAGTTCATTAGTTTATCAAAATCAATCATTTCCGTTATAATAATAGGCCACAAGATTTCAGTTTCATAAATATCCGTACACTAGCAAGTGTATAAAAGCATTCTATAAGTTGTAGGCACCCGGTAACAAGCCTTAACGTTCATGTTTTACCCTCTGAAGTACACCAGATCAGGTGTGTTTAAAATAACCTCGAAGTACTAAAGCATCCCATAGTCAGGATGGGGTTTGTCAGACCCAATAGATCTATCTTTAGGATTCGCGCCTACCGTACATAGACAAGTAGTTTAATGTTACCAAGCTAAGGGTATATTTCTGGTTTAAACCCACATAGAATTAGTTTTAGTACTTGTGCCTATTTCGTAAAACATTTATAAATCAGCGCATGTATTCTCAGCCCAAAAATATATATAAAAAGGGAGCAAATGAAACTCACCTTAAATAGCAGTTGAAGTATTCCACGCAAGAAAGGAAAGTAAAGCAAGTAAGTGACCGAGATATCAACTAGAAGTAGTTCTTTAAGAGAGAAATGAGAGATTAAGGTGTAAGTTTGAAATGAGAAATGTATGTGGTATTTATAGTTGAAAATGTTAGGTAAAAAAAAATTAAAATAAAATAAGTAAATCTTAAAAGTTAAAATAAGAAAAATTATTTTGTATTTTTATTAAAAGTAAATCTTAAAAGTTAAAATAAGAAAAAGTAGTTTGTATTTTTATTAAAAGTAAAATCTTAAAAGTTAAAATAAGAAAAAGTAGTTTGTATTTTTATTAAAAGTAAAATCTTAAAAGTTAAAATAAGAAAAAGTATTTTGTATTTTTATTAAAAGTAAATTTTAAAAGTTAAAATAAGAAAAAGTAGTTTGTATTTTTATTAAAAGTAAAATCTTAAAAGTTAAAATAAGAAAAAGTAGTTTGTATTTTTATTAAAAGTAAAATCTTAAAAGTTAAAATAAGAAAAAGTATTTTGTATTTTTATTAAAAGTAAATCTTAAAAGTTAAAATAAGAAAAAGTATTTTGTATTTTTATTAAAAGTAAAATCATAAAAGTTAAAATAAGAAAAAGTAGTTTGTATTTTTATTAAAAGTAAAATCTTAAAAGTTAAAATAAGAAAAAGTATTTTGTATTTTTATTAAAAGTAAATCTTAAAAGTTAAAATAAGAAAAAGTAGTTTGTATTTTTATTAAAAGTAAAATCTTAAAAGTTAAAATAAGAAAAAGTAGTTTGTATTTTTATTAAAAGTAAAATCTTAAAAGTTAAAATAAGAAAAAGTATTTTGTATTTTTATTAAAAGTAAATTTTAAAAGTTAAAATAAAAAAAAGTAGTTTGTATTTTTATTAAAAGTAAAATCTTAAAAGTTAAAATAAGAAAAAGTAGTTTGTATTTTTATTAAAAGTAAAATCTTAAAAGTTAAAATAAGAAAAAGTATTTTGTATTTTTATTAAAAGTAAATCTTAAAAGTTAAAATAAGAAAAAGTAGTTTGTATTTTTATTAAAAGTAAAATCATAAAAGTTAAAATAAGAAAAAGTAGTTTGTATTTTTATTAAAAGTAGAATCTTAAAAGTTAAAATAAAAAAAGTATTTTGTATTTTTATTAAAAGTAAATCTTAAAAGTTAAAATAAGAAAAAGTAGTTTGTATTTTTATTAAAAGTAAATCTTAAAAGTTAAAATAATAAAAAGTAGTTTGTATTTTTATTAAAAGTAAATCTTAAAAGTTAAAATAAGAAAAAGTAGTTTGTATTTTTATTAAAAGTAAATCTTAAAATAAAAGTAGTTTGTATTTTTATTAAAAGTAAATCTTAAAAGAAAAAGTAGTTTGTATTTTTGTATTTATTTATTAAAAGTAGATATAGTTTTGATTATTTTTTTTTGTATAAAATTCTAAAAAAAATTTGTTTAATATATTTCTAAGAACATTTTACATTTTATTTCTATATTTGTTTAATTATTAAATACGAATTTTATATATAAATTATTATTATATTTAGTTTTTATAAAAATTAAAATTTATGATTATTAATTTATAGTTTTTATTAGTTTTATAAATGTTATAATATTATGTATTATTTAGTTAATTATATATTCTATTAACTAAATAACAAAAGTAATATAAATATTATATATATATTCATTGATGTAATTATGTTATATTATATATCATAATCTTATTTATAATATTTATAATTATATTATTTATTTTAAGCGTACGTTTATTCGGTCAACGTTAAATTTATTCGTATATAACAACTCTAGGTATTTTAGTAAAATCGGAAGTCGAAAAGTGAGGGTTGTTATAAAGTTTGATTAAAAGTAAAAGACAATATTTTTGGGTTTTTAAGTTTATAAGAAATAAATGCAGACTCAACGAAAAGTAAAGATATTTGAATTCAATAGATAAAAGAATGTTCGCCTAGATCTCCTATTCGCAGTGTCGGATGATTTGTTATTAAGCTCTAGTTCAATTTATCAATACATGCAACTACAGAGTCGGTTTATCCAGAGTTCTCTTTTAGCAAACACGTTAAACTTGGATTTATTGGCTTAGGGTTCCCTTTCACCAAAGACCTCGTTCATTTGTGACTTAGTAATTAACTAATTATAAGATTAAGATTCAATTGGTTACGCGTTCGCTCCACACAATTCACCCCTATTTTGTTCGATATATGTTACCCGGTTTACCCCCTTGGTCCAGTAAGCACCCAATTGGTTAAGACAAATCAACTGAAAACTAGTGTACTAAATTGAAACAGGGTTCCCTTTGTTCAAACAAGATTACTAATCAACCTAGTAACAATAATCAACACCCACAAGAATGGTTCTTAATCAAAACTCATAATTATCATGCATTAATCAAATCAAACATTAAAGTATCATCCAAACACATACGAATATTCAATCTAGACAAACATTAAAGTGCTTAGCCAACCATGGCTAAAACCAAAATTACAAATAAACAATTAAGAGTATTCATAATGATGATAAGAATTAAACCTAATGAAAATTGTGTTCTTGAATGATGAACGGATCGAGACGCGTTTCCGGAATGATTGATGTGTTAGAATGATCTTGGGGTTCCCCAAAAATCACCCTTTTTCATCAAAAAGCTGCTGGAATTCGTCTGGATGCAATAATGAATCATTAGGGTAAAAATTTGGGCTTTAAATAGGAAAGTTCTGAACCCGGCTAAATATGGAGCGCCGCTCCAATAGTCTCGCGGCGCTCCGTTTGCTGTAAACTTGATTTCTGGTCCTCTGAAAGCTCTCGAACTGTTTTTTCTGCCTACTGGAGCGGCGCTCCACCTTTCTGAGCGGCGTTCCTGGTCTCTTTTGCCGATTCCGAGCTAAAAACTAACTAATATTCGTCCAAACTTGAATCGAACCAACCTCTTTCACTCGTTTCCATAGAAAATCACTAAAACCATCAAATAACTTCAAATTTCATCTTCTTGGTCTTAGAACTCGAACTTTCACAACACTTATCGAAATAACACCAAATCGTATCCAAAAGGACCAAAATATGCCAGATGTCGCTAAGGAAAAAGCGTATGAAATATGCGATATCAGTCGCAACACGTCAGAATTTAGCTACCAAAAGAGAGTAATGGTTTTATTATTTATATTTAGATGGGGTTCCTAGCTATAACTCACCTACTTGTCTTCCTTTTTACGAGTAAGTTGTAAATATAACTCAGGTTCGTATTTTTGTATGTTTGCTCAGTAATGTGGGACAAAAGTGCCTATATAGTTAACCCTAATGACAAGAGGTGATAGATTAAGTTTAACTAAGTAGAGTAGTAAAGTAAAGATAGATAGGTATGAAGAATAGTATTCTGTAGGGGAATTATCGCAAGAGTTCAACTTCCTAGGATAAACACTAAACCTCAATCAACTGGGCTATGATCCTAACTGATTTGTCACTAAGAGTTTAGGCCTTGAAGATTCTGGCTAAGACGGATATCCCTACTCCCAACGTTAACCTAAAAGGTTCAAACGACCTTATGGAATGGATCCTAGGTACATGAACAAAGTGGTCTACCCATAAAGGAAAGTCTCAGCTTTTCTTAATCCTAGTTGAAACATCCGCGACTAATCCTCCCGGACGGAGTCTTCAACAGTTGGTCCCATTGCGATGATCGACTTCAAATAATATCTTTAACATGAGCAAATGCACAGCGGAAGACTTAAATCGTACCTGAGAATAACATGCTTTAAAAGGTCAACATAAAGTTGGTGAGATATATAGGTTTAATGCTAGCAGCGTTATAACTATGGACCACAAGATTTCGTATATAAACAGTTTAATAAAAATATTCTAAGTGGTTGAGCACTTGGTAACCATACTTAACATTCAATCACGTCGCATATTCCCTTTAATATGAAATTTTACTACACCGTACCAAGTGTAGTCACAAAACGAAGTACTGTGCAACCGTTGAATACTGGTCGTCCAGTCCGGTTGGGGTTGTCAGGCCCGATAGATCTATCAACAGGATTCGCGTTTACAATACCGCTGTAAATATTAGTTACCAAGCTACAGGGAAGTATGCCAGTGGTACAACTCAACGTAGAATATATTTTTCAGTTACTTGTGTCCATAACGTAAAACATAAAATACATGTATTCTCATCCCGAAATATTTAGAGTTTAAAAGTGGGACTCTATACTCACCTAATGTATTTTGTAGTAAAAATACATATAACACCATTAATCGATAATAAGGTTGGCCTCGGATTCACGAACCTATATCCAGTATATATATATATATTAATACACATCCCATGTAATCAGCTAAGTTTACTTATATTTTATAATTTATTAACATTAGTATCTTTAAATATAGTTATACCTATAATAAATATATGATATATAATTTAATTAAAGTTTTATCAATATAAATGGTAATATATTAGTTGAAAACCTATTAGTATGTAATATTAGTTGTCGTGTATAGATAATATTTGTTTGAAAAAAAAAATAATAATTACGATATCACTAAAAATAATAATAATAATGATAATACTTTTAATAATGATAAAAATAATAATACTTATAATGATAATAGTTAATATGATAATATATTCATATTGAAAATAAAAATGATTATTAGATTTAATAATGATAATGATAATAATAGTAATAATACTTATGTTAGTAATAAAAAAATGATAAAGTTAATAATGATAATAATAATAATACTAACTCTTATAATAATAATAATGATAATAATAATAATAATAATAATAGTAATAATAAAAAGATGTCAACTACCTCATAGAACCCCTTTCAAAAAAAAAAAAAATGGCAGGTATGGGACTTGAACCCGGATCCCTCGTATACCCAAACAACCTACAGACCACCCTTCTGTCTCGCCTAATCTGATTACTACCACATCCAAAATTAATTAACCCTTTCTATCTGATACCCATATTCTTCATCTTCTATTACGATCAGAGACCCACAAAAGTGATAATCTCCATTGATTAAATCGTAGATTTTAATACCCATATAATCTAACTGAAACGATTAATATCAGGAAACGAATTGTACAAGCATCTTAAAATCATTACGTACATTACAGCAAGTGTCGTTCCTAGTTTAATTTCATCATCTCTCGGCCCAAAAATTCTAATAGGGACTCGGCCCAACCTGTGAACTTTTTCGGCCCAACTAGAGGAGAAGGCACTCGGTCCATATACAAAAGGATCCCAAATCCAAATTCAGAGAAACTGATCGATAGGCTGTTTGTTTGTGGTTGTGGAGTTAGTTTGAAAATAGAAATAATAAACACACAATTCCTTTACAGCACAACATTCCACTTAACACTCTTAACATTTTATTCTATACTTTTTATCACCAACCATTCCCATCATTCATTTCTTTATTATAATCATCATCATTTTTCGTTAAATATAAAAACAACCATTTTTCGTGGCCTTGCCGTTGGGTTGCCCAAAACAGGAAGACAGAAGCCGAAATTTACAGCAGCAATAGTGTGGGATTTGGTGGTAGTTTCGATGTAAAAAAAATAATATAGAGAGATGTTGAGGTAGAGAAAAAGAGGAGGGATATGGTGTTCGGTTGTAGTCATGATTAGGGTGGTTCATAGTGGTTCGTTGGTGGCGTCTGAGTGAGGCAATTTTGGTGATGGGTCATGAACCGAACAGAAAGAAACGATGGTGCCACTGAAGCATATTTGGGTGGTCGTGTGTTGATAAGGTTGAAGGTGGTGTTCAAAGGTGTTGGTTGTCTTTGGTTATAACATGAGAACTTTCATGATTATAAACTTCGGTGGTAAAAATTATTTAGATGATTGTTAAGTATAAACGCTAGGAGAGAGAGAGAGTAGAGTGAGAGAGATGGAGATGATGGATTATGGTTGTGAAAATGGTTCGGTTTTGAATGGGTTTTCAAAGGTGACATGGTGGTGATTTATGGTGGATCAAGGTGGAAGAAGGTGGTAGTGGTGACGTGTTTAGGTGATTCTTGGTGGTGAAGTAGTGGCGACGGTTATGATGGTTCACGGAAACGGTGATCATGGAGAAAGATAATGATGGTTCTCGTGGTTGTCTTAGATGAGAAGAGTGATGTGTTGCTATGGTGAATTAGAGAAGAACATGAAAGAAAAAAAATGGGTGTCGGTTACTCTAAATGCATCTCAATATATGCATTATGTATATGTATGTAATTATATAATAGAAAGATATTTAATATTTAATATAATCCAATATAGAAATAACTAGAGAATTTGAAAAGAAAGTAAGGAATCAATTAGTGATACGGATGTCCGGGTATGAAAAGGAAAGGAAATAGGAAAGGTTAATTTGTGATGGTGGGTGATGTAAAAGGGATAAAAAAAATCATTTAGTTTGTGTGTGGTTCTTATTATATGATGTATCATGTATGATGTATGATAGAAGAAGGGATAATGTATTGATTTGAATTAGACAGAATGCGTTGTCATAAATTCATAGTGAGGCTTTTGTGTTCTAAAAATTTACACTAGGGTATATATATATATATAAAATATAAAATATAAATAATTACACAACACATTTATATGCATATAAATACAATTATAATTATATATATATATATATATAGACATATATTTAATTACAACAAATTGTTCGTGAATCATCAGGCATGGTCAAGTGGTAATTGATTACCTAAATATAGATTTCAGACTTTCTAGACTCAACATTAAGATTTTTGCTCATTGTGTCGGAATCATATAGAGATTAGAGTTTAAATTTGATCGGAAATTTTCGGGTCGTTACACTAGTTGGTCTAACTAAAGCAATATCCTACCACTCAATCACTATGCTATGCCTTAACATTAACAGATGTGCAATCTTAGATATTCTAAGGTACTGTTAATTGGGATAGAAGTCTCCCCTTTGTGATCACTTATTCAACCCCGTATCATCTTACAACATCTCAAGAACATTGCTTTTGACACGAATCATGCTTCTGAGTAAGCTAGTGTTCACTGAACTCTCTATTGCTAACTCTAATCACAACCTAAATGGGCAGCTCTTCTATGATGAATAAATGGTTATTCGTACTTAGGTACTATATCCCTATTGCGACGTTAAGCACACATAACTACTTACCTTGTATCCTAGGGTTGATCAGGTCATAATACTATGTTATAGCCACGTGAATAAGCGGAAAGGGTTATCCGTAAATTAAACTTCTAGACCGTCAAGGTTTCAGCATAACAATATGATAAGTTTCAGATAACATATTCAACATGTGATAAACAATTGTAACAGATAGAAAATCATGCAAGGTGAAAGTAACTCAAGATAATAACTTTATTAAATTAAGGAAAGCGTTCACCTTTTACTGACGAGATCTGGACCATTACAAGTACTGACAACCTCTAAACTGCTCCTAGTACAATCTTCGGCGTTCGCCTCCGGGTACATAATTTCCCGCTCGGAGGTGAGAAGGCCTTGAAAGCTCTAGTGGGAGAAAGTGTATTGTAGTGAGAGAGTGAAGAGAGGTGTGTGGAAAATGGATGACAAAAAGCCCTTTAAATAGACTTAGGAAATTGCCAGAAAACGGCTGGCAGGCCGTATGGCAGCCCGTTTGGTGGCCCGTATTTGGCAGGCCGTTTGCTTGGCAGCCCGTTTGGCAGCCCGTTTGGTGGGCCATATTTGGCAGGCCGTTTACATACTGGCAGGCCGTATGGCAGGCCGTTTTTGGTCTGGTCAGCCTTGATTCACTGGATCGTGACTTGATTTCTTGTCTTTCACCGTTTTCGCTCTAGAATCTTCGTTTTAGCTCCGTTTCTCTTGATTCTTTTTGCATTGTCTTTGTAATTACTTTACCTACAAATTTAACCGAAAAAACGATTATTTTGCCGACAAAGCTCCGAACTTTATGCTTTTTGGGACTCAATATCGGGGGTAAAAATGTGACTTTTTAGCCGATATCAAATATCCCACACTTAGACTTTGCTTGTCCTCAAGCAAACTTCTGAACTTAAAATAGCGAGGACTTTAATTCGTAATGATCAAGCTGTTTTTGTTCCGCAAGACGGAAGAGCGAAAACTTAGTTTTTATTCTTTTTGCTATTCTCGAATCTTTTCCGCAAGCATGAGAGGAGGTTACATAACTGAGGCTATCTCACTCGAGTCACTCATTTCACTAAAGTGTTTAGGGTGTCCTATAGTTCTAAGAAATGAAGTCACTCTTAGCCAGTCATGCTTACATTCTTCATCATAGGCTTGATCAAGACTCAAATCTCCATCACTTATTTGCGAGAATTTTCGATTATCGACTCAGCTTGAATTGTGAAGAGATAGGGATTTGGAAGTTTCTAGAGTGCGAAGGGTTTTGATAGATAGGAGTTTCTTTTATAAAGATCAATTTTAATAATCCTTTCAGCTTTTTGTCCGAAATTTCTTGGTGAGCATCCTTCTGTTTGACTGCCAGGAGTTTCTTTCCTCGAATCTTTTCTGGTTCTGCTCCTTTTCTCAGAACCTTTATTCATAGAGACTTTGCTCTAGTTTTTTTTATTTATTTTTTTTTGAAAGCATCTTTTGCTTTTCTCTTCGAGGTCTCCTTTTGATACTTGGCTTGGATGCTCGCATTTTTCTCGTGCGATTTTGTAGAGGGTTTTCCCGAAAAAGAATGATTTAGTCAGGATTTATTTATTTATGAAACGGATAGAGTAAATAAGAAAAGGTGAATGGATTTGTGGAGTAAAAATGGAAACAGAGGTGTGTAGCGGATGTTGTTTTTGTCTTCACGAATAGCTGAGGTTTTAACTTAGTCATCCTCGTCAAAATGTGTGATTCCGAAATGTAGATCAAGAGCAAGTTCTGATTCCGAGATGTTAACATCGGCGTGCTCAACGGAAGTATAGTGAAGCACTAAAAATGAGTGCTTTATAAAGCCTTATTTGGGGGTGCCTCACAACAATTATAGCAGGTCGAATTGCGCCTTTCGTTATGCAATGCTCTATTGGAAAATTGATTTTGATTTTCGCAAAAAGTTTTCCACCTTGTTTTACCCTTTTTGTCTATTTTGTAGCAAAAAAAACTTTTTGATCTTTTATAGAATTTTATCATCCTTAGTGTTTTATAATTCGAAAAGTTTTAATTTTGTGAAAAACTTGAGGATTTTACAAGAATCGTTATGTGCAACATTTGCTATCCCACACTTTAAAATAACATTGTCCTCAATGTTAAGGATACGGAGTATCCCACACTTTAGATTTTAAAAAGAGGCGTTTTGTTATTAAAAGTTTATGTTGGTGGGGTTGCCAATCCCACACTTAGTTTTTAAATTGGTATAGTAGTTTGCGTATATTCTATTGAAAAGGTGATGAAGACGTGTTACTCCCCTATGGTGTAGTCGGATGGCGCGCTAATTATTGGTTCTTCAATTCTGGTGCCGACGTCATCCTTATCCTTGCTCCAAGTCATGCTTCCATCTCGTACGGTCTCGATCGTCGTTTGTTTTGTGACGTTTTATTCATGCAATATTTATTCTAAAAGAAACCATACACACTAAAACATAAAGATAGTCATGCCCGGAATCGGGCGTACAAAAATAAGATAATGTAGCATAAGTAATAATACGAATGTTCCAAAATAAACATGGTCACGGCTGAGGTGGTGGGTACGGTGGAGAATAGATGACCCTGGTGCGTGGCCTTGATGGGTTTCTCAATCTGGACTCACCCTCGTTAGTCATATCCTCATCTGTGGCGAACTGGTTTGCCAACTCCTCTGTGTTCATGCCCGAGGATATCCTAAACTGAATTTCATCCGATCGTGTGATTAACCCAGTAAGTGATGATGTGCTCGTGAAAACCATTGGCCCTGTCTGCCAACCCATTCTTTAATACAAATCTCTACCCCTACCCCACTGCTGGTTAACATCCATACCATCAATACCCTGCGCAATCCCCTCAGTCGTATGTCGGTGCACCGCCTAATCCCATACCGACTCCTGAGCATCGGTAGATGTATCTCTGTTAATTTTTAAATGGTCGGTGTTGAACAGGTCTTCGACAAAATTCCCAGTCCCCGTGTTCTGTGGAGGTGGCGGTGGGGGTGTAGACGTGATAACTGTACGCTGCGTGTAGTGATGTGTAGGTAGAGGTGGAGGACCTGAAAACTGGTGGCTTGGGCCTGCTTGTAACGACCCTGGTTTTTCCAACGTTATTTATTAATAATTATTATTATTAATACGCTTGATTAAACGAATGTATGTTATTACATTTACATGTTGCTTTAATTGCCCGTACTTGACTTTTAAGTGCCCGAAACGTCTTTGTGACACACGAAACTTCACGAATAATATTTTCAAGTATTATTTACATTCATGATTAAGTTTATTAATCATTTTAATTAACTAAGGTTGTTGGTTAATTACTTGGGCTTTAATTGGATTTAATTGTTACTTACATGAAACTTGGGCTTTTATTAGTATTAATGGACATGTTAGCCCACTCTACAACCTTATTGGATTAACTAGCCCATATTTACACTTGTAAGCATCACTTTTAAAAATGAACTAGTTAGTTAGTTGTATGGAATCTTGTTACTTGCACCCTTCCCATGTAAACCCTTCTATTATCCAACTTTTGTGACTTTAACATGCATGTAACCATAAAACAAACCTCTTCCCTCCTTTTTGCTGCAGAATTTCGTGGCCCTTAGGCCATAGAATGGGCATTTTAGTTTCATTTTTCATTCACATATTACTTGCTCACTCATTTCTCAAACACACTCACTTTACTTGCTTCATCTTTTCTCTTATCTTTCTCTCAAGTTCTTCTTTCTTTCTTGTAAGTAACAACTTCTTTTCTTCTTTTCTTTGTTGGTAAAAACTGATTTCTACATCACATAATCATCATCAATCTTTGTTGTTAAAACTTTTGTTACTTGTTCTTGTTTAAAGTTAATTACTTGTAAGATACTAAGTTGTTTACTTACTTACTTTCATGTTACAAGATCAAACTTCTTAGTTTTGATTCTTCATAATATCTTGTATTATCAAGAACATCCAAGAACATAATCTATCTAGTTATGTTCTACATATTTTGTTTCAAAGATTTAAAGTTCATAATTGTAGAAACTCATTACTTGTAAGTTCTTGAAGTAACTTTAAAGTTACTTCACTTAAAGATCAACTTGGGTTGAATCTTTAAAAGTATGAGCAACTATGAACCATTTTTCTTATTTAGTTAGTTTTCTACTTTATTTTGTTTCAAAGATTTAAAGTTATAATCTTTATAATTGTTACTTGTGTTCTTGTTTGATGTATGTTACTAGAATACCACCTTCATGGTTGGTTTAGGCTTATCTTTCATTTTCTTTATTTCTTATTGTTAAGTTGCTTACTAAACATTTGAACAAGGACATGAACCCAACAAGAGCTTACACTTTGGTGCAAGTATCATGGATCCAACACTTGGTTGTGATCTTTCTTAGTGTTCATAAACTTGTTCATAAACTTACATGTAACCTTGGTTCATCAAACACCTACAACACTTGCACTTGAGTTATGATGGACAAACCTTGGTCAAAATGATGTTAACACATCAACGAGTTGTACACTTGAAGCTATACGCATCAAGGATGAGAACCGTGATGAACATCAAGCACCGAGACAACCGGAACTCTCCAAAAACCCACTGTTCTGTCCAAAACCCACTGACCTGATGCTTCTGGAACAGACCAGTAGACCTGGGCTGTTCTAACCTTGATTTTTAGATAGAACTTTTCGAGTAGATAACTTTTCATATAGGACTCGTCTTAATCCGAGTTACGGTTTAGGATTTATGGCCCTCCGATCGTTACCATGTTCTTTAACGTTGTGCAGAAATTTCTGACCTACTCGCACTTAGACCGTCGCCACGGTCAAACCAAGACGAGTTTGCTTCTGTAAATTTTACCACACTTAAGGGACTCATAGAAGGAGCCATGACCACTGGTCTCACCTTAATTCAGTAAGGGTAGAGGCCGTGGTGACTGACCGAAGTCAGCCTTTGTTTTAAACGACTTTCATAAACGAGTCTTACTTGTTACCTTTTGTTTAATGATGATTGATGATGACCCTTATGACCTTAATTACGTACTTGTAAACCTTTTGAGACGACTTATTGACTTAGTGCTATTTGACTTAGGTTGAGGACGTTTGGACCGTTACTTGCACACCACTTTCCGACTACTACCTTACCATTACTACTAATCATTGTGAGTTATAGCATTCCCTTTTTACTTTAACTTATTTTGGGAACTGAGAATACATGCGGATTTTATGTTTTACATACTAGGCACGAGTACTTAAACTTTATATATGTGTGGGTTATATAACGGCAGAAACATTCCCTTTAGCTCGGTAACGTTTAATCATTGGTTTTTGAACCGTGAACGCGAATCTTAGATATGGATCCATAGGGTTTGACATCCCCACTCGGGCTAGTAGCGCTAGCATTTAACGAGTGTTTAATACTTCGAGGTTATACGCACTTGCCAAGTGCACTTTAAGGGGGTACATTAAACGTTAAGTTAGTTACCGGGTGCCCACGGTTAAGCATATACTTTTACATACTTTTGAAACGCTCGTTGTAGCACTGAAATCTCGTGGCCTACTTACATTACTGTTATACTTAAACTATAGCTCACCAACCTTTGTGTTGACCTTTTTAAGCATGTATTTTCTCAGGTGCTTGAAGTCGCTTCCGCTATCTTACTAGTCGTGCTGTAGAACCCGCTGCCTAGAGTTGTTATCGCATGACTACTTATGTTGCATTCAAACTTTTTGCTTACGAATTTATGTTATGTAACGACCATTATGGTCACGTACACTTATTTAATGCTTCTACTTAGTGAAGCATACTTTGATTTGTAAAACAATTGACGTATGTTATGACGTCACTTTTATTAATGAATACAAACTCTGTTTTGAAAACGCATATAGTACTTAACCTTGTAATGATCCTGTTGTTGATGGTCCGTACATGATGATTTAGTACGGGGCGTCACATTTGGTATCAGAGCATTGGTTGTAGGGAATTAGGATGCATTAGTGAGTCTAAGACCGACCCGAGTAGGATTCACTAATAGGGCTAATCTACAACTTGTTAGTTTACTTGTTTCCGCTGAACTTACTGCATGCTGCTGCTTACTGTTACTGCTATATGCCGTATGCTACTACGTGATTTCACTACTGCATGCTAATACTTACTTTCGATTGCATAATAGTTTCGTACGATTACTGATATTGCCATGCTACTTATTGTTATACATGATTTAAACTGTTGGCCTATTATTTGCTTGCTTTATGACATACTGACATGGAAAATTTATTTTTCCTTGTTCAGATGTCGGATGTTCCACCTACTGACATCCCGAGCGGCTCAGGCCCCGTTGTTCCTCCCACTGCTGCACCTGTTGCTGCTGCTGCTGCTGCTGACATTCCGGCCCCGACACCCACTGGCGACCCCGGCGCCTCTAGTTCTGGAGCTAGCTCTAGTGTGCCTATCCCGGCGTCTTCTTCCAGACCCCTGAGGCAACTGGCTCGCATTGGCGGCATGGAGATCCCCGTGGAGTTCGGGGAAGGACCCTTCCGTAATCACTGGCGCACACCTTGCCGACGCACCGCCGACGGCCGCTTAGCCGTGATTACGCCAGGCCGACACCGACAGATGTTGGCCGCTTTCGGATATGTTGAGCCACCCGCGCCACCACCGCATGATTCAGATGATGGTTCTTCCACCGATACTTCTTCAGACGACACCTCATCTGACGACTCCAGTGATGAGGAGGATCCCGCTGACCGACCGATTCAGGCACCTTCTACCCCGCCGAAGAAGCGGTATCGCTTCGCTGGCATAATTCCTGGCCGTACTGTCACTGACGCTTATGGTCGGCGTCGTAGGATCACTGCTCGTAAACGGCTGGTGCCGTACCCCGCCGACCCACTGATATTACCGTCTCCACCCAGAGCCGGACCATCCACTTCAGCACCACCGGCTCCACTTGCACCGCCAGCACCACCTGCCCCACCATCTTCCTCTAATGAGGAAATGAGGCGGGAGATTGAGATTCTCCAGACTCGAGTTACTGAGCTCGAGGAGCAGTTGGCTCATGTTTTGGACATCTTGTACCCACCATCGCCGTAGGACTTTGTACTAGATTCTGTATTGTAATCTCTTTTGTAATTTCATATTTCACTTATGTAATGTACGAACTTATTGTAATGTATGAACTTATTATCATTAATGAATGGAATTTGTGTTGTTACTTTGGGCGCAAGTGTTCTATTTACGTTATCATATCATGATTTTGTGGTACTTATATATGCTTGCATTACTTAATCAACATGTGTTGTGCTGTTTTCATGTTGGTTGTTATATACTATATTATTATTATTTGCATAATGGATTTTGACTTGAGTCAAAATGTTTGTATAGAACATCATGGCCAACGGGAGATCTATCCCCACCGCGGCACAAATTGAGGAATTGACTAACGAGCGAGTCGCTGCTGCACTAGCTGAAAGACAACCCCAAGTTCCACCACCACCGCCTGTCAATCCACCTGTCGTCCGAGATGGGTGTACTTACAAGGAATTCCAAAACTGCAAGCCACACTACTTCAGTGGCACTGAGGGACCCGTCGGTCTCACCAGATGGTTCGAAAAGTTGGAATCGGTATTCAGGGTTAGCAATTGTTCTGAGGCTAACAAAACGAAATTTGCATCTTGCACGCTGTCTGATGGCGCGCTCACATGGTGGAATACCATGGCCCAAGCGAAAGGAATTGATGAGGCGTATGCTACGCCTTGGGAAGAATTTAAATGTGCTATGATCGAGGAATACTGTCCGAGAACCGAGATTCAAAAGATGGAAATCGAATTTATGCAATTGAAAACCGTAGGGAACGACCTTAACAGCTACAACCGTAGGTTTTTGGAATTGGCTCTTATGTGTCCAACCATGGTCACCCCCGAATTTAAGCGTTTGGAGAAATACTTCTCGGGACTTCCTAAGTCCATCAAGGGTAATGTTACCTCATCCAAGCCACCAAGTGTTCCCGAAGCAATGCGCATGGCGCATACTCTCTTGAATCAAATCATCCTGGACGAGCCGGAGAAGGCTAAGTTTGAAACTGTTAGTGGTGAAAAGAGGAAATGGGACAACAACCACAACAACAACAGGGGTAGGAACTATGATCAAAACCCGGCAAAACGACATGAAGGGTTTAGGCAAAACAACAACATGCACAACAACAACACCAACCCCAACAACAACAACCGCACCAATCCGAACTACAAAGGAACCTTACCACAATGCAATAGGTGCTACAAGCACCACACTGGGTATTGCAATGTTATCTGTGAGAAGTGCCAACGATCTGGACATGTTGGCAAGGATTGCAAGGTTACCACTTTGAATATGAAGCCAAACCACAACAACAATGGGCCTAAGAAGTGTTATGAATGTGGAAAGACGGGCCATTTCAGAAACGAGTGTCCTAACAAGCGTAAGGATGGCGGACCACCGCGTGCTAGAGCTTTTAATGTTAATGCAAGGGACGCTCGCGACAACCCCGACTTGGTGACAGGTATATTCAAGATCAACAATCTTTTAGCTTCTGTCCTATTTGATACTGGTGCCGATAGAAGCTATGTGTGTAGACATTTTTGTGATAAGTTAGATTGGTCGTTAGTTCCCTTGAAGGAAAGTATGCTTGTCGAGGTCGCCAATGGAAAACTTGAAAAGGTTGACCATATTAGTCGTGGAGCTATTATCAACATAGCTGGTGCAGATTTCGAAATTGATTTGATACCTATCAAACTGGGAAGTTTTGACGCGATCGTCGGTATGGATTGGTTGAGCAAGATAAAGGCCGATGTTATCTGTGGAGATAAAGCACTTCGCATACCTCAAGGAGATGGCGAACCACTGGTTATCTATGGAGAGAGATGTACCTCGAAGTTAAACCTCATTAGTTGCGTGAAAGCGCAAAAGATTATGAAGAAGGGACGCTTTGCTGTCCTAGCACATGTGAAAGCGGTAGAAACTGAGGTGAAGAACGTGAACGACGTACGAATTGTGAACGAATTTTCTGATGTCTTCCCAGAGGAATTGCCTGGATTACCGCCGCAGAGAGCAGTAGAGTTTCAGATTGACTTAGTGCCAGGAGCTGCACCTGTAGCTCGCGCACCTTATAGACTCGCACCTTCCGAGATGCAAGAATTACAGAGTCAACTACAAGAGCTGTTAGATCGAGGGTTTATCCAACCAAGTTTCTCGCCTTGGGGCGCACCTGTTCTGTTTGTGAAGAAGAAGGATGGATCCTTTCGTATGTGTATCGACTACCGTGAGCTCAACAAATTGACAATCAAGAATCGATATCCTCTTCCACGAATTGATGACCTTTTTGATCAACTACAAGGATCGAGCGTTTATTCAAAGATCGATTTGCGATCCGGATATCACCAGCTGAGGGTGAAGGAAAGTGACGTGATGAAAACTGCATTCAGGACCCGTTATGGTCATTATGAGTTCCTCGTGATGCCATTCGGTTTGACAAATGCACCTGCCGTGTTCATGGATCTCATGAATCGTGTCTGCAAGCCTTACTTGGATAAGTTTGTTATCGTCTTCATAGATGATATCCTCATCTACTCTAAGAGCGAAGAAGAACATGAGCAACACCTTCGGCTAGTGCTTGAACTCTTAAGGCAAGAGCAACTTTACGCCAAATTCTCCAAGTGCGAATTTTGGTTGAAGGAAGTACAGTTTTTGGGTCATGTTGTGAGCGACCAGGGTATCAAAGTTGATCCCGCCAAGATTGAAGCCATCAGCAAGTGGGAGACCCCCACTACTCCAACGCATATTCGCCAATTTCTAGGTCTCGCCGGTTATTATCGAAGGTTTATCGAAGGATTTTCTCTGATTGCGCGTCCTTTGACCGCACTGACTCACAAGGGCAAGAAGTTCATTTGGGAACCCACACACGAATCAGCATTCCAAACTTTGAAGAAGAAGTTAACCTCCGCACCTATCCTATCACTTCCTGAAGGCAGTGACGACTTTGTTGTTTATTGCGATGCATCAAAGAGTGGTTTTGGTTGTGTACTGATGCAACGATCAAAGGTTATTGCCTATGCCTCCCGCCAATTGAAGATTCACGAGCGGAACTACACTACACATGATCTTGAACTTGGAGCCGTTGTCTTTGCACTCAAATTGTGGAGACATTATTTGTATGGAACTAAGAGCACTATCTTCACCGATCACAAGAGTCTCCAGCACATCTTCGATCAGAAGCAATTGAATATGAGACAGCGTCGATGGATCGAGACGCTCAACGACTACGATTGTGAACTCCGCTATCACCCTGGCAAGGCCAATGTTGTAGCTGACGCTTTAAGCCGAAAGGAGAGGACGGCACCTCTCCGTGTTAGGGCTCTGAACATCACCATCCATTCGAACCTCAACAACCAGATCAGAGTAGCCCAAGTTGAGGCTCTCAAGGAGGAGAACATATCTCACGAGCATTTGAACATACTTGTCTCTCGATTCGAGGTTAGAGAGTCTGGACTCCGATGTTATGCCGGAAGAATTTGGGTACCTTACTATGGAGATCTACGAAGCCTGATACTTGATGAAGCACACAAATCGAGATATTCGATTCACCCCGGTGCAGGTAAGATGTACCACGACCTTAAAGAACAGTATTGGTGGCCGAATCTTAAGAAGGACGTTGCGACTTATGTTGGTAAGTGTTTGACTTGCTCGAAGGTTAAAGCCGAACATCAGAGACCTTCTGGGTTACTTCAACAGCCGGAAATCCCACAATGGAAGTGGGAAAGGATCACAATGGATTTCATTACTAAGCTGCCGAAGACGGTGGGCGGATGCGATACTATTTGGGTTATTGTTGACCGCCTCACCAAATCTGCACACTTCCTAGCGATGAAGGAAACTGATACAATGGAAAGACTTGCTCAGCTGTACATCAAAGAGGTTGTATCTCGTCATGGTGTACCTTTATCAATCATCTCCGATCGCGATCCCCGTTTTGCTTCCAGATTTTGGCGTTCTTTGCAAGAAGCCATGGGAACTCGTCTTGACATGAGTACTGCTTATCATCCTCAGACTGACGGGCAAAGTGAACGAACGATTCAGACCTTGGAGGACATGCTGCGTGCATGTGTCATTGATTTTGGAAAGGCCTGGGAAAGGCATTTGCCACTCGCCGAATTCTCGTACAACAACAGTTATCACTCAAGCATTAATGCTGCACCTTTTGAAGCATTGTATGGTCGTAAGTGCCGATCTCCTATTTGTTGGGCCGAAGTAGGCGAAAAGCAAATCACCGGACCCGAGATAGTTCATGAAACCACGGAGAAGATTGCTCAGATCCAAGCTAGACTTAAGACTGCCCGTGATCGCCAAAAGAGCTATGCCGATCTTAAACGGAAAGACTTTGAATTTAATGTTGGTGATCGTGTAATGTTGAAGGTTGCACCTTGGAAAGGTGTGATCCGTTTTGGAAAACGTGGAAAGTTGAACCCACGATACATTGGTCCTTTCGAGATCTTGGAACGTGTTGGACCAGTTGCATACCGTTTGGATCTACCAGCACAATTGAGCTCAGTTCATCCTACCTTCCATGTGTCAAACTTGAAGAAGTGTCTTGCTGCACCCGAACTCATCATACCTTTGGAAGAACTTACTATTGATGACAAACTCCACTTTGTGGAGGAACCTGTTGAGATTATGGATCGTGAGATCAAAACTTTGAAACGCAACAAGATTCCGATCGTTCGAGTACGATGGAATGCCAAACGAGGACCTGAGTTTACTTGGGAGCGAGAGGATCAAATGATGCGAAAGTATCCTCACCTTTTCCCGACTCCTCCATCTACTTCAGCTTAAAATTTCGGGACGAAATTTTCTTTAACAGGTGGGTAATGTAACGACCCTGGTTTTTCCAACGTTATTTATTAATAATTATTATTATTAATACGCTTGATTAAACGAATGTATGTTATTACATTTACATGTTGCTTTAATTGCCCGTACTTGACTTTTAAGTGCCCGAAACGTCTTTGTGACACACGAAACTTCACGAATAATATTTTCAAGTATTATTTACATTCATGATTAAGTTTATTAATCATTTTAATTAACTAAGGTTGTTGGTTAATTACTTGGGCTTTAATTGGATTTAATTGTTACTTACATGAAACTTGGGCTTTTATTAGTATTAATGGACATGTTAGCCCACTCTACAACCTTATTGGATTAACTAGCCCATATTTACACTTGTAAGCATCACTTTTAAAAATGAACTAGTTAGTTAGTTGTATGGAATCTTGTTACTTGCACCCTTCCCATGTAAACCCTTCTATTATCCAACTTTTGTGACTTTAACATGCATGTAACCATAAAACAAACCTCTTCCCTCCTTTTTGCTGCAGAATTTCGTGGCCCTTAGGCCATAGAATGGGCATTTTAGTTTCATTTTTCATTCACATATTACTTGCTCACTCATTTCTCAAACACACTCACTTTACTTGCTTCATCTTTTCTCTTATCTTTCTCTCAAGTTCTTCTTTCTTTCTTGTAAGTAACAACTTCTTTTCTTCTTTTCTTTGTTGGTAAAAACTGATTTCTACATCACATAATCATCATCAATCTTTGTTGTTAAAACTTTTGTTACTTGTTCTTGTTTAAAGTTAATTACTTGTAAGATACTAAGTTGTTTACTTACTTACTTTCATGTTACAAGATCAAACTTCTTAGTTTTGATTCTTCATAATATCTTGTATTATCAAGAACATCCAAGAACATAATCTATCTAGTTATGTTCTACATATTTTGTTTCAAAGATTTAAAGTTCATAATTGTAGAAACTCATTACTTGTAAGTTCTTGAAGTAACTTTAAAGTTACTTCACTTAAAGATCAACTTGGGTTGAATCTTTAAAAGTATGAGCAACTATGAACCATTTTTCTTATTTAGTTAGTTTTCTACTTTATTTTGTTTCAAAGATTTAAAGTTATAATCTTTATAATTGTTACTTGTGTTCTTGTTTGATGTATGTTACTAGAATACCACCTTCATGGTTGGTTTAGGCTTATCTTTCATTTTCTTTATTTCTTATTGTTAAGTTGCTTACTAAACATTTGAACAAGGACATGAACCCAACAAGAGCTTACACTTTGGTGCAAGTATCATGGATCCAACACTTGGTTGTGATCTTTCTTAGTGTTCATAAACTTGTTCATAAACTTACATGTAACCTTGGTTCATCAAACACCTACAACACTTGCACTTGAGTTATGATGGACAAACCTTGGTCAAAATGATGTTAACACATCAACGAGTTGTACACTTGAAGCTATACGCATCAAGGATGAGAACCGTGATGAACATCAAGCACCGAGACAACCGGAACTCTCCAAAAACCCACTGTTCTGTCCAAAACCCACTGACCTGATGCTTCTGGAACAGACCAGTAGACCTGGGCTGTTCTAACCTTGATTTTTAGATAGAACTTTTCGAGTAGATAACTTTTCATATAGGACTCGTCTTAATCCGAGTTACGGTTTAGGATTTATGGCCCTCCGATCGTTACCATGTTCTTTAACGTTGTGCAGAAATTTCTGACCTACTCGCACTTAGACCGTCGCCACGGTCAAACCAAGACGAGTTTGCTTCTGTAAATTTTACCACACTTAAGGGACTCATAGACGGAGCCATGACCACTGGTCTCACCTTAATTCAGTAAGGGTAGAGGCCGTGGTGACTGACCGAAGTCAGCCTTTGTTTTAAACGACTTTCATAAACGAGTCTTACTTGTTACCTTTTGTTTAATGATGATTGATGATGACCCTTATGACCTTAATTACGTACTTGTAAACCTTTTGAGACGACTTATTGACTTAGTGCTATTTGACTTAGGTTGAGGACGTTTGGACCGTTACTTGCACACCACTTTCCGACTACTACCTTACCATTACTACTAATCATTGTGAGTTATAGCATTCCCTTTTTACTTTAACTTATTTTGGGAACTGAGAATACATGCGGATTTTATGTTTTACATACTAGGCACGAGTACTTAAACTTTATATATGTGTGGGTTATATAACGGCAGAAACATTCCCTTTAGCTCGGTAACGTTTAATCATTGGTTTTTGAACCGTGAACGCGAATCTTAGATATGGATCCATAGGGTTTGACATCCCCACTCGGGCTAGTAGCGCTAGCATTTAACGAGTGTTTAATACTTCGAGGTTATACGCACTTGCCAAGTGCACTTTAAGGGGGTACATTAAACGTTAAGTTAGTTACCGGGTGCCCACGGTTAAGCATATACTTTTACATACTTTTGAAACGCTCGTTGTAGCACTGAAATCTCGTGGCCTACTTACATTACTGTTATACTTAAACTATAGCTCACCAACCTTTGTGTTGACCTTTTTAAGCATGTATTTTCTCAGGTGCTTGAAGTCGCTTCCGCTATCTTACTAGTCGTGCTGTAGAACCCGCTGCCTAGAGTTGTTATCGCATGACTACTTATGTTGCATTCAAACTTTTTGCTTACGAATTTATGTTATGTAACGACCATTATGGTCACGTACACTTATTTAATGCTTCTACTTAGTGAAGCATACTTTGATTTGTAAAACAATTGACGTATGTTATGACGTCACTTTTATTAATGAATACAAACTCTGTTTTGAAAACGCATATAGTACTTAACCTTGTAATGATCCTGTTGTTGATGGTCCGTACATGATGATTTAGTACGGGGCGTCACACTGCTCCCCTAGGATCACGGTGAGATTCTAGTATGGAGTACTCATGAGGGTACGGCAGGACGCGGAGCTGTCTGCCTGCATAGTGTGCAAAATGATCCAAATTCTGAAGGATCGCATGTTGGGCAAACCAACTCTCATGCCCTGTTGGTCTCCCATGTGGTACTGGTATGGCGGATACCGTGGCCGATCACCCTCCCCAACTGATGAGTGCCGGCGGGTGTCAGTGGGTCGTCCATGTGTTGTGGGATCATCCTCATCCCTTGGTTTCTGAGAACTTCGTCGCCTACTACAGTCTCGTGTCCTCGTATCTGGTCTAAAACCCTGTACTCTCACCCTTGGCACTGTCCGATCTTCAGAACCAGGTATCTCTGGATTCGCCTGAATGATTAACTGTTCACCCTCAACACGAATATAATCCCAGTAGCTCAGCAGATTATACCCTATTTCTACTGACATAGCCCCGATCCTATATTTAAATCGTTCTACATCTCCCAAGACACGCATTCTACGAAGCAGCTTAGTAACAACGCCCCCTAAAACTGGCACAACTGTTCTTGCCGAATTCTTCTCATTAGTGAGAGCCTGAGCCAGGAGATGTGCTACCTGCATATTTTGGTTATGTATCATGGCGTGTATCAGGCGCATATCGCCAATCGTAACAGCGCCGCCATATTGGGCTTTAGGGTGGAGGGTTTTGGTGGTGGAGGATTCGGTGTACGGGGTTGGCGAATTTGGATGCCTTTTTACTCGATTTCCATGGCACATTATCAGTGGTGTAATTGCACCAAAAAGCTTGGTGATCTATGTTATTCAAGATGGTGGATCCCCTCTTGAATATTGACCGGTTTAGGTGCGAAGGTTTATACAACTCCAAGTATCTCGCAAACCGTGCGAGAGTTAGGTTATATGTGTGGTTTTGGTGCCGGAAATGGATACACTCTTGATCATTATAATCTTCCTAGTTAACATCCGAATCAAAACACCAAGTAACCATAAATTCCGCATACGGCTCATTGTATGTCGTCTCATTTAACTCAAACAACTGTTGCCAGGCTTGGTGTGTTCTACCCTCGGCTTGAAAGGTTAAGATTCCCCTAAGCTCATCGGCCCATCCACATTGTTCCAAGATCGTCCAATTGATATATTTGTTACCCGCTTTAGGCCGATTAATCCAAACTCTCATAACCAGCTCATTATCAGCCGGGTTATCTTGCCCGCGGAGATAATGGGGCAACTCATACTCGTGTTGTAAACGATTAGCCATCTGCAGAAATCAAGTAACATAGGTTATGTTTCAAAAATTAAGACTTAGAAAAAATGCATATATTTTTTTGAAAAAATTCGAAATGAGGGCTTTAAAAATGGCATTTTCCAAATTCCTGTTATAGCCAAATATAGCCAAAATTACCACAAACATCATTCAAACGAACTATAAACTTACTTCTAAGCAAAATTTAAAGTGTACCCATGATTACAATAAATAATAATTATAGCAAGTTAGTCGTAACAAGCAATTTTGAACCAAATATGATGATTTTTAAGCATACAATGATTCTAATGACCATTTTTAATTACCTTAATTATTTTTAATCATCAAACTTGAGCTATAACATCTTAAAGTCAACGATTAAAGCCTTTGATCCGAAAAATATTCATTTTGTTCAAAATGTACAAAATAAAGAATATCAAGTAATAAGCTACATTTTCACGAGCAAATCAATGATATCATCATTTGAACTAGTTTTAAGGCAATCCTAAGTTTTAAAAACGTTTTAACTATAAGAAAAACCGTAATCCTAATTACGTGTAATTTTGATCAAAATGCCAAATTCAAGCAAACAAGCCTATTTTGTTCCAAAATCAGTTTCTAAACATTCCTAATGCATCACTAAGCCTAACTAAGCTAGCAAAACATCAAATTTCCAAGAATTTCACCAAATTCTACCCTAAAACCTTAACTAGCGAATCGAGAGCCAAAAACTATCTAAAATGCTTAAATCAAGCCTAAAAACTAACTCAAAGTAATCACATTATCTATCTAAGCATAAAGGAATCCAAAATTGGGTCAAAAACAAAGTTTTTCTAAAAAGTCAAAAATTTGTCTTTTAAAGAAAATTCGAATTTTAACCAAGAAAGAGTATCTTTTATGCCAAATTGACGATGGAATCGAGTTTAGGAGGCACGAGAGAATAAGATTTGAGCTTCGATTTGTTGAAAATGGTTGAGTTTTGAGGTTGGTATGGTGGTGGTGGTGCTCGTCGGAGGGGAGCCAGGGAGGGGGAGAAGAAGAACACAAAAAGAAAGAAAAAAGAAGGAGAAAGGAAAGAAAAAGAGAAAAGAAAGTGGCCCGTGTGGCGCGCGGGCTTATTTTCCCGACTCGACTCGCGAAAATTTTTAACTTTTTAAGATTTTAAAATTTTAAAGGGTTTTAAGAAAAGATAAATAAAATTTTATCTCGAATTTTAATCCGGTTATTTTTATATAACTAACTAAAATAAGTAGAGAAAAGACAAATAAACGGAGTAAAATGAAAATATTTTATTTTTATTAAAAACACAAATTACACAGGTTCTACAACTAAATTCCAGAAATGACGTGGAAAGAAAGACAAGTTTAAAGCTTCTTTGACCATCCAGAGTAAATCAGCGGAGTGTACTGAAAATATTTCAAAATCACTTAACAACTTGCACTCACGCTTCTGTAAATCTCCGATATCGTCCATAAGTTTAACCAAAGCCCTTTTAACTTTCTTAGTGTTCGAAATTCCATCCCTTGGTCCAGTATCTCTATAATTAAGTTCAAAAAGAAGTTTTGACACTGTGTCTTGAAATAAAAGATCTTCCGCGCAGTCAGGATCACCGATAGTAAATTTAAAATTTGTAGATATTTCCCGAATGATCTTCCTTTGCGGAGTTGTAAATGGAAATTTTGACATAGTGAGGATTTGCACGAGTTCTGAATGTATTTCCTTTCTTTTTGCGAAGAAATTCTGATGTATTCTTTCCTCGGTAGAATCCGAAAAAGCTTTAATTAATCTTTTGATGAGGAATGAGGCTAGATCAAAGTAGAAGAAATCTTGGTTTCCGTATGTTGAAATAGGGTTAGGTTTCTTTCTTTCAATCCAAAATTCTAATTTAGAGATCATTGCCGAGACATAACGGTTTATGTGAATTGGAGAAACTTCCTTATTGGTGAAGTGAAGGAGAAAATTGACGAATGACTCTAAATCGAATTTGAAATCAATTTCTGCATCCCGATACTTGACGAAAAGGTCATCCCCACATTCTTTTAACAGTTTGTGAAGAGAACGCATCTGAGAACGCATCTCTTTTAACAGATTGATTTGAAATGTTGAAAATGGGAAGTCTGAGGAATAGAGGTGCCTAATGAATGCTCTATAGATGTCTAACCTTCTGCTAGGATTTAACAGATTTCCAATAAACGGAGATTTTGTTTTATCAGGGTGTCGTATCTTTTTGGGATTAAATTCAAACAAGTCCAGATAGTTGAAGATAGTTGGATATTCTTCCCGTAGTTCATCTTCCATAATCAGGAGTTCGTTAAGGCTGAGCCTCCCTTTTGGAACGTGAAGAGGGTCGAATCCTGGTTCATTTGAGTAAAACTTATCCAAAAGCAATGAAATCTCTTAGCCAGATAAAATTATCCGGCTTCTTGGACTACAAGAATCAAGAATTAAGTCTTGATGAGATTCATCAGGGTTTAGATTTGTTTTAGGTTTATAAAGAAAAACTTCGCCGGTTTCTAAAGTTGTGGGAGAGCAACTGCCATTCGCACTTTCTTCGTAGTCGGTTAAGTTTGAACTAGAAACTACATAAATTAAAACCATAATTAATATTTTGTTTTTTTTTATAATTTGAAAAGGGTTTACTATAATGACGACTTTAAATCCTATACCGACAAACTCTCTGCTTGTTAAGCATGTGTGATTCTTGTCAATTTATCTTTGAAGCAAGTGGCCAGGCAGACAACGGAGAGGCAGGATCCTTTTGGTTCCAATATAATTGGAGACTGTTCGGAAAATCCAACAACCAAGTCCGTGTATAATTTTCTTTCTTAGACACTACTCAAGAATCTCAGATATCTTGATAGAATAACGGTTACCTTAACAGACAGAAAATAAGGATTCCCCGGCAGCGGCGCCAAAAACTTACTTCTACTTATGTTATGGCCAAAACGGACGGTTTATTTGTGCGGTGTCGTTAGGTCGCAACACGTCAGAATTTAGCTACCAAAAGAGAGTAATGGTTTTATTATTTATATTTAGCTGGGGTTCCTAGCTATAACTCACATACTTGTCTTCCTTTTTACGAGTAAGTGGTAAATATAACTCAGGTTCGTATTTTTGTATGTTTGCTCAGTAATGTGGGACAAAAGTGCCTATATAGTTAACCCTAATGACAAGAGGTGATAGATTAAGTTTAACTAAGTAGAGTAGTAAAGTAAAAATAGATATGTATGAAGAATAGTATTCTGAAGGGGAATTATCGCAAGAGTTCAACTTCCTAGGATAAACACTAAACCTCAATCAACTGGGCTATGATCCTTACTGATTTGTCACTAAGAGTTTAGGCCTTGAAGATTCTGGCTAAGACGGATATCCCTACTCCCAACGTTAACCTAAAAGGTTTAAACGACCTTATGGAATGGATCCTAGGTACATGAACAAAGTGGTCTACCCATAAAGGAAAGTCTCAGCTTTTCTTAATGCTAGTTGGTCTAACTAAAGCAATATCCTACCACTCAATCACTATGCTATGCCTTAACATTAACAGATGTGCAATCTTAGATATTCTAAGGTACTGTTAACTAGGATAGAAGTCTCTCCTTTGCGA
Source organism: Rutidosis leptorrhynchoides (assembly GCF_046630445.1). Taxonomy (NCBI): domain Eukaryota; kingdom Viridiplantae; phylum Streptophyta; class Magnoliopsida; order Asterales; family Asteraceae; genus Rutidosis; species Rutidosis leptorrhynchoides. Next base: position 319,059,024 of record NC_092340.1, read on the forward strand.
TCACTTATTCAACCCCGGATCATCTTACAACATCTCAAGAACATTGCTTTTGATGGGAATCATGCTTCTGAGTAAGCTAGTGTTCACTGAACTCTCTATTGCTAACTCTAATCACAACCTAAATGGGCAGCTCTTCTATGACGAATAAATAGTTATTCGTACGTAGGTACTATATCCCTATTGCAACGTTAAGCACACATAACTACTTACCTTGTATCCTATGGTTGATCAGGTCCTAATACTAGGTTATAGCCACATGAATAAGCGGAAATGGTGATCCGTAAATTAAACTTCTAGACCGTCAAGGTTTCAGCATAACAATATGATAAGTTTCAGATAACATATTCAACACTTGATAAACAGTTGTAACAGATAGAAAATCATGCAAGGTGAAAGTAACTCAAGATAATAACTTTATTAAATTAAGGAAAGCGTTCACCGTTTACAGACGAGATCTAGACCATTACAAGTGCTGACAACCTCTAAACCGCTCCTAGTACAATCTTCGACGTTCGCCTCCGGGTACTTAATTTCCCGCTCGGAGGTGAGAAGGCCTTGAAAGCTCTAGTGGGAGAAAGTGTATTGTAGTGAGAGAGTGAAGAGAGGTGTGTGGAAAATGGATGACAAAAAGCCCTTTAAATAGACTTAAGAAATTGCCAGAAAATGGCTGGCAGGCTGTATGGCAGCTCGTTTGGTGGCCCGTATTTGGCAGGCCGTTTGGTGGGCCGTATTTGGCAGGCCGTTTACATACTGGCAGGCCGTATGGCAGGCCGTTTTTGGTCTGGTCAGCCTTGATTCACTGGATCGTAACTTGATTTCTTGTCTTTCACCGTTTTCGCTCTAGAATCTTCGTTTTAGCTCCGTTTCTCTTGATTCTTTTTGCATCGTCTTCGTAATTACTTTACCTACAAATTTAACCGAAAAGCGATTATTTTGCTGACAAAGCTCTGAACTTTATGCTTTTTGGGACTCAATATCGGGGGTAAAAACGTGACTTTTTAGCCGATATCAAGTATAAAGACAACGTGTTTAAGTTATATCATTGTGCTTTAGATAGTTGCATTAATAAACTCAAGAATTCTTGTCTATGAGTTTTAATCAGAAGTTGATAGCATAATACTTGTTTGGATGAATGCATGCTTGATAGGGATTGTGAAAGGATAAAGTTTTTTACTCCACTAATTACAACTTCTTCTTAGTTAGTTTGTTTATGTTGTTTGCTTAGTTCAATCAAAAGCTTAAGTCTTTTTAGTTTAATCTTGTTAATTAGTTTAATCAAAATCAAATTCTGAGCACTGCTTGATTTTAGACCACAATCTATCGTGGAACGAATCTCACTTACCCTAACTAGTTTAAGGTAATTAGGTTATTTTTGACGGGTACTTCGATGCCTATCATGTGCAAATTAGAAGGTTTAAGGGCTTCTTGTGTAATTTCGTTTTGTTTATTTAGAGCTAAAGTGTTGGGGAAGATTATTCACTTACCAACATTTAGAGTGAGAATGTAAAGAACAACATAAATTCTAGAGAGAGTGATCTCTTAATTGAAGAAATTGAATGAATTTTGGTGTGTGCATGGGACTTGTTGGTGTTTATCAACAACATTAAGAGTGATTACAGCAGTTCATTTTCATCTTCATCCTTTAATTCTTAATTTTGGTAAGATCTCTAATTTCTAATTAGTGATTAATTTGGGGTTTAGGGTTTATGGTTGGAATTGAGTGTTTATGTAACCCTAAGATGGTGCTTTATCCTTGATTTAGTGTTTAAATGTTGAGATTTTAAATGGATTATGTGAAGTTGGGGTTTATGAGATTAATGGGTAATTTGGGTGTGTTATCTTAGTGATTTTAATCAATATTTTTGAGCCTAAGAGCTGAAAATTTGAAATGTTTACTTGTATGAGTTTATCTAGCTGGTAAATTAAAGTGTATATAACTAGCTAGATGTCACTATATACTATGAATAATTTTGGTGTTTAAATGGTTTAAATGAAAGGTATCTTTTTAGGTAAGAATATGTTCAGATAAGATGGAAGTGCGTAGCCACCGAACTATTGGTTGGGTGGTAAAAAGCCTCAGTTGGTTCTGGGCATGTATCCTTGAAAAAATTGGTGCATGTTCAAATCTTGGGGGGGGGGGGGGGGGGGGGGTCCAAGGTCGTGCCATTGGTATTCTTCACTTTGTGCGGGCCAAACAGTTAACCTAAAGAATTCCGGGTACGCTTTGCTCGATGGATGCGAGGAGTTTCTTTCTAACGGGTGCGTGGGTGGCAAATGAGGGGATTCGATGCCAAAATTGTCGTTCTAAAAAAAAGATGGAAGTGCGTATGTATTCAAAGTAAAATGGGTCAAACCTTTTATGTGTTAAATTGAGTAACTAGGTAGAGTTGTGAACAAGGATTTGATATTGTGTTGATGAAGTGTATTTTGGGGACACTTCTAGTTGGGATATAGGTGTAACACCCTAGGAAAATCCCACATCGCTCACGGACATGAGTGATCATGGGATTATAAGGTAATACTTACGCTTAAATGACACAACGCGTTTTGGGACCACAGGCAGAGCGGGTGTTCGAGTACGTTGTGGTTAAGCGTGCTTAGGCGAGAGCACTACCAGGATGGGTGACCTCCTGGGAAAGTGCTTCCCTTGTGTGGTCGCCAAGAAAAAGCCGTGCGCCTGCGGGTAAAGCGGACAATATTGTGATCATGTTAAACTGGGGTGTTACAATAGGGGAGTGAGTTAAATGGTGTATTTTGGGCGTGGTGTTTATGGGTGAATGGTAAAGATTAAAGGGGTAAATGAGTATTTATTTATGAGAAATAATGTATGTATGTAGGTTATTGCTAGGAGGACTTGTGCTTGTTGCTTCCTATGCGTCTTCCTTGCAAGGAGAGTTCATTGGTGGTAAATGGGTGGAAATAGGTCGTGTGCTGTCGGATTGCATAAGTGCAAGAGACGACACACAACCTATGTGAGAATTATATATTTTCGTGCTCTTGTGAAATTGTGTGTCGAGTAAACAAAAGACTAGCAAAGGCGCTAGCACATGGTGAAATAATGGTGAAATAATGGCAAGGGGCTATCAAATGTAGGATAGACAATTATAGGGTCATTTTTCATGCTCTTTTGTTTTGGTAGGAATGCCAAGCAGATGACTTTGTTACAGATCCGTAGGTACTCTCTTTATGGGTTGTAAGTTTTGTGTGAATACTTTATTATACATTACTTGTGCATGTGATAAGTTTTGTTTATTATTAATGAACTCACTAAGCGTTTTCGCTTACTCGATAGTTGTGATGTGTGTTTAGGTATATGTGGATCGGGGTTCTTTGGGAGGGTAACATGTAACATCCCGCGTTTTTCTGTTAAATTTATTTTTAACAATATCTTTTTTTTAAAATAATATCTTTCGTTATTTAAATTCGTAGTTTTCGTTGACTAACGTTCATAATATTCCCGTTATTTAATTATAACATCACTCGTTTACTCGAGCATTTTTAAAATATTCGTTTGGTTAATTCCCGCACCCGCTTTGAAACTTGAGGGACCGAGCTTGCCAAGGGATCAAACTAGTTGACTAGGTCAACTAGTCAATCCCACCACCACCACTCATTATCCACCACTTTCTTTTTCCATTTTCTTAACACTTTCACCATTTTCTCTCAAATCCTCTCAACAAAGATCATCATCTAAATCCGAATCAAGAAGCAAACATCAAAACAAATTACATATTCGTGATCCTCTATTCATCCTCTACGTTTTGGTACCAATTTCATCTCGTTTGGGTAACATTTCTAAAACTCTAGATTTCTCTAAATTTGTGTTTTTGACTTGAAATGGTGTTAGTTAGTGTCTATGGCTCGTGTATAAGATGAATATATGTTTTGTTTGCTCGATTCGTTGTTTTGAGTAACTAGTTTGAACATTTGAAATGGGTGCGCTTAATCTTTGATTTTGGATGAGTTAATGTTGTTAAATTGTTAAAGTTCATGTTTTAATTGTGTTACTAGTATCACTAGCTTCGTTTTGATGCGTAGGTTGATTAAGAAAACTTCAAACACATGATTATTGATTTTGTAATTCTTGGCTAGGGTTTGATAGCTTTTAAAATGAACTTTTGATGCATTGAATGCTTGTTAATGTTATTGATAAGTGATTAGTTGTAATGTATGTTTCATTACCTTCAAAACGGCATATCATATGTGTGAATTGGATTCCCGAATCTTAAAATGCATTTTGTGAACTTGAAACTTTAAAAATAAACCTTTAATGATCACTTGATGAGATTTCGGTTATTGCAATTAATGTTTTTGCTTGATGAAAAGTGGTTAGTCGTATTCCTTGTCAAAAGAGCTTTCCAACGATATAAGATACGTATTCTAAGTGTTTACGGTTTGTGTTTTGTGCTAAATTGAATTTTGGATCAAGACTTAAACAATTGAAACAGCCTAGGTACCAGGCCACGCCTAATGTCGCGGCGCAGCCCTCCTCTGTCGCGGCGCGGCATTTTCTGTGTTTGGGTTCTGACCTACATTGTCAAAATTTAGAAAAATGTTTGCTACGCTACGCACCTCCGATTCACATGTAACTTGTTCTAACATGCTTATATATGATTAAAAACCTCAGAAAAATAGTTCGGGACCCGACCCGAACGTGTTGACTTTTTCGTTGACTTTGACTTGACCGAGTTTGACTTTTAGTCAAACTTAACCAAACACTTATACAATCGTTCAAATCTTATTTTATACTTGATTCTTGCATGAAACTTGACAACATGATTCACATGCTATATTTAATCGAGTCGTAACGAGCCATAGGACTAATGAGCACATTTCGCCCGACCTTGTGTCGTAACCGGTTAATTGATATAACTTACTTGTTTAGGTCAGGCTAAGCAACTATCATGCACACGTTTACCTTGTGAAGTACTTTTATACTCGTGCACTCGAGGTGAGATCATAGTCCCATCTTTCAAACAACTTTTATGCTTTAAACTATGGGATGGGAAACATATACGTATCATACTTTTACACTTTGAACACAAGTACGAAAACGAACATTCCACGTACAGGTTTGAACAAAAATCCTCAATTCAATTATTATTAGTTACACTTGCAGGGTGTAAACGAGAACTTATATTATGTGATCACATGGGCTTGACGAGCCTCATTCGGACGGTTCGCTACCGTTAGCGGATGAAATATATTTTCGGGTCTAGTGTATGTTCTAACACTACGCAAAGGGTGCAAAACAGTTAAGGTTGATAATTTGGTACCCGCGATACAAACAACAACTTTGGAATGCAAATGATTTTGATAATCATCTTATATTAAATCTTGTGGTTCAAATACAACGTTTGCTAAAACACCTATGATTTCACCAACGTTTTTTGTTGACAGTTTTCTATATGTTTCTCAGGTTCATACTTGGCTATTTGATACATACTTCCGCGTACACTCATACTTGCTTGGAGTCAAGCATACATGCATACACTCTGATTTCTTGCTTGGGGTCAAGCATACATACATACATACGCTGAAAGGACCCGTTCATATACATTATAAACGATTCACAATAGTTGATTACATTGCGAGGTATTTGACCTCTATATGATACATTTTACAAACATTGCATTCGTTTTATAAAGACAAACTTTCTTTACATCGAAAATTGACAGGCATGCATACCATTTCATAATATCCACTATCCAACTATAAATTAATTTAATAATAATCTTTGATGAACTCAATGACTCGAATGCAACGTTCTTCGAAATATGCTATGAAAGACTCCAAGTAATATCTTTAAAATGAGCAAATGCACAGCGGGAGATTTCTTTAACACCTGAGAATAAACATGCTTTAAAGTGTCAACCAAAAGGTTGGCGAGTTCATTAGTTTATCATAATCATTTATTTCCATCATTTTAATAGACCACAAGAATTTCATTTCTAGTTCTCATAAATATACGTCCCATGCATAGAGACAAAAATAATCATTCATATGGTGAACACCTGGTAACTGACATTAACTAGATACATATAAGAATATCCCCTATCATTCCGGGATCCTCCTTCGGACATGATATAAATTTCGAAGTACTAAAGCATCCGGTACTTTGGATGGGGTTTGTTAGGCCCAATAGATCTATCTTTAGGATTCGCGTCAATTAGGGTGTCTGTTCCCTAATTCTTAGATTACCAGACTTTAATAAAAAGGGGCATATTTGATTTCGATAATTTAACCATAGAATGTAGTTTCAATTACTTGTGTTTATTTCGTCAAACATTTATAAAAGCACATGTATTCTCAGTCCCAAAAATATAAAGGGTAAAAAGGCAAATGAAACTCACCATACTGTATTTCGTAGTAAAAATACATATAACGTCATTGAACAAGCGCAAGGTTGGCCTCGGATTCACGAACCTAAATATTATATATATTTATGTGTTGGTCAATATTTGTCTAACAAATTAGGTCAAGTCATAGTGTACCACAATCCTAATGCTCGAGACTAATATGCAAAAGTCAACAAAAGTAAATTTGACTCAAAATAATTTCCAAAAATCTATACATGATTAATATATAGTTTAAATATTGTCGTTTTATATTTTTAAATATTTTTAAAAGATTTATTAGAGTAAATAATATAATTTATTTATTAATAAATAAAATTTTATATTAAATTTATATAATAAAATATACTTTTATATATATTAAGTAATAAAATTTATAGGGTTCATTTAATATCATAAAGATAATATGATAGGTATTATTAAAGTAAGTTATTACACGTAGTAAAATATATTTGTATCACATATTTATTTGATAAAATAATATCTATAGTGATAGTAAGTAAAAGTTGTATTATTTTGTAATAATGATTATTATTATAAAAATATCAATATTTATAATTACTAAGATGACATTATGATAAAACGATAATTCTAATTATGATAACTTTAATATTTACGATAATTTTTAATATTATCTTTAAAATAATAATTCTATTTAAAATAATAATAATAATAATGATATTTTATAGTAACAATGACATTTTTATTAAAATGATAATTTTTGTTAAAATGATAGTTTTAATACTAATGACACTTTTAATAATAATAGTAATGATAAAAATAATAAGAACGATAATTTTATCTAAATCAATATCTTATAATATTTTAATTTCATCATGATACTCTTACTCATTATTTCCTAATCGTTTCGTTTAATAGCTTTTAATCGTCTTTTATATCGTGTTCATAATAATGATAATAATAGTAATCAAAATAATTAGGTGTTACAAATATTTGTTTTAATTACACTAATATTAATAATGATAGTTACTATAACATTATTAACGATAATACTAATAATTATCTTAATGATAATATAGTAATAATAATAATGACAATAACAATAACCATTTTTAAATAATGATATATATATTAATAATGATAATAATAATAATAATAATACTAATAATAATTAATAATAATAATAATAATAATTGGATAATAATAGTAATACTAATTATAACTTTAACGATAATAACGATAGTAATAAAAAAACAATTTTTAATTATAAATCCCTTTTATTGATAAAGATAATAATAATGATAATAATAAGATAAAACTAGAACGAAGATAAAAACGACGATAATAATAATCATTTTTAATAAAAATATCAAAAATTCAATTGATTATAACTTCTAATCCGTTCATCGAAACCATTCGATATCTAAAGGAAAAGTTCTTAATTTTTCGCTATCTTTCCAAGGACATGCATATCTTATACCTTATCTCAACCGCAAGTGTAACTAATTCAAGATTCAACCTAACCTGTCTAAGGGCAATATCAAAAGTACAAGCATGCATAATCCTAAATACTCGAGCACTAGTCAGGGATACACTATTAGTATGTAAAAGTTAAATTATGAGTACTCACGTATCAATATTGAGATTCAATATTGCAGGAAAGGTACGTAGACACAACGAAAATGATAAATACTATATTGACCTCACGAGCATACCCATGAACCATACTCAATCACCTCCATAGCTATAACCCATTATTTCCTTAATCCTATCATACTCGAAAAATAATTTTGAAATCATTCGGATAGCACTCCGTCGTAATATTTTATGTATACTAATAATATCTTGAAATAATACGGAGTAAATATATATATGTAAATCGATTGAGAGAGTTTAGAGAAAAATATTTTCAAGTTTCTATGAAATAATGAAACCTATTGAATTCTATTTATAATAGATTTTTGAATTATTACAGTGAATTATTAAAGTATGAATTAATAAAGTGAATTATTAAAGTATGAATTATTAAAGTGAATTATTAAAGTATGAATTATTAAAGTGAATTATTAAAGTATGAATTATTAAAGTGAATTATTAAAGTATGAATTATTAAAGTGAATTATTAAAGTTAAAGTAAAGTAAAAATAAAGTAAAGGTAAAGTTTAAGTATAGTAAAAGTATAAAACTATGTACGTATAATACGCGTATAAATATATATAATATTAATTTAAATCGTTATATATATAAATATCGTTATCTTTATCATACTAGTTAAGTTATGAGTTGTCAAAAGTGGTTCTAGATATTTATAAAAGTTATATACGTTTTAATAATAAAGTTCTTTTTAAACTGAAAACGTTTTTGTACGTTTGAAACTAAATAGATCAATCGAGTCTTTATGAGATTCAATCTTCCACTATCCTTTGTCTAGTTCTCAATGATTGACAATTTGTTCTTATTTATAAATCACTTTACCATTTTTCAAATATTGTTAAAATGGAAAGATTTCTCAAATCAATGTGGGCCTTTCAACAGGGACTTGTAATCATAATTTAATATATCTGATAATTCAATTATTTGATCTTATCTTCTAATTCCATTGATAAATATTTTGAAACAGATACAATCATATAAAGTATTTAATCTAATATTTTGTTTACGTTTCAAGTTATAATATATATACACATATACATATATAATCATATTCGTTTAAAGGTTCGTGAATCGTTGGAACTTGGTCGAGGTTAAATGAATGTATGAACATAGTTTAAAATTCTTGAAATTTAACTTAACAAATATTGCTTATCGTGTCGGAAACATATAAAGATTAAAGTTTAAATTTGGTTGGAAATTTCTGGGTTGTCACAGTACCTACCCGTTAAAGAAATTTCGTCCCGAAATTTGAGTAGAAAGGTCGTGAATGATAATAAGTATGTTTTCATGATGCATACGGGCTGAAAATTAGAGTTTTATCATCAGCGAATAATTTGGATAAACAATCCATTTATATAAAGAGTACGAATGAAGCTAACATAGAAGAGTGAAATGAGTAAGTGTAGATTCATCTTATCATTTGACGTAGATATGATTGATTCCCAGATTTCAAGGGATTTGAAGAAAATCTTCTTAATAAGATTTGACTTTCCCGTAATCAAGGGAATTAGGATCCGCTTTAAATGCGATCGTCCATTTTAATTGTTCTGTCGGAGATTTTCTTATAAATTCACCTCCTTCGTTTCCTTAAAACTCACACCTTCTGTTGATACATTTTATGAAAGTCCCTAGACATCTACCCACGTCCATTGCAGGTACAACAGTTTACAGGCCACCATGATTGCTCGTTATTATCCTATCCGTGTTTGTATGTGGTTACAGGAACTGCAAGAACGAGATTTAGATGTTTGACTATGTTAGACTTAGTCAGACGTACGAGTGAAGCCTCACTAGTATGGCTGACAGGCTCATACGCACGGTTGATGCTGAGCTAAGTCACAATTACAACCTAAATGAGAAGACACGAGTGAGTGATCACCCGTACGACTGATGAAGCCAACTCGTACGTGTGATGAATGAATCGTATGGATGAGTCAACAGCAGGGGTATATAAAGTATTATGTTCTTCATTTTAGGCTAAGCCTCTCATTTGTTACACACACTCAGATCTAGTGAGCTCCTCCGATTCTCTCTCAGTCCAAATCACCCAGGTGGTGAATAATAGCTCTAGGTGTTGATCTAATTGTAGAGACCCATCCTAATCCATCCGGACGAAGTCCATATTAATTATAAACGATTCACAATAGTTGACTACATCGCGAGGTACTTGACCTCTATATGATACATTTTACAAACATTGCATTCGTTTTTGAAAAGACAATCTTTCATTACATCGAAAATTGACAACATGCATACCATTTCGTAATATATCTTACTATATTTGACTTAATAATAATCTTGATGAACTCAACGACTCGAATGCAATGTCTTTTGAAATATGTCATGAATGACTCTGAGTAATATCTCTAAAATGAGCAAATGCACAGCGAAAGATTTCTTTCATACCTGAGAATAAACATGCTTTCAAGTGTCAACCAAAAGGTTGGTGAGATCATTAGTTTAACACAAATAATCATTTTATAATTTTAATAGACCACAAGATTTCATATTTCCATTTCTCATAAACATACGTCCCATGCATAGAGACAAAAATATCATTCATATGGATTGAACACCTGGTAACCGACATTCACAATATGCATATAAGAATATACCCATCATTCCGGGATCCTCCTTCGGACATGATATAAATTTCGAAGTACTAAAACATCCGGTACTTTGGATGGGGCTTGTTGGGCCCGATAGATCTATCTTTAGAGTTCGCGTCAATTAGGGTGTCTGTTCCCTAATTCTTAGATTACCAGACTTAATAAAAAATGGCATATTCGATTTCAATAATTCAACCATATAATGTAGTTTCAATTACTTGTGTCTATTTCGTAAAACATTTATAAAAGTTGCGCATGTATTCTCAGCCCAAAAATATAAAGGGTAAAAAGGCAAATAAAACTCACGCATATAAATATTGTAAAACAGTTAGTAAAACATTTGCATGTATTCTCAGCCTCAAAAATGTAAGGAGTAAAAGGGGAGCAAATGAAACTCACGCATATATATATTGTAAAACAGTAGTAAAGCATTTGCACGTATTCTCAGCCCTAAAAATGTAAAGAGTAAAAGGGGAGCAAATGAAACTCACCGTATTGTATTTTGTAGTAAAAATACATATAATGACATTGAACAACTAAACAATGCAAGGTTGGCCTCGGATTCATGAACCTATATCAATTTTTATATTTATTAAAACATAAAAATCGTAATCTAGCAAATTCATATTTATTATTAATACTATACTTGTTGTCTTTATATGTTATATAGATATAGCCATAGATAATTTAATATACTTAATTCATATAACTTATTTAATATCATTTTACTAATAACAATATTGTGATATGTAAGAAAAATATATCTATTTGTAGTAATCCTGATAATGATAAAAATGATAATAGTAATGATAGTAATAATATTAATTTTAAAAAAATGAAACTTTTTAATATAAATAAAAAGATAAAAATGATAGTTTTAATAAACATATTACTTTTAATAAAAAAGTTAATTTTAATCATAATACTAGTTTTAATAGAAATTTCAGTAATCATAAAATTGTACTAATACTAATGTTTAAATGATAATTCTGTTAATGATACATTGTAATATTAATACTAATTTTTAATAAAGATAATAGATTTATAATAATGATACTTTTAATAATAATAACAATACTTGATAATAATAACTATTTTTCTACTAATATTAATAATGATAGTTAGTTTAATAATAATAATACCAAATATCATATTAATAATCATTTTGATAATATTAATAATAATAATACTTGTTTTATTAATAATAATATTAACACTAATAACAATGATAATACCATTTAATCTACTTAAGGGTAATCTTAGTAATACTTCTACATAATAAAAGTAATTATAACTATCATATTAATAACAATGAATAATAATAATAATAACAATAATAATAAGAATAATAATAATAATCAAAAAAAAAATGTGTATACCCTTTAAAGCTTTGTATAAAAAGATTTGCCCTTGACGAGGCTCGAACCCGCGACCTCCCAAATACCCGTTAACACTCTAAACCGTTGGACTGCTATTGTTTTTCTGATTTATATCTCCTTCAAAAATAATATAACCCGATATTTCTGTTCTATTTTCTTGTTCTTTAACATCAAAATCCAATTTGACCAGACCAGTGATCAATTCAATTTATTAACGATTTACAAACTTAGTTTTAGGATACAGAAGCTATTAGGGAAATCAGATTAATTAAAACAACAAAAAAAATAAAAAAAAATGCAGTGACAGTTATAAAAATACCTGATGTGTAACTCCAATTCAATTTCAAATTTCTAGTAGGTTTTAGACGAATGTTAAAAAATAAAAGCGATGCTAAATCATCCCTACAAACTTTCTCAACCATCAATTTGACTTGAAACATCGAATTGAGTTCGAATTTCTCAATAATCGACCCGTTTGACTTTTTAAAATAAATCCTTGACTTCAAAAATTCGAACTCGATAATTTGAATAACATTCTGAAGTTTTGCAGATAGTTAAGATAGGAGGTTTCAAACAATACTGCATTTCTACTTTTTGAAAAATGATTTGAAATTGAACGAATAGAAAAATCATAAGAAACAGGGTACAGCGGCTTTGTTTTCTTATTTTTCTGTTTTGAATTCTATAAATTGAGATATTTGAAGTTGATATTTGATAAAGATGAGAGAAAGACTGAAATATTTTCATCATATAACTGAAGAAGTCGTCTCCTAAATACAATTTAGTGGTCGACATGTTTTATTCTCAATAACAACAAAAAAAATTAAATAAATAAATCTGATTATGATTGCTAACGGGTTTTGTTGTGATGCTGTGATATTATTCGATTTTGGGATTCAGTTTAGAGACAAAAATTTAAAGGTTGAAAGTGATAGACAACTGAATGCGATTCCAACTTCATCTGTATATATGGTATATGGTTTTTATATAATTAATATTCATAATTTATAATTATAATCATATTAATAAAAATTAAAATACTAATAATAATAGTAATATTAATAAGAATTAATGAGTAATAATAATAATAAGAATGATAATGATTTTAATAAGTTTTATAATAATTAATGATAATAATAACAAAAATGATAAGGATAATATTATTAGTGATAATAATAAATTGTATTATTTTCTAACTATAATAATAATAATTTTTAAAATAATAATAACATTAATATCACAAATTACAAGTATTAAATTTTATATCTATAATAAATAATAATAATATTCATAATTTTGATATTAAGATTAATACTAATATTTATTTTAATGGCAGTAATAATAATATAATAACTACATTTTAACTTGTAATTACTTTTAATATATTAATATTACAACTTATTAATTATGTAATACTTATCTAATATAATAACATATTTGAATTTATATATATCATTTATATATTTTATATATATTTCAATATAATTGGTATCATATAAAAATTCATTTTAAATTATACTTATTTATTTTGTACCTTATTTTACATATCTAATTCTAATGTTTAAGTTATATTTTATAATTTCCAATTATCATATATACTATTATTTAAATATACATACAACATTAATTATGTATAGATTCACATACATATAACTATTTATTTTAATAGCAAATTTATTATTTTGTATACTACTTTACATTTTCAAATCAAATAATTAAATTGTATTTTATTGTTTCAAAATATTATATATACCCTTATATTCATATATGTATATATATATATATATGTATATATATATATATATATATATATATATATATATATATATATATATATATATATATATATATATATATATATATATATTTATATTTATATATTTATTTACACACAATTGTTCGTGAATCGTCGGGAATGGTCTAAGGTTAAATGGATTCATGTAATCCGTTCCAAAGTTTTCGAGACTCAACATTACAGATTTTGTTTATCGTGTCGAACTCATATAAGATTAAGTTTAAATTTGGTCGAAAATTCCCGGGTCATCACAGTACCTACCCGTTAAAGAAATTTCGTCCCGAAATTTGAGTGAGGTTGTCATGGCTAACAATAAAAATGTTTTCACGACGGATATGAGTTGATAAATTGAGTTTTATCATCTTTGAGTAATATGGATAAAAATAATTCGATTATTCGAAGAGTACGAATGAAGCTATCACCAAAGAGTGAGATAGAAAAGTAAAAATTCCTCTTAACTTTTGACAGAGTCAGGATTGAATTCCGGAATTCAAGGAATTTGAAGAAAATCTTCGAAAACTAAAAGAATTGATTCTTCGGCGTGTAAGGAAATTAAGATCTCTATAATTAAATACGGTGATCTGCCTCGATTACTCTGTCTGATATTTTCACTATAAATTAAGCTCTTCCGTTCCATTATTCTCACCATTCCTATACTTTCTTTCTTAGTTCATACATCCAAAAGATTGTGAAAATGTTTAATCCATTTCTAATCCTTGATATTTTCCCAATTATCATTTCTGTCATCCTTCTTTTCGTTCTTCCACCAGAAAAATCTGTTTACTTCTACTATCACCTTGGGGTAATACTATTCTTAATTATACCGTGTCTTTATATTGCTATTCGTATTAATATCCACGATTTATAATTTATGAGTTGTTATCGGGCTTTATATCTTATCTTATATTTTGGAGCTCTATGCCTTTTTATTCTCTTCTTGACCTCTAATAAACGAGTAATAGTCCAGAATTCGTAAGTATGGAGTTTCGAATGAACTTAATGTTCTAAACGAGAAAGAATGTAATAGCACGATTTGATTTGTCAAATTACCAGAATCACTGAGAATAGAACTATCAAGAATATATTTTCTTGATATGTTCAGAAGTTAATTTGAATGAAAGAGTTATGTAACATGGCACGTGATGACGTTATGATCTGTGGATCATCACGTCCCATTAGAAACTTAGCATGACTTACTGTAATATAATCACGTTGATCAAGTGTCATTATATTATACTAACTCATGCATCAGTTCCCAACATTACTTCAATAACATTCATATTTTAAGCTCGAAAGTTTACAGAATATAGAAACTAACAGTTTCTATATGATGTAACACTGATAGCACTAATAGATTAATGATTTCAGATAAGAATAGTTACGAAAATATCTTCAGAAATATGGAGGATATTTATAATGAAAGATACTGATAAGGCTAAAAAGGAACATATATTTCATAGCATTATCCCCCAAGAAAGACAAGATTTTAGTTGCAATTGTTCCATTTTCAAGTAATATTCGTTTATATTAAATAAGTGCGAAGACAAAAGGCGAAAACGACGAATTGAAGACACAAAGGTCCAAAAAGCTCAAAAGTACAAGATACAATCAAAAAGGTTCAAATTATTGATGAAGAACGTCTAAAAATGACAAGAGTACAAGTTACAAAACGCAAAGTACACAATATAAAATTGTACGAAAGGGCGTTCGAAAATCCGGAACCGAGGCATGAACCAACTTTCAGCGCTCGATGCAACGGTGTAAAAATTACGAGTCAACTATGCACAAGAATAAAATATAATATTTAAATAATTCATAATAAGAATAATATTAAATAATAAAAAGTTGTTAATTGAGCATAGTTCAGGGGTCATAAATGAAAATTTCAATTCATAATTCGCCTATAAAAGGCATTGCATTCGATCATTTTATGTATCTCTAATCCATCTTTCTCTTCTCTCATTCATACGATATATTTATATTTATAATTTATATTTTAATTTTAATTTTAATTATAATTCTAATAATAAGGGTATGTTAGCGAATATTGTAAGGGTGTAAGTCGAAATTCTGTCCGTGTAACGCTACGCTATTTTTAATCATTGTAAGTTATGTTCAACCTTTTTACATTAATGTCTCGTAGCTAAGTTATTATTATGCTTATTTAAAACGAAGTAATCATGATGTTGGGCTAATTACTAAAATTGGGTAATTGGGCTTTGTACCATAATTGGGGTTTGGACAAAAGAACGACACTTGTGGAAATTAGACTATGGGCTATTAATGGGCTTTATATTTGTTTAACTTAATGATAGTTTGTTAATGTTAATATAAAGATTTACAATTGGGCGTCCCTATAAATTACCATATACACTCAATCGGACACGATGGGCGGGGTATTTATATGTACGAATAATCGTTCATCTAACCGGACACGGGAATGGATTAATAGCCACTAGAATAATTAAAACAGGGGTGAAATTATGTACAAGGACACTTGGTATAATTGATAACAAAATATTAAAACCTTGGGTTACACTCAGTCGACATCCTGGTGTAATTACTAAACAAAGTATTAAAATCTTGTTACAGTTTAAGTCCCCAATTAGTTGGAATATTTAACTTCGGGTATAAGAATAATTTGACGAGGACACTCGCACTTTATATTTATGACTGATGGACTGTTATGGACAAAAACCAGACGGACATATTAAATAATCCAGGACAAAGGACAATTAACCCATGGGCATAAAACTAAAATCAACACGTCAAACATCATGATTACGGAAGTTTAAATAAGCATAATTCTTTTATTTCATATTTAATTTCCTTTATTTTATATTTAATTGCACTTCTAATTATCGCATTTTTATTGTTATTGTATTTAATTGCACTTTTAATTATCGTACTTTTTAATTATCGCAAGTTTATTTTATCGCACTTTTATTATTCGCAATTTCATTATCGTTATTTACTTTATGCTTTAATTTAAGTCTTGTATTTATTTTTAATATTTTACATTTGGTTTTAACTGCGACTAAAGTTTTAAAATCGACAAACCGGTCATTAAACGGTAAAAACCCCCCCTTTATAATAATAATATTACTTATATATATATATTTGTATTTTTACAATTATTGTGTGTAAAAAAAATATAGTGTTATACTTCACGAGCTCCCTGTGGAACGAACCGGACTTACTAAAAACTATACTATAATACGATTAGGTACACTACCTATAAGTGTTGTAGCAAGGTTTAAGTATATCCACTCGATAAATAAATAAATAACTTGTGTAAAATTGTAGCATATTTAATAGTATTTCGCACTAAAAATAATACTATTTTGTATACACCCCCTACGACATCAAGTATTTTTGGCGCCGCTGCCGGGGAACGCCGAAGTGAAACGCTATATAAAAAAAGGAATCTAGACAACTAGTTACCTTATTTTAAGATATATTATAAAATAAAAAAAATCAAAACTCACGTTGCAAGCACATGACTTACCAAAGTTGAGTAATTTTAAGATGAACTGATTTTAGTATTTGTATTTAAAAAATAAATTTTATATAGAAAATTACGATATATATTTTTTTTTCCGAAGTTTAAAACAGATTATTTGAGGTGAAAAAAGAGAATGGATATCCTTGTACATGTGTCAGTAAACTATGATGGGTCTATATCATAAAATAACCAAGCCTAATATTAGGCATTGAAGTTCGTGACAATTTTACTCCCTTGTTTTTTTTAATAGTACCCTCATATGAAAAATACTTTTGAAAATAGTAGGGAGTGACATCAATTATAAAATAAAAAATGTGTCACCTACTTTTTTCGGTTCAATGTATCCTGTGTGACCACTTGCTTATTTTTTTTTTTTATTTTTTTTTTTTTCGGGTTCAATGTATTTGTATTATTTAAAAGTCTACTTTTTCAAAAATTATGCACATGGTACGAGTTAAGGGTTATATGAAAGACCAGTTCTTTACAAAATCGTATTATATGAAAATTAAATGATGTCATAATTTACATAACCCTTAACTTTAATTCTAAAAATCTTAAAAATCTCTAGACTAATCAAAAATTAAGTTACTAGTGTTACTTTAAAATTCGTAACAATAATAATTAGTTTTAAAAGGTGGTGAAAAATCCCTTTTAGAATATCGTTTAATTTCCTTAATTTAAAATCCCTTTGCTTTTTCGTTCATAGTTATTTTAAATATAGTTTTTGCCGTAGTTTTTTTTTTTTAGATTTTTAGGCCTTGCCGTAAAATCCCTTAAGTGCTTATTCCTTAGACTAAGTTTTAGGTGCTTTAGAATTTTTGCGACGCCATTTTTCGCGCTACTTTCTTATTATTTTTTTTTTTTTGACGCCGTTTACCTATGTATCAATTACAATTCCAATTAGTGATCTCAATTTGTAGTTTTAATTTTAAGATAGTGATAGTTATAAGGATCGATTAGTCGCGTGTTTTAAAGTCTTATAAGCCACTCTTCGCCTTTTTCTATTTTTCGACGCGCAATCTTTTTCTTTCTTATTTCTCGCTATTCTAGTTTTAGGACATAGATTTTTATTCTACTTCTTATCTAAATTTTCTTAAAATTACGAAAATTTATTTTAAGTGGTTAAATTGATAGACATCAAAATTTTCTGGTTCGTAGTAATAGTTGGATTTGTACGTGGACCGGGTTATTGGAGCCAAACAGTCCTCAATTATATTGAGACCAAACGAATCCTGCCCCTCTGCTGCATCTTTTGGCTATTCGAAACGTGGGCAAAATCAGAAAAGTCTATTGATTGGATAACTTATTATAATTTTTCTTTCCTTTTTAAAACTAATAGGATATTCAGTGAATGCACCGAGCAAGACGATCACCACCTTTTGTACGTTCACCACCTGTAACTCGATCAAGACATTTAGCAAATATAACCGCCGTTGATTTTTCTTTAGAATCGTCATCCAGTCGACCAAGTACTTCAGTTCAAGTTTCCGATAATCCATTTTTTGAACCCGACCTCACAATTGAGAATCCGGAGAATATTCAGGAACGGTTCGTAGATCCTGAACCACTAAACTTTCCCCCGGAACCACCAATCATTCAAACAGAGATTGTTGAGGAACGAACCATTAAATCAGAATCCTCTAGTGATTCCGATTCAACAAATTCAATTATGGAAAATCTGGAACCTTTAAGTATGGAAGACCGAATGAGAGCTAAACGCACTGGCCAAGGACACGCAATTACTCATCCAGACATTAATGCGCCAGATTATGAAATCAAAGGACAAATTCTACACATGGTGACTAATCAATGCCAATTTAGTGGTGCGCCGAAGGAAGATCCAAATGAACATCTACGTACCTTTAATAGGATCTGCACACTATTTAAAATCCGAGAAGTGGAGGATGAACAGATATATCTCATGTTATTTCCCTGGACTTTAAAGGGAGAAGCCAAAGATTGGTTGGAATCGTTACCTGAAGGGGCGATTGATACATGGGATGTTTTAGTTGACAAATTTCTTAAACAATTCTTTCCTGCATCTAAAGCCGTAAGACTTCAAGCAGAAATTGTTACGTTCACACAGAAACCAAATGAAACTCTATATGAGGCGTGGACAAGATATGGAAAGTTATTAAGAGGATGTCCGCAACATGGTTTAGACACCTGTCAAATAGTACAAATATTCTACCAAGGATGCGACATCACTACAAGGAAAGACATAGATATAGCAGCTGGTGGTTCTATTATGAAGAAAACCGAAACTGATGCTTACAAAATTATTGATAACACTGCTTCCCACTCACATGAGTGGCACCAAGAAAAAGATATCATTAGATCATCTAAAGCAGCTAGAGCCGATTCTAGCCATGACTTAGATTCCATTTCTGCAAAGATAGATGCTGTGGAGAGACGAATGGAAAAGATGACTAAAGATATTCACTCAATACGAATTAGTTGTGAGCAGTGTGGAGGACCACATTTGACAAAAGATTGTCTCAGTATTGAATTAACAATGGAACAAAGAGAGAATATTTCATACATAAACCAAAGGCCTGGAAATAATTATCAGAATAATTATCAACCGCCAAGACCGATTTACAATCAAAACCAGAATTATAACCGAAATATTCCATACAACAACCAACAAGGTCCTAGCAATCAACCAGTATCCAATAATAATTACAATCAGCAAAGACCAAATTTTCAAAACAAACCACCACAACAAACCGATGATAAAAAGCCGAATTTAGAAGATATGATGACAAAGCTAGTTGAAACTCAAACTCAGTTTTTCACATCTCAGAAACAAACCAATGAACAAAATGCCCAAGCATTTAGAAATCAACAAGCTTCTATTCAAAATTTGGAACAAGAAGTAAGTAACCTAGCAAGGTTAATAGGTGAAAGAAAACCGGGAAGTCTACCTAGTGATACAAATGCTAACCCCCGGAATGAAACAGCTAAAGCCATTACCACAAGAAGTGGTACAACACTTAAACCACCTGAAATACCTGTAACTTCTGATGAAGCTATTCCTACTCCACAAGAACCATAACCTGATCAAGAAAAGGAAAAAGAACCGGTAGTTGAAAAGGTTAATGAAGATAACACAGTTAAGGCTAAACCTTATGTTAAACCATACCAACCACCGCTTCCTTACCCATGTAAAATGAGAAAAGAAAGACTTGAAGCCGAGCAATCCAAATTTTTGGATATGTTTAAACAAATAAATTTCAATCTTCCTTTCATTGATGTAATTTCAGGAATGCCAAGGTATGCTAAATTCTTGAAAGATCTAATCACAAATAGAAAGAAAATGGAAGAACTCTCGGCTGTTACTATGAATGCTAATTGTTCAGCAGTGCTGTTGAATAAGATACCAGAAAAACTATCTGATCCAGGAAGTTTCACAATTCCATGTTTTCTGGGTAGTCTTAGTTCAATAGAAGCATTGGCAGACTTAGGTGCTAGTATAAATCTAATGCCGTATTCACTATACGCTAAACTAGACCTTGGAGAATTGAAACCAACCAGAATAAGCATACAACTAGCCGATAGATCAATAAAATATCCTAGAGGGATAATGGAGAACATGCTAGTTAAAGTTGGTACTTTAGTATTTCCAGTAGATTTTGTTGTTCTGGACATGAAAGAAGATTCTCAAGTTCCTCTCATATTAGGAAGACCATTCTTAAACACGGCTAAAGCAATGATAGACGTGTTCGGTAAGAAACTGACCCTAAGTATAGAGGATGAGAGTGTTACCTTTTCAGTTGATAGAGCAATGCAACAACCACAATCTGCAGATGATACATGTTATTATATTCAAACTATAGATGCACATGCAGAATTATTAGAAGAATTTCCAGAATTACAAGGAACAGGAGAATGTTCTTTAGGAGAAGGTAATGAACCAATTGATGAAGCTGAAATGTTAGCTACACTTATAGCTAATGGATATGAACCAACAACAGAAGAAATTCAAATGCTAAAAGAAGAAGACAGATATCGATACAAATCATCGATAGAAGAACCTCCGAAATTAGAGTTAAAGCCACTTCCAAACCATTTGGAATACGCTTATTTACATGGTGAATCTGAATTACCTGTAATAATATCGTCTTCTCTTACTGAAAATGAGAAATCACAACTCATTTCTGTGTTGAAAGCTCATAAACCAGCCATTGCATGGAAGATTCATGATATTAAAGGAATAAGTCCTTCGTATTGCACACATAAAATCCTTATGGAAGAAGGTCATAAAACGTATGTGCAACGCCAATGAAGACTAAATCCTAATATGCAAGATGTAGTTAAGAAAGAGATTATTAAACTGCTAGATGTAGGTTTGATATATCCAATCTCTGATAGTCCATGGGTAAGCCCAGTTCAATGCGTACCTAAGAAGGGTGGCATGACTGTCATTACAAATGAAAAAAATGAGCTTATTCCTACTAGGACTGTAACAGGATGGCGTGTATGTATTGATTATAGAAAATTAAATGACGCCACCAGAAAAGATCACTTTCCCTTACCTTTCATAGATCAAATGTTGGAAAGATTAGCCGGAAATAGTTACTATTGTTTTCTAGATGGATTTTCCGGATATTTTCAAATTCCAATAGCACCCGAAGATCAAGAGAAAACCACATTCACGTGCCCTTATGGTACTTTTGCTTACAAACGCATGCCATTTGGACTTTGTAACGCCCCTGCAACCTTTCAAAGGTGTATGATGGCGATTTTTCACGACATGATAGAAGAATGCATGGAAGTTTTCATGGATGACTTTTCAGTCTTCGGTGATACATTTGAATCATGTCTAGTTAATCTGGAACGAATGCTTATTAGATGCGAGCAATCAAATCTAGTTCTTAATTGGGAGAAATGCCATTTCATGGTTAAAGAAGGCATCGTTCTTGGTCATAAAATTTCAAAGAAAGGAATTGAAGTGGATAGAGCCAAAGTAGATGTAATTTCTAAACTTCCACATCCCACCAATGTTAGAGGAGTTAGGAGTTTTCTAGGGCATGCCGGTTTTTACCGACGTTTCATAAAAGATTTTTCTAAAATTGCCACTCCTATGAATAAACTCCTAGAAAAGGATGCTCCATTCATCTTTTCGGATGAATGCATCAAATCTTTTAATATTATTAAAGAAAAACTCACTAATGCGCCGATCATGATCACACCAAATTGGAATCTACCATTTGAACTAATGTGCGATGCAATTGATTTTGCAATGGGAGCCGTTTTAGGACAAAGGATTGAAAAACGATTTCAACCTATATATTATGCTAGTAAGACGTTACAAGGAGCACAAACGAACTATACAACTACTGAAAAAGAACTCCTTGCTATTGTCTTTGATTTTGACAAATTTCGATCATATCTCGTTCTAGCAAAAACAGTGGTCTATACCGACCATTCTGCTCTTAGATACCTATTTTCAAAACAAGATGCTAAACCAAGATTAATCCGTTGGATCTTACTCTTACAAGAGTTTGATATTGAAATCCGAGATAAAAGAGGAGCAGAAAATCTCGCCGCTGATCATCTTTCTCGTCTTGAAAATCCCGAATTAGAAGTTCTAAATGAATCAGCCATACAAGACAACTTTCCTGATGAATATCTATTGAAGATAGATTATAAAGAAATCCCATGGTTTGCAGACTATGCAAATTATTTAGTATGTGGATTCCTTGAAAAAGGATTATCGTACCAAAAACGAAAGAAATTCTTCAGTGATATAAAACACTATTTCTGGGAAGATCCACATTTGTTTGAAAGTTGTCCCGATGGAATAATACGCCGATGTGTATTTGGAGATGAAGCTAGTAAAATATTAAACCATTGTCACACAGGACCAACAGGAGGGCATTATGGACCTCAACTAACAGCTAGAAAAGTTTATGAAGCTGGATTCTATTGGCCTACAATTTACAAAGACGCACACCTTCTTTGCAAATCCTGTGATGCTTGTCAAAGGGCCGGAAAAATAAGTCAACGTGATGAAATGCCACAAAATGTCATCCAAGTATGTGAAGTATTTGACATTTGGGGTATTGACTTTATGGGTCCATTTCCAAAATCTCATAATAATCTATATATACTCGTAGCCATTGATTATGTATCTAAATGGGCGGAAGCACAAGCTCTCCCAACTAACGATGCACGAGTTGTAGTCAACTTTTTAAAACGTCTTTTTGCAAGGTTTGGAACACCGAAAGCTTTAATAAGTGATCGGGGTACTCATTTCTGTAATAATCAACTTGAGAAAGTTCTTAAAAGATATGGAGTAACTCATAAAATCTCCACCGCATATCATCCACAAACAAGTGGACAAGTTGAAAATACCAACCGAGCCTTAAAACGTATTCTAGAGAAAACCGTAGGATCAAATCTGAAGGAATGGTCCATTAAATTGGAGGATGCACTCTGGGCTTTTAGAACAGCCTACAAAACTCCAATTGGAACCACACCTTTTAGACTTGTTTATGGAAAAGCATGTCATCTTCCAGTAGAAATTGAACACAAAGCATTTTGGGCTTTGAAAACATGTAATCTTGATTTACATGAAGCTGGACGTCTACGATTAAGTCAACTAAACGAATTAGAAGAATTAAGACATGAAGCATACGAAAATTCGTTAATCTATAAGGAAAGAACGAAGAAATGGCATGATAAAAGAATCAGAAGTTCAAAAGAATTTAAAAAAAGGAGACAGAGTTCTTCTTTTCAATTCACGATTCAATCTATTTCCTGGAAAATTGAAATCAAGATGGTCTGGACCATTCATAGTAAAAAGAGTTTTCCCATACGGAACGATAGAGTTAATAAATTCAAATGGGATTGAATTTAAAGTTAATGGTCACAGAGTTAAACATTACATACATGGTCCGATGGAAGTCGACAATGAAGTTAATCACAATTTCGATACCACAGCTAACTAAGTGTGGGGAGAATCAAGTCTTTAAAGGATAATATGTATTTCTGTTAGAGTTAGATTGTCTGTTTTCGTGTAGTTCTCGAAAATGGAACCCGAATGGTCTTTCCCTCGCAGACCCTAAAGAACTAGTCTTCTCCCCCCATTCTGAATTTTTATTTTTATAGGTTTTTACGAAATGAAGACTGCCTGTGAACTAAACCATGGTCTAATGCTACACGCTTTGATCACTAAACGTAATAATGACATACTACCGAGTGAATTAGTATCAGTAATCAGAGAAAGAATGGACGGAGTTAGAAAAGAATCCAGATGCGAAGATAATAAGTTACAATTTGGTAAAGGAAAATCAAAATCCGCAGCGAAAAGAAGAGCACGACACCTAGAATGATGTCACAAATGCGGAAAATGGTCACATGGAGGTAAATGTTCAAATAATCAAACCTATTCAAATACCGAATTTGTTACTTTATGTAGAGACGGACCGTTCATATGTTTAGAAGAAAAGACACTGAATGCTCGAGGTTACGCCTATGTAGCCATGGAAAACCAATTAAACCGACTATCTTATGAATGGGATAGATCATATAACTAAGAATACTATCTCACAGGTAAGTCTGTACAGTTTTTATTTTTTTATTTATTTTTATTTTTAACCTTTTGATAATAAACGCTAATTTGTTCGCTATAAAGTATTAAATTGGTATTAAATAAAATTAGGTTTGGCGACCAAAATTATTGATATCATTCAAAAATTTATTACATCACTGCGAAATTTAACATTTATTCTTAAGGTATAAATATCTTTAATCAATCAACCCAAAATATTTCAAAAATTCGTCATGAGTTAAATTAGGTCTTGGAACCGAAATTACTTTACCGAAAAGAGGGGCGCATATTTTTGATAATATTTGATTGATTAAAGTGGGATAAAAAGCCAAAAAGATTTTTAATTTTATTTTTACCATATTTTTAAAATTAATATTTAAATCTTAAATTAATATTGTAAACTTTGTAAAAACAATATATTTAAAATTGTAAATATTTGAAAAATTAATATAAGTTTGGTGTGAATTTATAATGTGAATTTTTAAAATTAAGTTTGGTGTGAATTTTTAATTTTTAAAATATGAATTTTTAATTTTATGCATTTCAAATTTTAAGTTTGGTGTGAATTTTTAATATTAATTTTGAATTTTATATTTAAGTTGTGTGAATTTAAAAACAAAAATTTACTTTATCTCATTAAGTTAAAAATATGATTTTTAAAATTCGTCGTAAGTTGAAGACTAGGTCTTTGAACCGAAATTGCTTTACCCGAGGGAGGGACGAAAACTTTTATTATCATTATTTTTAATCTTATTGAATTAAAGTATGCCAAAAACATTGAAAAAACCCAAAAATCTTAGCTTTTAAAACAATCGCTACAAAAAGACAAATTTTAAAATTTTGTCGAGGGACGGACTAGGGCATCGTTCCAAAACGCCCTCATTCTTAAAAGAAACAAAATTTTAAAATTAATTAATATTTATTTTATAAGTTAAAGTTTTCTAAAAAAAAAAAAAAGTATGTATATATTTGTTTGTAGTTTATCTTATAAACAGGGTAAAACAACGCGTTTTCAAAGACTGGCATTAAGTTCGGCAAAAGTAACTAATTTTAACAACAAGATGCAAAATTATATGTGATGTAACAACAAACGGAATGAACAAATGACGTGCACCATTTATCATTCAAAACAAACGCCAATATGTTTGGAAGTTTTGGTAAAATTTAATCACTTTACTACGCTAATCACCCTCAATAATTTAAATTGTTACTGATTTCTTGCAAATGAGGGCATTGCATGATCTTAAGTGTGGGGAAGGGTTATAAATTCTCTCGGGTTTATACTTGGTTTATTTGCCAAATTTTGTGAAAATTTGAAAAATTTTCAACTAAATGAACTCAAAATCATGTTTATACATATTTATGAACGATGAAAACTAGGTGTTAATACCGAAATTATCGTTACCTCGAAAAGGACATAAATTGAGAAACAACCCAAAATGCTTGAATTCATTTAGAATGGAATAGAAGAAAATAAAAAGGCAAAGAAAAAAATAAAAGCCAAGTGTGGGAAGAATTTACCAAGTTCTTTAAAACATATATCACATATTTTTGTACAAGATTATTGCAGGTACTTTTGCTTTGGACAATACTAATCAGTTTTACCCAATTTACTGTAATATATTTAAAAGAATAGATGGATCTACACGATGAATCAATTCCATCATTAAAAGGAAGTAAAGTCTTCCGAAAAAGACACGCGCTTCTTGATTTAGGTCATGAAGTTGTCGTCCAGACCAGCTGTAGGTTGACGAAAAATCTAGAAAAGTCATCACTAAAATCGGCTGGAAATCCACGGACCTCAGCATCAAACAGGGTCGCCAGGTGGTCAAATTTATCCTAACCATGAGAAGGATTTATCTCGTACAATGGGGGGGCACCGTACAAATTAGCTGGATAAGACTAATGAATCAGATCCCCAGAAAGGATAATCTCCTTAAAGATTAAAAATCATCTTTTAAGCCTGATATTACTCAATCCTTGAGATTGACCTTAAAGATTGAGAATTCAAACTCATGGAATTCAATGATATCTAAACTCGAGCTTGAACGAGAAAATATTTTGATCAAAATACAAACCGATTTGTTTTCTGAAAACCTATTTTCAATGCGTTCATTACCATTGAACGTAAAATCCTAGGAATTCACCTGGAATTCATTAGGTCACCTGAACCAAATCGGGTGTCAACCGTAAAAACGGTGGTTGCATAGCATGATCGGAGACAGGACCTTGTGCCAGACCGAAAAAATTATAGGATGATCTTTACTATTGCTCCTACCAAGGATAGTACTAGCATCCGACACGTTAAAAAAGACCATAAACATCTGCATGTCATTGGACATTGCCTTAACAGTTTCTTGTTCATCGCTTTCCTTTACAACCGGACGGTAGTTTACCGAAAGGTAATATACGGAACAAGTAAACTGGATGTGTGCTTTCTGATACCGGGATAGCAGTGGATTACACGAACCTAAAAGTTTTTAGCCAAAATATTAATCCACAAATATATTTTGCAACATCGATGATGGATCAAATCAGAAAACTTGTCTAGGGTAAAATCTAGCATGAATTTTCAAAAGATCAAATGTTTTCATAAAGATCCAATTTCCCTAAAGGATCTACATTTTTATAGTCATGTGGGACTGTAAACCGCCTTTCAAATGTGCACTTTGCTTTAGAAACCGAAAGTAAATCGGCTATTTAATTGAAAGTGTCGTTGACCTAAACCCAAGGCAACTGTGGATGACACACCCACCTTTAACCATATCGTTACTATCATTGTTTATACCGCCATATCAAAATCACTGATGTATAAAGTGTGAAGAATAAAGAAGTGATTCAAGTATTTTTCAAGACTATATTGCTTGAGGACAAGCAACGCTTAAGTGTGGGAATATTGATAAGGCTAAAAAGGAACATATATTTCATAGCATTATCCCCCAAGAAAGACAAGATTTTAGTTGCAATTGTTCCATTTTCAAGTAATATTCGTTTATATTAAATAAGTGCGAAGACAAAAGGCGAAAACGACGAATTGAAGACACAAAGGTCCAAAAAGCTCAAAAGTACAAGATACAATCAAAAAGGTTCAAATTATTGATGAAGAACGTCTAAAAAGGTCAAGAGTACAAGTTACAAAACGCAAAGTACACAATATAAAATTGTACGAAAGGGCGTTCGAAAATCCGGAACCGAGGCATGAACCAACTTTCAGCGCTCGACGCAACGGTGTAAAAATTACGAGTCAACTATGCACAAGAATAAAATATAATATTTAAATAATTCATAATAAGAATAATATTAAATAATAAAAAGTTGTTAATTGAGCATAGTTCAGGGGTCATAAATGAAAATTTCAATTCATAATTCGCCTATAAAAGGCATTGCATTCGATCATTTTATGTATCCCTAATCCATCTTTCTCTTCTCTCATTCATACGATATATTTATATTTATAATTTATATTTTAATTTTAATTTTAATTATAATTCTAATAATAAGGGTATGTTAGCGAATATTGTAAGGGTGTAAGTCGAAATTCTGTCCGTGTAACGCTACGCTATTTTTAATCATTGTAAGTTATGTTCAACCTTTTTACATTAATGTCTCATAGCTAAGTTATTATTATGCTTATTTAAAACGAAGTAATTATGATGTTGGGCTAATTACTAAAATTGGGTAATTGGGCTTTGTACCATAATTGGGGTTTGGACAAAAGAACGACACTTGTGGAAATTAGACTATGGGCTATTAATGGGCTTTATATTTGTTTAACTAAATGATAGTTTGTTAATGTTAATATAAAGATTTACAATTGGGCGTCCCTATAAATTACCATATACACTCAATCGGACACGATGGGCGGGGTATTTATATGTACGAATAATCGTTCATCTAACCGGACACGGGAATGGATTAATAGCCACTAGAATAATTAAAACAGGGGTGAAATTATGTACAAGGACACTTGGTATAATTGATAACAAAATATTAAAACCTTGGGTTACACTCAGTCGACATCCTGGTGTAATTACTAAACAAAGTATTAAAATTTTGTTACAGTTTAAGTCCCCAATTAGTTGGAATATTTAACTTCGGGTATAAGAATAATTTGACGAGGACACTCGCACTTTATATTTATGACTGATGGACTGTTATGGACAAAAACCAGACGGACATATTAAATAATCCAGGACAAAGGACAATTAACCCATGGGCATAAAACTAAAATCAACACGTCAAACATCATGATTACGGAAGTTTAAATAAGCATAATTCTTTTATTTCATATTTAATTTCCTTTATTTTATATTTAATTGCACTTCTAATTATCGCATTTTTATTGTTATTGTATTTAATTGCACTTTTAATTATCGTACTTTTTAATTATCGCAAGTTTATTTTATCGCACTTTTATTATTCGCAATTTCATTATCGTTATTTACTTTATGCTTTAATTTAAGTCTTGTATTTATTTTTAATATTTTACATTTGGTTTTAACTGCGACTAAAGTTTTAAAATCGACAAACCGGTCATTAAACGGTAAAAACCCCCCTTTATAATAATAATATTACTTATATATATATATATATTTGTATTTTTACAATTATTGTGTGTAAAAAAAATATAGTGTTATACTTCACGAGCTCCCTGTGGAACGAACCGGACTTACTAAAAACTATACTATAATACGATTAGGTACACTGCCTATAAGTGTTGTAGAAAGGTTTAAGTATATCCACTCGATAAATAAATAAATAACTTGTGTAAAATTGTAGCATATTTAATAGTATTTCGCACTAAAAATAATACTATTTTGTATACACCCCCTACGACATCAGATACGATGATATCTTGGAATTTCTAAGATCAGAGGATGATAGAAACTATTGTCTGCAAGGGTTTAGAGTAAGGAGCAAGATATTCACTAAAGACTTTAGCAGACATTGAATAATTTGGATTCTTTGAAATCAAACTTATTCTTTGTGATTTGTCCATGGCTTTCTTTATAGTTTCGCATAATCTGCTTTTCGGTACTAAATTTTCTATTGAATGTTTCCAATATAATGATACACAGGAAGCACGAAGAGGTATATAATTTCGGACGAGAATATTTATGAAAATATACTCAGAAATATCGAAGATATTAATGATGATATTTTGGAATTTCTAAGTTCGATGGTAGATGGAGAAAGATTTTTCTCAAGATTTTAACATGACTTCGGAGCAAGATATTCTCTAAAGATTTCAACGGATCCAGAATTATATGGATTCTTTGAATATAGGGTATGGTCCTTGTATTTGTCCTTGGTCTCCTTCATGGTTAGCTCAATTCGTTTTCCAGTTCCAACGTTTCTGAGCTTTTCCAACATACTATTCTTTATCCTCAAACTTCCGACGACTAAGGTCATTTACGGTTGCCTACAGTTTCTGCTGCTTCATTCAGCTTTTTCAACATTCAAAGTATCGATTCGTAAACTGGGTGCCTTTTCAAAATTTCAGAGTGGAAGATCATAATTCTAAGAGATAAGGATTATATGCATACTTATAACTGTTGATGTAGACATGCTGCAAAATTTCAAAATACTGATTGCTAATTCCCAGTAATTGGTATAGTAATTCTCGTTATAAGACGTAAATGAGTAAATGATGGGGTTTCACTGAAGGTAATGATTTTTCGGAAAGTCAAAGATCAACGGGGTTGTTGGTAAATTTACTTGCTAAAATAATGAGATATAAACGATTCTCCGGTAATGATGACGAAGGACAACTTATATATCAGGGTTATAATAAGCTAATCCGAGTGAAAAGTCGAAGTTGACTTGTTGGAGCTGTGAAAAAATTGGCTACTTTGAAAAGGGATCGCAAAGTTATTTTTGCTAATAAATGCCAAAGGATCTGACGCGGGTACGTGTTAAACTTTTACTCAGTTGTCAAGAGTTTCTCAGGTGCATAACTATATGCATAAATCTTTCCTTCCGTAGATGAAGTGTGGTTGATTCATCCTATTGATTGAGGTGTTTTCAAGAATCATGAAAGGTTTGAACGCAGATTGTAATCGTGATGATATGAATGGGGTTTAAAATGAAATCAAGTGGCAAACTTGAAGAATTGTTTAGTTTCATATGTTATAATCAATATTTTAATTCATTTTAATTATCCAATGTTATTAGTCCACAGTCGATAGTCCACAGTTGACAGTCCAATAATTCATATATAATTTAATATATAATATTCGAATTGATTAATACGTATCGTGACCCGTGTACATGTCTCAGACTCGATCACAACTCAAACTATATATATTATTGTAGAATCAATCTCAACCCTGTATAGAGAACTCGATCATTACTGCATATAGAGTGTCTATGGTGATTCCAAATAATATATATAGATGCGTCGATATGATATGTCAAAACCTTGTATACGTGTCCCGATATTTAAAGTGCGTAAAATAAATACAGAAATTAAATGACGATAAATAAAATGCGTAAAGTAAATATCATAAATTAAATGACGATAAATAAAATTACGAGAATATAAATTGCGATAAATAAATTGCGATAATTAAATTGCGATAAATAAATTGCGATAAATAAAATTTAATACGGAATTAACAGTTAGCTAGGAACAGTTAGCTAGGATCTTGTTAGCGTGGTTTCTTAACAAAATTTCATATTGTTAATTAGTCTGTTTCTAATCAATTTTTATTATGTCCATTATTTCTTCATTATGCCACTTGTTGGATTCTGATATGTCAAAATCCAAATATGAAATTGAATGAATATGGTTATTCTGTGGTGAACGGATTTGTATATTGGTGGATGTAAGTAGGAAAGTAAACGACTGTTGAATCGGCTTCAAAGAATGTACATTGTGACTTATTAACGTGAAATATGAATATTCCTCGGGTATTACCTACCCGTTAAAATATTTTCTCCATTAACAGTTTGTACGAAAGAATTTTTAATTACAATCTTTATGAAAATATACTTCCATATATATTTTTTTCAGATGTAATCATAGATTCAATGAGTTAATATAATATTAATCTCATCTGATTTACCGTTATAACTAGAATACATAATCTCTAAAATATTAGAGATTACATAATCGCCATGAAGAACGAAGGTAATTGATGTAGAACGATACGTAGAATGATGATTGTACTCGAGGTACTGAATGTGATATTAAGGCAAGGATTGTTGATGATACATGTGCTGTTACTGATGGTACTGTTGATGTCGGTGATGTTGTTGAAGCTGGTAAGTTTTGCACCATGTTCTCCAAATTGATTACTCGAGCGCGAAACTCGTTGACTTTTATTACTCCGGGATGATTGTCGGTAGGAACGAGCGAATGAATAAGGTTTAAAATTATGGATAGAATATAATCGTGACGAGCTACCCTGGAAATGAGGCTGGAAATGGTGTTTCAGATAGGTTAGCCGGTAAGTGCTTCAGGTTCTTCGCCAATCGGTGAATTCGGTTGGTGGAAGGGATCGCCTTCTACGCGTCTCCATTGATTAAGTCGACTAGAAACCATCAAATGAATTGGGGATGGCTGATTGGTTGATTCATTCCGGTGACACTGCTTTCGGAGCTCGAGTGAAACTCTATGTCAGAATAGCTGTCGGAATAACTATCGGAATAGTTATCGGAATCTAAGGGACTCGAACTGGTTGAGGGACTCATCTCGTACGATCAGATGAAGGATTTTTGATAAGGAATAGAATAGGATATAGATTAGTACCCTGCAATACATAATTTACATATGCATATATAATACTAAAATCCCATAAGTTACGGAAGAATCTACGGAAGCTGTCAGGCAAAGATAACAATAACAGATACGCTAAGATATGAATTAGCAGATACGCTAAGATATGAATTTTGTCTATACACTTTTCATGCCGTCAATGCAATAAGATGTGTCTAAACTAAGAATAATGAGCAGGTAATTTACTAAGGATGATAAGCAAATGAATTCCGACTAGAAATGATAAGCAAAACTTATGACATGCAGACACGGTCGAAGTCCAGACTCACTAATGCCTCCTAACGACTTATCAGTTAGACACACTAATGCAGACCTGGTTCGCTAAGACCTCTGCTCTGATACCAACTGTAGAGACCCGTCCTAATCCATCCGAACGAAGTCCATATCAATTATAAAAGATTCACAACAGTTGACTACATCGCGAGGTACTTGACCTCTATATGATATATTTTACAAACATTGCATTCGTTTTTGAAAAGACAATCTTTCATTACATCGAAAATTGACAACATGCATACCATTTCGTAATATATATTACTATATTTGACTTAATAATAATCTTGATGAACTCAACGACTCGAATGCAACGTCTTTTGAAATATGTCATGAATGACTCTGAGTAATATCTCTAAAATGAGCAAATGCACAGCGGAAGATTTCTTTCATACCTGAGAATAAACATGCTTTCAAGTGTCAAACAAAAAGTTGGTGAGATCATTAGTTTAACACAAATAATCATTTTATAATTTTAATAGACCACAAGATTTCATATTTCTATTTCTCATAAACATACGTCCCATGCATAGAGACAAAAATATCATTCATATGGATTGAACACCTGGTAACCGACATTCACAATATGCATATAAGAATATCCCCATCATTCCGGGATCCTCCTTCGGACATGATATAAATTTCGAAGTACTAAAACATCTGGTACTTTGGATGGGGCTTGTTGGGCCCTATAGATCTATCTTTAGAGTTCGCGTCAATTAGGGTGTCTGTTCCCTAATTCTTAGATTACCAGACTTAATAAAAAAGGGCATATTCGATTTCGATAATTCAACCATATAATGTAGTTTCCATTACTTGTGTCTATTTCGTAAAACATTTATAAAAGTTGCGCATGTATTCTCAGCCCAAAAATATAAAGGGTATAAAGGCAGATGAAACTCACGCATATAAATATTGTAAAACAGTTAATAAAATATTTGCATGTATTCTTAGCCCCAAAAATGTAAGGAGTAAAAGGGGAGCAAATGAAACTCAAGCACATATATATATTGTAAAATAGTAGTAAAGCATTTGCATGTATTCTCAGCCCCAAAAATGTAAAGAGTAAAAGGGGAGCAAATGAAACTCACCGTATTGTATTTTGTAGTAAAAATACATATAACGACATTGAACAACTAAACAATGCAAGGTTAGCCTCGGATTCACGAACCTATATCAATTTTTATATTTATTAAAACATAAAAATCGTAATCTAGCAAATTCATATTTATTATTAATACTATACTTGTTGTCTTTATATGTTATATAGATATAGCTATAGATAATTTAATATACTTAATTCATATAACTTATTTAATATCATTTTACTAATAACAATATTGTGATATGTAAGAAAAATATATCTATTTGTAGTAATCCTGATAATGATAAAAATGATAATAGTAATGATAGTAATAATATTAATTTAAAAAAAAATGAAACTTTTTAATATAAATAAAAAGATAAAAATGATAGTTTTAATAAACATATTACTTTTAATAAAAAAGTTAATTTTAATCATAATACTAGTTTTAATAGAAATTTCAGTAATCATAAAATAGTACTAATACTAATGTTTAAATGATAATTCTGTTAATGATACTTTGTAATATTAATACTAATTTTTAATAAAGATAATAGATTTATAATAATGATACTTTTAATAATAATAACAATACTTGATAATAATAACTATTTTTCTACTAATATTAATAATGATAGTTAGTTTAATAATAATAATAATACCAAATATCATATTAATAATCATTTTGATAATATTAATAATAATAATAATAATACTTGTTTTATTAATAATAATATTAACACTAATAACAATGATAATACCATTTAATCTACTTAAGGGTAATCTTAGTAATACTTCTACATAATAAGAGTAATTATAACTATCATATTAATAACAATGAATACTAATAATAATAACAATAATAATAAGAATAATAATAATAATAATAATAATAATAAAATGTGTATACCCTTTAAAGCTTTGTATAAAAAGATTTTCCCTTGACGAGGCTCGAACCCGCGACATCCCAAATACCCGTTAACACTCTGAACCGTTGGACTGCTATTGTTTTTCTGATTTATATCTCCTTCAAAAATAATATAACCCGATATTTCTGTTCTATTTTCTTGTTCTTTAACATCAAAATCCAATTTGACCAGACCAGTGATCAATTCAATTTATTAACGATTTACAAACTTAGTTTTAGGATACAGAAGCTATTAGGGAAATCAGATTAATTAAAACAACAAAAAAAATAAAAAAAAATGCAGTGACAGTTATAAAAATACCCGATGTGTAACTCCAATTCAATTTTGAATTTCTAGTAGGTTTTAGACGAATGTTAAAACATAAAAGAGATGCTAAATCATCCCTACAAACTTTCTCAAACATCAATTTGACTTGAAACATCGAATTGAGTTTGAATTTCTCAATAATCGACCCATTTGACTTTTTAAAATAAATCCTTGACTTCAAAAATTCGAACTCGATAATTTGAATTACATTCTGAAGTTTTGCGGATAGTTAAGATAGGAGGTTTCAAACAATACTGCATTTCTACTTTTTGAAAAATGATTTGAAATTGAACGAATAGAAAAATCATAAGAAACAGGGTACAACGGCTTTGTTTTCTTATTTTTCTGTTTTGAATTCTATAAATTGAGATATTTGAAGTTGATATTTGATAAAGATGAGAGAAAGACTGAAAGATTTTCATCATATAACTGAAGAAGTCATCTCCTAAATACAATTTAGTGGTCGACATGTTTTATTCTCAATAACAACAAAAAAAAATTAAATAAATAAATCTGATTATGATTGCTAACGGGTTTTGTTGTGATGCTGTGATATTATTCGATTTTGGGATTCAGTTTAGAGACAAAAATTTAAAGGTTGAAAGTGATAGACAACTGAATGCGATTCCAACTTCATCTGTATATATGGTATATGGTTTTTATATAATTAATATTCATAATTTATAATTATAATCATATTAATAATAATTAAAATACTAATAATAATAGTAATATTAATAAGAATTAATGAGTAATAATAATAATAACAATGATAATGATTTTAATAAGTTTTATAATAATTAATGATAATAATAACAAAAATGATAAGGATAATATTATTAGTGATAATAATAAATTGTATTATTTTCTAACTATAATAATAATAATAATAATTTTTAAAATAATAATAACATTAATATCACAAATTACAAGTATTAAATTTTATATCTATAATAAATAATAATAATGTTCATAATTTTGATATTAAGATTAATACTAATATTTATTTTAATGACAGTAATAATAATATAATAACTACATTTTAACTTGTAATTACTTTTAATATATTAATATTACAACTTACTAATTATGTAATACTTATCTTATATAATAACATATTTGAATTTATATATATCATTTATATATTTTATATATATTTCAATAAAATTGGTATCATATAAAAATTCATTTTAAATTATACTTATTTATTTTGTACCTTATTTTACATATCTAATTATAATGTTTAAGTTATATTTTATAATTTCCAATTATCATATATACTATTATTTAAACATACATACAACATTAATTATGTATAGATTCACATATATATAACTATTTATTTTAATAGCAAATTTATTATTTTGTATACTACTTTACATTTTCAAATCAAATAATTAAATTGTATTTTATTGTTTCAAAATATTATATATACCCTTATATTCATATATGTATATATATATATATATATATATATATATATATATATATATATATATATATATATATATTATATATTTATATATTTATTTACACACAATTGTTTGTGAATCGTCGGGAATGGTCTAAGGTTAAATGCATTCATGTAATCCGTTCCAAAGTTTTCGAGACTCAACATTACAGATTTTGCTTATCGTGTCGAACTCATATAAGATTAAGTTTAAATTTGGTCGGAAATTCCCGGGTCATCACACTAATCACACTTGATTTAGTTGTGGTTTCACTAAATTAATCAAAAAAAAAAGCTTAACCTATTCACTAGAGGGTTTGATTCACTTATTCCGCTATTGTGTGAGTTAAATCTATTGATTTCTAAGTTCCTAGTCATGTTTCATCACTTTCTATTCTTTCCCCCTCAACTCATATTTTAAAGTATTCATCAATATGCTCCATCCAGTTCTGATTCTCGATATACTTCTAACTTTCATATCGGTCATTCTTCTTTTTCATCTAACGCCGGAAGAATCTATTTACTTCTACTATACTCTTGAGTTTATAGTATTTCTAGTTCTCCCGTGTCTTTATATTGCTATATGCATCGATATATATGGTTTATAATTTCTGGTTTGTCGTTGGGCTTTATATGTTTCCTTATATTTCAAAGTCTCTGCTTCTGTCTTCTATAATCATTATCATTCACAGTAATGCTCTCTTTTATTTGCTGCAATTTATACCCCAATTTCTATTTCGGAGTTTTGTCCTTTCGTTTCTTCTTCTTGCGATTAAACACCGCTTGTAATGGTCCAGAATTCACAGATATGAATTTCGGAATGAACATTGTTAATGTTATAGGAAGGAAATTATGATGGAACGATCTTGACTTGTCAAATTACTAGAATACCTTGGAAAAGGGCGAATCATCAAGAAATATTTTCTTGATATTTTAGGGGTTAAATAGAATACAAGAGTCGTATAACATGGCACATGATGATGTTATGATCTGTGAATCATCACTTTCTATTTAGAAACTCAGCATGACTTACTGTAATATAATCACATTGATCAAGTGTCATTATATTATACTAATTCATGCTTCAGTTCCCAACACTACTTCAAAATATTCCTATTTTAAACTTGAATGTTTCAGAATTTAGAAACTAAAATAGTTTCTTTTATGATGTAATACAGATAGCGCGAAAAGGCAAATGATTTCAAATAAGAAAAATTAAGAAAATATCTTCAGAAATATGGAGGATATTTATAATGAAAGATATGATGATATTTTAGAATTTCTAATATCAGAGGATGATGAAGAATATTGTCCGCATGGGTTTAGAGTCAGGAGCAAAGTATTCGTTAATGACTTCAGCAGGTACTGAATCATTTGGATCCTTTGAAGTCAGGTTCAGTCTTTGTAATTTATCCACAGCCTCCTTCCTACTTTGCTCAATCTGTTTTCCAGTTTCAAAACTTCTCTTTTTCTGCGCTTTGCCAGCACACTTCATCATTATCATCCAGCTTTTACCGTTTAAAGTCGTTTATAGTTTTTGCTGCTTCATCAGCATTTTTTCCATTTTCGGAGAACCAATTCGTAGTTCGGAGTGTTTTTCAGAAACTTCACATTCAAATTAAGTCCAGAAGATAGACGTTATATATACACATATAACTGTTGGCTTAGACATGCTGCGAGATTTCAAAATACTGATTGCTAATTCCCAATGATTCTTATGGCAATTCTCATTACAAGATGCGAATGAGTAAATGATGGGGTTTCAATGAATAATTATAATGACTTTTTGGAGAGGCTAAAGTTAAAGGGTAATGAAGTTGTTGGTACATCTGCTAATAATGTGGTGGAATGTAAAAGGTTCCCTGGTAACGATGGTGTATATCTCAAGGTTATAATAAGGTTAGTCTAACTGAAAAGTCGAAGTTGACTTGCTGGAGCTGTGACAAAACTGGCTACTTTGAATAGGAGTCGCAAAGTTATTTTTGCTAATAAATGCCAAAGAATCTGACGCGAATACGTTGTTTAAACTTTTACTTTGGTTTCAAGAGTTTTTCGGGTACATAACTGTGGGTAACATGTGGTTGGATCATCATCTCGATTGCTCATCATTCGAAGTGTCTTCAGAAATTTTCAAAGGGTTTGAACATAGATTGTAATCGTTAACATACATTTGATATTCTAACACAGTTTTAAAGTCAAAATATAGCTTGTGAAAGATGTAAGGATATAAGAGTGATGATTTTGGTCATATCTCAAGTTGAATTTTGAGATTTCAAAATCAGAATATGTAATTAAATTTTGAATGAGTATGGTTGTTTTGATTTCTATAAAAGAATGTATATTGTTGTGAAAGTAGGGAGTATAATGGATGATTTGCTGAATCAGATTCGAAGAATGTAACTTATTAATTGTGAATTTATATATCTCTCGGGTACTACCTACCCGTTAAAAAAAATTTCACAATTAATATTTTGTACAAAAGAATTTTATTACAGTCTTTATGAAAATATATATATATGTATATTTTCTTCAGATGTAACATAGATTTAATGAGTTAATGTTAAATTAAACTTATTTGATTTACGGTTAAAACTAGAATTGAATATTCCCTAAAGGCTTTAAAAAGTACATAACTTTTACGCAGTATTTCTTTAATGACATTGAAATTATGAATCAATACTTCGTTATTTGTTGATGCATGATGTTCGGTTCGTGGAATTCTTGTGAATTTCGCAAAGTACGAATGATGTTATCTGAAAAGTTTCGGGTACATCGATGATGAAAGTGTAAAATCAAATATATACTTGATTTATTATGAATTGGAATTTGTTGAATTGCAACAGAGATTGTAGCTAACGCTGGTTAAGTTACGGCCGAAGGACGTACATTATTGCATATTTGTAATATAAATTAACCTAGTAGTTAAGATTCACACACAATAGCTTAGCACGGAAAGATTTATTTCAATATATATATATATATATATATATATATATATATATATATATATATATATATATATATACGCATATAATTTCTTCAGAGGGAATGAGTTAATTCTTCATAACTCGTTGAAACAATATACACGTTATTGATTCGTAATGATGTCCACAGTGATTCTTGAACTGACGGAGTTTGTGATGTTATCGGTGTGGTTGATTCGGATGTTGACTGTACTGACGATGCTGGTAACGCTGACGGAACTGTTGATGCTGTTGGTAAAGCAAGTTTAGTTTGTTAATCATACACCATTTTTGTCAGGGTTTCTACTCTTCCTTCTATCATTTTGGTTCGCTTAACTGATTTATGGTTAGGGCTAGATTAGATAATCTCTAAGACTTTAGAGATTACATAATCGCCGCGGAATGTTTCTCCAATGAAGTTATGAATTAATACTTCGTCAGTTATTGTTGTTGGTACTCCTTGGTATCTATGGTGCGTATGACGTTGATGCTCGTGGGACAGATTGTGAAGTTGAGGTTTACGACGCGATTGTGGTTGGAGATGGTAATGGTACTGTTGGCGTTGATGATGGTGGTACTGGTTATGCTGCTGATGCTGCTGCTGGTGTTTGTAATCTCTGCACCATATTCTCCAAAGCCACTACCCGAGCGCAAAGCTCGTTGACTTCTTCTATTACACCGGGGTGATTGTCGGTTCGGACGAGCGGATAAATAAAATCTAAAATTTGATGTAATATATAATCGTGACGAGATACTCTGGAAATGAGCGAGAAAATGGTGTTTCGGACAGGTTCGCCGGTAAGTGCTTCAGGTTCATCGTCAAGACGGCAATGTGGTGGATGGAAGGGATCACCTTCTTCTTGTCTTCAATGATTGAGGAGGCTACGAACCCATCCCCAATTCATCCAGAATAGGTGATGACTGATTGGTTGATCTATTCCGGTCACACTGCTTTCGGAGCTTGAATGGGATTCCATTTCGGAATCTGAGTGACTTGAAATGATGACGAATTCCATTTCGTACGATTGGATAAAGGATTTT
The DNA here is from genome assembly GCF_046630445.1 of Rutidosis leptorrhynchoides. Taxonomy (NCBI): domain Eukaryota; kingdom Viridiplantae; phylum Streptophyta; class Magnoliopsida; order Asterales; family Asteraceae; genus Rutidosis; species Rutidosis leptorrhynchoides. The sequence goes on from NC_092340.1 coordinate 319,099,666, forward strand.
TTTTTCGGTATGAAATGATTTTGGCTAACGGATGGTATTTTAATTACATAGAATATATATATATATATATATATATATATATATCAAAAAATTTCGTAGATTACGGAGGACTTTGCGGGATATGTCAGGCAAAGTTTAAAGTAACAGATATGATAATATATGATTTAGCAGATATGCTAAGATATGAATTTTTGTCTATACACTATTTATGCAATCAATGCATCAAGACGTGTCTTAGACTAAAAATGATAAGCAAGTAATTTCCTGAGAATGATAAGTAGTTAATTTTTGACACAAAATGATAAGCAAAACTTTTGACATGCAGACACGGTCGAAGTCCAGACTCACTAATGCATCCTATCGACTTATCAAAATAAGTTAGACACACTAATGCAGACCTGGTTCGCTAAGACCACCGCTCTGATACCAACTGAAAGGACCCGTTCATATACATTATAAACGATTCACAATAGTTGATTACATTGCGAGGTATTTGACCTCTATATGATACATTTTACAAACATTGCATTCGTTTTTAAAAGACAAACTTTCTTTACATCGAAAATTGACAGGCATGCATACCATTTCATAATATCCACTATCCAACTATAAATTAATTTAATAATAATCTTTGATGAACTCAATGACTCGAATGCAACGTTCTTCGAAATATGCTATGAAAGACTCCAAGTAATATCTTTAAAATGAGCAAATGCACAGCGGAAGATTTCTTTAACACCTGAGAATAAACATGCTTTAAAGTGTCAACCAAAAGGTTGGTGAGTTCATTAGTTTATCATAATCATTTATTTCCATCATTTTAATAGACCACAAGAATTTCATTTCCAGTTCTCATAAATATACGTCCCATGCATAGAGACAAAAATAATCATTCATATGGTGAACACCTGGTAATCGACATTAACTAGATACATATAAGAATATCCCCTATCATTCCGGGATCCTCCTTCGGACATGATATAAATTTCGAAGTACTAAAGCATCCGGTACTTTGGATGGGGTTTGTTAGGCCCAATAGATCTATCTTTAGGATTCGCATCAATTAGGGTGTCTGTTCCCTAATTCTTAGATTACCAGACTTTAATAAAAAGGGGCATATTCGATTTCGATAATTCAACCATAGAATGTAGTTTCAATTACTTGTGTCTATTTCGTCAAACATTTATAAAAGCGCATGTATTCTCAGTCCCAAAAATATAAAGGATAAAAAGGCAAATGAAACTCACCATACTGTATTTCGTAGTAAAAATACATATAACATCATTGAACAAGTGCAAGGTTAGCCTCAGATTCACGAACCTAAATTAATTATATATATTTATGTGTTGGTCAATATTTGTCTAACAAATTAGGTCAAGTCATAGTGTACCACAATCCTAATGATCGAGACTAATATGCAAAAGTCAACAAAAGTAAATTTGACTCAAAATAATTTCCAAAAATCTATACATGATTAATATATAGTTTAAATATCGTCGTTTTATATTTTTAAATATTTTTAAAAGATTTATTAGAGTAAATAATATAATTTATTTATTAATAAATAAAATTTTATATTAAATTTATATAATAAAATATACTTTTATATATATTAAGTAATAAAATTTATAGGGTTCATTTAATATCATAAAGATAATATGATAGGTATTATTAAAGTAAGTTATTACACGTAGTAAAATATGTTTGTATCACATATTTATTTGATAAAATAATATCTATAATGATAGTAAGTAAAAGTTGTATTATTTTGTAATAATAATAATTATTATAAAAATATCAATATTTATAATTACTAAGATGACATTATGATAAAACGATAATTCTAATTATGATAACTTTAATATTTACGATAATTTTTAATATTATCTTTAAAATAATAATTCTATTTAAAATAATAATAATAATGATATTTTATAGTAACAATGACATTTCTATTAAAATGATAATTTTTGTTAAAATGATAGTTTTAATACTAACGATACTTTTAATAATAATAGTAATGATAAAAATAATAAGAACAATAATTTTATCTAAATCAATATCTTATAATATTTTAATTTCATCATGATACTCTTACTCATTATTTCCTAATCGTTTCGTTTAATAGCTTTTAATCGTCTTTTATATCGTGTTCATAATAATGATAATAATAGTAATCAAAATAATTAGGTGTTACAAATATTTGTTTTAATTACACTAATATTAATAATGATAGTTACTATAACATTATTAACGATAATACTAATAATTATCTTAATGATAATATAGTAATAATAATAATAACAATAACAATAACCATTTTTAAATAATGATATATATATTAATAATGATAATAATAATAATAATAATAATACTAATAATAATAATAATAATAATTGGATAATAATAATAATACTAATTATAACTTTAACGATAATAACGATAGTAATAAAAAAAAATAACAATTTTTAATGATAAATCCCTTTTATTGATAAAGATAATAATAATGATAATAATAAGATAAAACTAGAACGACGATAAAAACGACGATAATAATAATCATTTTTAATAAAAATATCAAAAATTCAATTGATTATAACTTCTAATCCGTTCATCGAAACCATTCGATATCTAAAGGAAAAGTTCTTAATTTTTCGCTAGCTTTTCAAGGATATGCATATCTTATACCTTATCTTAACCGCAAGTGTAACTAATTCAAGATTCAACCTAACCTGTCTAAGGGCAATATCAAAAGTACAAGCATGCATAATCCTAAATACTCGAGCACTAGTCAGGGATACACTATTAGTATGTAAAAGTTAAATTATGAGTACTCAAGTATCAATATTGAGATTCAATATTGCAGGAAAGGTACGTAGACGCAACGGAAATGATAAACACTATATTGACCTCACGAGCATACCCATGAACCATACTCAATCACCTCCATAGCTATAACCCATAATTTCCTTAATCCTATCCTACTCGAAAAATAATTTTGAAATCACTCGGACAGCACTCCGTCGTAATATTTTATGTATACTAATAATATCTTGAAATAATTTTAAGTAAATATATATATGTAAATCGATTGAGAGAGTTTGGAGAAAAATATTTTCAAGTTTCTATGAAATAATGAAACCTATTGAATTCTATTTATAATAGATTTTTGAATTATTAAAGTGAATTATTAAAGTATGAATTATTAAAGTGAATTATTAAAGTATGAATTATTAAAGTGAATTATTAAAGTATGAATTATTAAAGTGAATTATTAAAGTATGAATTATTAAAGTGAATTATTAAAGTTAAAGTAAAGTAAAAATAAAGTAAAGGTAAAGTTTAAGTATAGTAAAAGTATAAAACTATGTACGTATAATGCGCGTATAAATATATATAATATTAATTTAAATCGTTATATATATAAATATCGTTATCTTTATCATACTAGTTAAGTAATGAGTTGTCAAAAGTGGTTCTAGATATTTATAAAAGTTATATACGTTTTAATAATAAAGTCCTTTTTAAACTTAAAACGTTTTTGTACGTTTGAAACTAAATAGATCAATCGAGTCTTTATGAGATTCAATATTCCACTATCCTTTGTCTAGTTCTCAATGATTGACAATTTGTTCTTATTTATAAATCACTTTATCATTTTCCGAATATTGTTAAAATGGAAAGATTTCTCAAATCAATGTGGGCCTTTCAACAGGGACTTGTAATCATAATTTAATATATCTGATAATTCAATCATTTGATCTTATCTTCTAATTCCATTGATAAACATTTTGAAACAGATACAATCATATAAAGTATTTAATCTAATATTTTGTTTACGTTTCAAGTTATAATATATATACACATATACATATATAATCATATTCGTTTAATGGTTCGTGAATCGTTGGAACTTGGTCGAGGTTGAATGAATGTATGAACATAGTTTAAAATTCTTGAAATTTAACTTAACAAATATTGCTTATCGTGTCGGAAACATATAAAGATTAAAGTTTAAATTTGGTTGGAAATTTCCGGGTTGTCACATACGCTAGCGATAGCACCTTTGGATTCAAACTTTTGTTTACATACTTACGCTATTTATAGCAACCGTGATTTTCAACTTATATTATGTCGCAAGTTTATTTCATTTTTACATTATACTTTTGTAAACTTAAACTTATTGTCGAACCGTTTGGTAAACTAAACTTTGAAAGTCTTGTACCCTTTTAAATGAATGCGACATAATTTTGGTCAAACGAGTCTCATATAGGGACTACAACCACGTAACGGGACCTAAGTTAGCGGCGCCGTCAATGACGATTTTGTCGGGTCGTTATAGATGGTATCATAGTGTTGGTTGTAGGGAACTAGGATGTGCATTAGTGTGTCTGACAGAGTCGTTAGGACGTATTAGTGAATCTAGACTATAACCGGATAGTTAGCCATTGCATTCTGACATACATTTGCTATAGATAGCACTTACTTGACTACTTGTGCATTATACTTGAATCATTCTTAGGTGAACCTCTTAATGGTACCAAGTTTTCATCATACGAATCCGTATTCTACCACTTTCTGGTAACACACGTAAATTCAAGATTCATACGCGTAAGGATGATGACGACTTCATTAGTCACACTAGTTCGGGAACTCTGTCTCCCACGTTGTTATTCACCAACCGTCTCAACTTACTATCGGTGTCACACCGGTGTTTCTTACTATCTACCACTTCTTGTTACTACCATCACTACTCTAGGTGAGTATCGTCATCAACACTTATCACTACGGTTGCGTACTATTCGTTATCATGATTCGTTACACTTCTCGTACCGAAATACATTATTGTTTGACTTGAACCGCATTGACGTGAACAATTATTTATACAATTCCCTCGGGAAACGCTTCTCCAGAGTTGCACAAATTCTTTCGATTAATACGAGTCACGTTAGAGATGTCGTCACACTCTATTCATTTTAAATCTTCACGTTTACACGAACTTGATTTCTGGAGTGATGTGGGAATGGAGGTATGAGTTAGCATAATATAACGACACTCGATCAATGTGGTTATATTATGGTAAGTCATACCAAAGTTCTAATGACACGTGATGGTGGTTGGACTCGATCAACCTAATCACCACCATGTGCCATGTACATGACTTCATTTTTCTTGTTTGAATATCCGAAAACTTAGAGAATATTAATAACAACCATACCAAGGACACACATTCGATTATTGCCGAATCATATTTACGCTTCCGAATGAATGACAAATTCTTTCATCTTCAAACATGTGTTATACGCGTATACTATCTCGTTTTCTTACGATTTTATCGACGAACTACAATATGCTTGTTATGCTCACATCGAGGCGGAAATTTCTCTCGCATTAGACTCATACTTCCGTATAAGGAAATCTTTATTCTAAATTCTCATTGGAGGGAGAGACTCTTTACGTTATACTAGTATTCACCACGAGGGTAAATAGTCCTAACGAACGTTTTCGGAAACCGATAAATCTTCCGCGGCGCGAGATTCTTGAGAAACAAAAACTTGTTCAAAATATATCTTGAGGAGATATACTTCGTTTCGGATCGAGATCCTCGTTTCACTTCTAGATTTCGGGGTGCCTTACAAAAAGCCTCGGGACCACGTTTAAACATGAGTACAACACATCAACCACAACCCGACGGACCGAGCAAACGTACGATTCAAACCTTGGGAACCGTAATACGAATTTGCGTTATCAACTTCAAATTTACTTGAGAAAAGTAGTTGCCTTTAGCCGAATTCTCTTACTACAATAATTTTCATTCGAGTATTAACGTCACACTTTTTGAGGACCCGTATAACCGTAAATTTCATTTTCTTAAATTGTTGAACCGAAATAGGTGACAAGCGAACCACCGGACCCGAACTCATTCATGAAACAACCGGAAAATTATTCAATTCCAAGAAAGGCTCAAGACGGCCCGTAGTCGCCAAAAGAGCCATACAAGTGTTAAACGTAAACCTCTCGAATTCCAAGTGGGAAACCGCGTAGCGTTAAAAGTCGCACCTTGAAAAGGTGTAGTCCATTTCGGAAACGTAGAAAGCTAAGTCCACGATATTTTTAGCCCTTTTGAAATCTTGGGGCGTGTTGTGCCCGTTTCTTACCGCTTCGAACTTCCGACTCACACAAATTCCGTTCATCCTACATTCTGTGTATCAAACTTAAAGGTGTGTCTTGTGAAACAAGAACTTGTTATCCTCTTCAATGAACTTACTATCAACGATAAACTTCACTTCCTAGGAGGACCGGTTGAAACTATAAATCGTGAAACCAAACTTTAAACCAACGTAAAATCCCGACTGTCAAAGTTCGTTGAAATGCCCAAGGAAGTACCTTCACATATCCATAGAATTTGCAACGCAAGGTTTCGAAGAAGAAACAACAACTACTACTGCCAACTAAATTTCGGGACGAAATTTCTTTTAAGGTGTAGGTAATGTAACATCCCGCGTTTTTCCGTTAAATTTATTTTTAACAATATCTTTTTTTTAAAATAATATCTTTCGTTATTTAAATTCGTAGTTTCCGTTGACTAACGTTCATAATATTCCCGTTATTTAATTATAACATCACTCGTTTACTCGAGCGTTTTTAAAATATTTGTTTGGTTAATTCCCGCACCCGCTTTGAAACTTGAGGGACCGAGCTTGTCAAGGGATCAAACTAGTTGACTAGGTCAACTAGTCAATCCCACCACCACCACTCATTATCCACCACTTTCTTTTTCCATTTTCTTAACACTTTCACCATTTTCTCTCAACTCCTCTCAACAAAGATCATCATCCAAATCCGAATCAAGAAGCAAATATCAAAACAAATTACATATTCGTGATCCTCTCTTCATTCTCTATGTTTTGGTACCAATTTCATCTCGTTTGGGTAACATTTCTAAAACTCTAGATTTCTCTAAATTCGTGTTTTTGACTTGAATGGTGTTAGTTAGTGTCTATGGCTCGTGTATAACATGAATATATGTTTTGTTTGTTCTATTCGTTGTTTTGAGTAACTAGTTTGAACATTTAAAATGGGTGCGCTTAATCTTTGATTTTGGATGAGTTAATGTTGTTAAATTATTAAAGTTCATGTTTTAATTGTGTTACTAGTATCACTAGCTTCGTTTTGATGCGTAGGTTGATTAAGAAAACTTCAAACACATGATTATTGATTTTGTGATTCTTGGCTAGGGTTTGATAGCTTTTAAAATGAACTTTTGATGCATTGAATGCTTGTTAATGTTATTGATAAGTGATTAGTTGTAATGTATGTTTCATTACCTTCAAAACGGCATATCATATGTGTGAATTGGATTCCCGAATCTTAAAATGCATTTTGTGAACTTGAAACTTTAAAAATAAACCTTTAATGATCACTTGACGAGATTTCGGTTATTGCAATTAATGTTTTTGCTTGATGAAAAGTGATTAGTCGTATTCCTTGTCAAAAGAGCTTTCCAACGATATAAGATACGTATTCTAAGTGTTTACGGTTTGTGTTTTGTGCTAAATTGAATTTTGGATCAAGACTTAAACAATTGAAACAGCCCAAGTACCAGGCCACGCCTAATGTCGCGGCGCAGCCCTCCTCTGTCGCGGCGCGGCATTTGCCGTGTTTGGGTTCTGACCTACATGGTCAAAATTTAGAAAAATGTTTGATATGCTACGCAACTCCGATTCCCATGTAACTTGTTCTAACATGCTTATATATGATTAAAAACCTCAAAAAAATAGTTCGGGACCCGACCCGAACGTGTTGACTTTTTCGTTGACTTTGACTTGACCGAGTTTGACTTTTAGTCAAACTTAACCAAACACTTATGCAATCGTTCAAATCTTATTTTATACTTGATTCTTGCATGAAACTTGACAACGTGATTCACATGCTATATTTAATCGAGTCGTAACGAGCCATAGGACTAATGAGCATATTTCGCCCGACCTTGTGTCGTAACCGGTTAATTGATACAACTTACTTGTTTAGGTCAGGCTAAGAAACTATCATGCACACGTTTACCTTGTGAAGTACTTTTATACTCGTGCACTCGAGGTGAGATCATAGTCCCATCTTTCAAACAACTTTTATGCTTTAAACTATGGGATGAGAAACATATACGTATCATACTTTTACACTTTGAACACAAGTACGAAAACGAACATTCCACGTACGGGTTTGAACAAAAATCCTCAATTCAATTATCATTAGTTACACTTGCAGGGTGTAAACGAGAACTTATATTATGTGATCACATGGGCTTGACGAGCCTCATTCGGACGGTTCGCTACCGTTAGCGGATGAAATATATTTTCGGGTCTAGTGTATGTTCTAACACTACGCAAAGGGTGCAAAACAGTTAAGTTTGATAATTGAGTGCCCGCGATACAAACAACAACTTTGGAATGCAAATGATTTTGATAATCATCTTATATTAAATCTTGTGGTTCAAATACAACGTTTGCTAAAATACCTATGATTTCACCAACGTTTTTCGTTGACAGTTTTCTATATGTTTCTCAGGTTAATACTTGGCTATTTGATACATGCTTCCGCGTACACTCATACTTGCTTGGAGTCAAGCATACATGCATACACTCTGATTTCTTGCTTGGGGTCAAGCATACATACATACATACGCTAGCGATAGCACCTTTGGATTCAAACTTTTGTTTACATACTTACGCTATTTATAGCAACCGTGATTTTCAACTTATATTATGTCGCAAGTTTATTTCATTTTTACATTATACTTTTGTAAACTTAAACTTGTTGTCGAACCGTTTGGTAAACTAAACTTTGCAAGTCTTGTACCCTTTTAAATGAATGAGACATAATTTTGGTCAAACGAGTCACATATAGGGACTACGACCACGTAATGGGACCTAAGTTAGTGGCGCCGTCAATGACGATTTTGTCGGGTCGTTACATAACAAGTGGACGAAGATTAACTTGAAGATGTATTAATGTAAGTGGATTCTTCAAGCTCTTTCTAACCGCTTGTGTAAACCGTCGTGTTTTAATAAATGACGACTTTATGATTATATTGTAGTGTCAAAAACAATTGAACAAATGTATGATTGTAAAGGGGTTTTTGGGTCATTTGGTATATGTAAGTGTTTTTCAAAGTTTTGATAATATTTGAACATTTCGAACAAACTTTGTGAATGTTGATGTTAGATCAAGTTAAAGTTCTGTAATAATTCGGGGTTATCATTATCTTACTTGAAATTAAATGAGATAAAAGTGTTTTGAGTGCTTTTACAGTTAAAAGGGGCGAGTGTCCACTTGGGTAAAACTGGTGCGACTCTGGTACTGATGTAATGCGCGCCACGCAGCGCCACACAATGAATGTGCGTGCCGCACACTACCTCTAAAAATGGGGGCAGGTTAGAACGCATTGTAGTGCACGTCGCACACATACATGCACGCCGCACACTATGCCATAAAAGGGTGTCAGGTCAGAAAGCGTTGTAATGCGCGTCGTACACTTAGGTGTGCGCCACGCACCATGTCTGTGTTAAAAAAAAAATCGGGTCAAGGTCGTTTCAATCACTCCCCAAAGAAGAAACCTCAACATTAATCTTTCCAACCTTAAAACCTGAACACCCCAATCCTAGTTGATTCGCCGATATATGATTTACGTTTTCGAACAAGTGTCACAATAACATAATCAAACGGAACAACCGGTTCAACCTCAACAAAAATAACCTCAACATTGTCGACAACACTCACCACCGAATTATTAGACGATGAAACAAAATCCGAACCAAAAACATCTGCCTTCAATTTGCCGACGACCACCGTATCCGCCACCTCATTAACCAAAATGTGTCCTTTAGCATTGGAAGTAGAGATCAAATCCGCCGAAACAAGCTCTTTCAAATGCTTAACACATTTGGTTTCGAAAAATGCAAACGAGGAACCGGATGTTAAGAGAGAAGACACTTTCACAACAACTCCAACCCAACTAGCAACCTTCTTAATACTTTCGGTCGGAAAAAATTTGGCCGGAATGCCACGCATCTCAACCAACACATATCGCAAAAACTCTCCTGCCTTAGGAGCAAAGGGAGCTACCAAAACGAAACGAGAAACAGAGGCATGAGCAAGAACGTCATAATAAGTTAATGAATCGTTACATACAATAACACATCCATACGAACCCAGTTTGCTATAGCTAGCTAACAATCATATCCTTACATTCAAGTAGAAAGCTCTCCACCATTTCTTCCAATAAAGCAACAACATCAACCAGTAGGATACTCCGATCAAAGGGCTCAACAACATCCCGATTAGACACAAGAGAAATAACGAGCGAGACCACCCGCATTCAAGCCCAAAAGCAACAGGGCCATCTCCACATTGGCCATCCGACAAAAATAGGTCGACAAAAAAAAAAGTTGAACCATTCATAGACTGAACCGCTAGTGACGCGTGTGAAGGATCAAACGAATGAAATGAAGGCAAACCGCTGGAAAGACCAATATTAAATGATTGTTAGATATTATTAAAATTTAGCGACATGTACAAATGAATCACAACCATGTAAAATGATTGTTATATGACACTAAAATCAGTGTCATAAACAAATAATTCATTTGTGCCACAATATGTCTATAGATTGTAATTTGGTTGTATGCAGCTAGTAACACCCGTGTTTATATGGCCCGCAACACAAGAATATAATATATTTTAGAAAAATTAAGTACGCAACATGTAGAGTCTTCTTGAGTGGCCACCGAGTTGCCCAATAAAGCACACCATCCGGGTTTAATTCCTGGCTATGCCAAATTGTTCAAAAAAAGGAGTGTGACTAGAGGGTGCTCATAATGCGCAATTCACCCGGTACCAGGTCTCGCGCTTGGGGGCTTGATTACCCGAGGTTTTACCTTCTATGGGTGAGCCAATGTGCTTGTTCATAGGAATGTTTCCTCGCTTACCCAAAAAACATGTAGTGTTGAATTATGAAAATGTAGTGGTTGTCATGAGGGTGTAAACTGGTAATAGTAAATAGCTAGGCACCTAGGCCGGTCTTCAATCCCCACCCTCCTATATACTATCATACGTGCATGTGCCAATCATCCCCACACCAAAACACAACCAACTCATATGTCCAAAAATTTTCTAATTATTGTACTACCTCTGTTCCATTTTATTCTGTTAAATATGTAGATATATGGATAATGAATGAAGTAGTTAATTATATATAATAAATAAATGAATTGCTGATGGTTCAAGTTTGAATATGGTTATAGTTTTTAATAGTTGATTGTTGTGTGTTGAAGTTAAAAGCAAATTATGTTTTAAAAGATATAAATAATAGATACATGTGTGTGTTCTTCATGTCTAACAGTCTAACAATTGTGAATTAACCAATTACAAGATGGACTATTCGTAGATGTCTTCACTGAAAATGGTTAATTCCCCTTGAATGCTTCAATTCTGTTACATCAAATATACACAAAGATAGGCTGAGCCCATTACACAAGAACTTATGAGCCGGGCTAATACAATATTACAACATAATACACAAATACATATATGCTAGCATCCCCTGTAGTTTTATCAGGATGATAATTTCGGACGTTCAAACTGGAGCAAATATCAGTGAATAGAGATGTCGAAAGTCCTTTGGTGAAGATGTCTGCATATTGATATCTAGAAGGAACGTGTAAAACATGAATATGTATAAAATATGTAGAGAAAATGATTAATTTCCCTTGAGTACATATGCTAACATTCATATCCTCACAAGAGGTTTTATGTTGAAATCCCATTATCAATATATAATACATTTCAGTGTGGCCAGTGAAAGTGAAAGGGCCAAAAACAGTTATGAAATAACCCAGTTTAGACTACATAAATTTGAATAATTATATTCGTCTTCCTCAGATATCTTCAACAGAAAAAAACCTGAATTTATCTAGACTTCGATGAGAATTTGTATAACCGTCTTAAAAGTTTACAGTTAAAATTGATGAACATACTGCAAAAACTTTGCTAGTGTAAAGCGCAAACCTTTGCTAAACTATTTCGAAACTGGAGTACATTGAGCTCGTCTTTCAAACGAATGATAAAAAACGATTTACATGGTAGAATGTTAAACTTTTAAGTTTGCAACATTAGCATACCAATTGTCAAAATACAGCAAAAACTAACCATAAACTGAATGTGAAAATCAGACAATCATGTACTCTTTACATACAGATCCAAACATCTCACTGACTGTACAACTTCCAGTTCAATATATAGCTAATATCAACCCATTGACGACAAAAACACTTCGATCATCACATACTACGTCAACTTAACTACATCATCAACTCCAAGTTCAATACATAAAAAGAAAAAAGAAAAAAGAAAAAAAGAAGAAGACATGTTTTATAATCAAATATGTAATCTACACAACATGAAAGGAAACTAAAAAGGTGATTAATTTGTGACAAATTAATTGAATGCTCCCATTCTGATTCCGGTATCTCTGTTAGGAATGACACCTTCATCCGATTTCGAGTAGAAAACATAATAGAGTTCAGAGACAATACCCGTAAAAACCACAAAAGCAGCACCGGCACCAAACACGCCTTTCCTCAACGTCTCGCATGAAGGAGGGTTTCCCGATATTACGGTTCTGTATTTTGTGTGATATGCGTTTCTGACAGAACCGGCAAGCAAGCATGACTCAGCGATGATGAATGTCACCCTTGTGAAAAACGACAAAAAAAAAAAAAAATAGAATCAGTAAAAAGGACAACCGGAAGAAACCTAGTAACATTCTACTCCCTACATCCTACTATATTCGCCCACCACTAAAAAAAAAAAAAAATTATTTACTCCTGTCTCAAATTAATAATCCAGTTTTGGTTTTTGGGTCGTTCTAAATAAATAGTCTGCTTTCATAAATAAATAAGAATAATGAGGTAATGTTCTATTATACCCTTACATTATGTAATTAAAAAAAAAATGCGGTGAAAAGTTAGGGTTAAAACTGTAAAGTAAACAAAAAGTGTTGTGAGCATGACATTTCTTGAACTACATTTTTTTATACCTGTGGACTATTAAAATTGGGACAGAGAGAGTAGTAGATAGATAAATGACGAATTTCCCCTCCATTAAAACAAGTTTGCCTTATAATCAACAAATTCAGGTAGGCTAAATGGAAAGATTTTAATCATCTATAATGGTTATCTTAAGTTGACAAGGCATATTGTTTTTGAAAAGACAAACATAGTAATTTAAAAACTAAAATTTGCACAAAGGGAGTAGTATTTTTAACAGCCTGTTGAATCAGACAGATACTCACCCTCCTGGGTAACCCGAACAAGAAAAACCTAATCACTTTTTTTTTTTTTTTTTTAATCAGGCAACTACTGTGTTAGACTTCGCAATATAGTTCAGTTGACTACTAAGGTCAAAGCAAAATATGCAAAATCAAGAATGTGCTTTACCAGCAGGTAATGAATAAGAAGACAGCTAATGCCCGAGAACGACCAGGGCTCAAGGCTCGGCCGCAACACATGCAACGGGTTGCAACCATTATAAGAAGTTGACTCAAAAGATGGATCAATAGTGCACCCACACCCAACCCAGTAGATATATCTGACTCGTAAACACAATATCTTGAAGTTGCATCTTCAGCAATCCGTGCCTGTCATATAACAAAAAAAATAAAAAAATAAGCGCATGAAAATCGAAGACTTCATCACTTTCATGAAATTGGAATTTATTACTACATTCTAAGATGTTTATAAATATTACGGAGTACAAAATAATAGATCAAAATAATCTAACTGAAACTTATTTCTTATAAGTAAAATTGCTAGAGATAATGAGCTTATTTTAATCTTACAGAAACAGACACTGCCTTCGAAATAAGCATATAGGCTCAAGTAAATAAGCTTACCCAAACACTATAACTTAAGCTTATTATGTTCAAATAAACAAATAAGCAATCAAAATAAGCCCACCGAAAAATATATATACATTATTATGTGAACGAAAAGATTACAGCATCTATCTAATTGTTTTTAGCCTTACTCTACATCAAATTCATGAGTATTTGTGATAAAAAGAAACAGTCTGGCTTGACAGAAGTCAAAGGGATTAGTTCTTTACAGATGTACTGATGAGCGATAACCTCATCGAGCGACAAATAACGACAATACCCACATGAAAAATCTGTTAATCCAATTTTGAGACAACTATAGATTTTCACCTTCTAAAATTAGGGCTCATATATGACTTCTACTAGCCAATTCAATCGGTTTATAACTTAAAGAGAACAAATTATCTAGGTCATACGAAAAGAACTCATTACTAACACGAATCTTCGATACTCTTAAGTGAAGATTTTGAGTAAATTATATATTTAGCAAATGGGTGGTGATATATTCACTATCATTTTTACTTCATCCACTATAAGTTATGCATTAACATGTTGTACTGTACAACATGTTAATCTACAGTAACGATGGATGAAGTAAAAATAATGTTGGATATATCAATGTCCTCCTTAGCAAATGAAGATTTGGAATTTTATACAGTAAGTTTTAAGAATTAATAGGAGACTGCAACATAATGTTCTGTTGAATTATATAATTGAGCACCATGTAATAAAACTTAGTTAAATACCCCTATAAATAAACAAAGCTAAATACTCTTTTCTTTATGTCAACAAAAAACATTCAAATTCATAAAGTAGTAAACTAATTACTAATAGTGCCTTAAATCAAGAATTAAGCAACAATAACACTAAATATCATTCAAGAAACATCAAATCAATCGCCTTTATCATGAACCATCAATACCCATTTCAGATCAAACAAAAAAAATTACATAAAATATATTAGAAATTAAGGGAATAAAGTTAGAACAAAGGTAAAGAACTAACGGAAGCTCTTCTCTGTTCAGCAGCAACAGCAAGTGCAAAAGCAACAAGATCAAAGACGAATACAACTACCAGCACTATTGTTGATGCCATCAGATGAATCTAGAAGATGTGTGTTTTGTTTTTAAATGGGGGGTTTTACTTAACAAGTAATCAAAAACTTTGTGTAATAAAAAAAGGGAAGCTTCTTTATTAAGAAAGTTGCGTCATTGGTTCTATGTCCTTTCACGCATCATGTTTTAGCGGTGATGTAATCTAAAGTAAATGATGAATAGATGAACGGGTTAGACCATGAGTTACTTTTGATAGTTTTTAGCGGTGATGCTGAGTCTATTCGCTCAAGTCTAATATGTGGATTTGGGTTCATTAGGGTTAATTAGAGCTTATTGCATCGCTATAAATACCGCATCAATAATACAATTATATTCACGAGGTTTAATTGTGTAACATGGTATCAGAGCGGGTCTGATCCTGAGACCTAGTCGGCCGAAGGCGTGCCGCTGTTTCTATACACAGCCCCGTCAAATCTCTTCTTCTCATTTTCTTACTTTATCTCAAAATCCAAGAAAAAAAAAGCAAACAAACATACGGCCACTATCCTTGCTTGTAACATGGTAATCATAGCTTAGGTCTGATCCCGGGACCTTATTTCTTGACCACCCCGTCAAATCTATCTTCTATAATATCTCTTTCGTTCTTTTCTTATCAAATCCTTAATGTGGCAGCCGCCTCAAGCTCACCGTCAAAGAAAAAAAAAACCATTTAATCTCCTCATGTTTTCTTTTCCCTATTTCACGCATAGCCTACCAAATTTAATTTGTTTATCCTTACTTTTTGTTTTGTTTTTGTTTATTAGCCTAGAAAATTCTCCTTACCACCGATCCATTATTCTATTTCATAGCCGAATTGCTTGCAGTGATCAGAGGCTTACGGCTACCTAAATGTTTTGTTTATCATTATTATTATTATTTTAGTTGCTATATGATAATAATCGGCTTGGGGATGAGCCGCCTAGCCTGACTAGGTTTCAAACCCCGAAAAAAAAAGAGGAATAAAAAAAAAAAAAACTCTCTTGTTTTGCAGCGTTGAAGAAGATTGTATCGGCGATAAAAGTTCAAAGCCCAAGTCCTGCTCAATCCTTAGGCAAGCAAGCCACGACGTAGAAAAAAAACGTTACGGAAATGGAAACGCAGTCAAGCAACGCAACCAATCAGCGATATCAATCAATTCGATACGAAAAGTTAGAGAGAATCATGTTTTTATTTATTATTTTCTTTCCAGTCCGAACTTTCGCGATTTCGTCGTTCGGACTGCGGGGGAGTGTTAGACATATTAGTAAAGCTCAAGTCCAATATGTGGATTTGGGTCCATTAGGGTTAATTAGGGCTCATTGCATCGCTATAAATACCGCATCAATAATACAATTATATTCACGGGGTTTAATTGTGTAACATTCTATTCTATAATTAATTAAAATAAAAAAGTAAACCACATAAAATATAATTACATAAAAATTACATAAATTTGAATTCTTAAACATAAAAATTACATAAATTAAAAGTCTTGCAAACATACATGGTTCAAAACGTTGGCGGAAAGTGTCAGATATGCTCGACGAGATCCTTTCTTAGTCGCAGTGTACCTGTCTCGTATCTCTCGTGTAATTATATCCCGATCTCGTCTCCTGTCCGTAATGCGTCTAATCATGTTCTCGGGCTCTTGAAGCATTTCTTCCTCAAGCGAAGCGACCGAAAAACCATTGTCTTCTTGTATAATATCATATTGTGTAATATAACACAAGTGTCCAGTACCTTTCGTATCTTATTAACTATCATTGTTCGATAATGCAGCTCAATATATTAAAACGACTTTGCAATACCCCAAAGGTACACTCAACATCTTTACAGGCACTTGCTTAAAATCTTGTAAATTTAGCTCGTTTCTCGTCAGTTAGGACACGACCACCCTTTCACAAATGTCGCCCAATTCGGATATGTACCATTAGTTAAATAGTAACCTTTGTCATATTGATGTCCGTTAACCTCGAACGTTGCGGGTGAAGCAGTGCAATTTTTTGATTTATCAAATGTTGGGGAGTTATTGAAGACATTTATATCATCATTCGAGCCCGTCATCTCAAAAAATGCATGCCTTATGCACATGTCGTAAGAAGCAACTCCTTCGAGCATAATAGTCGGTTCCTTATGATGACCTCTTGTGTATTAACCTTTTAAAACAACTGAACAATTTTTACAATCCCAATGTATACAGTCTCCCAAGCAGGCAAGCATCCCCCGAAACTCATTTTCTGTTCATTGGCATTATATAACTAAATAATATCTTGTTCATTGGGTTTTATCATATACTTGGGTCAGTATAACTGGATAACACACTTACAAAAAAATTATCTAAACAATTTTTTGCGGATGTTTCACTCATTTGTAAGTATTCGTCAAACATATCATCAGCAGTGCCGTTTGTAAGTATTCGTCAAACATATCCCCATCAGCGACATACACTTATTGGCGTAAGGCCGCAATTACACTTCTATATGTGCAGATTGACAACCGACCGCATTAAAAGTTTCTTTAAAAAGATTAAAGTGTTCAGGAAAGGCATCCCCGGAGTATTGAGTTATACATTCCGTGATTCGAAGCATCAATTGGCAGCTCATACGGAAACGACTTTTAAATTTGTACGGGGGATACCTTAGCGTCTTCAAAAAATAATTGACCCATAAACGTTGATGTGCAACTTCACGCTCTCTCGAAATGTAAAGTCTGTATGTGGGACGCGTAGTTGAGAAGATGAAGATGAAGATGAAGAAGGACCATAACAATTTTGAATAAAATCGATTATAATTTCGTGTTCGGTTTCATTCATAAAAATTAAATCGTATGACTCCATGTTATTTTTTATCTTCTTGATTAATAATGTAAAGGATAGAAAATTTGATGGAAATGTTGATAAAAATGGTTAATGAAGTGAGTATTCTTAAATGGTTATGAGTTGATTTAAAAATAAATACACTCGTTCATATCCGTTAGAAAATGGATGGTCAACCAATCACGCGGCAACAACTGGCAAACTCACGCCTTCTTTCTACCGTTTCAACATAACTACCGCCCTTCTTCTGTTAAATTTAACGCTCTGTAACATGCGTTAAATTGCTCCACATCAGACAAAGGGGCGTTAAAAACTATTTTTAGCAAGTGGGTGGGGGGTTTATCGGTCATGCTCTCGGATTGATCCGAGTTTCTTCCACGACAGTAGTTGAGAGCGGATTATGTAACTACGAGAGATGAACATGTGTGTAGTTTAGCCCCTGAATAATCTCAAACTGATGTAAAAAAAATTACATAAGAAATTTACATGGATAGTTCATATGATTTGTATTAAATTGCTAAACAAGTCTAAAAAGAATTTTTTATGCGAATAGTCCATGTAATTTGCACACATTGCACAAACAATCCAATTCGCTAACATCGTTAATTTTTTCCGTTAAAATATAATATGTGAGGGTAAAAACGTCTTTTCATTTTTCTTCTCCACCTTTTCACAAACACCATTCAAAACTCTATCTTTATCTTCAACCTCTTCTTCACAAACAAAATCAAACTATTAAAGTTGCAAATCCAAATCACTAACTTCATATTTCCATCTATAAAATTTCCATCATTTTATCGTAAGCTAAATATAAAAAAAAAAATCCATAAGTTCTTCCTAAAATCTGGATCCATTTGTCCCGAAATTTGGTACAGAACATAACTGGCCCACAATTTTTTTAAAGCAAGCTGGCCCACAATTTGTTTAAAGCAAGCTGGCCCACAAATTTCTTCATCATCTTGTGCTTCTTCTCTAAATTCGTCTCTTTATACGTGCCTACCATCTTGCGGAAACAGTAGTTACGATAAGCATAATAGTTATACTTATTGTTTGCAATAGACAAAAGCAATAAGTCTAAATCAATTAAAAATTAAAAATATGTATATATATCAGCGTATATACATGAAACATAACGAAAAATGATAGATCTACCTTGTGACAGATGGATCCGGCATCAAATCGGCATGCCGTGAAATTTAATGCTGTTAGTTCATGCACCCGTGATTTACAGGTTGCGATTGATAGCCGGAATGGTTGCAACTGACAGTCGGAATCATATATGTTATTAGTTGTTATTGAAATGAGTTATTGTTGAATGTTGATAAACAAACGATGAAATACAGAGAGTGAAATGATGCTATCAGGGTTTATTATTTTGGTGGATGATGGAGATGACGATGGAAGTGATAAAATTAATGGAAAGATAAAGTGACGAAAATACCCTAACATGTTTGGCATAAGACTAAATTTGACTGGAAATTAACGGACGTTAAAGATTTGGATTATCCATGCAATATGTGCAAACTACAAAGATTATTCGAATCAAAAAAATCTTTTTTTTGACTATTCTAGCAACGATACTTTTTTTCTTTTTTTTCTTTTTTTAATACACAACGTAATTAAACATTAATGATATTATATATTAAACAAGTTAATATTATTCAAAAAAATTCAAAAGTAGTGTTACGTAAACATCTATCATCTATCTATCATCTATCATAAGCATTATTACAAAAACAATATAGTTATCGAAACTGTGCCAAACATAACAATATCAAACATAGTTTCTACCATCCTAAAGCATGCATACTTTTAACATGCAGAGGTGAAGATGTGAAAGATTAACACGAAGTTATCCAGACGCATATTACTATAGAGTATCAAGCCCTACATAAATCAAAATCAGATAACATATACGTAAAGTATAACAAGAGGATCGGCGACCTGGTCGGGCCTGCAACAACTAGCTGATCAGGCTAGAGTTTACCAATAGTCCTTGCTACTGGCTCACTAGCATAGTCTTACTGATGCAACACATGTGTCATTTGAACTATCCTACTTAGACAATAACAGTTGAACCCAACCTACCCGGTTGAAGGTTGACCTCTTCCGCGACGGTATACACATAGTGCACACATATCACTTATACATATTCATAGGATAAATGATAACAATATAATAATGCAATCATGCTGGCTGTAACTAAACCTGTTAGTATATACTAATATCTATAACGATAGTCTCACTCATCTTGATATCACATTGAAAGAACTCCCACTCACCTCATTTCACATGGCAAGAACTCAGAGATCTAAATTTTCCAAGCCTTCTTCTTTCATTTATCACCTGAGAATACCCATATTTTAAGTCAACATATATTTTCAACTTATGTTCCATTACTCAAACAGTTTAAAACATTCAAACACATCACATGGGTCAAGATTGCAAATAGCCCATTCACTGCCCCAATACATACGCGCAGTCTCCCTTGTGCGCGTATGAATCAGTCATGAGCGCGTGTGACACATGGTATGCGCGTGAGACCAAAATTTGAGTGCGAGTGACCAAACGCAAAATCAAGACCGTCATTTCATTTTAACCATATGTGAGACTTGACTTACGCGCGAGTGAATTACTACACGAGCGTGTGAGTCTTCATTCGCGCGATCAATGCATCGCGCACGTGAGACGACCCGTCGTAATCCATAAGGACGAATACAATAACATATGATTACATCGCGAGGTACTTGACCTCTATATGATACATTTTACAAATATTGCATTCGTTTTTTAAGAGACAAACTTTCATTTACATCGAAAGATGGCAGCATGCATACCTTTTCGTAATATATCCATCTATAATTGACTTAATAATAATCTTGATGAACTCGACGACTCGAATGCAACGTCTTTTGACTATGTCATGAATGATTCCAAGTAATGTCTCTAATATAAGCAATTGCACAGCGGAAGATTTCTTTCATACCTGAGAATAAGCATGCTTTAAAGTGTCAACCAAAAGGTTGGTGAGTTCATTAGTTTATCATAATCATTCATTTCCATCATTTTAATAGACCACAAGAATTTCATTTTCAGTTATCATAAATATACGTCCCATGCATAGAGAAAAAAATCATTCATATGGTGAACATCTGGTAACCGACATTAACAAGATGCATATAAGAATATCCCCTATCATTCTGGGAAATCCTTCGGACATGATAAAAATGAATTCGAAATACTAAAGCATCCGGTACTTTGGATGGGGTTCGTTAGGCCCAATAGATCTATCTTTAGGATTCGCGTCAATTAGTAGATCGGTTTACTAATTCTTAGGTTACCAAGCAAAAGGGGCATATTCGGCTTCGATCATTCACCCATATAATGTAGTTTCAATTACTTGTGTCTATTTCATAAAACATTTATAAAAATTGCGCATGTATTCTCAGCCCAAAAATATAAAGGGTAAAAAGACAAATGAAACTCACAATACTGTATTTTGTAGTAAAAATATATATGACGGCATTGAACAACTGAACAATGCAGGGTTGGCCTTGGATTCACGAACCTATATCATTTGTATATATATTAATACATATAATTGTAATTGAACAAAGTTGTATATATATTTATTATAATATATTATTAAATTGTAACTTATTGTTATATATATATATAATGTATTGAATTCAATATTTATATATATATATATATATATATATATATATATATATATATATATATATATATATATATATATATATGTATTTATTATTACTTATAATATCTTAAAATATTTTTATACACTATATGTAATTTAGTTATTATTATAGTTAATAATATTTTATATAAAAATATAGTATGTAATATACTTTTTATATATAAATCTCTTTTGTTTGTAAAATTAGTAATTATAATACTATTAAAGTAAAGATAATAATACCAATAATTAGATAAAAAATGATAAAAAAATGATAGTTTTACTAATAATGATTCTTTTTAATAATAATATAGATGTAAAAATAATAATTTTTAATAATAACAATACTAATAATGATAATGGTAATATTAATAATAATAGTGCTTATGTTAATAATACTAATAACGATATTACTACAATTAATGACAAAAATAATATTATTCAAAATCTTTAATCTATATATTTATAAAACTTTATAATATTCATAATACTCATAATCATGTTAATATTAATAATAATAATACTAATAATAATACTTAATGTTATTAATTAATAATAACTAAATGATAATAATAATAATAATAATAACAATACATATATTAATAATAATAACAATGACAATATTTATAATACTAATAGTAACAACATTAATAATAATACTGTTAATAATAATAATTTTATTAATGATAATACTAATAAGTTTTAATTGATATTACTTATAATAAATGATATTCATAATACTTAATAATACCAATAATATCACTAATACTTATTAATAATAACAATAACAATAATAATTTATATTAATAATAATAATAATGACAATAACAATAATAATAATTTTAATGAAGAGAACTACCTCAAAAACTTTTTCTAAAAAGGAAACGCCCCAACCGGGGCTCGAACTCGCGACCTCTTGAATAACCACAAACACTCAAACCATTCCTCCAATTATGTTTTTCTGTTATATCTCCTAACCCAAATATATTTAATCCGTCATCTATAAATAACCTGGCCCAACACGAAACACAAGTATTCGGCCCAACGAAAAATGGCCCACCCTATTAAGTGATCCCTCGGCCCATCTGAATGTCCACGGCCCAACACTTAAATTACTTAGCCCAAAAACATATAGGTTTATTGTATGAATCGTGAGAATAAAAAAAAAAGAAACTGGAAGGTATTGTGTTGGGTGGGGTACGATCAAAAAGATAAAGGGAAACAGCTCGATCTTTATCATCATCAATCATAACTCATCCATCATTCCAATTAACATCATAATCATCACTATCGTTATTTAAAACAGAAAAACGGAATTGGTATTGTGGTGCTGGTTTCAGCGACGGAAGAACAGAAGCGGTAGCAGTATGCAGGTGTGTGGTTGGGTGATGTTTGATGGTGGTGATGTGGTGGGTTTGAGGTGGAAAAACAGTAGCGAGCAAGGGTTGGTCGGCTCGGGTTTATATCAAGCAATTTGTGATGATTGTTGTGGGTGTTTTATTTGATGAAGATGGTGTAGGTTGTGGTTTCTGGGTCTTCAATCAATACAAAAGAGTGTAGCAGAAACAAATTCGCAGAACAAAATCACGGTTTAAGGGTTTTTCGATTACTCAATCGATCAATCGATCAATCGATCAAGCAATAATTCGAGGTATAATCGGTCATCAATTCATCATTATCATCATCTTTATTAATTTATTTTGGTTTTTATAAATTCAATTGTAACCGCAAGTACTAGTAATAGTAGGTTACCACAGTGGGTGTAATTTGCAGCTGCAGTAGCGGTGTGTTTGCATTGAGTTCAGTTGAATAGGAAACAGATGCAACAATTGCAGTTGAAGCGAAGAAAACCATTACAGTCACAAGTATCAAATAATCGACTGAACCTTTAGCTTGAAAGTTGAAGGTGTTTCTTGATTGATATCGAGAAGAAAGTAAAACCACTTGAAACTGAGTTTTAGACTGAAAATATAAAGTAGCGGGTGGTTTCGAATGGGGCTGTAATCTTCACGATGGAATAACAGGAACAAAATAAAATCAAAGGTGGATCAGCTATAGTTCTGAGTTTCGAAAAATATAGCAGTAATATCAGAAGAAGCTACAAACAGAAATGTGTAGGTGGTGGTGTTGTGTTGATGAAAGTGATTCAGGGATGTTTGTATTCAACCAAACCAGAAATTTTAATGGGTTAGTGGTGGTTGTACATGGTGATCGAAAATGAAACAAGGTGGTTTGATGGGTGTTGTTTTGTTTCTTGGATTGACCCGAATAATAATATCAAAACACCACTGAAGTTTAATATAGTTTCATGGTGATGGTGAGGTGATTCTCGGTGATGGTAGCCGTTTGTTAAACAAGATAGTTAAGTGATGAATGCTCAAATGTTCATGTATATGTTTATATATAGAACATGATGGATATATAATAGATATATATTTGTATGTTAGTAAAATGAAATGAAGGAATCAATTACAAATAGTTGTTTGATTGATAATTCAAGTTCACGGGTACATGTTTAGGTAGACATGAGAAAACTAAATGAAAAGGATGTATAATAAACGCATCATTATTATTTATTTATTTATTTATTTTTTTATATTAAATTTAATATTAATAATTATTAAAATATATAGTATTGTTTAATATTAATAATTATTAGAATCATAATAAATATTAATAACAATGATAATAATAATAATTGATAATTACTAATACTTGTGTTAATAATAATAATATAATAATAATAATAATAATATTAGTATAACAAATTAATATTAATACATAACTATTTACATAGAATGAAGTATTATATTTTGGTTTTTATTCCTTGTAAAAGTTTGTCACTTATTTAATATCAATCGAAACATCAAACGAGTATTACAATCATTTAATATTTATTTTTAATATACTTTATTTATAGATATGTTTTAAATAAATATAATTATTATATTTTGTTTTATTTTACATAGATAAATTTTGGTAACAACAACATACAATATTTAAAATTATATTTCTAATTATTATTTATATGTGTATATACACATATCAAGTTACAATTAATTTTTCGTGAATCGTCGAAACTGGTAGAAGGTCAAATGATTTCATGAAACAGTTCAAAAATTTTGAGACTCAATATTACAGACTTTGCTTATCGTGTCGAATTCATATAAGGATTAAGTTTAAATTTGATCGGAAATTTCTAGGTCATCACAGTACCTACCCGTTAAAGAAATTTCGTCCCGAAATTTGAGTGTGGTCGTCATGGATAACAATAAAAATGTTTTCATGACAAATATGAGTTGATAAATAGAGTTTTATCACCATTGAGTAATATGGATAAAACATTTCATTTAGGTGAAGAGTACGAGTGAAGCTATCAAGAAAGCGTGAAATGAGTAAATGTAGGTTTGTCTTAACCGGTGACGTAGTCACGGTTGATTTCCAGAATTCAAGGGATTTTAAAGAAAATTTTTGAAATCTAAAAAATTTGATTCTTCGGTAATTCAGGAAATTAGGATCTCTCTAATTAAATGCGGAGATCTGCCTTGATTTCTTTATCAGATATTTCACTATAAATTAACTTCTTCCGTTCCATTACTTTTACCATTCCTATACTCAATTCCTAAATTCAAAAGATTGTGAAAATGCTTAATCCAGTTCTGATCTTTGTCCTTATCCTTACTATCGCAACAATCATTCTCCTTTTCCAACTTTCACCAGAAGAATCTGTTTACTTCTACTTCTCCCTTGGGGTTATAATGTTTTTAATTCTCCCATGTCTTTATGTTGCGATAAACATTGATATCCACGGTTTATAATTTATATGTTGTTATCGGGCTTTATATTCTCCCTTATATTTCAGAGTTTCATACTTTTGTTTTCTCTTCCCGACTTTAAGTCAAGCGAATAATGGTCCAGAATTTGTAGATATGAAGTTCGGAATGAACACAGTTATTGTTCTAAGAAGGAAATTGTAATGGCACGATCTTGATTTGTCAAATTACAAGAATTCACTGAGAATAGAACTATCAAGAATATATTTTCTTGATATGTTCAGAAGTTAAGTAGAATGAAAGAGTTATGTAATATGGCACATGATGACGTTATGATCTGTGAATCATCACGTTCCATTTAGAAACTCAGCATGACTTACTGTAATATAATCACGTTGATCAAGTGTCATTATATTAAACTAACTCATGCTTCAGTTCCCAACACTACTTCAAAAACATTCATAATTTAAACTCGAAAGTTTACAGAATATAGAAACTAACAGTTTCTTATATGATGTAACACTAATAGCGCGAAGAGATAAATGATTTCAGATATGATTAGTTATGAAAATATCTTCAGAAATATCGAAGATGTTTATAATGAAAGATATGATAATATCTTAGAATATCTAAGATCAGAGGATGATGAAGAATATTATCCGCAAGGGTTTAGAGTAAGGAGCAAGATATTCGCTAAAGACTTCAGCAGGCATTGAATCATTTGGATTCTTTGAAGGCAAGTTTAATCTTTGTGATTTATCAATGGCTTCCTTCATAGTTTCGCATAATCTATTTTTCGGTATTAAATTTTCTATTGAGAGTTTTCCAACCATCCATTCTTTATTATCATACCTTCAATGGTTAAGGTCATTTACAGTTTTTGTTGCTTCCTTCAACTTTTTCAATGTTCAGAGTATTGGTTCGTAGACTGGGTGCTTTTCAGAATTTCAGAATGGAAGATCACAATTCTAAGAGATGAATGTTATACATATAACTGTTGATGTAGATATACAGTAAGTTTTCAAAGTACTGATTATTGATTCCCAATAATTGGTATGGCAGTTCTCGTTACAAGATGCGGATGAGTATATGATAGGGTTTCAATGGATAAATATAGTGATTTATCGGAGAGGCTTAAGCCAAGGAGCAACGAGGTTGCTGGTTAGTTTACTGCTAATGTGGTGGAATATAAACGGTTCCCCGGTAACGATGATGAAAGGCAAACTTATATATCGAGGTTATAATAAGGCTAATTCGAATGAAATTCGAAGTTGATTTGCTGGAGCTGTGACAAAATTGGCTAATTTGAAAAAGGACTGCAATGTTATTTTCGGTAATAACAATACCAAAGGAGCTAGTACAGATACGTGTTAAACGTTTACTCAGGTTCCGAGTGTTTTCAGGTGTATAACTATATGCACCAATCTTTTATTCCGTAGTTGAAGTGCGGTTGGTTCTTCCTCTCGATTGAGGTGTTTTCAAGGATCATGAAAGGTTTGAACGCAGTTTGTAATCGTCAAGATGCAAATGAGGTTTAATATGAAGTCAAGTGGCAAACTTGAAGAAATGTTTAGTTTCATATGTTATAGTAAATATTTTAATTCATTTTAATTGTCCAATGTTGGTAGTCCATAGTTGATAGTCCACAGTTAGTAGTTCAATAATTTAATATATAATATTCGAATTAATTAATAGGTATCGTGACCCGTGTACATGTCTCAGACTCGATCACAACTCAAATTATATATATTATTATAGAATCAACCTCAACCCTGTATAGATAACTCGATCATTACTGCATATAGAGTGTCTATGGTTATTCCAAATAATATATATAGATGCGTCGATATGATATATCAAAACCTTGTATACGGGTCCCGATATTTAAAGTACGTAAAATAAATAATATAAATTAAATGACGATAAATAAAATTGCAAGAAATATAAATTGCGATAATTAAATTGCGATAAATAAAATGTAATCACTTAGCTAGGAACAGTTAGCGTGGATTCTTAACAAAATTTCTCATAGTTAATTTGTTTGTTTCTAACAATTTTTATTTTGTCCAATGTTTTCTTCATTATGCCACTTGTTGGATTCTGGTAAATCAAAATCCAAATATGAAATTGAATGAAAATGGTTATTTTGCGGTGAACGGATACGTATATCGGTGGTTGTAAGTAGGATAGTGAATGACTGTTGAATCAGATTCGCAGAATGTACCATGTAACTGATTAATGTGAAATTTAAATATTCCTCAGGTATTACCTACCCGTTAAAATATTTTCACCATTAACAGTTTGTACAAAAGAATTTTTAATTACCATCATTATGAAAATATACTTGCATATATATTTTCTTCAGATGTAAT
The DNA here is from genome assembly GCF_046630445.1 of Rutidosis leptorrhynchoides. Lineage (NCBI taxonomy): Eukaryota > Viridiplantae > Streptophyta > Magnoliopsida > Asterales > Asteraceae > Rutidosis > Rutidosis leptorrhynchoides. The sequence goes on from NC_092340.1 coordinate 319,127,329, forward strand.
CATGGATTTAATGAGTTAATATGATATTAATCTCATCTGCTTTTCTGTTTGAGCTAGAATAAATAATCTCTAAAACTATTAGGAACCACATATTCTTCGCAGAATATTTCTTTAATGAAGTTATGGATCAATACTTCATCGTTCATTGTTGTTGGTACTCCTTGGTATCTGTGGTGCGTATGTTATTGATGCTCGTGAGACAGATTATGATGTTGAGATGTGGGATGCGGATGTTTCTGTTGGTGGTGGTGATGGTACTGTTGATGTTGCTGAAGCTGATAAGTTTTGCACCATATTCTCCACATTGATTACTCGAGCGCGAAGCTCGTTGACTTCTTCCATTATTCCGGGATGATTGTCGGTCGAAACGAGCGGATGAATAAGGTTTAGAATTTTAGATAGAATATAATCGTGGCAAGATATTCGAGAAATGAGGGTGAAAATGGTGTTTTGGACTGGTTCGCCGGTAAGTGCTTCAGGTTCTTCGCCAAGAGGTGAATTCGGTTGGTGGAAAGGATCGCCTTCTTCTCGTCTCCATTGATTAAGTCGACTACGAATCCCATCAGATGAATTGGTTGATTCATTTTGGTGACGCTGCTTTTGGAGCTTAGGAGAACATCCATGTCGGAATAGCTGTTAGGTTCCGAAGAACTTGAACTAGTGACGAGTTCCATTTCGTACGATTTAGTAAAGGATTTTTCGATATGAAAAGATTTTCGAATATTGGATGATATTCTAACTACATAGAATATCTATATATATAGTACTAAAGATTTCGTAGACTACGGAGAAATTTACGGCATATGTCAGGCAAGTCTACAGTAACAGATGCGCTAAGATATGAATTAGCAAATACGCTAAGATATGAATTTTGTCTATACACTTTTCATGCAGTCAATGCAGTAAAACGTGTCTAGACTAAGAATGATAAGCAGGTAATTTCCTAAGGATGATAAGCAGGTAATTTTCGACACGAAATGATAAGCAGAACTTTTGACATGCAGACACGGTTAAAGTCCAGACTCACTAATGCATCTAAACAACTATCAGTTAGACACACTAATGCAAGACCTGGTTCGCTAAGACCACCGCTCTGATACCACATGAGACGACCCGTCCTAATCCATAAGGACGAATACAATAACATATGATTACATCGCGAGGTACTTGACCTCTATATGATACATTTTACAAACATTGCATTCGTTTTTTAAGAGACAAACTTTCATTTACATCGAAAGTCGGCAGCATGCATACCCTTTCATAATATATCCATCTATAATTGACTTAATAATAATCTTGATGAACTCGACGACTCGAATGCAACGTCTTTTGACTATGTCATGAATGATTCCAAGTAATGTCTCTAATATAAGCAAATGCACAGCGGAAGATTTCTTTCATACCTGAGAATAAACATGCTTTAAAGTGTCAACCAAAAGGTTGGTGAGTTCATTAGTTTATCATAATCATTCATTTCCATCATTTTAATAGACCACAAGAATTTCATTTTCAGTTCTCATAAATATACGTCCCATGCATAGAGACAAAAATCATTCATATGGTGAACACCTGGTAACCGACATTAACAAGATGCATATAAGAATATCCCCTATCATTCTGGGAAATCCTTCGGACATGATAAAAATGAATTCTAAGTACTAAAGCATCCGGTACTTTGGATGGGGTTCGTTAGGCCCAATAGATCTATCTTTAGGATTCGCGTCAATTAGTAGATCGGTTTACTAATTCTTAGGTTACCAAGCAAAAGGGGCATATTCGGCTTCGATCATTCACCCATATAATGTATTTTCAATTAGTTATGTCTATTTCGTAAAACATTTATAAAAATTGCGCATGTATTCTCAGCCCAAAAATATAAAGGGTAAAAAGGCAAATGAAACTCACAATACTGTATTTTGTAGTAAAAATACATATGACGACATTGAACAACTGAACAATGCAGGGTTGGCCTTAGATTCACGAACCTATATCATTTGTATATATATTAATACATATATTTGTAATTGAACAAAGTTGTATATATATTTATTATAATATATTATTAAATTGTAACTTATTGTTATATATACAAACAACAACAATAACAAAATCCAATCCCGCATACGCGAGGTATGGGGGAGGTGAGATGTAGACAATACTTCCCCTATCCTAGAAAAAAGTCAAGTCATTTCTCCACCCGAAGTGAAACACTCCCAAGAGTAGAGAAAGTTATCCCTCTCAATGTTCTATGGATAGAGAGATTACTTCCAAAAGGACCTCCGGCCTATAAGTAGGAAAAATTTTAAAAAATAAAAATAAAAAAAATAAAAAATGAGACGCCATGAAAATGGTAAAATCAAATTTCCTTGGGTTTTAAATCCTGCCTGAAATTCAATTTAGGCTCTAAGCGACAGTCAAGTCGCCAATAAATCGACGCTTGCTGTTGACTCGATTAATAGAGCCAAACTTATGTGTTTATATAAAAAATAAAAATATAATGTATTGAATTCAATATTTATATATATATATATATATATATATATATATATATATATATATATATATATATATATATATATATATATATATATATATATATGTGTGTGTGTGTGTGTGTGTGTGTGTGTTTATTATTACTTATAATATCTTAAAATATTTTTATACACTATATGTAATTTAGTTATTATTATAGTTAATAATATTTCATATAAAAATATAGTATGTAATATACTTTTTATATATAAATCTCTTTTGTTTGTAAAATTAGTAATTATAATACTATTAAAGTAAAGATAATAATACCAATAATTAGATATAAAAATGATAAAAAAAATGATAGTTTTACTAATAATGATTCTTTTTAATAATAATATAGATGTAAAAATAATAATTTTTAATAATAACAATACTAATAATGATAATGGTAATATTAATAATAATAGTGCTTATGTTAATAATACTAATAACGATATTACTACTAATAATGACAAAAATAATATTATTCAAAATCTTTAATCTATATATTTATAAAACTTTATAATATTCATAATACTCATAATCATGTTAATATTAATAATAATAATAATACTAATAATAATACTTAATGTTATTAATTAATAATAACTAAATGATAATAATAATAATAATAATAACAATACATATATTAATAATAATAACAATGACAATATTTATAATACTAGTAGTAACAACATTAATAATAATACTGTTAATAATAATAATATTATTAATGATAATACTAATAAGTTTTAATTGATATTACTTATAATAAATGATATTCATAATACTTAATAATACCAATAATATCACTAATACTTATTAATAATAACAATAACAATAATAATTTATATTAATAATAATAATAACAATAATAATAATAATTTTAATGAAGAGAACTACTTCAAAACTTTTTCTAAAAAGGAAACGCCCCAACCGGGGCTCGAACCCGCGACCTCTTGAATAACCACAAACAATCAAACCATTCCTCCAATTATGTTTTTCTGTTATATCTCCTAACCTAAATATATTTAATCCATCATCTATAAATAACCTGGCCCAACACGAAACACAAGTATTCGGCCCAACGGAAAACGGCCCACCCTATTAAGTGATCCCTCGGCCCATCTGAATGTCCACGGCCCAACACTTAAATTACTTAGCCCAAAAACATATAGGTTTATTGTATGAATCGTGAGAATAAAAAAAGAAAGAAACTGGAAGGTATTGTGTTGGGTGGGGTACGATCAAAAAGATAAAGGGTAACAGCTCGATCTTTATCATCATCAATCATAACTCATCCATCATTCCAATTAACATCATAATCATCACTATCGTTATTTAAAACAGAAAAACGGAAGTGGCATTGTGGTGCTGGTTTCAGCGACGAAAGAACAGAAGCGGTAGCAGTATGCAGGTGTGTGGTTGGGTGATGTTTGATGGTGGTGATGTGGTAGGTTTGAGGTGGAAAAACAGTAGCGAGCAAGGGTTGGTTGGCTCGGGTTTATATCAAGCAATTTGTGATGATTGTTGTGGGTGTTTTATTTGATGAAGATGGTGTAGGTTGTGGTTTTTGGGTCTTCAATCAATACAAAAGAGTGTAGCAGAAACAAATTCGCAGAACAAAATCACGGTTCAAGGGTTTTTCGATTACTCAATCGATCAATCGATCAAGCAATAATTCGAGGTATAATCGGTCATCAATTCATCATTATCATCATCTTTATTAATTTATTTTGGTTTTTATGCATTCAATTGTAACCGCAAGTACTAGTAATAGTAGGTTACCACAGTGGGCGTAATTTGCAGCTGCAGTAGCGGTGTGTTTGCATTGAGTTCAGTTGAATAGGAAAAGATGCAACAATTGCAGTTGAAGCGAAGAAAACCATTACAGTCACAAGTATCAAATAATCGACTGAACCTTTAGCTTGCAAGTTGAAGGTGTTTCTTGATTGATATCGAGAAGAAAGTAAAACCACTTGAAACTAAGTTTTAGACTGAAAATATAAAGTAGCGGGTGGTTTCGAATGGGGCTGTAATCTTCATGATGGAATAACAGGAACAAAATAAAAGCAAAGGTGCATCAGCTATAGTTCCGAGTTTCGAAAAATATAGCAGTAATATCAGAAGAAGCTACAAACAGAAACGTGTAGGTGGTGGTGTTGTGTTGATGAAAGTGATTCAGGGATGTTTGTATTCAACCAAACCAGAAATTTTAATGGGTTAGTGGTGGTTGTACATGGTGATCGAAAATGAAACAAGGTGGTTCGATGGGTGTTGTTTTGTTTCTTGGATTGACCCGAATAATAATATCAAAACACCACTGAAGTTTAATATAGTTTCATGGTGATGGTGAGGTGATTCTCAGTGATGGTAGCCGTTTGTTAAACAAGATAGTTAAGTGATGAATGCTCAAATGTTCATGTATATGTTTATATATAGAACATGATGGATATATAATAGATATATATTTGTATGTTAGTAAAATGAAATGAAGGAATCAATTACAAATAGTTGTTTGATTGATAATTCAAGTTCACGGGTACATGTTTAGGTAGACATGAGAAAACTAAATGAAAAGGATGTATAACAAACACATCATTATTATTTATTTATTTATTTATTTATTTTTTTATATTAAATTTAATATTAATAATTATTAAAATATATAGTATTGTTTAATATTAATAATTATTATAATCATAATAAATATTAATAACAATGATAATAATAATAATTGATAATTACTAATACTTGTGTTAATAATAATAATATAATAATAATAATAATAATAATAATAATAATATTAGTATAACAAATTAATATTAATACATAACTATTTACATAGAATGAAGTATTATATTTTGGTTTTTATTCCTTGTAAAAGTTTGTCACTTGTTTAATATCAATCGAAACATCAAACGAGTATTACAATCATTTAATATTTATTTTTAATATACTTTATTTATAGATATGTTTTAAATAAATATAAGTATTATATTTTGTTTTATTTTACATAGAAAAATTTTGGTAACAACAACATACAATATTTAAAATTATATTTCTAATTATTTTTTATATGTGTATATACACATATCAAGTTACAATTAATTGTTCGTGAATCGTCGAAATTGGTCGAAGGTCAAATGATTTCATGAAACAGTTCAAAAATTTTGAGACTCAATATTACAGACTTTGTTTATCGTGTCGAATTCATATAAGGATTAAGTTTAAATTTGATCGGAAATTTCCGGGTCGTCACAGCGCGTGCTGCTAGGGCTCTCACTTGTTTGTCAGGACTCTCGCTTATCTGACAAGACTCTCACACGTGAGTGTGGGCTATCATGCGCGTGTGAGGACTGACGCGTGTGATACACGACTCTCACGCACGAGTGAAGACTCTCACGTGCGGGAGCTGAAGCATAGTTGCATCAGTTGTTGTTACGGGTTTAAGCACCCAAATCTCGTTTTTTACATAAACAAACCATGAAACCCATTCAAAAACACACACTATATCTAACATAAAACAAGTAAAAAAACACTCAAAAGCAAGAATCAAACCTAAACCCAAACTTTTCATAAAACCCATTAAAAAAACATAATAATTTATTCAAAATAAACGATGTTTACCTGCTTTTATTTACGAAAATCGCAAGAATTACAACCTTGAAATTGATAGCTTGAATTCACAGGTTTATTAAGAATTACAAGCTCGAAATTGATAGCTTGAATTCACAAGTTTATTAATTTATAAGTTTCAAGAGTAAAATGAGGGTCAAGGGTGTTTAAATATTGCAAAAGAGGAAGAATGAAAAGAAATACATACTATATAAGGAAATTAGGTTTCCTTTATAAGAGGGAAATCAACTTCCTTGACGCATACTAGTATCTACCCATTATCTAAAGCACAATGTTAATGGCTCTATTAATCGAGTCAACATCAAGCATTAATGTGACTATCGTTTAGAGTCTAAATTGAACTTCGGGCGGATTTAAAACACATGAAAATTTGATTATACCATTTTCATGGCGTCTCGCACTTATTTTTTTGTTTTTTGTTTTTTTAACCTACTTATTGTCCGGATGTCCATTCGGAAGCAATCTCCCTATCCATAGAACATTGAGAGAGAGAGAGAGAGAGAGAGAGAGAGAGGAATTTCTTTACTCTTGGAGTGTTTTATTCTGGGTGGAGAAATGACTTCTCTTTATTCTAGGATAGGGGAACTATTGTCTACATTGAAACAGCTACTGATCTTGTTTCATGTTGTAAGACGCGTCGCGCGACTTGGCTAGAATTGAAGGGCCGGTTTGTAAATAAATTAAATAAGAAGAGAGACCTTTTTTCAATATTGCATGGACGATTTTGGACCTGAAAACATATCTAAGTCTGTCACTTGGACCTGAAGACATATCTAAGTCTGTCTCAAGAATTGCAAGAAGAAGCTTGTTTAATTCCCAGATTGGAACCCGTCTATTGTTGTTGTAGCTCCTAACTCATTTTTGCTTCAAAGGTAAAGCTTTAATCTGAATCTTATCCTTCGAGTTGGGGTTAGGGTTTGTGTGACGTCCTCCAGATAGGGTCTGGAAGAAAACGTCACTAATATCAAATAAACTAACATATTATAATATACGAGAACAATACTAAATGATAAGAATAAACTTTATTGAGTACGCAGCGGAAAATGAAATGTCGTTACAATAATGGGAATTACAATAAAGTAATTGTTTCAAATGCAAGAATAATAAATGCGATATCTCTTGATCCTAAGTCCAAGTAGCATCACATAAGCAGTAAGTAATTAAGCTTGATCAATCGGCACCTGAGACAAACATGCTAAAGTGTCAACCAAAAAGGTTGAGTGAAATCATAGGTTTAACAAAAGTAGTTATCGTTGTTTTTAAATCACAAGATTTTGTTTTCAAAAGTAGATCACACAGATCTTTAGTTTAAGGAAGATCACAAAGATCTTAAAAGTTGATCTCACAGGGATCAAAAAGTTATGCTAGTTCGTGATATTTAGACTAAACGTTCAAGTTTGCCCCAATGACAAGTTGTACTGTCCTTGTCGGTTTAATTTCATTATTAAGTAATACAATGACTTGGTCAAATGTATCGGGGATCTTACTCCCGATAGGCCTACCCCCAATAATTAAGCATGCATTCAACGAGCAATTAAAAATATCACTGTAGGGACTTAGTCGGACATAGCCGGGTATAGCATAGTTTAGCAGTTTGGTACTTGTGTCCAAAATGTAAAATGTAAAAACAGCATGTGTCTCACCCCAAATAAGTTAAATAAGTTGCGCAATAGTAAGAGGGGCTATGAGTTCACCTTAGTAAGTAGATGAGAGAGTTATTCCTTGGAAGAGAAAGATAAATGAGTTGGATGATCGTGAGCCGAATGTCAACCCAATGACATTAAGAATAGTTTAGATGTTTTGCCCGAGTTTAAGTTAAGTTTAAGTATGTATGTACTTAAGTATAGTTCGTTTTGCTAAGTTTCTAACCTTAGTATGTTTCCATTTTAGAAAGTTTCCATATTTAGAAAGTTGCCATGTCTAGAAAGTTTTCCACTTTTAGTAAGTCTCCTCTTTTAGTAAGTTTCCTCTTTTAGTAAGTTTCCATGTTTAGATAGTTTCCACGTTTAGAAAGTTTCTATTTATAGTAAGTTAGTGTTGAACACTAGTGAGTTATCCTTAATAAGTCTACCACTTATTAAGTGTGAAAGTAACTAAGTGTTTGATTACTATAGTCGGGTTGATATTGTGCACCATACCCAAACATCTATGCCACCACCGAGTCACTAGAATGACCAATTGTTACCGGTTGGCCCAGGATTTCTCGACCAAAATCTAAGTTTGGCATTCGAAATCCACAAGCGTCCCATAGTGGTACCAAGGATTACCCTAGGCCTTAAGCAGCGTCGACGTTCGAGTAATTTTTACGTTATCGTGAATGACTATTGTATTCGTATGTCATAATCTTATAATATAAGTATTATAATATAAGTAGTACATTATAAGTGTTAGTAGTAGTATAAGTGTATAAGTGTTAAGTAGTAGTATATAGTATAAGTAGTATTAAGGTTTAGTAGTAGTATTAGTAGTAGGGTTTAAGTAGTAAGTAGTAAGTAGTAGTATTAATTAATTATGTTTATTTAATTAGAGTAGTATTAATTAGTAGTATGTAAGTAGTTAGGGTTTGTAATAAATATTTAGGTTATAATTAAATAAGTAGTTAATTATTTAGGGTTAGGTTAAAGTTAGATTAGGGTTTAAGTAATAAAGATCTAGGGTTTAGTAAAGTAGGTTTAAATTAGGGTTTACTCTCTTTTTTTTAAAGGTGGCCGTATATGTATATGATATATGTATGCGTGTATATGTATATTATATATGTATGTTTTTAACAAGATCATAATATTATAATTATGTATGAAGATCAAGAACAAGATTTAATTAAATGAATGAATGAATTAAAAGTTTAAGATTTAGGGTTTATACCTTGTAGATCTAGATGAAGATTAACAAGATAAGAAAAGATGACTTTGAAGATGGAAGATCAAAACCCGCAAACTTCAAGAACACATTTGAAGATCTTGATGAACACGATGAAGATCTTCAAGAACACGATGAAGATCACTTGAAGATTACCCGGAATCAAGAAGAAAATAACCAAAACTTTAAAGTGGTGTAGGGTGGTGATTGGTTTTGGTGGAAACCGATTGGTGGTGGCAGTTTTTGGTGGCCAAGGGTGGCAGCCAAAGTGGTGGTGATAGGTTTCGATGGTGGTAGGGTGGTGAGGAGGTGGCCGTGAGCCACAAGAGAGGAAGAGGGGTGTAGTGACCCGAACTTTTCCATATTTTTATTTATTAAATGAAATTGATATTTACATGATTAAATGTTTCCAACATGTTAAGCAATCAAACTTGTTAAGACTTGATTAATTGAAATAGGTTTCATATAGACAATTGACCACCCAAGTTGACCGGCGATTCACGAACGTTAAAACTTTTAAAAACTATATGATGACATATATATGGATATATATATATATATATATAGTTAACATGATATTATGATAAGCAAACATATCATTAAGTATATTAACAATGAACTACATATGTAAAAACAAGACTACTAACTTAATGATTTTGAAACGAGACATATATGTAACGATTATCGTTGTAACGATATTTAATGTATATATATCATATTAAGATATATTAATACATCATGATATCATGATAATGTAATAATTTAACATCTCATTTGATTTAATAAACAATGGGTTAACAACATTTAACAAGATCGTTAACCTAAAGGTTTCAAAACAACACTTACATGTAACGACTAACGATGACTTAACGACTCAGTTAAAATGTATATACATGTAGTGTTTTAATATGTATTCATACACTTTTAAAAGACTTCAAGACACTTATCAAAATACTTCTACTTAACAAAAATGCTTACAATTACATCCTCGTTCAGTTTCATCAATAATTCTACTCGTATGCACCCGTATTCGTACTCGTACAATACACAGCTTTTAGATGTATGTACTATTAGTATATACACTCCAATGATCAGCTCTTAGCAGCCCATGTGAGTCACCTAACACATGTGGGAACCATCATTTGGCAACTAGCATGAAATATCTCATAAAATTATAAAAATATGAGTAATCATTCATGACTTATTTACATGTAAACAAAATTACACATCCTTTATATCTAATCCATATACCAACGACCAAAAACACCTACAAACACCTACAAACACCTTCATTCTTAAATTTTCTTCATCTAATTGATCTCTCTCAAGTTCTATCTTCAAGTTCTAAGTGTTCTTCATAAATTCTACAAGTTCTAGTTTCATAAAATCAAGAATACTTCCAAGTTTGCTAGCTTACTTCCAATCTTGTAGAGTGATCATCCAACCTCAAGAAATCTTTCTTATTTACAGTAAGATATCTTTCTAATACAAGGTAATACTCATATTTAAACTTTGATTCAATTTCTATAACTATAACAATCTTATTTCGAGTGAAAATCTTACTTGAACTTGTTTTTCGTGTCATGATTCTGCTTCAAGAACTTTCAAGCCATCCAAAGATCCTTTGAAGCTAGATCCATTTTTCTCATTTCCAGTAGCTTTATCCAGAAAACTTGAGGTAGTAATGATGTTCATAACATCATTCGATTCATACATATAAAGCTATCTTATTTGAAGGTTTAAACTTGTAATCACTAGAACATAGTTTAGTTAATTCTAAACTTGTTCGCAAACAAAAGTTAATCCTTCTAACTTGACTTTTAAAATAAACTAAACACATATTCTATATCTATATGATATGCTAACTTAATGATTTAAAACCTGGAAACACGAAGAACACTGTAAAACCGGACATACGCCGTCGTAGTAACACCGCGGGCTGTTTTGGGTTAGTTAATTAAAAACTATGATAAACTTTGATTTAAATTTGTTCTTCTGGGAAAATTATTTTTCTTATGAACATGAAACTATATCCAAAAATCATGGTTAAACTCAAAGTGGAAGTATGTTTTCTAAAATGGTCATCTAGAGGTCGTTCTTTCGACTGAAATAACTACCTTTACATAAACGACTTGTAACTTATATTTCTGACTATAAACCTATACTTTTTCTATTTAGATTCATAAAATAGAGTTCAATATGAAACCATAGCAATTTGATTCACTCAAAACGGATTTAAAATGAAGAAGTTATGGGTAAAACAAGATTGGATAATTTTTCTTGTTGTAGCAACGTGAAAATTGGTAACAAATCTATATTAATCATATCCTAGCTAACTTATATTGTATTATACATGTATTATAATATATTATGTAATCTTGGGATACCATAGACACGTATGCAAATGTTTTGACATATCATATCGACCCGTGTGTATATATTATTTGGAACAACTATAGACACTCTATATGCAGTAATGAGGGAGTTAGCTATACAGGGTTGAGGTTGATTCTAAAAATATATATACTTTGAGTTGTGATCTAGCCTGAGACGTGTATACACTGGGTCGTGGATTGATTCAAGATAACATATATCAATTTTTTTTTCTGTACATCTAACGTTGGACAACTAGTTGTAGGTTACTAACGAGGACAGCTGACTTAATAAACTTAAAACATCAAAATCTATTAAAAGTGTTGTAAATATATTTTGAATATACTTTGATATATATATGTACATATTTGTTATAGGTTCGTGAATCGACCAGTGGCCAAGTCTTACTCCCCGACGAAGTAAAAATCTGTGAAAGTGAGTTATAGTCCCACTTTTAAAATCTAATATTTTTGGGATGATAATACATGAAGGTTTTATAAATGATTTACAAAATAGACACAAGTACGTGAAACTACATTCTATGGTTGAATTATCGAAATCGAATATGCCCCTTTTTATTAAGTCTGGCAATCTAAGAATTAGGGAACAGACACTCTAATTGACGCGAATCCTAAAGATAAATCTATTGGGCCTAACAAACCCCATCCAAAGTACCGGATGCTTTAGTACTTCGAAATTTATATCATATCTGAAGGGTGTCCCGGAATGATGGGGATATTCTTATATATGCATCTTGTTAATGTCGGTTACCAGGTGTTCACCATATGAATGATTTTTATCTCTATGTATGGGATGCGTATTGAAATATGAAATCTTGTGGTTTATTGTTACGATTTGATATATATATATATATATATATATATATATATATATGTATATATATATATATATATATATATATATATACATATATATATATATATATAGGTTAAACCTATAACTCACCAACATTTTTGTTGACGTTTAAAGCATGTTTATTCTCAGGTGAATACTAAGAGCTTCCGCTGTTGAATACTAAAATAAGGACAAGATTTGGAGCCCATGTTTGTATGATATTGTGTAAAAACTGCATTCAAGAAACATATGTCGATGTAATATATTTCTATTGTAAACCATTATGTAATGGTCGTGTGTAAACAATATATTTTAGATTATCATTATTTGATAATCTACGTAATGCTTTTGAAACCTTTATTGATAAAATAAAGGTTATGGTTGTTTTAAAAATGAATGCAGTCTTTGAAAAACGTCTCATATAGAGGTCAAAACCTCGCAACGAAATCAATTAATATGGAATGTTTATAATCAATATGAACGGGACATTTCAGTTGGTATCTGAGCGTTGGTCTTAGAGAACCAAAAAATTTGCATTAGTGTGTCTTATCGAGTTTGTTAGGATGCATTAGTGAGTCTGGACTTCGACCGTGTTTTCTTTAAAAATGATTGCTTAATATTTTTGTTGGAAACTATATATTTTTAACATGTGAATATTATGTGATATATTAATCTCTTAACGTTTTTGATATTATGTGATAGATATCTACCTCTAGAACAAGTCCCATTGACTCACCTAATAATAATGAAGAGTCAAATGTAAATTGGAATGATTCGTGGACTGATTCACAAGTTCCCGAAGAGGAACCGGAAGAAGAGTCGGAACCGGAAGAAGAATCGGAACCGGAAGAATAAATAGAACCAGTGGGGGAAAAAATAAAACGGTTAAGTAGAAGAAAATCCTCAACCAACCGATCAAAGTTAATTATGGTCAATGGTGTTTTCGCCAAGGAAGCAAAGTATTGGGAGGATTACCAATTCTCCGATGAATCGGATCCCGACAAGGATTCCGATGATGTTATAGAAATTACCCCAACACAATTTAATAAGGCAAAAGAGAACAATAAGGGAAAGGGCATAAAAATAGAGAAATTTGATTCCAAACATGATGAACTTTATATGTATCGTCAACACCCGTATTTCTTAAGTTGTGACAATAACCCGGGAACCTCTAAACCACCAAGTTTTTCTAAACCAATGTGGAAAACGACGGCTCGTATTAGGGGAACATCATATATCCCTAGAAACTTGGCAAAACGAACCAAAACCGAAGAAGAAGAAACGAGCGAGTCAGAATTAGATAGTTGTATTCGTGTGGTGTAATATATGTAATATAGTGTGCTTATGCTTTATGATATATGTAAAAATTGCTTGTATTAATAAGTATTTTTTATGAATCTAACTCTTGTATATTTTACAGTATAAAAACACAAAATGGATAGACAACCCAATATTTTAAGAGACCTACCCGGAGACATGATTGATGAAATCTTGTCTAGAGTCGGTCAGAATTCCTCGGCACAACTATTTAAGGCGAGATCAGTTTGTAAGACATTCGAAGAACGTTCCAAGAATGCCTTGATTTATAAAAGGCTTTCGTTCGAAAGATGGGGGATATCACATTGGGAAATCCATAAGTTACGATGTGTTTACTTTGACGCATATATTGCGGGGAACTCAAATGCTATTTTACACAACGGGTTAAGAAATTATTTTGACTCAATATATCCGAATATAGGACTTCGTGATTTAGAAAAAGCGGCTAGCATGTAACATAAAGAAGCATGTTATGCTTACGGGTTAGTAATGTTCGCTTCTCACCAAAGTGAGAATAAGAACATCGGGCTACAACTATTAAACAAAACGTTCCCACAAGTGACGGAGTCGGTAATTGGGGTAAGAAATGAGGTTTTTAGGTTATTACGAGACTGTTGGTCATTACGTAACCTTCATCCTTTTGACGAAGTTACAACACATTGTCTTACTATCGGTCACAATGGTTATGTTCCAAAAAACCAAGGATGGGAAGTGGTATTAGTAAAACCAGAATGCATGACTTGTTTCTGGACGTATGAATTACGTGTCTTTATTGCCTTTGCTGAACGCCTTATTTATTAACTAGAATTATCTTCGCAACTACTTTGTATCAAAGTTTTATGTGCTATATTTCATGCTATATGTAAAAAAAAAGCGGTATTGTAAGTTTGCAAGTTATTGTATAAAGGTTTGAATATGATATTATTTTTTTTGTGATTAGTTTTTCATATAGAATTGTAGTAGTTGAAATGGTATGTTAGCTACTAAGTATGAACTTAACGGGTAGGTACTACCCGAATTAAAGAGTATAAAATGCTAATATGAAGAAAGAGCTTTTATAAATAAGTTCATATTACGCTACGAAATACTATTGACTACTCTTGATATTCTATATGATTAACTCGTTTCATTTGACTATTTTGAAGGAAATGGCACCGACTACTCGACACACCTTGAATATGAGCGAAGAGGAATTTTGTGCCTTTCTTGCTTCAAACATAGCCGCAGTACAGGCTGCGCTACATACCAACAATAACTCCGAATCTAGCAATGCAGCTAACGGCACAAGAAATCGTGTAGGATGCACCTACAAAGAATTCACTGCCTGCAAACCTTTGGAATTTGATGGAACCGAAGGACCGATCGGATTGAAACGGTAGACCGAGAAGGTCGAATCGGTGTTTGCAATAAGTAAGTGTACTGAAGAGGACAAAGTGAAGTACGCTACGCATACCTTCACAGGTACTGAATTAACATGGTGGAATACCTATCTAGAGCAAGTGGGACAAGATGATGCTTACGCACTACCGTGGTCAGCATTCAAGCACTTGATGAACGAGAAGTACCGTCCCAGAACCGAGGTCAATAAGTTCAAGACAGAACTTAGAGGGTTACGAACCCAAGGATTTGATATTACCACGTAAGAAAGACGATTCACAGAATTGTGCCTATTGTGTCTGAGAGCGTTCGAAGATGAGGAAGAGAAGATCGACGCATTTGTGAAAGGATTACCGGAAATAATCCAAGAAGATATAAGTTCACACGAGCCCGCCTCCATACAACAGGCATGTAGAATGGCTCACAAACTAGTGAACCAGATTGAGGAAAGAATTAAAGAACAGGCAGCTGAAGAGGCCAATGTGAAGCAAGTCAAAAGAAAGTGGGAGAAAAACGGTGATAAGAATCACCAATACAATAATAACAGCAATTACAACAATAATCGCAACAACTATCCCAACAATCGCAACATCAATCGCAACAACAACAAACGGCCCAACAACAACAACAACAACAACAACAACAACAACAACAACAACAGCAACAACAACAACAGCAACTACAACAATCATCCCAACAACAATAACAACCGCAACAACAACAACAATCCGAAGCAGCTATGCCAAAGGTGTGAAAAGTATCACTCGGGGTTCTGCACCAAATTTTGCAACAAGTGTAATAGAAATGGTCATAGCGCAGCGAAGTGTGAGGTCTACGGACCAGGGGTTAACAGAACGAAAGGAACAAATGGTGTCAGAACGAGTAATGGCAGAGCAAGTAGTGTCGGAGCAAGTTATGCCAATGTAGTTTGTTATAAATGTGGAAAACCAGGCCACATTATTAGAAATTGCCCGAACCAGGAGAACACGAATGGACAAGGCCGCGAAAGAGTTTTCAATATTAATGCGGTAGAGGCACAGGAAGACCCGGAGCTTGTTACGGGTATGTTTCTTATTGACAATAAATCTGCTTACGTTTTATTTGATTCGGGTGCGGATAGAAGCTATATGAGTAGAGATTTTTGTGCTAAATTAAGTTGTCCATTGACGCCGTTGGATAGTAAATTTTTACTCGAATTAGCAAATGGTAAATTAATTTCAGCAGATTATATATGCCGGAATCGAGAAATTAAACTGGGTAGCGAAATATTTAAGATTGATTTGATACCAGTAGAGTTAGAGAGTTTTGATGTAATAGTTGACATGGACTGGCTGAAGAAGGTGAAAGCAGAGATCGTATGTTATAAAAATGCAATTCGCATTGTACGAGAAGAAGGAGAACCCTTAATGGTGTACGGAGAAAAGGGCAACACGAAGCTACATCTTATTAGTAATTTGAAGGCACAAAAACTAATAAGAAAAGGTTGCTATGCTGTTCTAGCACACGTCAAGAAAGTACAAACTGAAAAAAGAGCATCAATGATGTTCCCGTCGCAAAAGAATTTCACGATGTATTTCCGAAAGAATTACCGGGACTACCTCCACATCGATCTGTTGAATTTCAAATAGATCTTGTACCAGGAGCTGCACCAATAGCTCGTGCTCCTTATAGGCTCGCGCCCAGCGAGATGAAAGAACTGCAAAGCCAACTGCAAGAACTATTAAAACGTGGTTTCATTTGACCAAGCACATCACCATGGGGAGCTCCTGTTTTATTTGTCAAGAAGAAGGATGGTACATTTAGGTTGTGTATTGACTACAGAGAGTTGAACAAACTTACCATCAAAAACCGTTATCCACTGCCGAGAATTGACGACTTATTTGATCAACTACAAGGCTCGTCGATTTATTCGAAGATCGATTTACGTTCTGGATATCATCAAATGTGAGTAAAGGAGGATGATATTCCAAAAACTGCTTTTAGGACGCGTTATGGTCATTACGAGTTTATGGTTATGCCGTTTGGATTGACTAACGCACCAGCTGTGTTCATGGACCTTATGAACTAGTGTGTTGGCTATATCTTGACAATATTGTCATTGTTTTCATCGTTGACATACTTATTTACTCAAAGAATGATCAAGAGCATGAAGAACATTTGAGAAAAGTGCTAGAAGTATTGAGGAAAGAAAAACTGTATGCTAAATTTTCAAAGTGTGCATTTTGGTTGGAAGAAGTTCAATTCCTCGGTCACATAGTGAACAAAGAAGGTATCCAGGTGGACCCGGCAAAGATCGAAACCGTTGAAAAGTGGGAAACCCCAAAAACTCCGAAGCATATACGTCAATTTTTAGGATTGGCTGGTTACTACAGAAGATTCATCCAAGATTTCTTCAAAATAGCAAAACCCTTGACTGCATTAACGCATAAAGGGAAGAAATTTGAATGGAAGGATGAACAAGAGAAGGCGTTTCAATTATTGAAGAAAAAGCTAACTACGGCACCTATATTGTCATTGCCTGAAGGGAATGATGATTTTGTGATTTATTGTGACGCATCAAAGCAAGGTCTCGGTTGTGTATTAATGCAACGAACGAAGGTGATTGCTTATGCGTCTAGACAATTGAAGATTCACGAGCAAAATTATACGACGCATGATTTGGAATTAGGCGCGGTTGTTTTTGCATTAAAGACTTGGAGGCACTACTTATATGGGGTCAAAAGTATTATATATACCGACCACAAAAGTCTTCAACATATATTTAATCAGAAACAACTGAATATGAGGCAGCGTAGGTGGATTGAATTGTTGAAAGATTACGACTTTGAGATTCGTTACCACCCGGGGAAGGCAAATGTGGTAGCCGACGCCTTGAGCAGAAAGGATAGAGAACCCATTCGAGTAAAATCTATGAATATAATGATTCACACTAACCTTACTACTCAAATAAAGGAGGCGCAACAAGGAGTTTTAAAAGAGGGAAATTTAAAGGATGAAATACCCAAAGGATCGGAGAAGCATCTTAATATTCGAGAAGACGGAACCCGGTATAGGGCTGAAAGAATTTGGGTACCAAAATTTGGAGATATGAGAGAAATGGTACTTAGAGAAGCTCATAAAACCAGATACTCAATACATCCTGGAACGGGGAAGATGTACAAGGATCTTAAGAAATATTTTTGGTGGCCAGGTATGAAAACCGATATTGCTAAATATGTAGGAGAATGTTTGACGTGTTCTAAGGTCAAAGCTGAACATCAGAATCCATCAGGTCTACTACCACAACCTGAAATCCTGGAATGGAAATGGGAAAACATTACCATAGATTTCATTACTAAATTTCCAAGGACTGCAAGTGGTTATGATACTATTTGGGTAATAGTTGATCGTCTCACTAAGTCAGCAAACTTCCTGCCAATAAGAGAAGATGACAAGATGGAGAAGTTAGCATGACTGTATTTGAAGGAAGTCGTCTCCAGACATGGAATACCAATCTCTATTATCTCTGATAGGGATGGCAGATTTATTTCAAGATTCTGACAGACATTACAGCAAGCATTAGGAACTCGTCTATACATGAGTACTGCCTATCATCCGCAAACTGATGGGCAGAGCTAAAGGACGATACAAACGCTTGAAGACATGCTACGAGCATGTGTTATTGATTTCGAAAACAGTTGGGATCGACATCTACCGTTAGCAGAATTTTCCTACAACAACAGCTATCATTCAAGCATTGAGATGGCGCCGTTTGAAGCACTTTATGGTAGAAAGTGCAGGTCTCCGATTTTTTGGAGTGAAGTAGGGGATAGACAGATTACGGGTCCGGAGATAATACAAGAAACTACCGAGAAGATCATCCAAATTCAACAACAGTTGAAAACCGCCCAAAGTCGACAAAAGAGCTACGCCGACATTAAAAGAAAAGACATAGAATTTGAAATTAGAGAAATGGTCATGCTTAAGGTTGCACCTTGGAAAGGTGTTGTTCGATTTGGTAAACGGGGGAAATTAAATCCAAGGTATATTGGACCATTCAAGATTATTGATCGTGTCGGACCAGTAGCTTACCGACTTGAGTTGCCTCAACAACTTGCGAATGTACATAACACTTTCCACGTCTCGAATTTGAAGAAATATTTTGCTAAAAAAGATCTCACTATTCCGTTGGACGAAATCCAAATCAATGAAAAACTTCAATTCATTGAAGAACCCGTCGAAATAATGGATCGTGAGGTTAAGAGACTTAAACAAAACAAGATACCGATTGTTAAGGTTCGATGGAATGCTCGTAGAGGACCCGAGTTCACCTGGGAGCGTGAAGATCAGATGAAGAAGAAATACCCGCATCTATTTCCAGAAGATTCGTCAACACTTTCAACAGCTTAAAGTTTCGGGACAAAATTTATTTAACGGGTAGGTACTGTAGTGACCCGAACTTTTCCATGTTTTTATATATTAAATGAAATTGATATTTACATGATTAAATGTTTTCAACATGTTAAGTAATCAAACTTGTTAGACTTGATTAATTGAAATAGGTTTCATATAGACAATTGACCACCCAAGTTGACCGGCGATTCACGAACGTTAAAACTTGTAAAAACTATATGATGACATATATATGGATATATATATATATATATATAGTTAACATGATATTATGATAAGTAAACATATCATTAAGTATATTAACAATGAACTACATATGTAAAAACAAGACTACTAACTTAATGATTTTTAAACGAGACATATATGTAACGATTATCGTTGTAACGACATTTAATGTATATATATCATATTAAGATATATTAATACATCATGATATCATGATAATGTAATAATTTAACATCTCATTTGATTTAATAAATAATGGGTTAACAACATTTAACAAGATCGTTAACCTAAAGGTTTCAAAACAACACTTACATGTAACGACTAACGATGACTTAACGACTCAGTTAAAATGTATATACATGTAGTATTTTAATATGTATTCATACACTTTTGAAATACTTCAAGACACTTATCAAAATACTTCTACTTAACAAAAATGCTTACAATTACATCCTCGTTCAGTTTCATCAACAATTCTACTCGTATGCACCCGTATTCGTACTCGTACAATACACAGCTTTTAGATGTATGTACTATTGGTATATACACTCCAATGATCAGCTATTAGCATCCCATGTGAGTCACCTAACACATGTGGGAACCATCATTTGGCAACTAGCATGAAATATCTCATAAAATTATAAAAATATGAGTAATCATTCATGACTTATTTACATGTAAACAAAATTACACATCCTTTATATCTAATCCATATACCAACGACCAAAAACACCTACAAACACCTTCATTCTTCAATTTTCTTCATCTAATTGATCTCTCTCAAGTTCTATCTTCAAGTTCTAAGTGTTCTTCATAAATTCTACAAGTTCTAGTTTCATAAAATCAAGAATACTTCCAAGTTTGCTAGCTTACTTCCAATCTTGTAGAGTGATAATCCAACCTCAAGAAATATTTCTTATTTACAGTAATATATCTTTCTAATACAAGGTAATACTCATATTCAAACTTTGATTCAATTTCTATAACTATAACAATCTTATTTCGAGTGAAAATCTTACTTGAACTTGTTTTTCGTGTCATAATTCTGCTTCAAGAACTTTCAAGCCATCCAAGGATCCTTTGAAGCTAGATCCATTTTTCTCATTTCCAGTAGCTTTAACCAGAAAACTTGAGGTAGTAATGATGTTCATAACATCATTCGATTCATACATATAAAGCTATCTTATTTGAAGGTTTAAACTTGTAATCACTAGAACATAGTTTAGTTAATTCTAAACTTGTTCGCAAACAAAAGTTAATCCTTCTAACTTTACTTTTAAAATCAACTAAACACATATTCTATATCTATATGATATGCTAACTTAATGATTTAAAACCTAAAAACACGAAGAACACTGTAAAACCGGACATACGCCGTCGTAGTAACACCGCGGGCTGTTTTGGGTTAGTTAATTAAAAACTATGATAAACTTTGATTTAAAGTTGTTCTTCTGGGAAAATGATTTTTCTTATGAACATGAAACTATATCCAAAAATCATGGTTAAACTCAAAGTGGAAGTATGTTTTCTAAAATGGTCATCTAGAGGTCGTTCTTTCGACTGAAATAACTACCTTTACAAAAACGACTTGTAACTTATATTTCTGACTATAAACCTATACTTTTTCTATTTAGATTCATAAAATAGAGTTCAATATGAAACCATAGCAATTTGATTCACTCAAAACGGATTTAAAATGAAGAAGTTATGGGTAAAACAAGATTGGATAATTTTTCTTGTTGTAGCAACGTGAAAATTGGTAACAAATCTATATTAATCATATCCTAGCTAACTTATATTGTATTATACATGTATTATAATATATTATGTAATCTTGGGATACCATAGACACGTATGCAAATGTTTTGACATATCATATCGACCCATGTGTATATATTATTTAGAACAACTATAGACACTCTATATGCAGTAATGAGGGAGTTAGCTATACAGGGTTGAGGTTGATTCCAAAAATATATATACTTTGAGTTGTGATCTAGCCTGAGACGTGTATACACTGGGTCGTGGATTGATTCAAGATAATATATATCAATTTTTTTTCTATACATCTAACGTTGGACAACTAGTTGTAGATTACTAACGAGGACAGCTGACTTAATAAACTTAAAACATCAAAATGTATTAAAAGTGTTGTAAATATATTTTGAATATACTTTAATATATATATATGTACATATTTGTTATAGGTTCGTGAATCGACCAGTGGCCAAGTCTTACTTCCCGACGAAGTAAAAATCTGTGAAAGTGAGTTATAGTCCCACTTTTAAAATCTAATATTTTTGGGATGAGAATACATGCAGATTTTATAAATGATTTACAAAATAGACACAAGTACGTGAAACTACATTCTATGGTTGAATTATCGAAATCGAATATGCCCCTTTTTATTAAGTCTGGTAATCTAAGAATTAGGGAACAGACACCCTAATTGACGCGAATCCTAAAGATAGATCTATTGGGCCTAACAAACCCCATCCAAAGTACCGGATGCTTTAGTACTTCGAAATTTATATCATATCTGAAGGGTGTCCCGGAATGATGGGGATATTCTTATATATGCATATTGTTAATGTCGGTTACCAGGTGTTCACCATATGAATGATTTTTATCTCTATGTATGGGATGCGTATTGAAATATGAAATCTTGTGGTCTATTGTTACGATTTGATATATATATATATATATATATATATATATATATATATATATATATATATATATATATATATATATATATATATATATATATATATATATATATATATATATATATATAGGTTAAACCTATAACTCACCAACATTTTTGTTGACGTTTAAAGCATGTTTATTCTCAGGTGAATACTAAGAGCTTCCGCTGTTGCATACTAAAATAAGGACAAGATTTGGAGTCCATGTTTGTATGATATTGTGTAAAAACTGCATTCAAGAAACATATGTCGATGTAATATATTTCTATTGTAAACCATTATGTAATGGTCGTGTGTAAACAGTATATTTTAGATTATCATTATTTGATAATCTACGTAATGCTTTTGAAACCTTTATTGATAAAATAAAGGTTATGGTTGTTTTAAAAATGAATGCAGTCTTTGAAAAACGTCTCATATAGAGGTCAAAACCTCGCAACGAAATCAATTAATATGGAACGTTTATAATCAATATGAACGGGACATTTCAAGGGATAGAGATGTTTATGATTTGTAATGGATGAATGAGAAAACCTAAACCCTTGCACCTCCTTTTATACTTGAGCTAGGAAGAATCTAGAACTAGGGTTTAGTTAGATTTTTCTTGGAGGCTAAGTTAGAAATTAGGGTTAGGGTTTAATGGGGTATGGTGGCCGAAAATTTTAAGGGTATAGGGGTCTTTTCCCTTGCCTTAAATGATGGCTAGGGTTAGGGTTTAGTAAGGGAACCTTTTTCGTTTTAGACCTTGTAGTTTGGTGTGTTTAAAAGGGTTCCTTATTTATTCTAAATTAATTATTTAAACACCTTAAGTTTTGAGTTATTACTTTTTGTACACCATGTTTTAAGATCATTTTAATTACATCTTTTATTTGTTGTCATTTGTTGCACAAAGTTATTTAGTGCGTTTTATAACTTTTTAAAGTTGACAGTTAAGGATCAAAGTTAACTCATTAAGTTTTAATTATTCGTTTGGGCAAAGTAAATGATGAAAGGATATATAAATGTTGGAAATTTGAGGGTCGTTATAGTTTGGGTTGGTGTAAGTCTAAGACGCAATTTCTTAAGAAATTAGGGTTCTTGGTGTGTGATTTGGGTGTGTAGGCCCTATATTGTATTCTAGGGTTTTGGATGACGAATTTGTAAGATTGAAAACTTGTAAGTGCTATGTAATCACTATAACTTTTGAAATAATGAATTTTTTGTTGTGACATGTTGTTGTAAACTAAAATTTTGTGAGTTTGCGTCAAGAAATACTTGAAGTACTAAATTTGTGTTAATTAGTGAGTTTAGAACTTATTCACCAGCTATTAGTGATTAAGTGTGTTTGGGTCATGACTTTGACCTAGCCTTGGTGTTCAAGTGCAAATGGGTAGAGATTGCACTTGGGTATTTTAGGTTATAGAAGCTATAGTTGATTATAGCATGTTGTGCGCAATTTTGTTTAGGTGAATTGCATTCGAATTGATTGTGAAGCTCACACTTTGTTGTGGCGAGTGATATTCGGGCGTGAGGATTCACTCTTCGTCGACTACGTGATGCAATGTGGTAAGTGCTATCCGCGAGGATTCACTTTTCGTCGGCCACGTTTGTGTTGTGATGTGTGGTAAGTGCAATCCGTGAGGATTCACTTTTCGTCGACCATGATTGTGTTGTGACATGTGGTAAGTGCACTCCTTAATGATTCACTTTTTGTCGACCACATGTGATGGATAGTGTTATATCATACGATGTATAACATTATTGCGTTATGGTTAACCATATTATGTGTATGTTTATTTTAGCATGTTATGTTGTGATTATATGCATTTGAGATGATAGCCTTATATGCGATTTGTGTAAGTGCATGCATGTAAGTAAGTTGTGTATGTGTATATATATATATATATATATATATATATATATATATATATATATATATATATATATATATATATATATATATATATATATATATATATATATATAGTAGGATCAATGGAAAGTAACCAATAGTGGGAAAGCGGGGGGAAGCAAAATTTTTTTCGTGTTTTGAAAAAAACTTTGTTCACGAACATTATAGATTGGATGAAAATATTTACATTTAAAAAAGACACTTTGTGATAAATGTTTTTATTTTGTCTGGAAAACGCTCGAAGAAATAATATATAACAATTATCGTGTTTTTCGAGTGTATTTTGAGGGTTTAGAAATTAGGGTTTAGATATTAGGGTTTAGATTGAGGGTTTAGAAATTTAGGGTTTAGGGTTTAGATTTAGGATTTAGATTAGTTTTTAACACTAACGGTTTAGAGTTTAGGGTTTTGGGTTTTGGGACTAAACCCAAAACACTAAACCTTAAACCGTAAATCCTAAACCCTTAACTCTAAATAGGGCTAAATTTTGACAAAAAGTACTTCACAAAACATGAAAAAGCATTCGAATATTAACATTCTTCACGATCAATATTATCTTGAATGTTATTTTTGTCGATCGTTTTCCCGCCTAAATAATAACATTCATCACAAAGTGTCTTTTTTAAATGTTCAAATTTTCGTGTGATCTTGATGCCTGAAAAAATTCGAAAAAACCAAAATTAAAAAAAAAAAATTTACTTCACCCACTTCCCCCGATTTTCCCCCAATTGGTTACTTCCCCCTTGATCCTACTCCTATATATATATATATATATATATATATATATATATATATATATATATATATATATATATATATATATATATATATATATATATATATATAATCAAGAGGGAAACACTTTTTTGGAGAGAAGTGGGGGGAAGTAAAATTTTTTCGTTTTTTTAAATATTTTTTTCAGGCATCAAGTTTAGGTGGAAATATGAACATTTAAAAATGACACTTTGTGATGAATGTTATTATTTAGGCGGGAAAACGATCGAAGAAATAATTGATAACATTCATCATTAGTAATGTTATTCCTAATAATATTTTTGAAACGTTGTTTTCTTTCATCTTATATGAAGTTTTTTTTTTCAAAATTTAGCCCGATTTAGAGTTTAAGGTTTAGGGTTTAGTATTTTGAGTTTAGTCCCTAAACCCAAAACCCTAGACTCTAAACCGTTCGTGTTAAAAAGACTAAACTCAAAACCCTAAACTCTAAACCGTTCGTGTTAAAAATTCAATCTAAACGCTAATTTCTAAACCCTAAACCCTAAACCCTAATTTCTAAATCCTAATAGTTAAACCCTAATTTTTGAACCATAATTTTAAACCCCAATTGCTAAACCTTAATTTTTAAACCCAAATAAAAACTCAGAAGCATAATATTACTCATGATGCATTTTTCATTTTTTTCTTCGAGAGTTTTTCCCCCAAAATAATAACATTTATCACAAAGTGTCTTTTTTAAATGTTCATATTTTCATGTGATCTTGATGCCTGAAATTTTTTTTGAAAAAAACAAAAAAAAATTATTTCCCCACATTTCCCCCCAAAAAAATGCTTCCCTCTTGATTATATATATATATATATATATATATATATATATATATATATATATATATATATATATATATATATATATATATATATATATATATATATATATATATATATAATTAAGCATGTTGCTTACTCCCTCGTTGTTTATAGTTTTATAGATTCTAGCACCGCTAAGGACAAGGGTAAGGCATTAACGTAGCTTTCTTGCTTGTGGGTATTACATTTTGAAGAACTTGCTTGGCCAACGGAAATGCTCATCTTGCGTTTTGGTTAAATGAATTTGGGTCGGAACATACACTTAACTCTTTTACGGGTCTTGATGCCCCCATGTTGTAAAAGCTTCAAAACAGATGTATGTTGTAATGTTTTAATGTTGTAAACAGATTGTGAACATGGGAGAATGCCTTGGTCAATTTTTAAGAGTCTATTTGTGGGATAAACCAATTTTACAAGCAGCAGGCCTGATTCCTTGTTACTGCATGACACGCAACTTCTGGGCGCGACGCGCAGTACAACGAGTTTTGGACACCGAAGCTTAAATCACTACTGGTGTCTGATTCATGTGTTGGCACGCGTCGCGCACCAAAGCGTGTTTTGAATGCCGAAGACAAAATCAAGATTTGGCATCATGTACAGTTGTATTGCGCGACGCACAGGTACATGGCGCGCCGCGCAGTATAACTGGGACTGGTGACTGACTCTCGTTTGTAAAAAAAAAATGGGTCAAATTTTCGGACATGGCTTAGGGTAGTTTCAACATCTTAGCTCCCTCATACCCCACTTATGTGGGATTGAGTTTTGTTGTTGTAAAACACAATGTTCACGTTAGGCAACCCTAACTGAGCCTAAATATAATAAGCAAATATGTTTCGTGACTCTTGTCACAAAAAAAAAAAATATATTTCATCTAGCCACTTAATAAATTATAAAAACTTAAATTATTATTTCACTAATATGCATACTAATATAAACTAGGGGCAAAAAGGTCACTTATCATTAGACCCTAAACGCGGGTGTTACAATTTGGTACAATTCACAAACAATGTCCGTGTAAGTTTCTCTAAAATTGAGCTTTTAGTTGATTTTTTTGTGTGTGTGAATGGTGTTATTATTTTGAATAAAAAAACATTTGAACAAAACTCAATTGAGTTTGTATCAGAGATTGTTTTTTTCTAAAAAAACTAGTATGAATGTATAGGGCGTAGCAATGTGAGCTTGATGACAATGACGCCCTAGCTGGGCGAAGATGAGGGCGACCTGTAGCATGGAAGGTTGGGAAATGTCTCAACGAAAGAAGAATTTAGCCTACACAACTAGTAATTGATTCCTTAATTATTTGTGCCGCGTAAATGAGTGATTAATAACCCAAAACGTCTATTTTTTATGAACTATAGCAATACGCTCTTAATAAATCAAAATTGTGAAAAAAAAGGCCCTCTCAATTGCAAAGGTGGTCTCGTGACCTTGTGAATCGCAATTTGCAAGGTGGTCGTGCCACCTTGCGAATGACCTAAACCGGTCATGACTGAAAATTTTCATATCACGAACTCCAAGCTTTAAAATGTCATATCTTTTGATTCCTAACTCATATTTAGTCACCATTTCTTTTAAAGTGTGCATTTTTTATAGATCTATATGTTCGTACTAAATCGAAGTCCCAATTTTTTATTTGCAAATCGACCTCATAAAGTGTTTTTTATGATTTATGTAAAAATGTGTGATTTTTAAGTTGTGTAATATATTTAAATTGATTGAGCGTTTAATTTATTTTTAGTCAAAGTGCTGGAGAATTAAACAACTTACAAATTAGAATTTAATATAGCAAGTTATTAGCGGTCAAATGTACGTTTAAATATCAAAATTATCAAAAACATCAAAATTGAAGGGTCGTTTGGAAGAGTGGCTTACGACCCTGCGTATCCGGTTTATGACATTCACACGGGAGCATTGCGACCTTGTGAATCCAGTTTTTGACTTAAGTTGCAAGGTCGCAAGCCCAAAACCCCAATCATTTCAAGGCTCTATTCGCAAGGTTCTTTTCGCAAGGTTCACAGTAATATTTTGCGACTTGCGAAGGCGTTTTTGTAATTGTGATTATTTAGGGCGTATTCATGTATTCTTTACAACAACAACAACAACAACAATAATACCCAACCCCGCGCTCGTGAGCTATGAGGAATGTGAAATTTAGACAATCATTCATCTACCCTAGAATATAAGAGAAGTCGGTTATCCACCTTATATGTGTAACGACTCGACTTTTTTGACTTGCTTTTGTGCTTTGTATTTTCACGAAACTGCGTATTTGTGCGTACTGTGCTACTTTATACTCTGAAACCTTTATATACATGGTTTACTTTCATTTATATGTTAAAACATGCCTTAGAGTACGTAGGATACTTAACTTGATCACCGGATGCTTTATGACCGTTAGTGTCACTTGACGTTTCGAATAAACCGCGAACTGCGCGCACGTTTAACTTTTTTCGTAACCGGAAGATTACGACTACGAAATATTAATTATTATTTTATAATAATAATTACTTGGGCTTATGGATGCTTAATTATGCATAGTAATTTTATTATGCTTACTAGTTAGTCTTGTTAGACTTTCTACCTTGTTGGACTTAAGCCCACCCTACTCTAGCTATTAGCTCATTTATTTAGCCCACTAATTAATTACTAGTGACCCAATAATAAGTAAGATAAATGCCCATTTATTAGAGGGAACATGCTAGCATTTATGTCAAGTATTATCCTTAATGTTACATGGGATCCCAACATAAGCACCAACTTTAGACAACTATTAACCAAAAAGCAAACTTTTGTCCCCTTTGTCCCCCCTCCAAATTTTTGGCCACCATCACCACCCTCACCCTTATTTCACTATAAATACAAGCCTTATTCCTCTCATTTTACACTTGCTCTCATTTGTATTTCACACACACTTACTCTCTTATTTCCTTTCTAGTCTTTATCTCTCTAAAAAGTGTAAGTAATTAAATTTTTCTTCTTCTTCTTCCTTCATCTTACACGAAATCATCATCATCATTTAAAGGTCTTGCTTTTTAGCTTTGATCTTGATTACATCTTATAGATTCAAACTTGGATTTGAATCCTTCAAGAACATGGAAGATTGAAGCTTTCTAGCTTTGAATCTTCACCTACTTTGTATATCTAAATCTTTTTACTTTAATCTTGTTATTTTGTTATAAAGATTCAAACTTATGTTTGTAATCTCCATGTAACTTAAAGATCCAAGCTTTATGCTTCAAGATCTTCAAGAACAACCAAGATGCAAGCTTTCTAGCTTGAATCTTCATATCTTTTGATGGATCTAAGTTTTCTAACTTATAATCTCATTATTTTGTTATAAAGATCAAAACTTGTGTTTATGGTCTTCATATAACTTAAAGATCTAAGCTTTACGCTTCAAGTTCTTCAAGAACACTAAAGGTTCAAGCTTTCTAGCTTTGTGACCTTATAACTTGTGTGAAAGGGATCCAAGCTCTCTAGCTTAGGGTTCCATCACTTCATTTGACTTATATTATGTTCATACTTGCTTGATTGAAGTAAAGTTTGTAGCTTTAGTTGTAAATGTAACTTGTAATTGTGTTAAGACTAAGGATATGATGTAACCTTGGTTCATCATCCATCTAAGACTCTTAAATGATTTGTGTTCTTACTTAGTCTTAACTTATTGTGTGTTGATGGTGGAATCTTGGTCAAGGTGATGCTAACCCATCAACGAGTTGTACACTTGAAGCTACAAGCATCAAGCATGAGAACCGTGATGAGCATCAAGCACCAAGAACCCCACCGGGGCACTTGTTTACTGTTTTTCGGGATCTGATCCACAACCTGGCTACTTTAAAGTTGATTTTCAGTTAGTTCGGTTCGAGTAGATGATTTTCCATTTAGACCTCGTCTTAATCCAAGTTACGGTTTAGGATTTATGGCCTTCCGAAAGTCACTACGCCCTTGTAACGTTGTGCTGAAATTTCTGACCTACTCGCACTTAAACCGTCGCTACGGTCAAACGAAGACGATTTAGGTTCTAAAAATTGGTTAGCGGTTATGGGACTCATATATGGAGCCATGGCCACTGATTATGCGTCTTTTCGATTTACGTAGAGGTAGTAGCAGTTGACCGAAGTCAGCCTATTGTTTCGATCTCTATTCTTGTCAAACTTACTTAGCTTTTATGATGATGAATGATGATGATGATGACACTTAAACTTATTTTATGCACTATTAGAACTTATAAGGACAACCTACTGACCTAGTAACCTTTGATTTAGGTTGACGACCTTTCGGACAGACTTACTACTTGCATACTTTCATTACCGACTTTACCGCTTTTATCACTGTGAGTTATAGCATCCCTTTTTACTTATACTATTTTTGGGACTGAGAATACATGCGCTTTTTATGTTTTACTTACTTGACACGAGTACTTAAACTTTACATATGTGTGGGTTATACAACGGCATAAAGATTCCCCTTAGCACGGTAACGTTTAACTATTGGTTTTTAAACCGGTAGACGCGAATATTAGATATGGATCCATAGGGTTTGACATCCCCACTCGGGCTAGTCGCGCTAGCATTTAACGGGTGTTTAATACTTCGAGGACATACGCACTTTCCAGGGGTACTTTTAGGGGTGATATTTATATTTACGTTAAGTCTAGTTACCATGTGCCCACGGTTATACATATGCTTTTCACACTGTTTTGAAACATTGAAATCTCATGGTCAATCTTATATTACTGTTACAATTTAAACTATAGCTCACCAACATTATTGTTGACGTTTTTAAGCATGTTTTCTCAGGTGCTTATAGTTTTGTTGCTTCCACTGTTAGACTTGCTGTCTTGGTGTTTAGACTTGCTGTTAAGGACCTGCTGTGTTAGATTTCCGCTGCATTACTTAGAGATGTCTCAATCATGAAACTTTTATTTGCATTTGCAACTTATGTTATTTGAATAATGGCTTTGTAATGACCTCTGTGTCACGTTATCTTTTGTAAACACTATGTTTTTATGAATGCAAACTGGTTTTCAAACAGCATGTAGTACTTGACCGTGTAAAGATCCTGTTGTTGACGAATTGTACACGATGGTTTTGTACGGGGCGTAACATTTGGTATCAGAGCATTGGTTGTAGGGAATTAGGTTGCATTAGTAAGTCTAGACCGACCCGAGTAGGATTCACTAATAGGACCAATCTACAACTTGCTAGTTTACTTGTTTCTACGAAACTTACTGCATGCTACTGATTACTTTTACTGCTATGTGATATTACTGCATGCTATTGCTTATCTTTACTGCCATGCGAACCTGCTGTATGCTTATTTTCGCTATTGCATGATTACTATCTGCTTTTACATGTTATTTCTGTTTAGCGTTGTTATTATTGCCATGATATGTACTGTTGTAGACAACCTAAGTTGCTGTAGTGCCTAATACGTGCTTGCTTTATGACTTGCTGACATGGAAAAACTTATTTTTCCTTGTTCAGATGTCAGATATCCCGCCCGTTGTCATTTTGGAGAGTGACTCGGACACACCCTCCACCTCGCCTGCCATTGTTGCCGATTCGCAGATCCTGTCGTCGACACACTCCATTAACTCTGGTGCTTCGTCCTCTGGAGCCAGTGGCCATGCACCCGACCCAGTGATCATCTCAGACGGACATGAGGATCCACCGGAGATTCCAGCTCCACTTATCCCAGTACCTCCGGAGCCACAGCCCCATCCCGGTGGTGCTGTAATTCCCGGGGAATACGGGTACGTTCCATTCCGTAATGAGCATAACCATTGGTGCCGACGCCTTCCTGATGGACGTGTCATACCGTTCCTGCCTTTCAGATACCGGATTATGACTACAGGCCACCGAGCGCCGCCACCTCCAGCTGTTTACGACGACTCATCATCCGACGACTTATCCTCTGACGATTCCAGTGACGATGATTCCGATGAGGACCCTGAGGAGACGCCCGTGCAGCCACCCTCTACCCCGCTGAAGAAGCGGTATCGTTTCGATGGTACCGTTATTCCAGGGGTTAACAGAGGTCGACCATTCGTTAGCGCACATGGACTGAGGACTAGGGTCACCGCCCGTAAGCGGGTTGTGCCTTACCCTGCGGATCCATTTGTGCGTAAGCCTTACCACTATGCTGAAATGTCCAGTTCTTATTGATTTAAAACGTTCCATATTAATTGATTTCGTTGCGAGGTTTTGACCTCTATATGAGACGTTTTTCAAAGACTGCATTCATTTTAAAACAAACCATAACCTTTATTTCATCAATAAAGGTTTAAAAAGCATTACGTAGATTATCAAATAATGATAATCTAAAATATCCTGTTTACACACGACCATTACATAATGGTTTACAATACAAATATGTTACAACAAAATAATTTTCTTGAATGCAGTTTTTACACAATATCATACAAGCATGGACTCCAAATCTCGTTCTTATTTAAGTATGCGACAGCAGAAGCTCTTAGTATTCACCTGAGAATAAACATGCTTTAAACGTCAACAAAAATGTTGGTGAGTTATAGGTTTAACCTATATATATCAAATCGTAACAATAGACCACAAGATTTCATATTTCAATACACATCCCATACATAGAGATAAAAATCATTCATATGGTGAACACCTGGTAACCGACATTAACAAGATGCATATATAAGAATATCCCCATCATTCCGGGACACCCTTCGGATATGATATAAATTTCGAAGTACTAAATCATCCGGTACTTTGGATGGGGTTTGTTAGGCCCAATAGATCTATCTTTAGGATTCGCGTCAATTAGGGTGTCTGTTCCCTAATTCTTAGATTACCAGACTTAATAAAAAGGGGCATATTCGATTTCGATAATTCAACCATAGAATGTAGTTTCATGTACTTGTGCCTATTTTGTAAATCATTTATAAAACCTGCATGTATTCTCATCCCAAAAATATTAGATTTTAAAAGTGGGACTATAACTCACTTTCACAGATTTTTACTTCATCGGGAAGTAAGACTTGGCCACTGGTTGATTCACGAACCTATAACAATATATACATATATATCAAAGTATGTTCAAAATATATTTACAACACTTTTAATATATTTTGATGTTTTAAGTTTATTAAGTCAGCTGTCCTCGTTAGTAACCTACAACTAGTTGTCCACAGTTAGATGTATAGAAATAAATCGATAAATATTATCTTGAATCAATCCACGACCCAGTGTATACGTATCTCAGTATTGATCACAACTCAAACTATATATATTTTGGAATCAACCTCAACCCTGTATAGCTAACTCCAACATTCACATATAGAGTGTCTATGGTTGTTCTGAAATATATATAGATGTGTCGACATGATAGGTTGAAACATTGTATACGTGTCTATGGTATCTCAAGATTACATAATATACAATACAAGTTGATTAAGTTATGGTTGGAATAGATTTGTTACCAATTTTCACGTAGCTAAAATGAGAAAAATTATCCAATCTTGTTTTACCCATAACTTCTTCATTTTAAATCCGTTTTGAGTGAATAAAATTGCTATGGTTTCATATTGAACTCTATTTTATGAATCTAAACAGAAAAAGTATAGGTTTATAGTCGGAAAAATAAGTTACAAGTCGTTTTTTTAAAGGTAGTCATTTCAGTCGAAAGAACGACGTCTAGATGACTATTTTAGAAAACATACTTCCACTTTGAGTTTAACCATAATTTTTGGATATAGTTTCAGGTTCATAATAAAAATTATTTTTTCAGAATAACAACTTTTAAATCAAAGTTTATCATAGTTTTTAATTAACTAACCCAAAACAGCCCGCTGTGTTACTACGACGGCGTAAATCCGGTTTTACGGTGTTTTTCGTGTTTCCAGGTTTTAAATCATTAAGTTAGCATATCATATAGATATAGAACATGTGTTTAGTTGATTTTAAAAGTCAATTTAGAAGGATTAACTTTTGTTTGCTAACAAGTTTAGAATTAACTAAACTATATTCTAGTGATTACAAGTTTAAACCTTCGAATAAGATAGCTTTATATGTATGAATCGAATGATGTTATGAACATCATTACTACCTTAAGTTCCTTGGATAAACCTACTGGAAAATAGAAAAATGGATCTAGCTTCAACGGATCCTTGGATGGCTCGAAGTTCTTGAAGCAGAATCATGACACGAAAACAAGTTCAAGTAAGATCATCACTTGAAATAAGATTGTTATAGTTATAGAAATTGAACCAAAGTTTGAATATGATTATTACCTTGTATTAGAATGATAAACTACTGTAATAAACAAAGATTTCATGAGGTTGGATGATCACCTTACAAGATTGGAAGTGAGCTAGCAAACTTGAAAGTATTCTTGATTTTATGTAACTAGAACTTGTAGAATATATGAAGAACACTTAGAACTTGAAGATAGAACTTGAGAGAGATCAATTAGATGAATAAAATTGAAGAATGAAAGTGTTTGTAGGTGTTTTTGTTCGTTGGTGTATGGATTAGATATAAAGGATATGTAATTTTGTTTTCATGTAAATAAGTCATGAATGATTACTCATATTTTTGTAATTTTATGAGATATTTCATGCTAGTTGCCAAATGATGGTTCCCACATGTGTTAGGTGACTCACATGGGCTGCTAAGAGCTGATCATTGGAGTGTATATACCAATAGTACATACATCTAAAAGTTGTGTATTGTACGAGTACGAATACGGGTGCATACGAGTAGAATTGTTGATGAAACTGAACGAGGATGTAATTGTAAGCATTTTTGTTAAGTAGATGTATTTTGATAAGTGTATTGAATTCTTTCAAAAGTGTATAAATACATATTAAAACACTACATGTATATACATTTTAACTGAGTCGTTAAATCATCGTTAGTCGTTACATGTAAGTGTTGTTTTGAAACCTTTAGGTTAACGATCTTGTTAAATGTTGTTAACCCAATGTTTATAATATCAAATGAGATTTTAAATTATTATATTATCATGATATTATCATGTATGAATATCTCTTAATATGATATATATACATTAAATGTCTTTACAACGATAATCGTTACATATATGTCTCGTTTAAAAATCATTAAGTTAGTAGTCTTGTTTTTACATATGTAGTTCATTGTTAATATACTTAATGATATGTTTACTTATCATAGTATCATATTAACTATATATATATCCATATATATGTCATCATATAGTTTTTACAAATTTTAACGTTCGTGAATCACCGGTCAACTTGGGTGGTCAATTGTCTATATGAAACATATTTCTATTAATCAAGTCTTAACAAGTTTGATTGCTTAACAAGTTGGAAACATTTAATCATGTAAATATCAATCTTAATTAATATATATAAACATGGAAAAGTTCGGGTCACTACAGTACCTACCCGTTAAATAAATTTCGTCCCGAAATTTTAAGCTGTTGAAGGTGTTGACGAATCTTCTGGAAATAGATGCGGGTATTTCTTCTTCATCTGATCTTCACGCTCCCAAGTGAACTCGGGTCCTCTACGAGCATTCCATCGAACCTTAACAATTGGTATCTTGTTTTGCTTAAGTCTTTTAACCTCACGATCCATTATTTCGACGGGTTCTTCGATGAATTGAAGTTTTTTGTTGATTTGGATTTCATCTAACGGAATAGTGAGATCTTCTTTAGCAAAACATTTCTTCAAATTCGAGACGTGGAAAGTGTTATGTACAGCCGCGAGTTGTTGAGGTAACTCAAGTCGGTAAGCTACTGGTCCGACACGATCAATAATCTTGAATGGTCCAATATACCTTGGATTTAATTTCCCTCGTTTACCAAATCGAACAACGCCTTTCCAAGGTGCAACTTTAAGCATGACCATCTCTCCAATTTCAAATTCTATATCTTTTCTTTTAATGTCAGCGTAGCTCTTTTGTCGACTTTGGGCGGTTTTCAACCGTTGTTGAATTTGGATGATCTTCTCGGTAGTTTCTTGTATAATCTCCGGACCCGTAATCTGTCTATCCCCCACTTCACTCCAACAAATTGGAGACCTGCACTTTCTACCATAAAGTGCTTCAAACGGCGCCATCTCAATGCTTGAATGGTAGCTGTTGTTGTAGGAAAATTCTGCTAACGGTAGATGTCGATCCCAACTGTTTCCGAAATCAATAACACATGCTCGTAGCATGTCTTCAAGCGTTTGTATCATTCTTTCACTCTGCCCATCAGTTTGTGGATGATAGGCAGTACTCATGTCTAGACGAGTTCCTAATGCTTGCTGTAATGTCTGCCAGAATCTTGAAATAAATCTGCCATCCCTATCAGAGATAATAGAGATTGGTATTCCATGTCTGGAGATGATTTCCTTCAAATACAGTCGTGCTAACTTCTCCATCTTGTCATCTTCTCTTATTGGCAGGAAGTGTGCTGATTTGGTGAGACGATCAACTATTACCCAAATAGTATCAAAACCACTTGCAGTCCTTGGCAATTTAGTGATGAAATCCATGGTAATGTTTTCCCATTTCCATTCCGGGATTTCGGGTTGTTGAAGTAGACCTGATGGTTTCTGATGCTCAGCTTTGACCTTAGAACACGTCAAACATTCTCCTACGTATTTAGCAACATCGGCTTTCATACCCGGCCACCAAAAATGTTTCTTAAGATCCTTGTACATCTTCCCCGTTCCAGGATGTATTGAGTATCTGGTTTTATGAGCTTCTCTAAGTACCATTTCTCTCATATCTCCAAATTTTGGTACCCAAATTCTTTCAGCCCTATACCGGGTTCCGTCTTCCCGAATATTAAGATGCTTCTCCGATCCTTTGGGTATTTCATCCTTTAAATTTCCCTCTTTGAAAACTCCTTGTTGCGTCTCCTTTATTTGAGTAGTAAGGTTAGTGTGAATCATTATATTCATAGATTTTACTCGAATGGGTTCTCTGTCCTTTCTGCTCAAGGCGTCGGCTACCACATTTGCCTTCCCCGGGTGGTAACGAATCTCAAAGTCGTAATCATTCAACAATTCAATCCACCTACGCTGCCTCATATTCAGTTGTTTCTGATTAAATATGTGTTGAAGACTTTTGTGGTCGGTATATATAATACTTTTGACCCCATATAAGTAGTGCCTCCAAGTCTTTAATGCAAAAACAACCGCGCCTAATTCCAAATCATGCGTCGTATAATTTTGCTCGTGAATCTTCAATTGTCTAGACGCATAAGCAATCACCTTCGTTCGTTGCATTAATACACAACCGAGACCTTGCTTTGATGCGTTACAATAAATCACAAAATCATCATTCCCTTCAGGCAATGATAATATAGGTGTCGTAGTTAGCTTTTTCTTCAATAACTGAAACGCTTTCTCTTGTTCATCATTCCATTCAAATTTCTTCCCTTTATGCGTTAATGCAGTCAAGGGTTTTGCTATTCTGGAAAAGTCTTGGATGAACCTTCTGTAGTAACCAGCTAGTCCTAAAAACTGGCGTATGTGTTTCGGAGTTTTCGGGGTTTCCCACTTTTCAACAGTTTCTATCTTTGCCGGATCCACTTTAATACCTTCTTTGTTCACTATGTGACCGAGGAATTGAACTTCTTCCAACCAAAATGCACACTTTGAAAACTTAGCGTACAATTCTTCCTTCCTCAATACTTCTAACACCTTTCTCAAATGTTCACCGTGTTCTTGGTCATTCTTTGAGTAAATAACTATGTCGTCAATGAAAACAATGACAACCTTGTCAAGGTATGGTCCACACACTCGGTTCATAAGGTCCATGAACACAGCTGGTGCATTAGTTAAACCAAACGGCATGACCATAAACTCGTAATGACCGTAACGTGTTCTGAAAGCAGTCTTTGGAATATCATTTTCTTTCACCCGCATTTGATGATACCCGGAACGTAAGTCAATCTTTGAAT
Source organism: Rutidosis leptorrhynchoides (assembly GCF_046630445.1). NCBI lineage: Eukaryota > Viridiplantae > Streptophyta > Magnoliopsida > Asterales > Asteraceae > Rutidosis > Rutidosis leptorrhynchoides. The sequence continues at coordinate 319,164,994 of NC_092340.1, forward strand.
AAACAGACGAGCCTTGTAGTTGATCAAATAAGTCATCGATTCTCGGTAGTGGGTAGCGGTTCTTGATGGTAAGTTTGTTCAACTCTCGGTAGTCGATACACAACCTGAATGTACCATCTTTCTTCTTGACAAACAAAACAGGAGCTCCCCACGGTGATGTGCTTGGTCGAATGAAACCACGCTCTAAAAGTTCTTGTAATTGGCTTTGCAGTTCTTTCATCTCGCTGGGTGCGAGTCTGTAAGGAGCACGAGCTATTGGTGCAGCTCCTGGTACAAGATCTATTTGAAATTCAACGGATCGATGTGGGGGTAATCCCAGTAATTCTTTCGGAAATACATCGGGAAATTCTTTTGCAATGGGAACATCATTGATGCTCTTTTCTTCAGTTTGTACTTTCTCGACATGTGCTAGAACAGCATAGCAACCTTTTCTTATTAGTTTTTGTGCCTTCAAATTACTAATAAGATGTAGCTTCGTGTTGCCCTTTTCTCCGTACACCATTAAGGGTTTTCCTTTTTCTCGTATAATGCGAATTGCATTTTTGTAACAAACGATCTCTGCTTTCACTTCTTTCAACCAGTCCATACCGATTATCACATCAAAACTCCCTAACTCTACTGGTATCAAATCAATCTTAAATGTTTCGCTAACCAGTTTAATTTCTCGATTCCGACATATATTATCTGCTGAAATTAATTTACCATTTGCTAATTCGAGTAAAAATTTACTATCCAAAGGCGTCAATGGACAACTTAATTTAGCACAAAAATCTCTACTCATATAGCTTCTATCCGCACCCGAATCAAATAAAACGTAAGCAGATTTATTGTCAATAAGAAACGTACCCGTAACAAGCTCCGGGTCTTCCTGTGCCTCTGCCGCATTAATATTGAAAACTCTTCCGCGGCCTTGTCCATTCGTGTTCTCCTGGTTCGGGCAATTTCTAATAATGTGGCCCGGTTTTCCACATTTATAACAAACTACATTGGCATAACTTGCTCCGACACTACTTGCTCCGCCATTACTCGTTCCGACACCATTTGTTCCTTTCGTTCTATTAACCCCTGGTCCGTAGACCTCACACTTCGCCGCGCTATGACCATTTCTTTTACACTTGTTGCAAAATTTGGTGCAGAACCCCGAGTGATACTTTTCACACCTTTGGCATAGCTGCTTCTGATTGTTGTTGTTGTTGCGGTTATTATTGTTGTTGGGATGATTGTTGTAGTTGCTGTTGTTGTTGTTGTTGTTGTTGTTGTTGTTGTTGTTGTTGTTGTTGGGCCGTTTGTTGTAGTTGCGATTGATGTTGCGATTGTTGGGATAATTGTTACGATTATTGTTGTAATTGCTGTTGTTGTTGTATTGGTGATTCTTATCACCGTTTTCCTCCGACTTTCTTTTGACTTGCTTCACATTGGCCTCTTCAGCAGTCTGTTCTTTAATTCTTTCTTCAATCTGGTTCACTAGTTTGTGAGCCATTCTACATGCCTGTTGTATGGAGGCGGGCTCGTGTGAACTTATATCTTCTTGGATTCTTTCCGGTAATCCTTTCACAAACGCGTCGATCTTCTCTTCCTCATCTTCGAATGCTCCCGGACACAATAGGCACAATTCTGTGAATCGTCTTTCGTACGTGGTAATATCAAATCATTGGGTTCGTAACCCTCTAAGTTCTGTCTTGAGCTTATTGACCTCGGTTCTGGGACGGTACTTCTCGTTCATCAAGTGCTTGAATGCTGACCACGGTAGTGTGTACGCATCATCTTGTCCCACTTGCTCTAGATAGGTATTCCACCATGTTAACGCAGAACCTATGAAGGTATGCGTAGCGTACTTCACTTTGTCCTCTTCAGTACACTTACTTATGGCAAACACCGATTCAACCTTCTCGGTCCACCGTTTCAATCCGATCGGTCCTTCGGTTCCATAAAATTCCAAAGGTTTGCAGGCAGTGAATTCTTTGTAGGTGCATCCTACACGATTTCCTGTACTGCTAGATCCAAGGTTATTGTTGGTATGTAGCGCAGCCTGTACTGCGGCTATGTTTGAAGCTAGAAAAGTACGAAATTCCTCTTCATTCATATTCACGGTGTATCGAGTAGTCGGTGCCATTTCCTTCAAAATAGTCAAATGGAACAAGTTAATCATACAGAATATTAAGAGTAGTTAATAGTATTTCGTAGCATAATATGAACTCATTTATAAAAGCTTTTTCTTCATATTAGCGTTTTATAAGTTTAAATTCGGGTAGTACCTACCCGTTAAGTTCATATACTTAGTAGCTAATATACAATTCAACTACTACAATTCTATATGAAAAACTGATTATAATAATATTTCGCGTTCAAACTTTTACACAATATTTTACAAACTTACAATACCGCTTATTTTACATATAGCATGAAATATAGCACACAATAAATTTGATACAAGATGGTTGTGAAGATAATTCTAGCTAGTACACAAGTCGTTCAGCAAAGGCAATAAAGACACGTAATTCATATGTCCAGAAACAAGTCATGCATTCTGGTTTTACTAGGATTACTTCCCATCCTTGGTCTTGTGGAACATAACCGTTATGGCCGTTGATAAGACAGCGTGTTGTAACGTCGTCAAAGGGACGAGGGTTACGTAATGTCCAACAGTCCCGTAACAATCTAAAAACCTCATTTCTTACCCCAATTACCGACTCCGTCACTTGTGGGAACGTTTTGTTTAATAGTTGTAGCCTGATGTTCTTGTTCTCACTTTGGTGAGAAGCGAACATTACTAATCCGTAAGCATAACATGCTTCTTTATGTTGCATGTTAGCCGCTTTTTCTAAATCACGAAGTCCAATATTCGGATATATTGAGTCAAAATAATTTCTTAACCCATTGCGTAAAATAGCATTTGGGTTCCCCGCAATATATGCGTCAAAGTAAACACATCGTAACTTATGGATTTCCCAATGTGATATCCCCCATCTTTCGAACGAAAGCCTTTTATAAACCAAGGCATTCTTGGAACGTTCTTCGAATGTCTTACAAACTGATCTCGCCTTAAATAGTTGTGCCGAAGAATTCTGACCGACTCTAGACAAGATTTCATCAATCATGTCTCCGGGTAGGTCTCTTAAAATATTGGGTTGTCTATCCATTTTGTGTTTTTATACTGTAAAATAGACAAGAGTTAGATTCATAAAAAAAATACTTATTAATACAAGCAATTTTTACATATATCATAAAGCATAAGCACACTATATTACATATATTACACCACACGAATATAACTATCTTATTCCGACTCGCTTGTTTCTTCTTCTTCAGTTTGGTTCATTTTGCCAAGTTTCTAGGGATATATGATGTTCCCCTAATACGAGCCGTCGTTTTCCACATTGGTTTAGAAAAACCTGGTGGTTTAGAGGTTCCCGGGTCATTGTTACAACTTAAGGACTTCGGGGGTTGACGATACATATAAAGTTCATCGGGGTTGGAATTAGATTTCTCTATTTTTATGCCCTTTCCCTTATTATTTTCTTTTGCCTTTTTAAATTCAGTTGGGGCAATTTCTATAACATCATCGGAATTCTCGTCGGAATCCGATTCATCGGAGAATTGGTAATCCTCCCAATATTTTGCTTCCTTGGCGGAAACACCATTGACCATAATTAACCTTGGTCGGTTGGTTGAGGATTTTCTTTTACTTAACCGTTTTATTATTTCCCCCACCGGTTCTATTTCCTCCTCCGGTTCCTCCTCTTCCGGTTCTGATTCTTCTTCCGGTTCTTCTTCTGGAACTTGTGAATCAGTCCAATATATATTCGACTCTTCGTTATTATTAGGTGAGTCAATGGAATTTGTGCTAGAGGTAGACATCTATCACACAATATCAAACATGTTAAGAGATTAATATATCACATAATATATACATGTTAATAATATATAGTTTCCAACAAAAATGTGAAGCAATCATTTTTAAAGAAAACACGGTCGAAGTCCAGACTCACTAATGCATCCTAACAAACTTGATAAGACACACTAATGCAAATTTTCTGGTTCTCTAAGACCAACGCTCGGATACCAACTGAAATGTCCCGTTCTTATTGATTAAAAACGTTCCATATTAATTGATTTTGTTGCGAGATTTTGACCTCTATATGAGACGTTTTTCAAAGACTGCATTCATTTTAAAACAAACCATAACCTTTATTTTATCAATAAAGGTTTAAAAAACTTTACGTAGATTATCAAATAATGATAATATAAAATATCCTGTTTACACACGACCATTACATAATGGTTTACAATACAAATATGTTACAACAAAATAAGTTTCTTGAATGCAGTTTTTACACAATATCATACAAGCATGGACTCCAAATCTCGTCCTTATTTAAGTATGCGACAGCAGAAGCTCTTAGTATTCACCTGAGAATAAACATGCTTTAAACGTCAACAAAAATGTTGGTGAGTTATAGGTTTAACCTATATATATCAAATCGTAACAATAGACCACAAGATTTCATATTTCAATACACATCCCATACATAGAGATAAAAATCATTCATATGGTGAACACCTGGTAACCGACATTAACAAGATGCATATATAAGAATATCCCCATCATTCCGGGACACCCTTCGGATATGATATAAATTTCGAAGTACTAAAGCATCCGGTACTTTGGATGGGGTTTGTTAGGCCCAATAGATCTATCTTTAGGATTCTGGTCAATTAGGGTGTCTGTTCCCTAATTCTTAGATTACCAGACTTAATAAAAAGGGGCATATTCGATTTCGATAATTCAACTATAGAATGTAGTTTCACGTACTTGTGTCTATTTTGTAAATCATTTATAAAACCTGCATGTATTCTCATCCCAAAAATATTAGATTTTAAAAGTGGGACTATAACTCACTTTCACAGATTTTTACTTCGTCGGGAAGTAAGACTTGGTCACTGGTTGATTCACGAACCTATAACAATATATACATATATATCAAAGTATGTTCAAAATATATTTACAACACTTTTAATATATTTTGATGTTTTAAGTTTATTAAGTCAGCTGTCCTCGTTAGTAACCTACAACTAGTTGTCCACAGTTAGATGTACAGAAATAAATCGATAAATATTATCTTGAATCAATCCACGACCCAGTGTATATGTGACGATCGCTCCAAATCCATATGGACGAACACGTCATTCACCGATTTCATTGCGAGGTATTTGACCTCTATATGATACGTTTTATAAACATTGCATTCTTTTGAAAAGGCAAACCAAATATGAATATTTAAATCAAAGGTTTTCGACATCTGATGATTTCTACATATAGACAATCACTGTAAATAATAGTTTACAACAGTACTTCTGTTGACAATGCAGTCAAAATAAGATACATGGTGATAATTTGGTGAATGCAACGTTTTCTTGAAAAATATGCCATGTAAGACTCCATGCACATAGCTTGTCTATCATATAAGCAAACAGCGGAAGACTTCTAGGAAACCTGAGAATAAACATGCTAACAAGTGTCAACACAAAGGTTGGTGAGTTTGTAGTTTGTATGTTTCGCATAATCTGTATATAAAGGTGGATCACAAGATTTCAGTTGTTTCATCCAGAAACGTTTATCAAAAGTTTGTCAATAGATTCTACGTAACAGAGCACCCTGGTAACTAAGCTTTAACGTTATAATGATAAATACCCCATTCGTTTTAATACACGCAAACCAACGTGTCCTAAACTCAAATAACACACGTCCGTTAAAAGGCTAGCGCTCTAGCTCGGACGGGGATGTCAAGCCCTATGGATCCATATACTGTTATTCGCGCCCACCAGTCCATATCCTATGTACTGGCAGCTACTAGTTACCAAAGCTAAGGGATTTTCGGTTCAAACTCAGTGTAGAATTAAGTATGTACTTGTATCCATTGCGTTTAAAATAAAGTGCACGTATTCTCAGCCCAAAAATATATATTGCAAAAGCAATTAAAAAGGGAGCAAATGAAACTCACACTTTATAATTATTGTAAAACCGTTATTAAAGTATTTGCATGTATTCTCAGCCCAAAAATGTAAAGGGTAAAAGGGATCATATGAAACTCACCTTAGCAGCATATAAAGTCGTTCACCAAAATGTGATCGAAACTCGGATTACCAAATAACCGTAGATCTCAACGTATCAATATTGAGATTCAATATTGTAGGAAAGTACGTAGACATAACGGAGATGATAAACACTATGTTTGATTCATAAATATACCCCTGAACATTACCCATAACCTCCTTGGCAATAACCCATAATTTTCTTAGCTTTAACCCGTTTGAGAACTCGTTTTGAAAGTTACACGCGCATGACCTCGTCGTAATATTTTATGTATAATACTAATAATAACACTAATATTACAAATAATAATATTAGGATTAATAATAATAATAATAATAATAATAATAATAATAATAATAATAATAATAATAATAATAATAATAATAATAATAATAATAATAATAATTTAAATAATACGGAGTAAAAAGAATGAGGAAAGAAACATAATAGATCGAGCTATTTATACATGTTTGCTGAATCTGATGCCCATGCGATCGCATGGGCTTTCAGTGCAAATGCCATGCGATCGCATGGCCCGTCTGGACAGCTCACTTTCGTTTGTTTTCTTGCTTGTCGACATATTATTTAATTATATATATAATATATTTAATTTATATAATTAATTATATATTATATTAAATTCACATGCATAGTTGACTTGTAATTTTTGTTCCGATAAGTCGTACGTTGTCACTCGACTTATGTCTCGGTTCCGGTTTTTCGAACGCCCTTTCGTACGCTGAGAAAACTAGTACTTTTCGTTTCGTGACTCGTACCTTTGTCAAAATATAAACTTAATCATTGATAACTATGTCACTCTAAGTGTAGCTTTAATTAATTAAGTGTTTTGGTTATTTACTTCTATAAATCATCGTCTCGTAGTATATACATATACATATATATATATTTCAATTTTTACTGTAGCAATTCACTGTAGCAAAGTCAATTTCACTGTAGCAAATAGTGATTTTCGAAGACAATGTAGCATTTTGGGTACTGTAGCAATTTGAAAATACTGTAGCAAATTAGTGTTTTACTGTTTCATTTTAAACGCTTTGGTTAACTTATCTAAATATCAATCGAATCAATAAATGAATGTTACTATCGTTTACTAAATAACTTGAAATTATATATATGTATATGTCTTTTTAATATACATAAATCAGTTTTTAAATACACATTGGAAGTTATTTATAATTAATTTTAATAATAAATATTTCAACTTATCATATATATTCAAATAGATATTTAAACCAATAAGTTTAATGTACGGTATCAAACAATTAATACATCGTTACATTTTCAAGTTATAGTATATATGTATCTATTTACATATAATTGTTCGCGAATCGTCGAAAACAACCGAAGGGTATTTAGATATATAAAAGTAGTTCAAAAATTTTGAGATTCAGTTTTACAGACTTTGCTTATCATGTCGGAAATGTTAATCATACAAAGATTAAGTTTAAATTTGGTCAAAAATTTTCGGGTTGTCACAGTATACGTATCTCAGTATTGATCACAACTCAAACTATATATATTTTGGAATCAACCTCAACCCCGTATAGCTAACTCCAACATTCACATATAGAGTGTCTATGGTTGTTCCGAAATATATATAGATGTGTCGACATGATAGGTCGAAACATTGTATACGTGTCTATGGTATCTCAAGATTACATAATATACAATACAAGTTGATTAAGTTATGGTTGGAATAGATTTGTTACCAATTTTCACGTAGCTAAAATGAGAAAAATTATCCAATCTTGTTTTACCCATAACTTCTTCATTTTAAATCCGTTTTGAGTGAATCAAATTGCTATAGTTTCATATTGAACTCTATTTTATGAATCTAAACAGAAAAAGTATAGGTTTATAGTCGGAAAAATAAGTTACAAGTCGTTTTTGTAAAGGTAGTCATTTCAGTCGAAAGAACGACGTCTAGATGACCATTTTAGAAAACATACTTCCACATTGAGTTTAGCCATAATTTTTGGATATAGTTTCAGGTTAATAATAAAAATCATTTTTTCAGAATAACAACTTTTAAATCAAAGTTTATCGTAGTTTTTAATTAACTAACCCAAAACAGCCCGCGGTGTTACTACGACGGCGAAAATCCGGTTTTACGGTGTTTTTCGTGTTTCCAGGTTTTAAATCATTAAGTTAGCATATCATATAGATATAGAACATGTGTTTAGTTGATTTTAAAAGTCAAGTTAGAAGGATTAACTTTTGTTTGCGAACAAGTTTAGAATTAACAAAACTATGTTCTAGTGATTACAAGTTTAAACCTTCGAATAAGATAGCTTTATATGTATGAATCGAATGATGTTATGAACATCATTACTACCTTAAGTTCCTTGGATAAACCTACTGGAAAAGAGAAAAATGGATCTAGCTTCAACGGATACTTGGATGGCTCGAAGTTCTTGAAGCAGAATCATGACACGAAAACAAGTTCAAGTAAGATCATCACTTGAAATAAGATTGTTATAGTTATAGAAATGAACCAAAGTTTGAATATGATTATTACCTTGTATTAGAATGATAACCTATTGTAAGAAACAAAGATTTCTTGAGGTTGGATGATCACCTTACAAGATTGGAAGTGAGCTAGCAAACTTGAAAGTATTCTTGATTTTATGTAACTAGAACTTGTAGAATATATGAAGAACACTTAGAACTTGAAGATAGAACTTGAGAGAGATCAATTAGATGAAGAAAATTTAAGAATGAAAGTTTTTTTAGGTGTTTTTGGTCGTTGGTGTATGGATTAGATATAAAGGATATGTAATTTTGTTTTCATGTAAATAAGTCATGAATGATTACTCATATTTTTGTAATTTTATGAGATATTTCATGCTAGTTGCCAAATGATGGTTCCCACATGTGTTAGGTGACTCACATGGGCTGCTAAGAGCTGATCATTGGAGTGTATATACCAATAGTACATACATCTAAAAGCTGTATATTGTACGAGTACGAATACGGGTGCATACGAGTAGAATTGTTGATGAAACTGAACGAGGATGTAATTGTAAGCATTTTTGTTAAGTAGAAGTATTTTGATAAGTGTATTGAATTCTTTCAAAAGTGTATAAATACATATTAAAACACTACATGTATATACATTTTAACTGAGTCGTTAAGTCATCGTTAGTCGTTACATGTAAGTGTTGTTTTGAAACCTTTAGGTTAACGATCTTGTTAAATGTTGTTAACCCAATGTTTATAATATCAAATGAGATTTTAAATTATTATATTATCATGATATTATCATGTATGAATATCTCTTAATATGATATATATACATTAAATGTCTTTACAACGATAATCGTTACATATATGTCTCGTTTAAAAATCATTAAGTTAGTAGTCTTGTTTTTACATATGTAGTTCATTGTTAATATACTTAATGATATGTTTACTTATCATAGTATCATGTTAACTATATATATATCCATATATATGTCATCATATAGTTTTTACAAATTTTAACGTTCGTGAATCACCGGTCAACTTGGGTGGTCAATTGTCTATATGAAACATATTTCAATTGATCAAGTCTTAACAAGTTTGATTGCTTAACATGTTGGAAACATTTAATCATGTAAATATCAATCTCAATTAATATATATAAACATGGAAAAGTTCGGGTCACTACATATGCAGCATCTACTTCTGGCGTTGGACCATCTGCACCACCTGCACCACCTGTACCGACTGCACCGCCTGCCCCACCATCTCCCTCCGTCGAGGAACTGACGAGGGAAGTGGAGATCCTCCGTGCTCGGGTAACTGAGTTCGAGGACCAGATGTCCCACGTAATGGACATCCTTTACCCACCGTCACCATAGGGCATTGTACTAGATTTCATTATGTAATCTCGTTTGTAGTTTCATGTTTTACTCATGTATTGTACGAACTTATGCGGATGTATGCAACTTATTATTAATGAATGGAATTTAGTGTTGTTTACTTTTTGCACGGTGTTCCACTTACGTTACTGTATGATGTTTCTGTGGTATCTGTATCTAGTGCATTGCTTAGTTAACATGTGTTGTGTTGTTTCCATGTTGGTTGCCGTATACTATATTACTATTTATTAAATGCTGGATTTTGACTTAAGTCAAAATTTCTGTTTAGAAGAGCAATGGCAAACGGACGAGCAGCACCCACAGCAGCACAGATTGAGGAAATGATTGCGGAAAGAGTAGCCACAGCTATTGCGGAAATCAACCCACAAGCTCCACCAGTTAACGAGCACATTCGTAACGGGTGCACATACAAAGAGTTTCAAAGCTGCAAGCCCCACAACTTTAGCAGTACTGAGGGGCCAGTTGGTCTGACTAGTTGGTTTGAGAAATTAGAGGCTGTGTTCCGTGTAAGCAACTACTCAGAGGAGAACAAAACCAAGTATGCTTCATGTACGCTGTCAGATGGCGCCCTAACCTGGTGGAACACACTGGCTCAAGCTAAGGGTATTGATGAGGCTTATGTCACTCCTTGGGAAGAATTTAAGGGAGCCCTGATTGAAGAGTACTGCCCCAGAGCAGAGATACAGAAAATGAAGGCTGAGTTCTGGGAGTTGAAGGTTGTGGGAAACGATCTTGATGGTTACAACCGTAGGTATCTGGAATTAGCGCTGGTGTGTCCCACGATGGTTACCCCGGAATTTAAGAAAATGGAGCGATACTTGTGGGGACTTCCCAAGTCCATTCAAGGAAATGTTTCCTCTTCTAATCCACCCAATGTCCCGGCAGCTATGCGTATGACGCAAACCCTTATGAACTAAATTATCAGCAAGGAATCGGAAAAGGCAAAATCCAAATCGGGAGCCAGTGGTGAGAAGCGTAAGTGGGATAATAACAAGGGGAGAGTCTATGATCAAACCCTCGCTAAGAGACATAATGACGGAAGGAACCCCAAACCGACCCCTAGCTCGAACCCCAACTACAAGGGTACTCTACCACAGTGCAAGAGGTGCTACAAGCACCATACCGGGTACTGTAATGTGGTCTGTGAAAAGTGCAAAGGACCGGGCATATTGGCAAGGAGTGCAAGATTCCCATCCCAGCTGTGAGGACCAACCCCAATGGACCAAGAAAGTGTTATGAGTGTGGACAAGAGGGCCACTTCAGGAATGAGAGTCCCAACAAGCGAAAGGACGGCGGACCTCTGCGTGGAAGAGCTTTCAATGTAAACGCAAGGGATGCCCGTGAGAACCCCGACTTGGTTACAAGTATATTCACTATCAACAATCTATTAGCTTCTGTCCTATTTGATACTGGTGCTGATAGGAGCTATGTTTGTAGATACTTTTGCTCTAAGATAGATTGGTCGTTAGTGCCTTTAGAGGAGAGTATACTAGTTGAGGTAGCCAATGGGAAACTTGAGAAGGTCAACCAAATTGGCCGAGGAGCTATTATCAACATAGCTGGTGTGGATTTCGCAATTGACTTGATACCCATCAAATTGGGAAGCTTTGACGTGATTGTTGGCATGGACTGGTTGACCAAAGTGAGGGCCGACGTTAGTTGTGGAGATAAAGCTCTTCGTATACCACAAGGAGATGGTGAGCCACTGATTATATACGGAGAGAGATGTAGTTCGAAGCTGAACCTCATTAGTTGTATGAAAGCACAAAAGATCATGAAGAAAGGACGTCTTGCTGTTTTAGCACACGTGAAGGCTTTAGAAACAGAAGAGAAGAGCACGAATGATGTGCGAATCGTGAATGAATTCCCCGATGTCTTTCCGAAAGAACTGCCTGGATTACCGCCACCGAGAGCTGTGGAATTCCATATCGATCTAGTACTGGGAGCTACACCCATAGCTCGCACACCTTATCGACTAGCACCTTCCGAACTGCAAGAGTTGTAGAGTCAACTGCAGGAATTGCTCGACCGAGGGTTTATCCAACCGAGCTCGTCGCCTTGGGGCTCACCTGTTTTATTCGTGAAGAAGAAGGACGGATCCTTCCGCATGTGTATCGATTACCGCGAACTCAACAAATTGACGATCAAGAACCGATATCCTCTTCCCCGAATTGACGATCTTTTTGATCAGCTGCAAGGATCAAGCATTTACTCTAAGATCGATTTGCGATCCGGTTATCACCAGTTGAGGGTGAAGGAGAGTGATGTGATGAAGACTGCGTTCAGAACCCGCTATGGTCATTATGAGTTTCTCGTGATGCCATTCGGTTTAACCAACGCACCCGCTGTATTCATGGATCTCATGAATCGTGTATGCAAGCCATACCTGGATAAGTTAGTTATCGTCTTCATAGATGATATCCTCATCTACTCCAAGAGCGAAGTAGAACATGAGCAACATCTCCGATTAGTGCTTGAACTCTTGAGATAAGAGCAACTTTATGCCAAATTCTCCAAGTGTGAATTTTGGTTGAAGGAAGTCCAATTTCTGGGTCATATTGTGAGTGATCAAGGTATCAAAGTTGATCCCGCAAAGATCGAGGCTATCAGCAAGTGGGCGACACCCACTACTCCAACTCACATCCGCCAATTTCTAGGCCTTGTCGGTTATTACTGGGGGTTTATTGAAGGTTTTTCGTTGATTGCGCGTCCTGTGACCGCACTGACTCACAAAGGGAAGAAGTTCGCTTGGGAAAACGAACAAAAATCAGCATTTCAAAGCCTGAAGCAGAAGTTAACCACTGCACCTATCTTGTCGCTTCCTGAAGGCAGTGACGACTTCGTTGTGTACTGCGATGCTTCGAAAAATGGTTTTGGTTGCGTATTGATGCAAAGAACAAAGGTCATTGCTAATGCTTCTCGTCAACTGAAGATACACGAGTAAAACTACACTACCCATTGATAATGCTAAAAACGAACATATATTTCATAGCATTATCCCTCAAGAAAGACAAGCTTTTAGTTGCAATTGTTCTATTTACAAGTGATATTCATTTAAATAATAAAAGGTGAAGACAAAAGACAGATTCGACGAATTGAAGATGCAAACGACCAAAAAGCTCAAAAGTACAAAGTACAATCCAAGTGGTTCAAATTATTGATGAGAAACGTCTTGAAATTACAAGAGTACAAGCAGCGAAACGCAAAGTACAAGATATTAAATTGTACGCAAGGACGTTCGAAAATCCGGAACTGGGACCAGAGTCAACTCTCAACGCTCGACGCAACGGACTAAAAATTACAAGTCAACTATGCACATGAATATAATATAATATATAATTAATTCTTAAAATTATATATATATATATATATATATATATATATATATATATATATATATATATATATATATATATATATATATATATTATATATTAAAACCGTCGGCAAACAAGAAAACAAAATTATGTGAGCTGGATCAGAGGGCCATGCGATCGCATGGCATGGAAGCACAATTTCCATGCGATCGCATGGGGCCAAAAGTCATGCCAAGTGCTATAAATTGCAAAGTTTTCAGCCGAGTTTGGTACATCTTTTTCTTTCCTCTCCCTCAAACGTATATATATATATATATATATTATAATTTTAATTTTAATTTTAATTTTAATTTTAATTTTAATTTTAATTTTAATTTTAATTTTAATTTTAATTTTAATAATAAGGGTATGTTAGCGAATGTTGTAAGGGTGTAAGTCGAAATTATGTCCGTGTAACGCTACGCTATTTTTAATCATTGTAAGTTATGTTCAACCTTTTTAATTTAATGTCTCGTAGCTAAGTTATTATTATGCTTATTTAAGCCGAAGTAATCGTGATGTTGGGCTAAATATTAAAATTGGGTAATTGGGCTTTGTACCATAATTGGGGTTTGGACAAAAGAACGACACTTGTAGAAATTAGACTATGGGCTATTAATGGGCTTTATATTTGTTTAATTAAATGATAGTTTGTTAATTTAATATAAAGATTTACAATTGGACGTACCTATAAATAACCATATACACTCAATCGGACACGATGGGCGGGATATTTATAAGTACTAATAATCGTTCATTTAACCGGACACGGGAATGGATTAATAGTTAATGGACTTATTAAAACAGGGGTGAATTATATACAAGGACACTTGGTGTAATTATAGTTTAAGTCCCCAATTAGTTGGAATATTTGACTTCGGATATAAGGAAAATTTGACGAGGACACTCGCACTTTTTTTTTTTTACGAGGAACCCCCCTAGCGACGAGCCATAATGGCTCCCCTAGGACACTCGCACTTTATATTTATGACTGATGGACTGTTATGGACAAAAACTAGACGGACATATTGAATAATCCAGGACAAAGGACAATTAACCCATGGGAATAAACTAAAATCAACACGTCAAACATCATGATTACGGAAGTTTAAATAAGCATAATTCCTTTATTTCATATTTAATTGCACTTTTAATTATCGCACTTTTATTTACTGTCATTTTATTTAAATGCACTTTTAATTATCGTACTTTTTATTTATCGAAATTTCATTATCGTTATTTACTTTACGCTTTAATTTAAGTTATTTTTATTTTTAATATTTTACATTAGGTTTTAACTGCGACTAAAGTTTTAAAATCAACAAACCGGTCATTAAACGGTAAAAACCCCCTTTTTATAATAATAATATTATTTATATATATATTTATATTTTTACAAATATAGTTTTTAAAAATATAGCGTTAAACTTGGCTAAGATCCTTGTGGAACGAACCGGACTTATTAAAAACTACACAACTGTACGATTAGGTACACTGCCTATAAATGTTGTAGCAAGGTTTAGGTATATCCATTCTATAAATAAATAAATAACTTGTGTAAAATTGTATCGTATTTAATAGTATTTTGTAGTAAAAATACTACTATTTTGTATACACCTCGCATAACATCAAGTATTTTTGGTGCCGCTGCCGGGGACTGCTTAAACGCCAAAAGCGAAACGCTATATATATAAAAAAAGATTTTTACTAAGTTTTAATTTCTTTTTGTAAAAATACGTTTTAAATATTAAAAATACAAAAATATAAAAAGAAAAACAAAATATATATATTTTTAAGAGTTGTTCAAAATATAAAAAAATTAAAAAGTTTGTATTTTCTTTTAGTTACAAAAACTAATAGGTAGTTTTTTTGTAAAAATATAAGTTTTTATTTATTTTATTTAAATACTTTATATATTTATAAAACAGAAAAAGAAAAAAAATATATAAAAGAATACGGCTCGACACTGTAGCAGCCCATCTAAATAGACCTGGAAACCCAAGCCATGCGACCGCATGAAAATTCTACAGACAATCCATGCGATCGCATAGACTGATTTGACAGCCTCGATACCTTAGTCAACGAATTAGGGTTACGTTTTTATTATTATTATTATTATTATTATTATTATTATTATTATTATTATTATTATTATTATTATTATTATTATTATTATTATTATTATTATTATTATTATTATTAATTATAATTAGGCTTAATTATTATATTATTTAGTATTAGTTTTAGTTAATTTGTATTTTTAAGTATAATTAGTTTTATTAAATATATAAACTTAATACTTTTATAAAATAAATATAAAAATAATATTTTTATAAAAATAAGTAATTTTATCACTTTTTATACCTTTTTATATTTCGTATCATTTTTATCGTTTAAGCGTAATTTTATAATTTTCCGCTCGTACTTAGTTTTAAATTTAGTATTTGCCATAGTTATTTATATTTCTAGATTTTTTGGATTTGCCGTAAAATCCCTTAAATACTTTTTCTTTAGACTAAGATTTAGGTGCTTTAGAATTTTGCGACGCCGTTTTATAAATTTTAGTACTTTTTAAGTTATTGCCGTTTTGGATATAGAATTTCTTTTAAGCTTTAATACTTTTAGACGCAACTTTTAATTTTTAGTTTTCAGACTTTTAAGTTTTGACGCACTACGTTCTTTTTATTATTTTTCGATCTTTTATTTTTCGACGTTTTCCGACGCGCTCTTTTTCTTTCTTATTTCTCGACGCTCTAGTTTTTAGGACATAGAATTTTCTATTTCTTCTCTAAAATTTCAACGAAAAATTATTTTAAACGGTTAAATTGATAGTCATCCAAAATTTTCTGGTTCGTAGTAATAGTTGGATTTGTCAGTGGCGAGTTGTGGGCTTTCGATTTAAAGGGTCCTGGCTACCTGCTGCATCTATTGGCTATTCGAAACGTGGGCAAAATCAGAAAAGTCTATTAATTTGATAACTTATATAATTTTTATTTTTATAACTAATAGGATATTCAGTGAATGCACCGAGCAAACGTTCACCACCTTTCATACGTTCACCACCTGTAACACGATCAAGACATCTAGCCAACATTGTCGCCGTTGATTTTTCTTTAGAATCGTCATTTAGTCGACCAAGTGCTCCAATTCAAATTTCCGATAATCCATTTTTAAACCCGACCTCACAATTGAGAATCCGGAGGATATTCAAGGACAATTCCAAGATCCTGAAACACTAATCATTCCTCCTGAACCACAAACCATTAAATCAGA
The DNA here is from genome assembly GCF_046630445.1 of Rutidosis leptorrhynchoides. NCBI lineage: Eukaryota > Viridiplantae > Streptophyta > Magnoliopsida > Asterales > Asteraceae > Rutidosis > Rutidosis leptorrhynchoides. The sequence goes on from NC_092340.1 coordinate 319,181,601, forward strand.
ATCCTTTAGTGATTCAGATTCAATAAATTCAATTATGGAAGTAACAGAACCTCTAAGTATGGAAGACCGAATGAGAGCCACACGCACTGGCCAAGGTCACGCCATTATTAAACCAGATATTAATGCACCAGATTATGAAATCAAAGGACAAATTCTACACATGGTAACTAATCAATGCCAATATAGTGGTACGGAAAAGAAGATCCAAACGAACATCTTCGAACCTTTAATAGGATTTGTACTCTATTCAAAATTAGAGAAGTTGAGGATGAACAGATTTATCTCATGTTGTTTCCCTGGACTTTAAAGGGAGAAGCTAAAGATTGGTTAGAATTGTTACCTGAAGGGGTGATTGATACATTGGATGTTTTAGTTGAAAATTTTCTTAAACAATTCTTTCCTGCATCTAAAGCTGTGAGACTTCAAGGAGAAATTGTTACATTCACGCAGAAGCCAAATGAAACTCTATATGAGGCGTGGACAAGATTTGGAAAATTGTTGAGAGGATGTCCTCAACACGGTTTAGATACTTATCAAATAGTATAAATATTCTACCAAGGATGCGACATTGCTACACGAAAAGACATCGACATAACAGCTGGTGGTTCCATTATGAAGAAAACCGCAACCGAAGCTCACAAAATCATTGATAACACTGCCTCTCACTCACATGAGTGGCACCAGCACCAAGAAAAGGATATTTTTCGTTCATCTAAAGTGGCTAGAGCCGATTCTAGCCATGACTTTGATTCCGTTTCTGCAAAAATAGATGCTTTCGAGAGACGAATGGAAAAGATGACTAAAGATATTCACGCAATACGAATCAGTTGTGAGCAATGCGGTGGACCACACTTAACAAAAGATTGTCACATTGAGCAAACGATGGAACAACGAGAGAATGTTTCCTACATGAATCAAAGGCCGGGAAATAATTATCAAAATAATTATCAACCGCCAAGGCCAAACTTCAATCGAAATCAAAACATTCTTTACAATCCAAATGGGCCAAACAATAACTCGTATAACCAACAAGGTCCGAATAACCAACCAACTCAAAACAACACTTTCAATCAACAAAGACCTGGCTTATATAAACCACTACAACAAACCGAAGAGAAAAAGCCAAATCTAGAAGAAATGATGGCAAAGCTAATGGAATCTCAAACACAATTTATTACATCTCAAACCCAAACGAATGAGAGGTTTAATCTGTCATTAAGAACTCAACAAGCTTCCATTCTGAATCTAGAAAAACACGTAGGTACTCTTGCTAGCATGATGAGTGAGAAGGAACAAGGAAAGCTACCGAGTAATACTGAAGTAAATCCTCGGAATGAGAATGTTAATATGGTTTCAACGAATTCTGAAAAACCAGCACAAGAAGATGGGAAGGTTTTAGATGTGAGTAACAATGAAGAAGTTACAAAACCACCACCACCCGAGTATGTAAAGCCAGTGGTGGCACCATACAGACCACCCATCCCGTTTCCAAGAAAAGGAGTTGAGTATGACCAAGTAATAGGTAATAAAGTTTGTGATACCTCTGGAAAGAAGAAGAAGAATTAGAAAGTACAAGAAACGAAAACCGTAAAAATAAACCCGGTGAAGACAGTTCCACCAAAACCTCCACCCAGGGTGGGTGATCCGGGTGAATTTATTATTCCTTGTCTACTTAGTGATTGTGTCATGATGCACTAGCACATTTAGGTGCGAGTGTGAGTGTTATGCCTCTTTCATTATATAAGAGATTAGGAGTAGGTGAGTTAAGTCCAACAGAGATGAGTGTTCGAATTTTTGATCAAACCATTAAGCACCCAGTTGGAATTGCTGACGACCTACCCGTTCAAGTGGGTAATTTAACCTTTTTAGTCGAATTTATTGTCAATGACATAGAAGAGGACCCAAACATTCCTCTAATTTTAGGTCGACCATTCTTAGAGTCAACTGGGGTGTTATTTGATGTAAGAGAGGGTAGAATGACACTTAGTAATGATGAAAAATCAATCACCTTTGTAAGTCGAAAGTCTAATTCTCCACCAACCAAAACCGTTGAACCAACAAAAATGATTGGTAAGAACCATGTTGTTTTACCAACTCCAACGGTAGTGCTTAACAATAATAAAACGCCTAAGTGTGGGGAAGATGAAGTAAAACCTAATGATGACCTGATAACAAAGAACCCCGTTGTTGATACGAAATTAAACGACCCCGTTATTAACAGTTCAATGAAGAAGCTTATTAAACGGATTCGCGATGCTAAAACCAAGGGGAACTTTAAGTTATGTAACCGGTTAGTATCCAATCTATCTCCTAGAAAAAAGGCGAAACTAGTTGAATTTGTGGATATTACACAGAAATCCGACCAATGGCTTAAAGCAAAAGTCACAGATATGCAAGTTGATTATGGTCCAAGAGAAATTGACAATGAAGTTAACCACAATTTCGACACCACAACTACCTAAGTGTGGGGAGATTCAAATATTCTAAGAAATAATGCTGTCTAGGGTTAGTTGTTCTGTTATCGTGTAGTTCCGAGAATGGAATCCAATTGGTCTTTTCCACTAGCAGACACTAAAGAACTAGTTTTCTCCCCCCATTCTGATTTTTTCAAATATTTTGTAGGTTTTATATGAAATTAATATGCTTTTTAAATTTAAATTTTGTGTGATTTTAAAAAATAAAAATTACTTTATTTCATTAAGTTTAAAAAAAATGATTTCTAAAATTCATCGTAAGTTGAAGACTAGGTCATGGAACCGAAATTGCTTTACCCGAGGACGGGGCGACAAATTTTGTTATCATTATTTTTAATTTTATTGATCTAAAGTATACCAAAAAAAATTTTAAAAAATTTAAAAACCCAAAAATCTTTGCTTTTAAAACAATCGCTTTAAAAACGAAAAATTTTAAATTTTGTCGAGGGACGGACTAGGTAAACATACCGAAACTACCTAAAGTAAAAGGAAACAAATTTTAAAAATCATTCATTTAAATTGTTTTAATAAATAAAGGTTTTATAATATATATATATATATATATATATATATATATATATATATATATATATATATTATATGTTTGTAGTTTATCTTATGTACAAAACATGGTAAAACCGCGCACTTTCAAAGACTGACATTAAGTTCAGCAAAAGCTACTAATTTTGACGATAAGACGCAAAACATATGTGAAATTACAACAAAAGAAATGAACGATGAGGCGCGCCATCTATCATTCGACGAGCTTAGAAATTTCAAACTCGGTATTTTTAATTACTTTTCTACACTAATCACCCTCATGAATTTATAATTATAGTCTGATTTCATGCAAATGAGGGCATTGCATGATCTCAAGTGTGGGGAAGGGTTATAAATTCTCTCGGGTTTACACTTAGTTTAATTGCCAAATTTTGTGAAAATTTGAAAATTTTTCAATTAAATGAATTCAAAATCATGTTTATACATATTTATGAACGATAAAACTAGGTTGTAATACCGAAATTATTGTTACCTCAGAGAGAACATAAATGGAGAAACAACCCAAAACGTTAGAATTCATTTAAAATGGAATAGAGGAAAATAAAAAGGCAAAGAAAGGAAAATAAAAGCTAAGTGTGGGAAGAATTTACCAAGTTATTTAAAACACATATCACATATGTTTGTACAAGATTATTGCAGGTACTTTTGTTTTGGACGATTTTAATCAGTTTTACCTAATTTATTGTAATATATTTGAAAGAAAGATGGATCTGCACGATGAATCAATTCCATCATTAAAAGGAAGTAAAGTCTTCCGAAAAAGACACGCGCTTCTTGATTTAGGTCAGGAAGTTGTCGTCCAGACCAGCTGTAGGTTGACGAAAAATCTAGAAAAGTCATCTCTAAAATCAGCAGGAAATCCACGGACCTCAACATCAAACAGGGTCGCCATGTGGTCAGACTTATCCTAACCATGAGAGGATATGTCTCGTAAAATGGGGAGGGCGCCGTGCAAATTAGCTTGATAAGACTAATGAATCAGACCCCCAGAAAGGATAATCTCCTTAAATATTAAAAATTAGCTTTTAAGCATGATATTACTCAATCCTTGAGATTGACTTTAAAGATTGAGAATTACAAACTCAAGGAATTCGATGATATCTGAACTCGAGCTTGAACGAGAAAATATTTTGATCAAATTAAAACCGATTTGTTTTCTGAAAACCTATTTTCAATGCGTTCATTACCATTGAACGTAAAATCCTAAGAATTTACCGGAATTCATTAGGTCACCTGAACCAAATCGGGTGTCAACCGTAAGAACGGTGGTTGCATAGCATGGTCGAAGATATGACCTTGTGCCAGACCGAAAAACTATAGGGTGATCTTTACTATTGCTCCTACAAAGGATAGTAATTGCATCCGACACGATATAGACCATAATCAAAAGCATGTCACGGGACATTGCCTCAACAGTTTCTTATTCAACGCTTTTCTTTACAACCGGACGGTAGTTTACCGAAAGGTAATATACGGAGCAAGTAAACTGGACGTGTTGCTTTCCCAATACAAGGTTAGCAAGTGGGTGACACATAAGTTTTGAGCTAAAATTTTCAAATCTGAAACCCACAAAACCCACAAAAACAATTTCGCAAATACCGGTAAAGGGTTATTCTGGAAAACTTATCTAGGGTAAAAGCTAGATTGAATTTTCAAAAGATCAATTGTTTTCATAGAGATCCAATTTCCTAAAGGATCTAAATTTTCATAGTCATGTGGGACTGTAAACCACAACGTTACTATCATTGTTCATACCACCAAATCGAAATCACTGATGTACAAAGTGTGAAGAATAAAGAAGTGATTCTAGTATTTTTATTTCAAGACTATATTGCTTGAGGACAAGCAACGCTCAAGTGTGAGAATATTTGATAGTGCTAAAAACGAACATATATTTCATAGCATTATCCCTCAAGAAAGAAAAGCTTTTAGTTACAATTGTTCTATTTACAAGTGATATTCGTTTAAATAATAAAAGGTGAAGACAAAAGACAGATTCGACGAATTGAAGACGCAAACGACCAAAAAGCTCAAAAGGTACAAAGTACAATCCAAGTGGTTCAAATTATTGATGAGAAACGTCTAGAAATTACAAGAGTACAAGCCGCGAAACGCAAAGTACAAGATATTAAATTGTACGCAAGGACGTTCGAAAATCCGGAACCGGGACCAGAGTCAACTCTCAACGCTCGACGCAACGGACTAAAAATTACAAGTCAACTATGCACATGAATATAATATAATATATAATTAATTCTTAAAATTATATATATATATATATATATATATATATATATATATATATATATATATATATATATATATATATATATATATATATATTATATATTAAAACCGTCGGCAAACAAGAAAACAAAATTATGTGAGCTGGATCAGAGGGCCATGCGATCGCATGGCCTGGAAGCACAATTTACATGCGATCGCATGGGGCCAAAAGTCAGGCCAAGTGCTATAAATTGCAAAGTTTTCAGCCGAGTTTGGTACATCTTTTTCTTTCCTCTCCCTCAAACGTGTGTGTATATATATATATATATATATATATATATATATATATATATATATATATATATATATATATTATAATTTTAATTTTAATTTTAATTTTAATAATAAGGGTATGTTAGCGAATGTTGTAAGGGTGTAAGTCGAAATTCTGTCCGTGTAACGCTACGCTATTTTTAATCATTGTAAGTTATTTTCAACCTTTTTAAATTAATGTCTCGTAGCTAAGTTATTATTATGCTTATTTAATCCGAAGTAATCGTGATGTTGGGCTAAATATTAAAATTGGGTAATTGAGCTTTGTATCATAATTGGGGTTTGGACAAAAGAACGACACTTGTGGAAATTAGACTATGGGCTATTAATGGGCTTTATATTTGTTTAATTAAATGATAGTTTGTTAATTTAATATAAAAATTTACAATTGGACGTACCTATAAATAACCATATACACTCGATCGGACACGATGGATGTGATATTTATAAGTACTAATAATCGTTCATTTAACCGGACACGGGAATGGATTAATAGTTAATGGACTTATTAAAACAGGGGTGAATTATATACAAGGACACTTGGTGTAATTATAGTTTAAGTCCCCAATTAGTTGGAATATTTGACTTCGGATATAAGGATAATTTGACGAGGACACTCGCACTTTATATTTATGACTGATGGACTGTTATGGACAAAAACCAGATGGACATATTGAATAATCCAGGACAAAGGACAATTAACCCATGGGAATAAACTAAAATCAACACGTCAAACATCATGATTAAGGAAGTTTAAATAAGCATAATTCCTTTATTTCATATTTAATTGCACTTTTAATTATCGCACTTTTATTTACTGTCATTTTATTTAAATGCACTTTTAATTATCGTACTTTTTATTTATCGTAATTTCATTATCGTTATTTACTTTACGCTTTAATTTAAGTTATTTTTATTTTTAGTATTTTACATTAGGTTTTAACTGCGACTAAAGTTTTAAAATTAACAAACCTGTCATTAAACGGTAAAAACCCCCTTTTTATAATAATAATATTACTTATATATATATTTATATTTTTACAAATATAGTTTTTAAAAATATAGCGTTAAACTTGGCTAAGATCCCTGTGGAACGAACCGGACTTACTAAAAACTACACTACTGTACGATTAGGTACACTGCCTATAAGTGTTGTAGCAAGGTTTAGGTATATCCATTCTATAAATAAATAAATAACTTGTGTAAAATTGTACCGTATTTAATAGTATTTTGTAGTAAAAATACTACTATTTTGTATACACCTCGCATAACATCACCCATGATCTCGAACTTGGAGCCGTTGTCTTCGCTTTGAAGTTTTGGAGACACTATCTTTATGGGACAAAGAGTACCATATTCACCGATCACAAAATCCTCCAGCACATCTTTGATCAGAAGCAGCTGAATATGAGACAATGTCAATGGATCAAGACGCTGAACGACTATGATTGTGAACTCTGTTACCATCCTGGCAAAGCCAATGTTGTAGCCGACGCTCTGAGTCGAAAGGAGAGAACGGTACCTCTTCGCATCCGTTCCTTGAACATCACCATTCATTCGAACCTCAACAGCCAGATCCGAGTAGCCCAAGAAGAGGCTCTCAAAGAGGAGAACATATCCCGTGAATACTTGAACATTCTCGTCTCTAAATTCGAGGTTAAGGAGTCTGGACTCCGATGTTATGCCGGAGAAATTTGGGTACCTCGTTATGGAGATTTACGAAGCATTATACTTGATGAAGCCCACAAGTCGAGATATTCGATTCATCCAGGAGCCGGCAAAATGTACCACGATCTCAAGGAACAGTATTGGTGGCCAAATCTTAAGAAGGATGTTGCAACTTATGTTGGGAGGTGTTTGACTTGTTCGAAGATTAAGGCTGAACATCAGAGGCCGTCTGGATTACTTCAACAACCGGAAATCCCACAATGGAAATGGGAAGCAATTACGATGGACTTCATCACGAAGCTACCGAAGACAGTAGGCGGATACGATACAATCTGGGTTATCGTTGACCGTCTTACCAAATCTGCTCATTTTCTAGCGATGAAGGAAACATATACAATGAAGAGACTTGCTCAACTGTACATCAAAGAAGTTGTGTCTCGTCATGGTGTACCTCTATCAATTATCTCAGATCGCGATCCCCGTTTTGCTTTCAGATTCTGGCGTTCTTTGCAAGAAGCCTTGGGAACTCGTCTCGACATGAGCACTGCATATCACCCGCAGACCGACGGTCAGAGCGAACGAATGATTCAGACTTTAGAGGACATGTTGCGTGCCTGTGTTATTGACTTCGGAAGGTCTTGGGAAAGGCATTTGCCGTTAGCCGAATTCTCTTACAAAAACAGTTATCACTCGAGTATTAATGCCGCACCTTTTGAAGCATTGTATGGCCGCAAGTGCCGTTTCCCTATTTGTTGGGCCGAGTTAGGCGAAGTGCAAATCACCGGACCTGAGATAGTCCATGAAACGACGGAGAAGATTGCCCAGATTCAAGCGAGACTTAAGACGGCCCGTGATCGCCAAAAGAGTTATGCTGATCTTAAACGTAAGGACTTCGAATTCAACATGGGTGACCGTGTGATGTTGAAAGTCGCCCCTTGGAAAGGTGTAATCCGCTTTGGAAAGCATGGAAAGTTAAACCCGCGATACATTGGTCCGTTTGAAATCTTGGAGCGTGTTGGACCCGTTGCTTAACGTTTGGATCTTCCAACTCAATTGAGCGCAGTTCATCCTACCTTCCACGTATCAAATTTGAAGAAGTGTCTTGCTCCACCGAAACTTATCTTACCCCTGAAGGAACTTACGATTGATGACAAACTCCACTTCGTGGAAGAACCTGTGGAAATCATGGACCGTGAGGTTAAAACTTTGAAAAGCAACAAGATTCCGATCGTCCGAGTTCGATGGAATGCCAAACGTGGACCTGAGTTTACTTGGGAACGAGAGGATCAAATGATGCAGAAGTATCCTCACCTCTTCCCGACTTCAACACCTGCCTCAGCTTAAATTTCGGGATGAAATTTCCATTAACAGGTGGGTAATGAATGACCTGACTTTTTCGACTTGCTTTTGTGCTTTATGTTTTCACGAAACTGCGTATTTGTGTGTACTGTGCTACTTTATACTCTGGAACCTTTATATATATGGTTTACTTTCATTTATATGTTAAAATGTGCCTTAGAGTATGTAGGATACTTAACTTGATCACCGGATGCTTTATGACCGTCAGTGTCACTTGACGTTTTGAATAAACCGCGAACTGCGCGCACGTTTAACTTTTGTCGTAACCGGAAGATTACGACTACGAAATATTAATTATTATTTTATAATAATAATTACTTGGGCTTATGGATGGTTAATTATGCATAGTAATTTTATTATGGTTACTAGTTAGTCTTGTTGGACTTTCTACCTTGTTGGACTTAAGCCCACCCTACTCTAGCTAGTAGCCCATTTATTTAGCCCACTAATTAATTACTAGTGACCCAATAATAAGTAAGACAAATTCCCATTTATTAGAGGGAACATGCTAGCATTTATGTCAAGTATTATCCTTAATGTTACATGGGATCCCAACATAAGCACCAACTTTAGACAACCATTAACCAAAAAGCAAACTTTTGTCCCCCTTGTCCCCCCTCCAAATTTTCGACCACCATCACCACCCTCACCCTTATTTCACTATAAATACAAGCCTTATTCCTCTCATTTTACACTTGCTCTCATTTGTATTTCACACACACTTACTCTCTTATTTCCTTTCTAGTCTTTCTCTCTCTAAAAAGTGTAAGTAATTAAATTTTTCTTCTTCTTCTTCTTCCTTCATCTTACACGAAATCATCATCATCATTTAAAGGTCTTGTTTTTTAGCTTTGATCTTGATTACATCTTGTAGATTCAAACTTGGATTTGAATCCTTCAAGAACATGGAAGATTCAAGCTTTCTAGCTTTGAATCTTCACCTACTTTGTAGATCTAAATCTTTTTACTTTAATCTTGTTATTTTGTTATAAAGATTCAAACTTATGTTTGTAATCTTCATGTAACTTAAAGATCCAAGCTTTATGCTTCAAGATCTTCAAGAACAACCAAGATGCAAGCTTTCTAGCTTGAATCTTCATATCTTTTGATGGATCTAAGTTTTCTAACTTATGATCTCATTATTTTGTTATAAAGATCAAAACTTGTGTTTATGATCTTCTTATAACTTAAAGATCTAAGCTTTATGCTTCAAGTTCTTCAAGAACACTAAAGGTTCAAGCTTTCTAGCTTTGTGACCTTATAACTTGTGTGAAAGGGATCCAAGCTCTCTAGCTTAGGGTTCCATCACTTCATTTTACTTAGATTATATTCATACTTGCTTGATTGAAGTAAAGTTTGTAGCTTTAGTTGTAAATGTAACTTGTAATTGTGTTAAGACTAAGGATATGATGTAACCTTGGTTCATCATCCATCTAAGACTCTTAAATGAGTTGTGTTCTTACTTGGTCTTAACTTATTGTGTGTTGATGGTGGAATCTTGGTCAAGGTGATGCTAACCCATCAACGAGTTGTACACTTGAAGCTACAAGCATCAAGGATGAGAACCGTGATGAGCATCAAGCACCAAGAACCCCACCGGAGCACTTGTTTACTGTTTCTCGGGATCTGATCTGTAACCTGGGCTACTGTAAAGTTGATTTTGAGTTAGTTCGGTTCGAGTAGATGATTTTCCTTTTAGACCTCGTCTTAATCCGAGTTACGGTTTAGGATTTATGGCCTTCCGAAAGTCACTACACCCTTGTAACGTTGTGCTGAAATTTCTGACCTACTCGCACTTAAACCGTCACCAGGGTCAAACGAAGACGAGTTAGGTTCTAAAAATTGGTCAGCAGTTAGAGGACTCATATACGGAGCCATGGCCACTGATTACGCGTCTTTTCGATTTACGTAGAGGTCGTATCAGCTGACCGAAGTCAGCCTATTGTTTCGATCTCTATTCTTGTCAAACTTACTTAGCTTTTATGATGATGAATGATGATGATGATGACACTTAAACTTATTTTATGCACTATTAGAACTTATAAGGACAACCTACTGACCTAGTAACCTCTGATTTAGGTTGACGACCTTTCGGACAGACTTACTACTTGCATACTTTCATTACCGACTTTACCGCTTTTATCACTGTGAGTTATAGCATCCCTTTTTACTTATACTATTTTTGGGACTGAGAATACATGCGCTTTTTATGTTTTACATACTTGACATGAGTACTTAAACTTTACATATGTGTGGGTTATACAACGGCATAAAGATTCCCCTTAGCACGGTAACGTTTAACTATTGGTTTTTGAACCGGTAGACGCGAATATTAGATATGGATCCATAGGGTTTGACATCCCCACTCGGGCTAGTCGCGCTAGCATTTAACGGGTGTTTAATACTTCGAGGACATACGCACTCGCCAGGTGTACTTTTAGGGGGTGATATTTATATTTACGTTAAGTCTAGTTACCATGTGCCCACGGTTATACATATGCTTTTCACACTGTTTTGAAACATTGAAATCTCGTAGTCAATCTTATATTACTGTTACAATTTAAACTATAGCTCACCAACATTATTGTTGACGTTTTTAAGCATGTTTTCTCAGGTGCTTAGAGGTTTGTTGCTTCCGCTGTTAGACTTGCTCTCTTGGTGTTTAGACTTGCTGTTAAGGACCTGTTGTGTTAGATTTTCGCTGCATTACTTAGAGATGTCTCAATCATGAAACTTTTATTTGCATTCGCAACTTATGTTATTTGAATAATGGCTTTGTAATGACCTCTGTGTCACGTTATCTTTTGTAAACATTATGTTTTTATGAATGCAAACTGATTTTCAAACAGCATGTAGTACTTGACCGTGCAAAGATCCTGTTGTTGATGAATCGTACACGATGGTTTTGTACGGGGCGTCACAATATGTATGTAATTTGGGATAAGGGGATAAGTAAATTTATTTTTTACATTACATCAAATCTGGAGTTTAGAGTTTAAGTTTCAAGGTTTTAGAGGTAGCATTCATTGTTTAGATTCTAAAACAATAGTTTATTTTTTTTTTTTTTTTTTAAATTGACAATTTTTCGAGTTTCTTTTTTATAGAGCATGTTATCATACATTTGATGCAGTATAACCAAATATGGTTTTTTTTTTCCCCCGAAACTTTACTCAATTTAGAGTTTACAGTTTAGGGTTTACTGGTTATTAGTCATTTTTCACTAGTTTTGACTCATTTTATGTTATCATATATCAAATGTGTGATAACTAGCTATGAAAAATTATTTTTTTCTAACAAAAACTACTTTTTTTTTTTTGAATCTAAACAATAAATAATAACCCGAAAATCATAAAATTCAAACTCTTAATTAAATTTAATTTACAAAATAAATTTACTTATATCCAAAAGAGGTGCTTAGCTCTGAATATTCATATATATATATATATATATATATATATATATATATATATATATATATATATATATATATATATATATATATATATATATATATATATATATATATATATATATATATATATATGTATATGTATTTTTGAGTTCTCGGAGTTCTCACACCAAAAAAGTTCTCATTTGATCCCTCTACTATATATATATATATATATATATATATATATATATATATATATATATATATATATATATATATCTATACATTATTATAAAGCGCGTGCCAATAATCCTACGTGTCAATTTCTCAATTAATCTGAATAAAATAATTGTCATCTTCTCATTAACAATGATATATGTAAATATATTTTCCCTTTAATTTTAATATTTTATTTATATTTATGTATCTATATCTATATCTATCTATATTAATATTAGTTTCCTTAATAATTGATGTCAATAAAATATACTCCGTATATATATATCATAATTGAAGGATTTAATTAATAAAATGAAGTCAAACGAATTCAAACATTTAATTAATAAAACGAATGAATCACATCACATTTAACTATAACAAAACGAATTGAAACGCTTTTTTGTCTTGAGGGTAACAATTTTAAAAATGAGAGTCAAACATTTATCATCTAAATTCAAATTAGTTTATTATTAATACTCTTATTATAGTAACAAATTTATAGATTTATACATTGTATTATAAAGCATATGTAATTTTTTTAACAGCAGTTCGGGATCGTCCAGGGGACTAAACCACCTACACGTTCATCTCCTGCAGTTGCATAAGTCGCCCCCAACTGCTACCCAGGAGAAAACCTGACCTCTCCCCCACTGCCCCCCACAACGCGATGTGCGAAAAGTACTCTTGAATGGAATTCAAGGGTTATGGTTTATATAGCATATATATGTAGTATGTTGACATGTCATCTACTTATTAAATTCTAAAAAATTAATTTCATATTCTCTCTTTACAAAATTTTAAAAATTACGTTATTATAATATTTGTAGAATATTATATAAACGCACGGGCTCATATTTGTCATATGAAGTTAAAATAGTTATTTGATAATACTTATAAATATTTAGATGTATGTCTGCTCTGTTTCGTTTGAGATTTTAACATAATGGAATTAGTTTGTACTAAAAACATAAACAATTAGAGTTCATAAAATATTATTCATAACGCTTGGTTTTAAAACAACTTTTTAGCGGCTCATGTTTGGTGTTTTATCGATTATTTGTCAATTGAAGTTAAAATGATTTTAACGGACGAGCTCATAATCTATGTGTTAGTATTCAGGACTAATATTTTCGAACAAATATTATCAGTGGTAAATGATTTTTTATTGTAATTATATTATACAAAATATCAATATTAACGTTATGAATTACTAATTTATACAAATGTCGTGCAACGCACGGGCTCATAAAACTAGTATATATATATACACACTAGTGAGTTTATGGCCGTGCATATGCACGGCCCAGGAACGATGAAGAATATATGACGTTGCTCTAAAAAACAGTTGTAGCTTTGATTATCGGCCTGTCGAGAAATACATAGTAGAATTTATGGTCATCAAGAACAGATCGAGCAACTGCTCCTTGTTACTCACTTGTGTACTTAAGAGAGATCATAATAGTCACCTGTTGATTACGAATGTGCACATTTTCATCAATAAATTTATTTTATACAAGATAGAAAGATGTACAATACCAATCAAGTCTAATCTTGTTTTGTTGGTCAAATTTACAAGTTAAAATTTATGTGCAGGTATTGCTAAATAATTTGACTGTTGATTGAAGCTTTTGTGTAGACAAGAATCAAAATAACACAAAAAAATGAATTCCTAATCTTTAAAACATAATGGTCGATAGATAGGTATGTTCTGATCTTCAAAATTCAAGTTTGAAGTAACATAGACATGAAAGAAGAAATAGGCAGATCCACCACCTCAATTATCTTATTGGTTACAGTTGAATAAACAGAGGACTCTTCATAAATATGGACATGTCTCAAAATCATCAAAGCTTCTCAACAATTAACTACAAATTCTTTTACACATATTGGGTTATACTATATAGCTCAACAATACAAATGTGTTAAAAGGATATAGATTGGTTACAGTTGGATAAACAGAGGACTCTTCATAAATATGGACATGTCTCTCAAAATCATCAAAGCTTCTCAACAATTAACTACAAATTCTTTTACACATATTGGGTTATACTATATAGCTCAACAATACAAATGTGTTAAAAGGATGTAGATTGCTAACATGATATAGTTCAAATTGTAGTTCACCAACAACTTCTAAAACAATCAACAGAACATTAATCCTAATCATCGCTGGTATTGCCACCACCAACACCGTTACTCCTCGTGTGTATACTCTCAACATCTAAGGTCCAATCATCTTCTGTTCTGTACTTATTCATCATACCTCATCGAATCTTTTCCTATCTACCAAAATCTTCATGGTTCACTTAAGCTTGTTCATGAATTCAATCACATCACCATCCACTTATGCCCAATGAGCCTTTTTATTGATTGATAATAACACCATACCAATAACTAATTCAACAATAAAATACATTTACTCATACATCATCATCATCAGTTTCATTTAAATGATTAAAGGTTATACTCCAAGATTAATTAAATATCAGCAAATTGCAACACATGTCCACAGTCCACCTTACCTTACTTTTAGCGTTGTACCTTACTTTTAGCGTTGTATGTAACGTACTTACTTTGGTGCAACTTATTTTAACAATATTTAATTTTACATTTAATTTAATACTATAGTAAAAGGCTGTAAAGGCATAGAGTACTAACAAGTAATTATACAAACAAACAAGATTCAAATTCATAGAAGTTAAACGGGTACAAAATTTAACATACCTTAGTAGGATTAAAGACTAAATTGTTCAAAGCTTCTAACTTCTTACTTCCCCTTCAATTGTTGCCTTCAAAAATCATTTCACAATCGCAAATAGTAAAATCACAATAATTTAACATCAAAATCAGCTATTTAACATCAACAAACAATTATAAGTACCTTCAATAACCCAAACTCCAATACTGAAACTGAAAGCTTCTATCAATAAAAGAAAGACACATACAAACCTAAAGCAACTAAAATTTAACATCTTACCAGAGTTAGTGAAGTGTAAATAGCTGAAATGTGACTTGGAAATACCTGAAATAGGCATAACCGCATAAGCATCATAGAAATCAAAATAAAAGCCTAGAGCAAATGAAAATCAATAGATGAAGCCTTGAGTATATTAAACCCTAAAGTCGATGAAAATCAATAGATTAAGGGTTTAGAAAGCATAAAGGAAAAGAAAAAAAGAAACATAATCTGCGATTTTATCTTTATTGAAGAAGCATCTTATGGATAGATTGATAGCTTATGAAATTGTGATGCTAAACGAAGAAAACAAATTGAATGCGTGTTTCGTTGATAAAAAATGAGATTGGATCAACATTATGAATGAGATAGGATCAATCGTTAAACATTACGTGTCAAAAGCCTAGTGCCAAAGACACTGATGCGTGTAAGGTATCAACAATTTGTGTGTGGACACGAAAGTAGCTGCGTGTAATTTTTTTTTAATTAAAGGAATTGAAGTTGAATGGGATAATACCATATGCTGACCAATTTTTTATACTGTGGCAGAGTATCAGATAAGACAAAAGATGTACATTACAGTATTTAAGTAGGTCTCTTCATGGAAAGAAAGAAAGGAGTAGAAAGCGTGTAATTTTACCTAACGAATAAATAAGTGACAAATGGCAAATGAATGGTGGATGAACAAGGCCACTGAAATTACAATGTAATCCCTGCTATAGTAAACAAACATCTCTTTTTATGAGTGTATATATATATATAAATTGACGTAGAATCGGGTAAAGTCACTAATGGTCTGAGCACTCCCAATGGAGGAGTGTCTCCACCTTAGTCTTCAGCGCCACATCAGCGCCACATCAACACTTTATTTCCACTTCCTTTTCAGGACTAAACCCAAGACTAAACACTCTCAACCATGACATACTTCCTCCAATAAATTGGGACCAACTATATTAATTAATTAATTAAATTTCCAACTAAATAAACAAAATGTACCACACATATAAACTACTTCCCCCGTCTACGAAAATTTCACAAAAGGACTAAATAATGGACGAGAAGGAGGATTAGACCCTGGGCGCCTACCTGGACTAGTTGCTGCCATTGGTGTCCAGGAGGACTAAAGCTTGGGCGGAGATGTGGACGGCAACATTGGGAGTAACCTAAGAAGGCCAACAACTCTGGATGCTCATTTTTTTGGATGTTGACTTCGGGCCCAAGATAATATCTCGTGACAACTGACAAGGGATAAGAAAACGAAATGAACGTGTCAAAGAAAATAGCAATTGTCCAAGTTCAGTAAAATTAAGAGTAGGTCTTTTATATTTATCCAAACTCTTTTTATATTTATCATTTTTTATTTTGCTTCTAAGTATTTAATAAGTTTGGTGAGTTTTAAGACTTTAGGTTTATGCTATTATCAATTATTACGTGAAAAAAGAAAGCTAGATGCGAGGCTTTTTAGAGTGTTTATTCCAATTGCGTTCTTGCTTATTGTTCAGCCTAGATTCGCTATTATTTCGTATCAGAACTCATGGTAATGGCCGAACGAGTGGGGTGTGGACGAAATCGAGTGACTGAAACTCACAGAATCGTCGAGCGAGGCAACGAGAGTCGAGTGATTCGAACGAATCCATAAACACATTGTTGAATTAGAGCTTAACTACAAGAACAACGATATTGATTTGGATTGGATTTATGAATCATTGGAGCAAATTGAATCTGTACCTAAAGTCTGGAGCGGAGGTGAGGGAAAAGAGGAGCATCCTTTATAAAAACCCGTTTGACATCCTTATGTCCCGAACCATGACTTCATTAATTGGAGAAGTACGACTGATCATGTTTTTGACATGTAATATATTCTCGATTCTTTTGTGATTGAAGATGCTAAACCTGTTTATGATACTGACGGAGAGGAAGATGAAGGGTACAAGTGTGAGGGTGCGGAAGGTAGTGTAATCGATGAGTTCAACAATACAATTACAAAGAAAGACACCAACATATACAATTAAGATGTTAAAACTTCCTCTTGTGAAGATGTTGATGTTGTTATGAAAACCTTTTTAAAACCTTTTGTGGTTCTTATGGATTGGTTAGAAGTTTGAATCATTGATGTTGTCGACTCGAGGACGAGTATTGTCAAAGAAAGGGGAATGATGCAAAATCTGGTCCAATCAACACTAACAATGGGCTTAAGAGCAATGTTCCTTCTCGGGTTTGAAAGAGAGATATAGTGACCACACTTATAAGTTTGATTTCCTAGGTCATTAGAATGTTTTCGTTCTCTTTTAATGTTGCTCTTTTGTCACTATCTGTTGGGGACAGTGACGATGATGTAGACTCGAGGAAGAAAAAGGAGAACGATATAGGATCGGATTGTTGGATATGTGAAAGATATCAAAACAACAAGGAAAAGAAGAAGAAAAAAAAAGGCTGATTTGGATTTTGCCGTGGAGGCGCGGAGCGGCTAGTGCCTGACGAGCAAGTTTTCAAAATCAAGTTTTCTTGTTCCCTAAGTTGTTTCCTTGCCTATATAAACATCTCATTGTAACCTGTAAATGTGTGCACGAAAATTATAGTGAAAAGTCTCTGGTTTACGCCCGTGGAGTAAACCATTCTCCGTGTTTTGGAGTTGGGATATAACCACGTTAAATCCCGTGTCGTTTACATTTATCGTTATGCTTTATTTTATCGTTTATCGTTCGTGGGTTTGGTGATTGTTTAAATCACCGGTCTTGTTTGGGTTCGTAATTCCTAACAAGTTGTATCAAGAGCTCATGGTTTCGAGTGGGAGCGATGGCGATTTGAAAGCATGGTGAACGAACGACGGGTTTTGTACAACATGTATCGAGATCAAAGGATTTTGTTTGAAGATCGCGAAGAACACATGAGTATGTCTATGTACTCATGAGATAATCTATTAAAATTGATCTATGATTAT
Organism: Rutidosis leptorrhynchoides; assembly: GCF_046630445.1. NCBI lineage: Eukaryota > Viridiplantae > Streptophyta > Magnoliopsida > Asterales > Asteraceae > Rutidosis > Rutidosis leptorrhynchoides. Next base: position 319,199,729 of record NC_092340.1, read on the forward strand.
AATAGGTTATCGTGGTGGTTCGTGGTGGTAACGAGGTCGGTGGTCGAATCGATAGGTTTTTGTTGTAGAAGAGAGATTTTTCAGCATTCGGAAATCTGGCGGAGCTGTGGTAGAAAATTCGTACCGGTTTCGTTAACGGTTGGATCTCCGTGATATTTTAACCGTAGGTGGAAGACTCATAGATCTGGTCGTGTTCCAATTTTGAGAGTGATCAGACGGTTGGATTGGGAGGTACGATTTTCCGAACTTGCAGTAACTCGGTTTAGAGTTTAATTGCAGAGCTGTGGTCGAAAATTCATGGAGGGTTCGTTAACCGTCGGATCGTCTTGAAATGTTTTATGTAGGTGATAGACATGTAGGCCTAAAACATATCCAAAATTCGTAGCGATCGGACCGTTCAATTTGGAGTTATATTTTTACGAATTTTACAGCCGCCAGGAAAAACCCTTTTGGGGTTTGTTTGTGCAGCTGTACGAGAAAATTAATTTGGGTTCTTCTACCGTTGGATCGAGTTGATTTTTGGTCTGGTGGTTCTACACACATAGTTCTAGTGGTGGTAAAAATTCGAGGTTGATCGGACCGTTGAATTTTCAGTTATGATTTTTTGAATTTGGGCAGTTTCAGGGTTAAACTTTTTCGGGTTTGATGACGCGAGTGCGAGACGGTTTTTTTGTCTCGTGAAACTTCGAGCGATACGACTTGTGTTTTTGGGGATGTGGGTTTGTTATGGAAGCTCAGGAGGGTGGTTTTTTCTCTCGGGTTAGAGCGAGTGAATAACGAACAAGATGCATCGGGTTGAAAGTCGACAGTAGGAGTTATTGGTGGAAGTTGGTGCTTGCGTGGTTATGAAACTGGGTGACCAAGCGTATGGTCGGATATTCCAAGATGATTGGGATATTATGGAACTTGAGCTTTCTAGGATCGTTGAGGGTGTCGGGAACTCGGTTGAATTTAGTAATCGACGGAAGTTATCGAGATAGTGGGAGTTAGTCAACTAGTAGAGTGGTGGAGATAATTATGCGACGTTGTTCTTCAAAGTTCTCAAGATTAGTGTGATGATTCCGGGTAACACTAGAGCTTCTAGTACTTGTTTTACTCTCCGATGGCAAAGAAATTTGCGACTGACTGGTGGTACGAACCAAGTTTCTTCTCGAGTAGCCGCAATTTGTTTCTTACTCGTACAGTGGGAACGTGCTTGGGATGAGAAGATGGGTTTGTGAAATTCATAGCTATGAGGAAGTTAGTGTACCAACGAGGAAGCGGAAAGTTGAAAAGTTAGTAGACTTCAAGGTGGTGGTAACGTTCTCACTAGGGTATCTTGAAGAAGAGTCTAAAAAGGCGTCTGTTGGAGTTCCTTTTTTGTTGGTAAAGAAAATCATTGATAGACGGTGAAATCATGTACGAGGGTGATCATTGACATGTGTGTTCGGGATTGGACATGTCTAGAGTGACCGGTGAGGCGGTGTAGTCTCATGAAGAATCCTATAACTGAAGAGTCGCATACTTTAGTTGGTCTTCTAGTGTAAGAAGATGATCTTCGTGTTAGAAGATAGTGGCGATAGAAACCGAGATGGCTCAAGCTAGTAACTAAGAGATTGGATTATCGCTCAGCGGTGTTTTTGGTGTCGAAAGACTTCACTTGCTCGTAGGTTAACGAGTGAAGTGCGGCGTGATTCGGGTGTCTCATCCGGCGGTATCAAAAGGAGTTGGTAATCGGCTAATCTGGAGTTATTGTGGGTTTTGTTGAAGAAACATAGTGACGGGTTGGCGAAGGTTGTGTTTAGATCATCCTTCAAGTGGGAGATTGTTGGATATGTGAAGAATATCATAACAACAAGGAAAAGAAGAAGAAAAAAGGCTGTTTTGGATTTTGCCGTGGAGGCGCGGCGCGGCCCTTCTTGGGCGCGGCGCTTCTAGTGCCTGACGAGGAAGTTTCCAAAATCAAGTTTTCTAGTTCCCTAAGTTGTTTCCTTGCCTATATAAACATCTCATTGTAACCTGTAAATGTGTGCACAAAAATTATAGTGAAAAGTTTCTGGTTTGCGCCCGTGGAGTATACCCTTCTCCGTGTTTTGGAGTTGGGATATAACCACGTTAAATCCCGTGTCGTTTACATTTATCGTTATGCTTTATTTTATCGTTTATCATTCGTGAGTTTGGTGATTGTTTAAATCACCGGTCTTGTTTGGGTCGTAATTCCTAACACGGATAAAGTTACCAACGCCCAACAAGCCCAACAACTTTAGATGCTTCTTTTTGAATGTTGACTTCGGAGTTTAGATAATACAACGAGACAAGGAATAACAAAATGAACTGAATGTGCAAAGAAAAATAGGAATTTTTTTTTGAAATAGTAATATTTTTTAATATGTTTACAAAACTAGAAATTTTGAAAAAAACTTTACAAAACTAGTAAAACCGGAGTTTCAAACTCCGGTTTGGCCAAATCGGTGTTCCAAAGTCCGGTTTCTATCTACTTTGTGCACATGGCAGAGTGACATGGCAAACCGGACTTTGAAACACCGGTTTGCCACGTGGCTTTTTTTTTTTTTTTTTTTTTTTAGGATTATGGGATGAGCTCATTTATTTGTTTAGAAAAAATTTTTAATTATTTTTGCTAGATTTAAGGGATGAATATTAATTATCAATAAGCTAATTTGAAACTTCTTTTAATGTAGTTTGAGAAGTGAAAGTTCATATAGTTATTACTCCGTAATTAATAAGCTAATTCTTTTAAGGAATGAATATCAATTATTAACAATTAAATTTTTTCTAAAACAAATAAACAAGCTCATCCCAGAATCCTAAAAAAAAAAAAAAAAAATGCCACGTGGCAAACCGGTGTTTCAAAGTCCGGTTTGCCATGTCACTCTGCCATGTGGACAAAGTAGATAAAAACCGGAGTTTGAAACTCCGGTTTTACTAGTTTTGTAAAGATTTTTTCCAAATTTCTAGTTTTGTAAACATATTAAAAAATATTACTATTTCAAAAAAAATTCAGAAAAATAGCAGCAGTATAAGTGAAGTCAAATTAATGTTGGAATTTTTTTTATTTTTTTTTATTTTTTTTTTTTTTGTATCGGATTAAAAATTAATATTGCAAAATCTCATCTTTATGGTTAAGTTTGTCTGATACGGAACTTGATAATTATACATTGGAATTTGAATGTTCTAAAGATATACTGTATTACCTTTTGGTAACTTGGGGGTCCCTGTTGGAATTAACATGAATCTCATGTCGCATTGGAAGGGTCTCACAATACCGGTTCAAAAAATGCTTATCGGGTTGGAAGGCAAGTCTTTGGTCTATTGGAGGTCATCTAAGGTTAATTAAACAGGTGTTAGGGAGCTTATGTATTTATTACTTGTCCATTTACGAGTTCCCGAAATCTATTTAAATAAGCTTGAATTAATTCGAGCTTTTATTTATTTATTTATTTATTTTTTTTAAGGCGAAAAAAGGATTGTATTAATTGAACGATCTTCATTAAAACAATGAAGATAAAGAGAATACAATGACGGAGTGAAACTCGGCCAAATTGAAAGATACAACTTGCAAGAAAAAAACTAGAACCAAATCTATCACTACGAGAAAATTTGCCTAACGGGCCTTCCCATGTGAACTCGTCATTGGATAAACATTGAACAAAGATGTTGGCTTGACTAATAAAACTATTAAATGAGGCAATGCTATTGAGGTCCATGACTTCACGTAACCTTTCTTCCGGTAAGCAAACTCAATATGGTTGTGATCCAAAGGAGACCTCCCGACCTCCCACTAGCTTCAATTTGTATTGAATCGAAAGCAAAGTGTTTCCATATTTCATTTAGAGTAGGTTGTGCTACGACTTTCACCATAGTTACTTGTATCGCTAGAAATTGAATTTGAAAACGATTGACTAAAGAACCCGCCATTCGACCTCTTGACTTATTATCGAGGCCACGGGTATTCCACGAGGCGAACCTCATGGTTTTGGATTTTTGGTTGGAGGGTCGTCATTGGCCATATTTTGCATCATAATCCCAAAATTGACCAATTCTTTTTTGAAAGAAAGCTTCTTACCTCCAAAAGGAATTCGATTGTTTTTGTTAAATTTCAACTTAGAACCATCTCCAACCACATGGTTAATTTCACTTTCGGTGTCAAACATATTGGAGAGACTTGGAACTTGATCGACCCATTCCTTAACTTTGTTTTTACCTTTATCACTTAACTTGAAAACATTAGCTGGAGTACCAGTAGCCATATTGGGATAAATGGAAACACACCTAAGCTTGTGTTTTTATAGGTAGTCATGCCAATTATAAGAAAATTCATTGGGTTCGTTGAGATCAAATTCTTTCAGGTTGTGATCATGGGGGATTAGGATGCGAAAGTATTCATACATTTAGCCAAGCTATCCTCTATAAGTGAGTGTGGCGATTTATTACAGATCCTTTTTATTTTTGGGCCCCAGTCGTTAATTCAATTCATGGTCCAATTGACCCCGGTGAAGGCCGTTGTATTAAAGGAGCTTCTAACTGGATAAATATCATTAGTTTGTTTCATAACGCCAAACACAAAACTGGCATTCCATCCAATGTGATTAAAGTGAAATTTGGTGATGGCCGGTCTACTCGATTTTGGAAAGACAATTGGAAATGAGACAGTACGCTACAATCTAAATTCAATAGATTATATCATCTTTAATCTAATGTTGATTGTACTTTATACGATTGGTTTAGTAACAATAGTTGGTGTTGGGATTGGTCTGAAACTAATGTTGGTCGTAGAAATAATGTTATTGATAGTGTATCTCCCCGCCAAGATACACGAAGCTACGCTAACGAAGGTATCACGCCTAGCAATGATAGATGACGTAAGGATGGATCACAAGAATACATATGTCGAATACAAATCATAGGGCGGGATACCCTTGAAATCAAATAATGGCGCTCAAAGGACAGAAGAAGAGTGCCACCAAACAAGAATCCCAATATTCAGAGTTGGTTCAAATCTGTAACGACCCGCACTTTTTCGATCGTTCTATACTTATAAGATTGATATTTACATAAATTAAACATTACCAACTTGATAAGTAATCCAAATTGTCGAGACTTATATTTCCGAAAAGAGTTTTACACAACGTTTGACCGTCTAGTTTGACCGATGATATCACGAACTATACAATATATGATAATTATACGTTTGTGTATATAAATGTATATATACATATTTAACATGATTAATGAATGTTTTAATACCTCATTTTATATTAATAACAATAAGTTACAAGTATATTTTGAAACTACTAACTTAAGTTTTCAAAACGATAACAATACGTAACGTTATTTGACATATATACTTAAGACTTATAATGTTATACATATATTGTATAAGTAATGTATTTAATTACTTTTAAAGAACTTAAATACATAAAACCATATAAGTGTATTCACAAAAGATAGCTATATTTGAATCCTCATTTCATTTTTCACAAAATTTCTATACGTATACCTAGAGTATTTGTACTCGTATCATACCTAGCTCCTATACGTATTTACTAATAGTAAATACACATCAAAATCACCACCTAACCAGCCATTATTCATGCCCTTAGAGCTAGGTAATTACTTTTGGATGATTACTTGACTAATTAACAAAATTACAAACTAAAAATCTTATCATGTATTACATGATACACGTTTTTTTTAGGTTATAAGTATCACCATTTCTAGTTCATTTTCTAACCTCATTTTTAGTTAAACACACACTCTTTCACAACCCTTAAAACCCTTAATCAATTCAGCAAAGTTTCCAAGAAGATCTAGCTTCAAAAACCATACTAAAACACCATAAGAAAACCATACAAAAACACTTCAAGAAAACCCTCCAAGAACACCAACTTACTCCCAATCTTTCATCCACTTCTATCACCCTTTTGATTCTAGCTTCTTACTCCTCTTTTACAGCAAACTTATCCAAGGAACTTGAGGTAGAATCTATGTTCATAACCTTATTCGATTCATATATATATAGCTATCTTATTTTGTGGTACAAAAGTTTAACAACAAGAACATAGTTTGAATGTTTTCAAACTTGTTTGCAAACTAAATAGATCCTTCTAACTTAACTTTTAAAATACTTCAAGACATGTAACATAACTTATTTATATGTTAATTTAACAAGGTAAAACTTGGTTTTTCAAAGTATAAGTATTTTTGGAAAAATGGTCATTAAATGATTTTGTTGTAACAAAAATGTTTAACTTCATATGTTTCACTAAACTTTCACCTATGCCGTATGATTTTGAATACAAACCAAGGTATTTACAGTTCATAGTCTTAAAGAAGAACTCGATCCAAGAAGATGGCAATTTGAATCAACGAAAACGGACTTGTAACGAAGAAACTATGACCGAAACAAAATTGGTTATCCAAGACTTAATTGACTTCGGGATTCATTGGAAAAATTTACATAAAATCACATCTTTATAAGATAACATGATATTTTATATATATGTACTCATAATTCAATTTCATATGGTTCAGGATCACCCGTAAGCAACACGAGAAGATTAATCATAAGATCCCATGATTGTACGCAACACGTCATTTGACAACACCGGTACCATGGGTCAAGATTAATCTCGACCAATACATATACGATGGGGTTTTATTTATTTCGTTGGGGGTTTTATTTATTTCATTGCGGGTATATTAAACATCTAAAAATGAACCATTAAAATTGAGTTACTAACAAAGAAATGCTAACTACGGACTAAGGAATTATTCTAAGTATTAAAAGTATAACAAGTATATATATATATATAACGTTTGTTTTAAAATGAAAACATATTGATATATTATATATGGATAGGTTCGTGATATCAACCGGAAGACCGAGTCAAATTATATATCTTCAAAGACAACCGTGAGTATATAGTCCCACTTTTAAACTCTAAATATTTCGGGATGAGAATACATGTATTTTATGTTTTACGATATGGACACAAGTAACTGAAAAATATGTTCTACGTTGAGTTGTACCACTGGCATACTTCCCTGTAGCTTGGTAACTAATATTTACAGCGGTATTGTAAACGCGAATCCTGTTGATAGATCTATCGGGCCTGACAACCCCAACCGGACTGGACGACCAGTATTCAACGGTTGCACAGTACTTCGTTTTGTGACTACACTTGGTACGGTGTAGTAAGATTTCATATTAAAGGGAATATGCGACGTGAAAATGTTAAGTATGGTTACCAAGTGCTCAACCACTTAGAATACTTTTATTAAACTGTTTATATACGAAATCTTGTGGTCTATATATATATTGCTGCCGGCATTAAACCTATATCTCACCAACTTTATGTTGACCTTTTAAAACATGTCTATTCTCAGGTGATTTCTAAAGCTTCCGCTGCATCATGTTGGATCTAACCAGGATCTTGCGTACGCATGTTTGTGTCAAAAATAAAACTGCATATCCGAGATGTTGTATTGTAAAATATGCTAGAAACCGTGTTGTTGTCATCATTTGTAAAGTTTGTAAGTCGAAGATTATCGCTAAACGTTAATCTTCTTTTTATTGTCTTAAGCTTGTAACAAAAATAATGGTTATGGTTTGCAATGTATAATATATGCAGTTTTCTTTCAAAAATGTCTCATATAGAGGTCAATACCTCGCAATGAAATCATACGTTATCTAACGCGTTCTTATGGTTAAGGACGGGTTATGACATGTGGTATCAGAGCGTTGGTCTTAGCGAACCAGGTTTGCATTAGTGTGTCTAACCAAGAAGTCGTTAGGATACATTAGTAAAGTCTGGACTTTGACCGGGTCTGATTTTAAAAACCATAGCTTATCACTGTTGGTTAAAAATTTATATGTAAATATTATGTAAGTACTAATGGGTTAGTTGTTATGTGATAGATGTCGGGCTCGAAACTTATTATCACATTCAGCGACTCCGAATCAGAACCTTCAGATTGTGTTTCAGTCATTAACATATCCGATGACGAAAGTGGTATTTTTGGGGAAGACTCACAATTTCCGGATGAACCAACTATAGAAATATCGGAAAGTGAGCCCGAGGAGGAAAGTGAACCCGAGGAGGAAAGTGAACCCGAGGAAGAAATACAGGAAATTACAAAGGACGAGTTCGAACTAGGAAAGAAACGAAAAGCTAGTGAATTAGAAAATCCAAATCCCGAGTTTAATGAGAATGAAGTGGCACCAATTCCACTCAACACTACCACCCCTATCCCCGCTATTCCTATTAGTGCTATCCCCTCATCTAGTTCTTCGGCACCTCAGCCAAAACGTAGGGAGACAGCTAGGATTCGCGTTGGGGGATTCCCTGGACATAAATGTTTTGGGAAATAGACCAAATGATGCGCTGCCGTATTAAACCATGGAATCACATAATGTTTTGTATAATATTATTAGTGTGGTTTGTTTAAAGTTTGATGTAAGCATATGTAAAATAGCGAAGTATGAAATGCAATAATTTTCCATGGTTAAGTATTATTTAGATTGTAGTAATTGATTCTGTACTAAGCTATTAAGTATGAACATTAACGGGTAGGTACTACCCAAGATATAATTATAAAACGCTAATAAGAAGAAAAGGCTTTTATAATAATACCTGGTTCATATTATTAACAAGCTATAAATGTACTATAAATACACACTACATCTATAATATTCCATGTGAATAATTATTTTCTTTCATTAGGAAATGGCGCGATTGAATCGAATGACGGAACAAGAACTCGAGGAACTCATCAACCAGCGAGTGAACGATAGAATGCTTTGGGTCGAAGCTGCAAGAGCTGCTGCAGTTAACCCAAATCCTCGTGTAGGATGCTCCTACAAGACGTTTCAAGCTTGCAAGCCATCATCATTCAGTGGAACGGAAGGACCGATCGGTTTAACCCGATGGATAGAAAAGATGGAGACGGTGTTCAAAATCAGTGGTTGTGATGAAAAAGACATGACCAAGTTTGCATCGTGCACTTTACAAGATAGTGCACTCACATGGTGGAAGAATTATGTGAAGGCGGTAGGAGGAGATGTAGCTTATGATACTCCATGGGAAGAATTCAAAGCAATGATAATCACCGAGTATTGTCCAAGGAATGAGGTTATTAAGTTAGAAGATGAGTTACGAAGTTTGAAGGTGGTTGGTACTGAAATCACCAACTACAATCAGCGATTTATGGAATTGGTTTTACTATGTCCTGAATTGGTTCCAACCGAAGCACGGAAGATTGAAATGTACAAAGGTGGTTTGCCCAAAAAGGTCAAGGCAAATGTTACAGCATCGAAACCTAAGACAATTCATGAAGCTATAACCATGGCAAACGAGCTAATGGATCAGGTCATTTTGGATAAGAAAGCATTCAATACTGATGTGAAGGTATCAGGTAACAAGAGAAAGTGGAACGGAAATTATGATCGAGGTTACCAACAGCAATCTTTTAAGAAACCAGAAACCCCGAAAGGTGCGGGTAGCGGTTCAGGCTTTGGTTACAAAGGACAAAGTCCTTTATGCAACCGTTGTCACAAACATCATTTTGGTTACTGTAGTGTGTTGTGCACTAAATGCAATAGACAGGGACATCTTGCTGAAGATTGTAAGGCTCTCGTTACAAATGGTAACAAGACTCCTGCTACCAACGCAAATAGAACTGCTTTGGCTAACGTTACTTGTTTTGGATGTGGAAAACAAGGTCATTATAAGAGTCAGTGCCCGAATCCAGAAAAGAATGGCGGACCTGCACGTGGAAGAGCGTTTGTTATTAATGCTAGAGAGGCACGTGAAGACCCGGAGCTTGTTACGGGTACGTTTACCATTAATAACTTATCAGCATCTATTTTATTTGACACTGGCACCGATAGAAGTTACGTGTGTATAAATTTTTACACTAAATTGAATTGTTCATCATTACCTCTAGATGCTAAGTACTTGATTGAGTTAGCTAATGGTAAACTAATTAAAGCCGATAAAATTTGTCGTGGTTGTGAAATAAATCTAGCCGGAGAAACGTTTAAAATCGACTTAATACCCGTAGAATTAGGAGGTTTTGATGTAATAGTCGGCATGGACTGGATGTCCAAAATAGGAGCGGAAGTTGTTTGTGCTAAGAAGGCAATTCGTATTCCTGGTAAGGATAAAATACCGGTGATGATTTATGGAGAGAAGGGTAATTCAAAGCTAAAACTCATTAGCTGTTTGAAAGCCAAGAAGTGTTTAGAAAAGGGATGTTACGCTATTTTAGCACATATTAATAAAGTTGAAAAGAAAGAAAAGTGTATCAACGATGTGCCTGTGGCAAGAGATTTTCCTGAAGTTTTTCCGGAAGAATTGCCGGGATTACCTCCATTTAGATCGGTAGAATTTCAAATAGATTTAGTACCAGGAGCTGCACCAGTGGCTCGTGCTCCATATAGACTTGCACCGTCCGAATTAAAAGAACTTCAAAGTCAGTTAAAAGAATTACTGGACCGTGGATTCATACGACCGAGTACTTCACCGTGGGGAGCTCCAATTTTGTTTGTTAAGAAGAAAGATGGATCTTTCAGGATGTGTATAGATTATCGTGAATTAAATAAGTTAACTATCAAGAATCGGTATCCACTACCGAGAATTGATGACTTATTTGATCAATTGCAAGGATCATGTGTTTATTCGAAAATCGATCTAAGATCGGGTTATCATCAATTACGCGTCAAAGAAGAAGACATTCCGAAAACTGCTTTTCGGACACGTTATGGTCATTACGAATTTTTGGTTATGCCGTTTGGATTGACGAATGCGCCAGCTGTATTCATGGACCTCATGAATCGAGTTTGTAGTCCGTATTTAGATAAGTTTGTTATCGTTTTCATTGATGATATTCTTATCTATTCCAAGAGTGAGCAAGAGCATGAAGAGCATTTAAGGTTGATACTGGAGTTGTTGAGAAAAGAACAACTTTATGCTAAATTTTCTAAGTGTGCTTTTTGGTTGAAAGAAGTGCAATTTCTTGGTCACGTTGTTAATAGCGAAGGAATTCAGGTTGATCCAGCAAAAACTGAAGCTATTGAAAAATGGGAGACTCCTAAGACACCAACGCAGATACGCCAATTTTTGGGTTTAGCCGGTTATTATAGAAGGTTTATTCAAGATTTTTCCCGAATAGCTAAGCCGTTGACAGCGTTAACGCAAAAAGGGAAGAAATATGAATGGACCTCGGAGCAGGAGAACGCATTTCAAATACTGAAGAAGAAGTTAACTACGGCGCCTATTTTATCGTTACCAGAAGGGAACGATGATTTTGAAATATATTGTGACGCTTCACGACAAGGTTTTGGTTGTGTTCTTATGCAACGGAAGAAAGTTATTGCATTTGCATCCCGACAATTGAAGATTCACGAGCGAAATTATACGACGCATGATCTAGAATTGGGAGCAGTCGTGTTTGCATTGAAGATGTGGAGACACTACTTGTATGGGGTTAAATTCACTGTGTTTACTGATCATAAAAGCCTTCAACATATTTTTGATCAGAAACAATTGAACATGAGGCAACGTAGGTGGGTCGAGTTAATAAACGACTATGATTGTGAAATTCGTTATCATCCCGGAAAGGCGAATGTGGTGGCCGATGCTTTAAGCAGAAAGGAACGAGAACCAATTCGAGTTCGAGCAATGAATATAAAAATTCGCATGAATCTCAACTCACAAATCAAAGAAGTTCAACAAGAAGCACTCAATAAAGAAAACATAAAGAATGAAATAATGAAGAAGTATGAGAAGCAACTCGTTATACGGGAAGACGGAATTAGATATTTTGCAAATCGTATTTGGGTACCGAAGTTGGGTGGATTAAGGAAGTTGATATTGAACGAGGCACATAAGACAAGATACTCGATACATCCTGGAGTTGGAAAGATGTATCAAGATCTTAAGACACGTTATTGGTGGCCTAACTTAAAGACCGACGTTGCAACATATGTTGGGGAGTGTTTAACTTGTTCTAAGGTCAAAGCAGAACATCAAAAGCCGTCAGGGTTACTTCAACAACCAGAAATCCCAGAATGGAAATGGGATGGTATTACCATGGATTTCATCACGAAGTTACCAAAGACTGCCTGGGGATACGACACCATTTGGGTGATTGTTGATCGTCTCACCAAGTCTGCACATTTCTTGCCTATAAAGGAAACAGATAGAATGGAGAAACTATTACGATTGTATATAAAGGAAGTTGTTTCAAGGTATGGAATACCTATTTCTATTATATCCGATCGTGATAGTAGATTTACTTCAAAATTCTGGCAATCACTACAGGAGGCACTAGGAACTCGTTTGGATATGAGTACCGCATATCATCCGCAAACCGACGGGCAGAGTGAAAGAACAATTCAGACTCTTGAAGACATGCTCAGGGCATGTGTGATCGATTTTGGAAACGGATGGGATAAATATCTACCGTTAGCAGAATTCTCGTATAATAATAGTTATCATGCGAGCATTGGAGCTGCGCCATTCGAAGCATTGTATGGAAGGAAGTGTAGATCTCCTATCTGTTGGAATGAAGTAGGAGATCGACAATTAACTGGTCCCGAGATCATACATGAAACGACTGAGAAGATAGTGCAAATCAAGGAGAGATTGAAAACAGCCCGTAGTCGCCAAAAGAGCTACGCCGATGTTCGAAGGAAACCATTAGAGTTTCAGATCGGTGACATGGTTATGCTAAAGGTGTCACCTTGGAAAGGTGTAATACGTTTCGGTAAAAGAGGTAAACTGAACCCAAGATATGTAGGCCCGTTCAAGATTATCGAACGCATTGGACCGGTAGCTTATCGACTCGAGTTACCGCAACAACTCGCCGGAGTACATAATACCTTTCACGTCTCGAACCTTAAGAAGTGTCTTGCAAAGGAAGACCTTACCATTCCTCTTGAAGAAATCCATGTCGACGAGAAACTACAATTCGTCGAAGAACCAATTGAAATCATGGACCGTGAAGTTAAACAGCTCAAACAGAGCAATATACCGATCGTTAAGGTTCGTTGGAATGCTCGAAGAGGTCCTGAGTTTACTTGGGAACGAGAGGATCAGATGAAACAAAAGTATCCACACTTGTTTCTCGATGACGCAAAATAGGTACAATTTTAAAATTTCGGGACGAAATTTATTTAACGGGGAGGTAATGTAACGACCCGCACTTTTTCGATCGTTCTATACTTATAAGATTGATATTTACATAAATTAAACATTACCAACTTGATAAGTAATCCAAATTGTCGAGACTTATATTTCCGAAAAGAGTTTTACACAACGTTTGACCGTCTAGTTTGACCGATGATATCACGAACTATACAATATATGATAATTATACGTTTGTGTATATAAATGTATATATACATATTTAACATGATTAATGAATGTTTTAATACCTCATTTTATATTAATAACAATAAGTTACAAGTATATTTTGAAACTACTAACTTAAGTTTTCAAAACGATAACAATACGTAACGTTATTTGACATATATACTTAAGACTTATAATGTTATACATATATTGTATAAGTAATGTATTTAATTACTTTTAAAGAACTTAAATACATAAAACCATATAAGTGTATTCACAAAAGATAGCTATATTTGAATCCTCATTTCATTTTTCACAAAATTTCTATACGTATACCTAGAGTATTTGTACTCGTATCATACCTAGCTCCTATACGTATTTACTAATAGTAAATACACATCAAAATCACCACCTAACCAGCCATTATTCATGCCCTTAGAGCTAGGTAATTACTTTTGGATGATTACTTGACTAATTAACAAAATTACAAACTAAAAATCTTATCATGTATTACATGATACACGTTTTTTTTAGGTTATAAGTATCACCATTTCTAGTTCATTTTCTAACCTCATTTTTAGTTAAACACACACTCTTTCACAACCCTTAAAACCCTTAATCAATTCAGCAAAGTTTCCAAGAAGATCTAGCTTCAAAAACCATACTAAAACACCATAAGAAAACCATACAAAAACACTTCAAGAAAACCCTCCAAGAACACCAACTTACTCCCAATCTTTCATCCACTTCTATCACCCTTTTGATTCTAGCTTCTTACTCCTCTTTTACAGCAAACTTATCCAAGGAACTTGAGGTAGAATCTATGTTCATAACCTTATTCGATTCATATATATATAGCTATCTTATTTTGTGGTACAAAAGTTTAACAACAAGAACATAGTTTGAATGTTTTCAAACTTGTTTGCAAACTAAATAGATCCTTCTAACTTAACTTTTAAAATACTTCAAGACATGTAACATAACTTATTTATATGTTAATTTAACAAGGTAAAACTTGGTTTTTCAAAGTATAAGTATTTTTGGAAAAATGGTCATTAAATGATTTTGTTGTAACAAAAATGTTTAACTTCATATGTTTCACTAAACTTTCACCTATGCCGTATGATTTTGAATACAAACCAAGGTATTTACAGTTCATAGTCTTAAAGAAGAACTCGATCCAAGAAGATGGCAATTTGAATCAACGAAAACGGACTTGTAACGAAGAAACTATGACCGAAACAAAATTGGTTATCCAAGACTTAATTGACTTCGGGATTCATTGGAAAAATTTACATAAAATCACATCTTTATAAGATAACATGATATTTTATATATATGTACTCATAATTCAATTTCATATGGTTCAGGATCACCCGTAAGCAACACGAGAAGATTAATCATAAGATCCCATGATTGTACGCAACACGTCATTTGACAACACCGGTACCATGGGTCAAGATTAATCTCGACCAATACATATACGATGGGGTTTTATTTATTTCGTTGGGGGTTTTATTTATTTCATTGCGGGTATATTAAACATCTAAAAATGAACCATTAAAATTGAGTTACTAACAAAGAAATGCTAACTACGGACTAAGGAATTATTCTAAGTATTAAAAGTATAACAAGTATATATATATATATAACGTTTGTTTTAAAATGAAAACATATTGATATATTATATATGGATAGGTTCGTGATATCAACCGGAAGACCGAGTCAAATTATATATCTTCAAAGACAACCGTGAGTATATAGTCCCACTTTTAAACTCTAAATATTTCGGGATGAGAATACATGTATTTTATGTTTTACGATATGGACACAAGTAACTGAAAAATATGTTCTACGTTGAGTTGTACCACTGGCATACTTCCCTGTAGCTTGGTAACTAATATTTATAGCGGTATTGTAAACGCGAATCCTGTTGATAGATCTATCGGGCCTGACAACCCCAACCGGACTGGACGACCAGTATTCAACGGTTGCACAGTACTTCGTTTTGTGACTACACTTGGTACGGTGTAGTAAGATTTCATATTAAAGGGAATATGCGACGTGAAAATGTTAAGTATGGTTACCAAGTGCTCAACCACTTAGAATACTTTTATTAAACTGTTTATATACGAAATCTTGTGGTCTATATATATATTGCTGCCGGCATTAAACCTATATCTCACCAACTTTATGTTGACCTTTTAAAACATGTCTATTCTCAGGTGATTTCTAAAGCTTTCGCTGCATCATGTTGGATCTAACCAGGATCTTGCGTACGCATGTTTGTGTCAAAAATAAAACTGCATATCCGAGATGTTGTATTGTAAAATATGCTAGAAACCGTGTTGTTGTCATCATTTGTAAAGTTTGTAAGTCGAAGATTATCGCTAAACGTTAATCTTCTTTTTATTGTCTTAAGCTTGTAACAAAAATAATGGTTATGGTTTGCAATGTATAATATATGCAGTTTTCTTTCAAAAATGTCTCATATAGAGGTCAATACCTCGCAATGAAATCATACGTTATCTAACGCGTTCTTATGGTTAAGGACGGGTTATGACATGATATATTATATATGGATAGGTTCGTGATATCAACCGGAAGACCGAGTCAAATTATATATCTTCAAAGACAACCGTGAGTATATAGTCCCACTTTTAAACTCTAAATATTTCGGGATGAGAATACATGTATTTTATGTTTTACGATATGGACACAAGTAACTGAAAAATATGTTCTACGTTGAGTTGTACCACTGGAATACTTCCCTGTAGCTTGGTAACTAATATTTACAGCGGTATTGTAAACGCGAATCCTGTTGATAGATCTATCGGGCCTGACAACCCCAACCGGACTGGACGACCAGTATTCAACGGTTGCACAGTACTTCGTTTTGTGACTACACTTGGTACGGTGTAGTAAGATTTCATATTAAAGGGAATATGCGACGTGAAAATGTTAAGTATGGTTACCAAGTGCTCAACCACTTAGAATACTTTTATTAAACTGTTTATATACGAAATCTTGTGGTCTATATATATATTGCTGCCGGCATTAAACCTATATCTCACCAACTTTATGTTGACCTTTTAAAACATGTCTATTCTCAGGTGATTTCTAAAGCTTCCGCTGCATCATGTTGGATCTAACCAGGATCTTGCGTACGCATGTTTGTGTCAAAAATAAAACTGCATATCCGAGATGTTGTATTGTAAAATATGCTAGAAACCGTGTTGTTGTCATCATTTGTAAAGTTTGTAAGTCGAAGATTATCGCTAAACGTTAATCTTCTTTTTATTGTCTTAAGCTTGTAACAAAAATAATGGTTATGGTTTGCAATGTATAATATATGCAGTTTTCTTTTAAAAATGTCTCATATAGAGGTCAATACCTCGCAATGAAATCATACGTTATCTAACGCGTTCTTATGGTTAAGGACGGGTTATGACAAAATCCGCTTCAGTGATACGAAGAAATAATAACGAAGGAACGTATTGACGAAGGGATCACTGATACCAATGGACAAGGACCTCTCCTAAAGTCACGAGATCACCTAGACTGAAAGAGAGAAGTTAACGGGTTGACCAGGCTCGTTACCACTAACAGCCAAATGACAAAAGAGGAATGCTGCAGGTTAGCTTTCTTGGACCAGTAGGGATCACAGTCAGCCGAAGGGAAAGTCCCCTTTGTCTCATCAGAGATTGCCTCGAAGACTGAATCCGCCTAGAAAACTGGTAACAAGGCTACCACCTAACTCTATATAAAGGGGACATGATCCCTGGATAAGGCATTCACACTCAAGTCATAATCACTCATACACAAACACTCTCAATGAGTTACCTTCGTATCTTGGTGGCGTAAAGTGCAATACCTTCGCACTACCTTCGGGGAATCGCCAACAAGCATACATCCATCATCATATCATCCATTTAGTGATCATGTCTCAATACCCTTGTTTCACTAACAAGGTTTGCCAAGAATTGTACAAACAATTGGCGCCATCCATGGGACTCCACTTCAATACTTACTTTGTTTGAAAAACACAAGATCATGGCGAAATCTGATCATCCACCGCCCGGTTTCTCTCTACCATATGAGGTAGATCAACCTGAAACTGGAACGCGAACACCTATCACTCCAGTTATGCCAATAACTACAAATCGGAGTGACTCTGAACCACCGCCGCTAATTGACAAAACCTTCATACTCAATAACTACGATAACATACGCGCCGTTATCAAGAAGTTGCGAGAAGAGGGACAGCTGTACAGCCGTCGAACACTGACGTATGACAGTGATGACGTCGACGAAGAAATAGAAATGGAGGCTAGGCCAGCCAGAAGCCTCCCTCTTTCCAGCCAACCCCAGACCTCACAACTGGCAGTCCCTTCGAATGCTGCTCTTCAGCCGGTACCTTCACAACCAGCTCATTCAATGGCCATCACCAGTGTCCCGTTGAACCACCCAGGAGGACCAATTACGCAGCAATATACCTTCGGGAGCCCTTTTCCCATTGCTCAACAGAATATAGCCAACACCGGTACTGTCTTACCAACCCTGGGAATCATTCCCCTGGTAACTCAGCCAAACGCTACGTTGTCTCTTGGGTCGTAATTTTGGAACGGAGGTAGCCCATGGGTTAGTTTACCTTTCCAAAATGCTTATATCGGAGGGACCCCCGCAGCAAACAACCTCCATCACGAAGTAAACGGAAGTACTGGCAGATGCTTAGATCAACCTTGGAAGAGCCAGAAAACTCCCTTCGTATCTTCGATACAAAATCACCCGCTACCAATCGGGATGAAGATACCTTCCCACTTGGGGTATTACGAAGGGAAGGACGACCCTGACGATTTTATAAACATCTTCGAGGGAGCGGCTCGAATGTCACGGTGGGATACATCTGTGGCTTGTCACGCATTCTCGTATGTGCTCAAAAGTGATGCAAGAGTCTGGTTCGACTCTCTAGCGAAGGATTCTATCTCCAGCTTCGATGTGACGATCACTCCAAATCCATATGGACAAACACGTCATTCATCGATTTCATTGCGAGGTATTTGACCTCTATATGATACGTTTTGTAAACATTGCATTCTTTTGAAAAGGCACACCATAAATGAATATTTAAATCAAAGGTTTTCGACATCTGATGATTTCTACATATAGACAATCACCGTAAATAATAGTTTACAATAGTACTTCCGTTGACAATGCAGTCAAAATAAGATACATGGTGATGATTTGGTGAATGCAACGTTTCCTTGAAAAATATGCCATGTACGACACCATGCACATAGCTTGTCTAACATATAAGCAAACAACGGAAGACTTCTAGGAAAACTGAGAATAAACATGCTAACAAGTGTCAACACAAAGGTTGGTGAGTTTATAGTTTTAGTGTTTCGCATAATCTGTATATAAAAGTGGATCACAAGATTTCAGTTGTTTCATCCAGAAACGTTTATCAAAAGTTTGTCAATAGATTCTACGTAACAGAGCACCCTGGTAACTAAGCTTTAACGTTATAATGATAAATACCCCATTATTTTTAATACACGCAAACCAACGTGTCCTAAACTCAAATAACACACGTCCATTAAAAGGCTAGCGCTCTAGCTCGGACGGAGATGTCAAGTCCTATGGATCCATATACTGTTATTCGCGCCCACCAGTCCATATCCTATGTACTGGCAGCTACTAGTTACCAAAGCTAAGGGATTTTCGGTTCAAACTCAGTGTAGAATTAAGTATGTACTTGTATCCATTGCGTTTAAAATAAATTGCATGTATTCTCAGCCCAAAAATATATATTGCAAATGCAATTAAAAAGGGAGCAATGAAACTCACCTTAGCAGCATATAAAGTTGTTCACCAAAATGTGACTGAAACTCGGATTACCAATTAATCGTAGATCTCAACCTAGAGAACATATGTTGGTCAATAAATGTCTATCAAGCTAGGTCAAGTCATAGTGTATCACAATCCTAATGCTCGAGATCGACATATAATAGTTATCCAAAGTCGTTTCAAAAAGTCAATTTTGACAATAGTTCAACAAAACGAGACGTGCCTTATATAAGGATTCATTTACTCGGTTAGTAATATTTAAAAGTTCACTTTATCAATCTCGTAAACAAGTTGTTTAAATCTTAATTGCAGATTCAAAAGCAATTTCAATTAACGTCAATCATAATTCAGTGGATCATATCTTTTAATCCGTTCATCGAAACTATTCGATATCTAAATGAAAAGTTATTGATTTTTAGCCAGCTTTCCAAAAACATGTATATCATATACCTTTTACCAGTAATATATGTATTTAATTAGTGATTCATTATAAACTATTTAATGACGAAATTTAGCATACAAGCATATATAAATATATATACTCGAGCACTAGACATGGATACATAATTAATATATAAAAGATAAGATATGAGTGCTTACGTATCAGTATTGAGATTCAATATTGTAGGATAGTTGATGATGTAGCGTGAGGGTACGAAATAGTATTATTTTTAATACAAAATACTACAAAATATGACACAAGTTTTATTAATTTACGGATGGGATATACCTAAACCTTGCTACAACACTATAGGCAGTGTACCTAATCGTAGAGTAGTGTAGTTTTTAGTAAGTCCAGTTCGTTCCACAGGGAGCTGGTGAAGTTAACGCTATATTATTAAGTTTATTTGTAAAAATATATATATAAATAAGTAGTAGTATTATTATAAAATGGGGGTTTTACCGTTTAATGACCGGTTTGTCGATTTTAAGCGTAAAAATAAATGACAAGAATTAAAGTGCGTAAAATAATGACAATAAATAAAATGACAGTAAATAAAGATACGATGAGAAATATAATAAAAGAATTATGCTTATTTAAACTTCCGTAATCATGATGTTTGACGTGTTGATTTTAATTTATTACCATGGGTTAATTGTCCTTTGTCCTGGTTTATTTGATACGTTTATCTGGTTTTTGTCCATAATAGTCCATCGGTCATAAATATAAAGTGCGAGTATCCTCGTCAAATTACCCTTATACCCGAAGTCAAATATTCCAACTGATTAAGGATTTAAACTATGACGCAGTTATCACTTCTGTCAACAATTACACCAGTTATCACTGTATGTAATCCACCCCTGTTTTAATTAGTTTATGAATATTAATTCATCCACTTGATCAGAATGAATAATCAATTACCCAACCCAATTGATTAATTAGATGATTATAACAGATTCCATATGAACGTCACTAAATAGGACAACCATAATCATTATTAATTATTAGGTTAATTAATTTGAAGATAGGTTCGACAGACTCCAATGAGTTGTCACTCAATTAGACAATACCCCCCATCTATTAATAGTCAATAGTCCAATTTCCACAAGTGTCGGTCATTTGCCCAAACCTTAATTATGGTACAAAGCCCAATTACCCAATTTTAGTAATTAGCCCAACATCATGATTACTTCGTTTTAAATAAGCATAATAATAACTTAGCTACGAGACATTAATGTAAAAAGGTTGAACATAACTTACAATGATTAAAAATAGCGTAGCGTTACACGGACAGAATTTCGACTTACACACTCAAATGATCTCTATCATAAATCTTATTATTATCATAATTTAAACTTAAAATTAAGATTATTGTTATATCTTATTACATTAACATTATGATAGAGATATAGAATATAGATATTGATAATTGATATTGATAATTGATCGAAGAAAAAAGATCGGAAAAACTTTCTTTTTCCCTTCATCGAACGTAATATAGCCTTTTATAGGCAAATTAGAAATTGAATTTTCATTTACGACCCCTGAACTATGCTCAATTAACAACTTTTTATTATTTAATATTATTCTTATTATGAATTATTTAAATATTATATTTTATTCTTGTGCATAGTTGACTCGTAATTTTTACACCGTTGCGTCGAGCGTTGAGAGTTGGTTCATGTCCCGGTTCCGGATTTTCGAACGTCCTTTCGTACAATTTTATATCTTGTACTTTGCGTTTTGTAACTTGTACTCTTGTCATTTTTAGACGTTCTTCATCAATAAATTGAACCTTTTGAAATGTATCTTGTACATTTGAGCTTTTTGGACGTTTTGGTCTTTCAAATCTTCGTTTTTGTCTTTAAATCTTCATTTTCGAGCGATTTGCGTCTTTCGTCTTCGCACTTATTTATTTAACTATTACAACTAAAAATAAGGAAATTACATTTAAAAACTTTACATATTGGAACGATATTGCTACTAAATATATGTTCATTTGGAACACTATCAAATATCCCCACACTTGAGCGTTGCTTGTCCTCAAGCAATACAGAACTTGAAATAAAAACATACATGAATCACTTTTTTATTCATCACATTTTGTACATCAGTGATTTTGATATAGCGGTATAAACAATGACAGTAATGATGGTTAAAGGTGGGTGTGTCATCCACAGTTGCCTTGGGTTTAGGTCAACGACACTTGCAATCAAATAGCCGATTTACTTTCGGTTTCCAAAGCAAAGTGCACATTTGAAAGGCGGTTTACAGTCCCACATGACTATAAAAATTTAGATCCTTTAGGAAATAGGATCTTTATGAAAACATTTAATCTTTTGAAAATTCAATCTAGCTTTTACCCTAGATAAGTTTTCTGATTTGATCCACCATTGGTGTTGCAAAATATATTTGTGGATCAATATTTTGGCTAAAAACATTTAGGTTCGTGTAATCCACTGCTATCCCGGTATCGGAAAGCACACATCCAGTTTACTTGTTCCGTATATTACCTTTCGGCAAACTACCGTCCGGTTGTAAAGGAAAGCGATGAACAAGAAACTGTTAAGGCAATGTCTAATGACATGCTTTTGGTTATGGTCTTTTAACGTGTCGGATGCTAGAACTATCCTTGGTAGGAGCGATAGTAAAGATCATCCTATGATTTTTCGGTCTGGCACAAGGTCCTGTCTCCGACCATGCTATGCAACCACCGTTCTTACGGTTGACACCCGATTTGGTTCAGGTGACCTAATGAATTCCAGGTGAATTCCTAGGATTTTACGTTCAATGGTAATGAACGCATTGAAAATGGATTTTCAGAAAACAAATCGGTTTGCAATTTTGATCAAAATATTTTCTCGTTCAAGCTCGAGTTTAGATATCATTGAATTCCATGAGTTTGAATTCTCAATCTTTAAGGTCAATCTCTAGGATTGAGTAATATCAGTCTTAAAAGCTGATTTTTAATCTTTAAGGAGATTATCCTTTCTGGGGATCTGATTCATTAGTCTTATCAAGCTAATTTGCACGGTGCCCCCCCATTGTACGAGATAAATCCTTCTCATGGTTAGGATAAATCTGACCACATGGCGACCCTGTTTGATGCTGAGGTCCGTGGATTTCCTGCTGATTTTAGAGATGACTTTTCTAGATTTTTCGTCAACCTACAGCTGGTCTAGACGACAACTTCATGACCTAAATCAAGAAGCGCGTTTCTTTTTCGGAAGACTTTACTTCCTTTTAATGATGGAATTGATTCATCGTGTAGATCCATCTTTCTTACAGTAAATCGGGTAAAACTGATTAAAATCGTCCAAAGCAAAAGTACCTGCAATAATCTTGTACAAAAATATGTGATATATGTTTTAAATTGAATAACTTGGTACATTCTTCCCACACTTAGTTTCTTTCTTTGCCTTTTTATTTTCTTCTATTTCATTTTAAATGAATTCAAGCGTTTTAGGGTGTTTCTCAATTTATGTCCTTTTCGAGGTAACGATAATTTCGGTATTATCACCTAGTTTTCATCGTTCATAAATATGTATAAACATGATTTTGAGTTCATTTAATTGAAAAATTTTCAAATTTTCACAAAATTTGGCAAATAAACTAAGTATAAACCCGAGAGAATTTATAACCCTTCCCCACACTTGAGATCATGCAATGCCCTCATTTGCATGAAATCAGACTACAATTATAAATTCATGAGGGTGATTAGCGTAGAAAAGTGATTAAAAATACCGAGTTTGCAAACATATTGTTATTTCACATTTGATTTTTTTTTTTTTTTTCTTGTCAAAATCAGTAGCTTTTGCTGAACTTCATGACAGTCTTTGAAAGTGCGCTGTTTTACCCTGTTGTGTACATAACATAAAATACAAACATATATATACATATTTTTGAAGTTTGGTACATAACCCCACGTTCAAAAATTTATAATATATAATATTTTTGGCATCCTTTAGATCAATAAAATTAAAAATAATGATAACAAAATTTGTCGCCCCGCCCTCGGGTAAAGCAATTTCGGCTCAACGACCTAGTCTTTAACTCACGACGAATTTTAGAAATCATTTTTTTAAACTTAATGAAATAAAGTAAATTTTTGTTTTTAAAATCATTCAAAACATAAATTTAAAAAGCATATTAATTTTATATAAAACCTACTAAATAAAAAGATTCAGAATGGAGGGAGAAAACTAGTTCTTTAGTGTCTGCTAGCGGAAAAGACCAATCGGGTTCCATTCTCGGAACTACACGAGAACAGAACAACTAACTCTAGATAGCATTTTATTTTTAGAACATTTGAATCTCCCCACACTTAGGTAGCCGTGGTGTCAAAATTGTGATTAACTTCATTGTTAATTTCTCTTGGTCCATAATCAACTTGCATATCCGTGACTTTTTCTTTAAGCCATTGGTCGGATTCCTGTGTAATATCCACAATTTCAACTAGTTTCTCCTTTTCTTTAGGTGATAGATTGGATACTAACCGGTTACATAACTTAAAGTTCCCCTTGGTTTTAGCATCGCGAATCCGTTTAATAAGTTTCTTCATTGAACTATTAATAACGGGATCATTTAATTTCGTATCAACAACGGGGTTCTTTGTTATCATGTCATCATTAGGTGTTACTTCATTTTCCCCACACTTAGGCGTTTCATTATTGCTAAGTATTACCGTTGGAGTTGGTAAAACCACATGGTTCTTACCAATTGTTTTTACTGGTTCAACGGTTTTGGCTGGTGGAGATTTAGACTTTCGAATCATAAAGGTGATCGATTTGTCACCACTTTTAAGTGTCATTCTTCCATTTCCTACATCAAATAACGCCTTGGTGGACGCTAAGAATGGCCGACCTAAAATTAGAGGAATGTTTGGGTCCTCTTCTATGTCAATGACAATAAATTCGACTAGAAAGGTTAAATTGCCTACTTGAACGGGTAGGTTGTCAGCAATTCCAACTGGGTGCTTAATGGTTTGATCAAAGAGTCGAACACTCATATCCGTTGGACTTAACTTACCTACACCTAATCTCTTATATAAGGAAAGAGGCATAACACTTACACTTGCACCTAAATCTGCTAGTGCATCATACATGACACAATCACTAAGTAGACAAGGAACAATAAATTCACCCGGATCACCTACCCTAGGTGGAGGTTTTGGTGGAACTGTATTCACCGGGTTTACTTCTACGGCTTTTATTTCTTGTACTTTCTTATTCTTTTTCTTCTTCTTCTTTCCAGAAGTATCACAATCTTTATTTCTTATTACTTGCTCATACTCAACTCCTTTTCTTGGAAACGGGATGGGTGGTTTGTATGGTGTCACCACTGGCTTTACATACTCGGGTGGTGGTGGTGATGTAACTTCTTCATTGTTACTCACATCTAAAACCTTCCCATCTTCTGGAACTGGTTTTTCAGAATTTGTTGAAACCATATTAACATTCTCATTCCGAGGATTTACTTCAGTATTACTCGGTAGCTTTCCTTGTTCCCTCTCACTCATCATGCTAGCAAGAGTACCTACGTGTTTTTCAAGATTCAAAATGGAAGCTTGTTGAGTTCTTAATGACTGATCAAACCTCTCGTTCGTTTGGGTTTGAGTTTCAATAAATTGTGTTTGAGATTCAACTAGCTTGAATACCACGTCTTCCATATTTGACTTTTTCTCTTCAGTTTGTTGTTGTGGTTTATATAAGCCAGGTCTTTGTTGATTGAAAGTGTTGTTTTGAGTTGGTTGGTTATTCGGACCTTGTTGGTTATACCAGTTATTTTCGGGTCCTTTTGGATTGTAAAGAATGTTTTGATTTCGATTTAAGTTTAGCCTTGGCGGTTGATAATTATTTTGATAATTATTTCCCGGCCTTTGGTTCATATAGAAAACATTCTCTCGTTGTTCCAATGTTGGTTCAATGTGACAATCTTTCAATAAGTGTGGTCCACCGCATAGCTCACAACTGATTCGTATTGCGTGAATATCTTTATTCATCTTTTCCATTCGTCTTTCGAAAGCATCTATTTTTGCGGAAACGGAATCAAAGTCATGGCTAGAATCGGCTCTAGCCACTTTAGATGAACGAAAAATATCTTTTTCTTGGTGCCACTCATGCGAGTGGGAGGCTGTGTTATCAATAATTTTGTAAGCTTCAGTTGCGGTTTTCTTCATAATGGAACCACCAGCGGTTATGTCGATGTCTTTTCGTGTGGCGATGTCTACGCCTTTATAGAAGATTTGTACTATTTGAAAAGTATCTAATCCGTGTTGAGGACATCCTCTCAACATCCTTCCGAATCTTGTCCACGCCTCATATAATGTTTCATTTGGATTTTGCGCGAACGTAACAATTTCTCCTTGAAGTCTCACGGCTTTGGATGCCGGAAAGAATCGTTTAAGAAATTTTTCAACTAAAACATCCCATGTGTCAATCGCCCCTTCAGGTAACGATTCTAACCAATCTTTGGCTTCTCCCTTTAAAGTCCAGGGAAACAACATGAGATAGATCTGTTCATCCTCCACTTCTCGGATTTTGAATAGTGTACAAATTCTTTTAAACGTACGAAGGTGTTCGTTAGGATCTTCATTCGGTGCACCACTGAATTGGCATTGGTTAGTTACCATGTGTAGAATTTGTCCTTTGATTTCATAATCTGACGCATTAACTTCTGGCTTAATAATGGCGTGACCTTGGCCCGTGCGTGTGGCTCTCATTCGATCTTCCATACTTAGAGGTTCCGTTACTTCCATAATTGAATTTGTTGAATACGAATCACTAGAGAATTCTGATTTAACGGTTTGTGGTTCAGGAGGAATAATTAGTGGTTCAGGATCTTGGAGTTGTCCTTGAATATGCTCCGGGTTCTTAATTGTGAAGTCGGGTTCAAAAGATGGATTATCGGAAATTTGAGTTGGAGTTCTTGTTCGACTAGATGACGATTCTAAAGAAAAATCAACGGCGACAATATTTGCTAGATGTCTTGATCGAGTTACAGGTGGTGAACGTATGAAAGGTGGTGAACGTTTTGCTCGGTGCATTCACTGAATATCCTATTAGTTTTTAAAAAGGAAAGAAAAATTATAATAAGTTATCCAATTAATAGACTTTTCTGATTTTGCCCACGTTTCGAATAGCCAAAAGATGCAGCAGAGGGGCAGGATTCGTTTGGTCTCAATATAATTGAGGACTGTTTGGCTCCAATAACCCGGTCCACGTACAAATCCAACTATTACTACGAACCAGAAAATTTTGATGTCTATCAATTTAACAACTTAAAATAAATTTTCGTAATTTTAAGAAATTTAGAGAAGAAGTAGAAAAAATTCTAAGTCCTAAAAACTAGAATGGCGAGAAATAAGAGAGAAATAGATTGCGCGCCGAAAAATGTCGAAAAATAAAAGGTCGAAAAATAGGCGTCGAAAAATAAAAATAAGAAAGTAGTGCGAAATACGGCGTCGTAAAATTCTAAAGCACCTAAAACTTAGTCTAAGGAATAATCACTTAAGGGATTTTACGGCAAAGCCTAAAAATTCTAGAAGTAAAAATAACTATGGCAAAACTAAACTTAATACTAAAAGTTGCGACTATAGTCTAAAAATCTAAAGGTAATAAAACTAAAAAAAAAAACATTTTTTTTTTTATAGACAAAATTTTTAAAAATATATAAATTTTTTTTTTTTTTTTTTTTTTTTTTTTTTTTTTTTTTCGTTTTTTTTTTTTTTTTTTTTTTTAAAAAAAACGATTTTTTTTTTTTTTTTTTTTTTACAAATTTTTTTTTTTTTAACGATTTTTTTTTTCTTTTAAAAAAAACGATTTTTTTTTTTTTTTTTTTTTTTTTACACAAATTTTTTTTTTTTTTTTTTTTTTTTTTTTTTTTTTCTTTTTTTTTTAAAACGAAACTTTTTTTTTTTTTTTTTTTTAAAAAACGATTTTTTTTTTTTTACAAATTAATAATTTTTTTATAATTATAATTTTTTTTTAAAACTTTTTTTTTTTTTAATTCATTTACTATTCATGAATAGTAAATGAAAATAAATTAATTAATTTACTATTCACATGAAAGCGACATGATAGCAATTATTAATTATAAGTTACATAATATACCCCTGAAGTATTTAATAAATACGACTTTTTTTTTTTAAAATTTACGTAAAGATTCTTAAATATTTTTATATTATTATATTCTATTTCAATATTATTATATTATTATATTTTATTTCAATATTATTATAATTAAAAATATAGCGTTTTAGCGCTCCCCGGCAGCGGCGCCAAAAACTTGATGATGTAGCGTGAGGGTACGAAATAGTATTATTTTTAATACAAAATACTACAAAATATGACACAAGTTTTATTAATTTACGGATGGGATATACCTAAACCTTGCTACAACACTATAGGCAGTGTACCTAATCGTAGAGTAGTGTAGTTTTTAGTAAGTCCAGTTCGTTCCACAGGGAGCTGGTGAAGTTAACGCTATATTATTAAGTTTATTTGTAAAAATATATATATAAATAAGTAGTAGTATTATTATAAAATGGGGGTTTTACCGTTTAATGACCGGTTTGTCGATTTTAAGCGTAAAAATAAATGACAAGAATTAAAGTGCGTAAAATAATGACAATAAATAAAATGACAGTAAATAAAGATACGATGAGAAATATAATAAAAGAATTATGCTTATTTAAACTTCCGTAATCATGATGTTTGACGTGTTGATTTTAATTTATTACCATGGGTTAATTGTCCTTTGTCCTGGTTTATTTGATACGTTTATCTGGTTTTTGTCCATAATAGTCCATCGGTCATAAATATAAAGTGCGAGTATCCTCGTCAAATTACCCTTATACCCGAAGTCAAATATTCCAACTGATTAAGGATTTAAACTATGACGCAGTTATCACTTCTGTCAACAATTACACCAGTTATCACTGTATGTAATCCACCCCTGTTTTAATTAGTTTATGAATATTAATTCATCCACTTGATCAGAATGAATAATCAATTACCCAACCCAATTGATTAATTAGATGATTATAACAGATTCCATATGAACGTCACTAAATAGGACAACCATAATCATTATTAATTATTAGGTTAATTAATTTGAAGATAGGTTCGACAGACTCCAATGAGTTGTCACTCAATTAGACAATACCCCCCATCTATTAATAGTCAATAGTCCAATTTCCACAAGTGTCGGTCATTTGCCCAAACCTTAATTATGGTACAAAGCCCAATTACCCAATTTTAGTAATTAGCCCAACATCATGATTACTTCGTTTTAAATAAGCATAATAATAACTTAGCTACGAGACATTAATGTAAAAAGGTTGAACATAACTTACAATGATTAAAAATAGCGTAGCGTTACACGGACAGAATTTCGACTTACACACTCAAATGATCTCTATCATAAATCTTATTATTATCATAATTTAAACTTAAAATTAAGATTATTGTTATATCTTATTACATTAACATTATGATAGAGATATAGAATATAGATATTGATAATTGATATTGATAATTGATCGAAGAAAAAAGATCGGAAAAACTTTCTTTTTCCCTTCATCGAACGTAATATAGCCTTTTATAGGCAAATTAGAAATTGAATTTTCATTTACGACCCCTGAACTATGCTCAATTAACAACTTTTTATTATTTAATATTATTCTTATTATGAATTATTTAAATATTATATTTTATTCTTGTGCATAGTTGACTCGTAATTTTTACACCGTTGCGTCGAGCGTTGAGAGTTGGTTCATGTCCCGGTTCCGGATTTTCGAACGTCCTTTCGTACAATTTTATATCTTGTACTTTGCGTTTTGTAACTTGTACTCTTGTCATTTTTAGACGTTCTTCATCAATAAATTGAACCTTTTGAAATGTATCTTGTACATTTGAGCTTTTTGGACGTTTTGGTCTTTCAAATCTTCGTTTTTGTCTTTAAATCTTCATTTTCGAGCGATTTGCGTCTTTCGTCTTCGCACTTATTTATTTAACTATTACAACTAAAAATAAGGAAATTACATTTAAAAACTTTACATATTGGAACGATATTGCTACTAAATATATGTTCATTTGGAACACTATCAATAGTACATAGACATAACGGAGATGATAAACACTAGGTTTGATTCACAAATATACCCCCGAACATTACCCATAACCTCCTTGGCAATAACCCATAATTTCCTTAGCTCTATCCCGCTTGAAAACCATTTTGAAAATAACCCACTCATGACCTCGTCGTAGTATTTTATGTATAATACATAATTAATAATACTAAAAATAATAAGATTAATAATAATATTAATCTTAATAATATAAATAATAATAATAATAATAATAATAATAATAATAAAATAAATTAAATAAATATTACGGAGTAATAATACTAGAGAAAGAGAGATAGATTCAGCTGAGCCACAAATCGCGCAATTTATAGAACCTTTTCTGAAAAAGTACCCCATGCGATCGCATGGGATTTGTGCTTCAAGGCCATGCGATCGCATGGCCCTCTGATCCAGCTCACAAACTTTTAACTTTTTGTTTGTCGACATAATTTTATATAATATATATAATATATTTAATTTATATTATTAATGATATATTATATTAAATTCACATGTATAGTTGACTTGTAATTTTTGTTCCGATAAGTCGTACATCATCACTCGACTTATGTCCCGGTTCCGGTTTTTCAAATGTCCTTTCGTTCGCTGAGAAAACTTGTATTTTACATTTTGTGTCACGTACCTTTGTCAAAATATATCCTTAAATTATCCCTAAACTATACCACTCAAAGTATATCTTAAACTTTCGAGTATTTTGATCATTTACTTCTATAAATCATCGTCTCGCTATTTTTTAATATATATATAATAACAATTCGTTTTTATGACCAAGTTAATATTATATTTTATCGTATTGTTAAATATATATTTTCAATATTAATAAACACGTTTTAAAATACATATCGCAAGTTATTCATATATCTAATTCCAACAGTTGATATTCCTTATTATTGTATGTGTCCAAATTACGTTATTTAAACAAACACTTTACCATTTATTCCGAATACCGTTAAGAATGAATGATTTCCCAAATCAACGTGGACCTTACAACAGAGACCCGTAATAATATCATAATCCTTAAGGGACTCAATAATTATCTTTTAATTCAATCGTTTGGCATAATCTTTTAACTCTGTATCTAAATATATCAATCAGATAATCAAACCAATAAGTTTAATGCACAGTATCATATACTCAACACTTTGTTACGTTTTAAAGTTATGGTATATATATGTATCTATTTACATATAATTGTTCACGAATCATTGAGAACAATCGAAAGGTAATTGAATAGTTCAAAAATTTTGAGATTCAACTTTACAGACTTTGCTTATCGTATCGGAAACGTTAAAGATTAAGTTTAAATTTGGTCAAAAATTTTCGGGTCATCACAGTACCTCCCCGTTAAAGAAATTTCGTCCCGAAATTTGAGTGAGGTCGTCATGGCTAACAATAAAAATATTTTCATGATGAATATGAGTTGATAAATAGAATTTTTATTACCGTTGAATAATATGGATAAAACAATCCAATTACTCGAAGCATATGAGAGAAGTTATCGTAAAATAGTGAATTGAAGGAATAGAGATTCGCCTTAACTGTTGACGTAGTAACGATTGATTTCCGGAATTTAAGGAATAGAAAATCTTCATTATCTAAATAAGATTTGATTCTTCGGAATTTGCGGAAATTAGGATTTTCTTTGATTAAATGCGTAATCTGCCTCGATTGCTATGTCTGATATTTTGCTATAAATTAAACACTTCCGTTTCATTATTTTCACCACTCCTATATCTTCTTCTTCATTTCATACTTCCAAAATATTGTGAAATGCTTCATCCAGTTCTGATTCTTGATATACTCCTAACTTTCATATCTGTCATTCTTCTTTTCCATCTGCCGCCAGAAGAATCTATTCACTTCTACTATACTCTTGGTTTTATAGTGTTTTTAGTCCTCCCTTGTCTTTATATTGCTATATTCATCGATATATACGGTTTATAATCTCTGGGTGGTTGTTGGGTTTTATATCTTTCCCTATATTTCGATGTCTCTGCTTCTGTCTTTCCATAATCATTGACATCCACAGTTAATACTCTCTCCAATTTACTATGATTTATACTTCCATTAATATTTTGAAGCTTCATGCTTTTGTTTTCTCTTCCCGACTTTAAGTCAAGCGGATAATAGTCCAGAATTCGTAGATATGAATTTCGGAATGAACATAATTAATGTTCTAAGAAGGAAATTGTGATGACACGATCTTGATTTGTCAAATTACCAGAATATCCGGAAAAATAGAACTATCAAGAAGATATGTTCTTAATATGTTTGGAGATGAGGTAGAATGTAAGAGTCGTATAACATGTCACATGATGACAATATGGTCTGTGAACCATCACGTTCCATTTAGAAACTCAGCATGACTTACTATAATATAATCACGTTGATCAAGTGTCATTATATTATACTAACTCATGCTTCAATTCCCAACATTACTTCAAAACATCCATTTTTTTCGAATTTTTCGGATTTTAGAAACTAAAATAGTTTCTTTTATGATGCAACACAGATATCGCAAGGAGAAAATTGATTTCCGATAAGAATGATTATGAAATTATCTCCAGAAATATGGAGGATATTTATAATGAAAGATACGATGATATCTTAGAATTTCTAATATCAGAGGATGATGAAGAATATTGTCCGCAAGGGTTTAGATTCGGAAGCAAGGTATTCGCTAAGGATTTCAGCAGACACTGAATCATTTGGATTCTTTGAAGGCAGGTTCAGTCTTTGTGATTTATCCACAGCCTCCTTCATACTTTGCTCAATCCGTTTTTCAGTTCCAAACCTTCTATTTTTCTCAGCTTTACCACCATACTATTCTTTATCATCAAACTTTTGACTGTTAAGGTCGTTTACAGTTTTTGCTGCTTCATCAACATTTTTTTCCAAATTTTGGAGAACTAGTTTCGTAGTTTGAGGTGTTTTTCAGAAACTTCACATTCGAAGTATGTAAGTCCAGGAGGTAGACGTTATATGTACACATATAACTTTTGGCGTAGACGTGCTGCAAGATTTCAAAATGCTGATTTCTAATTCCCGATAATTCGTATGGCAATTCTCATTACACGATGCAAATGAGTAAATGATATGGTTTCAATGAGTATTAGGATTTTTCGAAAGGTCAAAGATCAATGAAGTTGTTGGTAAATTTACTGCTAATGTGGTGGGACATAAAAGGTTCCCCAGTAACAAAACGTATATATCAAGGTTACATTAAGGCTTAATCTGAAAAGTTGAAGTTGACTTGTTGGAAGTGTGATAAAACTGGACACTTTGAAAAGGGATTGCAAGGTTATTTTCGGTAAAAACAACGCTAAATGATCTTTCACAGTTTTGAAGTCAAAGTATAGCTTTGAAAGATGTAGAGATCTAAGAATGATGTTACCGGTTCAGAGTTATGACTTGGATTCTGATCCGTCAATATCAGAATATGTAATTGAATTTTTATGAAAATGATTGTATATCGTTGTGAGTATTGTTAATAATTTTTGAATCAAAGTAGAAGAATGTACAGTGTAACATATTAATTGCAAACTTAAATATTTCCCGGGTATTACCTACCTGTTAAAAAAAATTTCACAATTAATACTTTGTACAAAGAATTTTCATTACAGTCTTTATGAAAATATCTGTATGTATATTTTCTTCAGATGTAATACAAATTTAATGAGTTAATATCATATTAAGCTCATTTGATTTTTGGCTTGACTTAGAAATGATTAATCTCTAAAACATTAAAGATTACATAATCTTTGCGGAGTTTTTCACTAATGAAATCAATACTTCATTATTTATTCTTATTGATATTCTTCGGTGAAGAATGTTGGTGTTTGTGGAATTTTTGTGAACCTTATAAGGCACAGATGATGTTTTCTGGAAAGTTTCGAATACATCGAAAATGAAATGTAAAATCAATTATGTAATTGAATAATACTCCTGGTTTATTATGAAATGAAATTCATTGAGTTGAAACAGAGATTGTAGTTAACGATGGTTAAGCCGTTAACGAAGGATGTACATCATAGCATATTAGTAATATGAACTAACCGAGTAGTACCTACCAGTTAAGATTCACACGTAATAGCTTAGTACGAAAAGATTTATTTTGATTTCAAAATTCATATATATTAAATATATATAAAATTTCTTCAGGGGAAATGAGTTAATACTTCATCGGTTATTGTTGCTGGTATTTCTTGGTAACTACGGTGCGTATGACGTTTATGCTCGTGGAACAGATTGTGAAGTTGAGGTTTGCGATGCGGATGTTGTTGGTGGTGGTAATGGTACTGTTGGTGTTGTTATCGGTGGTACTGTTGATGTCGGTGATGTTGCTGGTGCTTGTAACCTTTGCACCATATTCTCCAAAGCCACTACTCGAGCGCGAAGCTCGTTGACTTCTTTTACTACACCGGGATGATTGGCGGTTCGGACGAGCGAATGAATAAGATCCAGAATTTGAGATAGTATATGGTCATGACGAGATACTCTGGAAATGAGAGAGAAAATGGTGTCTCGAACAGGTTCGCCGGTAAGTGCTTCAGGTTCTTCGCCAAGAGGGCAATGTGGTGGATGGAAGGGATCGCCTTCTTCTTGTCTCCAATAATTAAGTAAGCTACGAACCCATCCCCAATTCATCCAGAATAGATAATGGCTAATTGGTTGATCCATTCCAGTTACACTGTCTTCGGAATTCAGGTGAATATCCATATCGGAATAGCTGTCAGAGTTTAAGGAATTTGAACTAGATACGGGATCCATCTTGTATAATTAGAGAGATGATTTTTGATATGAATTAGATTATAGAATTTTGTTTGGTATTCTTCAATACATAATTTACATATGTATATATAATACCAAATTCCATAAATCACGGAGAAATTTTCGGAAGATGTCAGGAAAAGTTTACAGTAACAGATACGCTAAGATATGAATTTTGTCTATACACTATTCATGTAATCAATGCAGTAAAACGTGTCTAGACTATGAATGATAAGCAGGTAATTTCCGACAAGAAATGATAAGCAAAACTTTTAACATGCAGACACGGTCGAAGTCCAGACTTACTAATGCATCCTAACAACTATCAGTTAGACACACTCATGCAAGACCTGGTTCACTAGGACCAACGCTCTGATACCAACTGTGACGATCACTCCAAATTCATATGGACAAACACGTCATTCATCGATTTCATTGCGAGGTATTTGACCTCTATATGATACATTTTGTAAACATTGCATTCTTTTGAAAAGGCACACCATAAATGAATATTTAAATCAAAGATTTTCGACATCTGATGATTTCTACATATAGACAATTACCGTAAATAATAGTTTACAATAGTACTTCCGTTGACAATGCAGTCAAAATAAGATACATGGTGATGATTTGGTGAATGCAACGTTTCCTTGAAAAATATGCCATGTACGACTCCATGCACATAGCTTGTCTAACATATAAGCAAACAGCTGAAGACTTCTAGGAAACTTGAGAATAAACATGCTAATAAGTGTCAACACAAAGGTTGGTGAGTTCATAGTTTTAGTGTTTCGCATAATCTGTATATAAAAGTGGATCACAAGATTTCAGTTGTTTCATCCAGAAACGTTTATCAAAAGTTTGTCAATAGATTCTATGTAACAGAGCACCCTGGTAACTAAGCTTTAACGTTATAATGATAAATACCCCATTATTTTTAATACACGCAAACCAACGTGTCCTAAACTCAAATAACACACGTCCGTTAAAAGGCTAGCGCTCTAGCTGGGACGGGGATGTCAAGCCCTATGGATCCATATACTGTTATTCGCGCCCACCAGTCCATATCCTATGTACTGGCAGTTACTAGTTACCAAAGCTAAGGAATTTTCGGTTCAAACTCAGTGTAGAATTAAGTATGTACTTGTATCGATTACGTTTAAAATAAATTGCATGTATTCTCAGCCCAAAAATATATATTGCAAAAGCAATTAAAAAGGGAGCAATGAAACTCACCTTAGCAGCATATAAAGTTGTTCACCAAAATGTGACCGAAACTCGGATTACCAATTAATCGTAGATCTCAACCTCAAGAACATATGTTGGTCAATAAATGTCTATCAAGCTAGGTCAAGTCATAGTGTATCACAATCCTAATGCTCGAGATCGACATATAATAGTTATCCAAAGTCGTTTCAAAAAGTCAATTTTGACAATAGTTTAACAAAACGAGACGTGCCTTATATAAGGATTCATTTACTCGGTTGGTAATATTTAAAAGTTCACTTTATCAATCTCGTAAACAAGTTGTTTAAATCTTAATTGCAGATTCAAAAGCAATTTCAATTAACGTCAATCATAATTCAGTTGATCATATCTTTTAATCCGTTCATCGAAACTATTCGATATCTAAATGAAAAGTTATTAATTTTTCGCCAGCTTTCCAAAAACATGTATATCATATACCTTTTACCAGTAATATATGTATTTAATTAGTGATTCATTATAAACTGTTTAACGACGAAATTTAGCATACAAGCATATATAAATGTAGCGACCCGACAAAATCGTCATTGACGGCGCCGTCTACTTAGGTCCCGTTACGTGGTCATAAGTCTTTAAAACAACGTTTGACCAAAAGATATGTCGCATTCATTTCAAATGTAAAGATTGTCCAAAGTTTACAAGAATAGTTCCACCACAAGTTACGTTACAAAGTTATAAGTACAAATGAAACTTATGCGACACAATTTAAAAGTAGCCAAAAGACGCTCCATGTATGCATATATACTCGACATCCAATGCAAGTATCAAAATAAAGAGCGGAAGCATGTATCATGTATCGTTCAAGGACCTGAGATAAACATAGAAATCTGTCAACGAAAACGTTGGTGAAATCATAGGTTTAAGTAAATAAGTACAAGTGAACCACAAGATTTGCAACCATAAGATAATAGTAATACATTCCAAAAGTTTGTTTCACGAGCACCCAATTATCAATGCTTAACATTCCTTCCATAGAACCCCATCACAATAGTGTTAGAACATACACTGTTTCTCGAAAATACATTTCATTCGTGAACGGTAGCGAACCGTTTGAATGAGGGTTTGTCAAACCCATATGGCCATATAACATAAGTTCTCGCTTACACCCGGCAAGTGTAACTAATGATAATCGAATTGAGGATTTTTGTTCAAACTCGTATGTAGAATGTTTGTTTTCCTGTACTTGTGTTCACTTAGTAAAAAGAAACGTTTATGTTTTTCTCATCCCAAATGTAAGTGCAAAAGAGTAAAAGTGGGACTATGATCTCACCTTGTGTGCACGAGTTATAAGTACTTCAACAAGTAATGTGTGCAAAGAACAATGCTAGTCTTGACCTAAACAAATAGGTTTATCTCAATATCGGTAAGCACGATAGGTCAAAGTGTTCAATTAGTCCTACGGCTCATTACGACTCGATTATGTAGCATGTGAAATCAAATTGTCAAGTTTCATGCAAGATACTAGTATATAAACAAGTTAGGAAGGTTGCATAATCATTTGGTTAAGTTTGACAAAAAGTCAAACTTTGGTCGGTCAAAGTCAACGAAAAAGTCAACACGTTCGGGTCGGGTCCCGAACTATTTTTCTGAGGTTTTTAATCATGTATGAGCATGTTAAAACAAGTTACGTGTGAATCGGAGGTGCGTAGCATAGCAAACATTATTCAAAAATTGACAAAGTTGGACAGACCACTTTGGCGCGCCGCGCGGGTATATGGAGCGCCGCGCCATTACCTGTACAGAGAAATCTGGCAGTTTTTAAGTTTTATGCACGAACCTAACTTCAAACAATCACCATTTATGACCCGCAAACAATCAAGACAAGTATCTTATACCGTTGGGAAGGTAATTTAACGAGGAAAACAACTAAACACATTTCATCAATCAATCTACCTATTACAACAACCAAAACCGCATCTAATGCTTAACATTAACCGCATACAAGTTCATAAATGCAATTCAATGATTCGGGCAACCAATTTACATGAATGATATGCCGTTTCGAAGGTAATCAAGCATACAATCCAACTAAACACTTACCAACCATAATCCATGGCATTCAATGCATCAAAAGTCCATTTCAAGTTCATCAAACCCTAACCCAAATTCACCAAAATCATAAATCAAGTTCATGAACTTTTCTAAAACAACCTACACATCAAATTGAAGCTAGTGATACTAGGAACACAATTTGAACATGAACTTTTAACATCTAACAACATATGATCATCCAAAATTCAAGAACAACACACCAAAATTCAAGTTCATGCTAGTTACACTAAAACAACGAGATCGAGCATATAAATCATATAATCATGTTAGACTTGAGCCATAGACACTAATTAACACTTTTATAAGTTAAAAACATAAAGAACACAAAATCTAGTGATTTTAGAAAGTTACCCAAACGAGATGAAGTTGGTACCAAAATGAAGAGGATGAAGAGAGGATCACGAATATGTAATTTGTTTTGTTGCTAGCTTCCTAATCCGAATTTAGATGATGAATTCTTGTTGGTGTTCTTGAGAGAAAAAGGGAGTAGAAGAAAGATGGAGATGTTGAAATGAGAGGAGGAGGTTGAAGGTTTGACTAGTTGACCTAGTCAAATCTTTGGCCTCTTGGCAAGTTTAGTCCCTCTAATTTGAATCGGGTGCATGAATTACCTAAACGAGATAATTTAAAACGCGTATCAACGGGAGATGTTATAAACATATAACGGAGTTTAAATTAGTATAACGGAAAAGTAAATGGAAAAAGGCGGGATGTTACATTACCTACTCCTTAAAAGAAATTTCGTCCCGAAATTTAAGTAGGCGTAGTAGTCGTTATTTCTTCCTCGAGATCTTGCGTTTCCGAATTCACGAATAGATGAGGATACTTCCTTTGCATTTGATCTTGTCTTTCCCAAGTAAACTCGGGTCCCCTTTTGGCGTTCCAACGGACTTTAACAATCGGGATTCGGCTTTGTTTCAATGTCTTGACGGAGGTGTCCACAATTTCAACCGGTTCCTCCACAAAATGAAGTTTGTCATCAATAGTAAGTTCCTCGAGAGGGATGACGATATCGGGTTCGGCAAGACACTTTTTCAAGTTAGATACATGGAAGGTAGGATGAACGGAGTTCAATTGAGGCGGAAGATCTAAACGATAAGCAACGGTTCCAATACGCTCCAAGATTTTGAAAGGACCAATATACCGCGGATTTAGCTTCCCGCGTTTCCCAAAACGAATTACACCTTTCCAAGGTGCGACTTTTAACATTACTCGGTCACCGACTTGAAATTCGAGGTCGTTGCGTCGTTTGTCGGTATAACTCTTTTGACGACTCCGGGCCGTCCGAAGCCTATTTCAGATTTGAACGATCTTCTCGGTTGTTTCATGAATAAGTTCGGGACCGGTGATTTGTTTGTCGCCTACTTCGGCCCAACAAAGAGGAGAACGACATTTTCGGCCATATAATGCTTCGAATGGTGCGGCGTTAATACTCGCGTGATAACTATTGTTGTAGGAGAATTCGGCGAGAGGCAAGTGCTTATCTCAAGCTTTTCCAAAATCGACAACGCAAGCTCGTAGCATGTCTTCCAAGGTTTGAATTGTGCGTTCGCTTTGTCCGTCGGTTTGTGGATGATATGCGGTGCTCATGTCTAAACGTGTTCCCAATGCTTCTTGCAAAGTACGCCAAAATATAGAAACGAAACGGCCATCTCGGTCGGAGATAATCGATAAAGGTACACCGTGTCGGGCTACGATCTCCTTAATGTAAAGTTTTGCAAGTTTCTCCATTTTGTCCGTTTCTTTCATGGCAAGGAAGTGTGCGGATTTGGTGAGACGGTCAACAATAACCCAAATGGTATCATAACTGCCCGTCGTTTTTGGTAGCTTGGTGATAAAATCCATCGTTATCCTTTCCCACTTCCATTGCGGGATCTCGGGTTGTTGAAGTAGTCCGGACGGTCTTTGGTGTTCGGCTTTGACTTTGGAACATGTCAAACACTTGGAAACATAAGTAGCTACGTCCCTTTTGATGTTCGGCCACCAATATAGTTGTTTAAGGTCGTGGTACATTTTATTGGCACCGGGGTGAATCGAGTATCGTGACTTATGGGCTTCGTCTAACATAAGGCTTCGTAGGTCCCCATAACTAGGCACCCAAATCCTTCTGGCGAAATATCGAAGTCCGGTCTCCCTAATTTCGAATCGAGAGACGAGAATGTTCAAGAGCTCGTGTGAAAGATTTTCATCCTTGAGAGCCTCATCTTGAGCTACCCGAATTTGGCTATTAAGGTTTGTGTGGATGGTGATGTTTAATGCTCGGACACGAAGAGGCACCGCTCTTTCTTTTCGACTTAAGGCATCGGCTACTACGTTTGCCTTCCCGGGATGGTAATGAAGCTCGCAATCGTAATCGTTCAAAGTTTCAATCCATCGTCGTTGTCTCATGTTTAGTTGCTTTTGATCGAAGATGTTTTGAAGGCTTTTGTGATCGGTGAAGATAGTACTCTTGGTTCCATAAAGATAGTGTCTCCACATTTTAAGTGCAAAGACAACGGCTCCGAGTTCGAGATCATGAGTCATATAATTCCGTTCATGAATTTTTAGTTGTCGAGAGGCATAAGCAATGACTTTCTTCCGTTGCATCAATAGACACCCAAAACCATGTTTCGAGGCATCGCAATATACAACAAAATCATCATTGCCTTCGGGAAGTGACAAGATAGGAGCGGTGGTTAGCTTTGTCTTCAAGATTTGAAACGCGGATTCTTGCTCGGTCGCCCAAATGAATTTCTTTCCCTTGTGAGTTAATGCGGTTAGAGGACGTGTAACCAAAGAGAAGTTTTCGATGAATCTACGATAGTACCCGGCGAGACCCAAGAATTGACGAATGTGAGTAGGAGTAGTAGGAGTCTCCCATTTACTAATGGCTTCGATTTTCATGGGATCGACTTTAATACCTTGATCACTTACAACATGACCAAGAAATTGAACTTCCTTCAACCAAAATTCACACTTGGAGAATTTGGCATAAAGTCGTTCTTGTCTCAAGAGTTCAAGCACAAGTCGGAGATGTTGTTCGTGCTCTTCTTCATTTTTAGAATAGATCAATATGTCATCGATGAACACAATAACGAATTTATCGAGATACGGTTTGCACACACGGTTCATAAGATCCATGAACACCGCCGGTGCGTTAGTGAGACCAAATGGCATGACAAGGAATTCATAACTACCATAACGAGTCCGGAAAGCGGTTTTGGAGACATCTTTCCCCTTAACCCTCAATTGATGATAACCCGAGCGGAGAACGATTTTTGAATATACACAAGACCCTTGTAATTGATCAAAGAGGTCATCGATGCGAGGGAGAGGATATCGATTCTTAACCGTCAATTTGTTTAGTTCACGATAGTCAATGCACATTCGTAGGGATCCGTCTTTCTTTTTAACAAACAAAATCGGAGCGCCCCAAGGTGAATGGCTAGGTTGGATAAAACCACGGTCAAATAGTTCTTGGATTTGACTTTGCAATTCTTGCATTTCGGATGGAGCGAGTCTATATGGTGCACGTGCTACGGGTGCGGCTCCCGGAATAAGATCGATTTGGAATTCAACCGGTCGATGAGGTGGAAGACCCGGCAATTCATCGGGAAATACATCATAATAGTCACTAACAATTGGCACATCATCGATGTGCTTCTCATCGGACTCGACTTTCTTAACGTGAGCAAGGATCGCAAAACAACCCTTACGG
This sequence comes from Rutidosis leptorrhynchoides, assembly GCF_046630445.1. Lineage (NCBI taxonomy): Eukaryota > Viridiplantae > Streptophyta > Magnoliopsida > Asterales > Asteraceae > Rutidosis > Rutidosis leptorrhynchoides. Next base: position 319,241,311 of record NC_092340.1, read on the forward strand.
AGTAGTTTTCTAACTTTAATACACGAAACGAGGTTGAGTTCGGTGTAACTCTTATCGCCATAGACGATCAAAGGTTCACCATTCTCGATAGGGATTCGGATTGCGTTAAGATCACAAAGGATGTGAGATTTCGTTTTGACTAACCAATTCATACCGATTATTACATCAAAGCTCCCTAGTTCCATGGGTATCAAGTCAATTTCAAATTCCTTACCCAAAATGTTTAACGTACACCCCCGGTAATATGTGTCGGCACTTAATAGTTTCCCGTTAGCCACTTCAATGGTATAAGTGGTATCTAATGGAAGAGGTGGAGTGCTAAAATAATGAATCAAAGTCTTGGATACAAAGCATTTATCGACACCCGAATCAAATAAGCAAGAGACATAAGAATTGTTGAGAAGAAACGTACCCGTGACTAGTTCAGTGTCATCCCGGGCTTCCTCGGTGTTGATGTTGAAAGCTCGGCCGCGCGTATTGGGGTTATCTTTCCTTTTCGGGCATGCATTTCTATAATGGCCCGTTTGGCCACATTCATAACAAGTGCCCGTTTTTGGTGCATTGGGCCACTTTCGAGCGACGGGAGTGGCACTTTTACAATCGTTGGCCTTATGACCAATTCCTTGGCACCGATGGCAAATTAGCTTACTACATTCGCCAAAGTGATGTTTGTTGCATTTGTTGCAAAGAGGTAGATTTCCGGCATAACCCTTCTTGCCGTCGGAGGTGAAAGATTTCTTGGCAAAGTTGTTGTTGCTTGATTGGGGAGCCTCCCATTTTCTTTTGTTGTTACCCGACTTGTCCTCGGCTTTAGGTGCCGGAACTACGATTTCGTCAACCGTTTCTATCAATTTGCGGGCCATGTTCAAAGCTTCTTGATGATTAGTGGGTTTGGATGACATTACTCCGTGTTTGATACTCTTTGGAAGACCATCCATGTAAAGTTCAACCCTTAAAGCTTCGGGGTTCACAAGATTTGGGCACATCAAGGCTAGTTCGGAAAATCGTTGATTATAAACCTTGAGGTCATTTCCGATCGCCTTTAAAGTTCTTAGCTCTTGTTCGAGCCTTCGGGTTTCTTCACGAGGGAAATATTCGACAATCATCTTTTCCCTCAAGTCGGCCCAAGAGAGGGCGTGAGCTTCATCGGTACCCACCGATTGTACATAAGTATTCCACCATGTAAGAGCGACACCGGCGAAGGTGTGAGTGGAGTATTTAACCTTGTCTTGGTCCCGACAACTGCTTATGCTAAAGACGGCTTCCGTTTGCTCAAACCATTGGGTGAGCACGACCGGTCCCCCAGTTCCATCAAAAGTGTGAGGTTTGCACCCCATGAAGGATTTGTAGGAGCACCCTTCGTTTGAGTTACCGGCTCCATTGTTGTTGTTATTGTGATTGTTGTTATTGTTATTGTTGTTGGAAGAGTGACCGGCCATGGCCGCATCCACGGCGGTGGCTATCATTCGTTGTAGAGCTTGTTCGGGAGTTTCGGGAGGAGCGCGTCGACGAGCCATTGTTCCTTCAAGACACAAGAATATCGTTGGTTAGTATTCTCAATAATACCAACCGTGATATGGAATAAGGATAAAGATAAAATTTTTCCTTAACCCGCCTTAAATTCTTTATGTCATAATGTCGGAACGTCCATGTGAACCACCGTAATATAATCCCGGAAATAATATTACCCTGATTCACATGTGCATTTAACACTAATTCATAAAGTCAAGGTGGCGTGTCAATCAAATTTAACAACGTGATATCAAGATCGAATAAGAGTTAGATATGATAGGAGAGTTCGAGTATAATGCACAAATAGTCAAGTAGTTCCTACTTCAGTCTATATGCCGGTTGTAGTCTAGATTCACTAATGTACCCTATGTCTCGGGGTCGACACCAATGAACTCTAAATCCCTACAACCAACGCTCTGATACCATCTGTAGCGACCCGACAAAATCGTCATTGATGGCGCCGTCTACTTAGGTCCCGTTACGTGGTCATAAGTCTTTAAAACAACGTTTGACCAAAAGATATGTCGCATTCATTTCAAATGTAAAGATTGTCCAAAGTTTACAAGAATAGTTCCACCACAAGTTACGTTACAAAGTTATAAGTACAAATGAAACTTATGCGACACAATTTAAAAGTAGCCAAAAGACGCTCCATGTATGCATATATACTCGACATCCAATGCAAGTACCAAAATAAAGAGCGGAAGCATGTATCATGTATCGTTCAAGGACCTGAGATAAACATAGAAATCTGTCAACGAAAACGTTGGTGAAATCATAGGTTTAAGTAAGTAAGTACAAGTGAACCACAAGATTTGCAACCATGAGATAATAGTAATACATTCCAAAAGTTTGTTTCACGAGCACCCAATTATCAATGCTTAACATTCCTTCCATAGAACCCCATCACAATAGTGTTAGAACATACACTGTTTCTCGAAAATACATTTCATTCGTGAACGGTAGCGAACCGTTTGAATGAGGGTTTGTCAAACCCATATGGCCATATAACATAAGTTCTCGCTTACACCCGGCAAGTGTAACTAATGATAATCGAATTGAGGATTTTTGTTCAAACTCGTATGTAGAATGTTTGTTTTTCTGTACTTGTGTTCACTTAGTAAAAAGAAACGTTTATGTTTTTCTCATCCCAAATGTAAGTGCAAAAGAGTAAAAGTGGGACTATGATCTCACCTTGTGTGCACGAGTAATAAGTACTTCAACAAGTAATGTGTACAAAGAACAATGCTAGTCTTGACCTAAACAAATAGGTTTATATCAATATCGGTAAGCACGATAGGTCAAAGTGTTCAATTAGTCCTACGGCTCGTTACGACTCGATTATGTAGCATGTGAAATCAAATTGTCAAGTTTCATGCAAGATACTAGTATATAAACAAGTTAGGAAGGTTGCATAATCATTTGGTTAAGTTTGACAAAAAGTCAAACTTTGGTCGGTCAAAGTCAACGAAAAAGTCAACACGTTCGGGTCGGGTCCCGAACTATTTTTCTGAGGTTTTTAATCATGTATGAGCATGTTAGAACAAGTTACGTATGAATCGGAGGTGCGTAGCATAGCAAACATTATTCGAAAATTGACAAAGTTGGACAGACCACTTTGGCGCGCCGCGCGGGTATATGGAGCGCCGCGCCATTACCTGTACAGAGAAATCTGGCAGTTTTTAAGTTTTATGCAAGAACCTAACTTCAAACAATCACCATTTATGACCCGCAAACAATCAAGACAAGTATCTTATACCGTTGGGAAGGTAATTTAACGAGGAAAACAACTAAACACATTTCATCAATCAATCTACCTATTACAACAACCAAAACCGCATCTAATGCTTAACATTAACCGCATACAAGTTCATAAATGCAATTCAATGATTCGGGCAACCAATTTACATGAATGATATGCCGTTTCGAAGGTAATCAAGCATACAATCCAACTAAACACTTACCAACCATAATCCATGGCATTCAATGCATCAAAAGTCCATTTCAAGTTCATCAAACCCTAACCCAAATTCACCAAAATCATAAATCAAGTTCATGAACTTTTCTAAAACAACCTACACATCAAATTGAAGCTAGTGATACTAGGAACACAATTTGAACATGAACTTTTAACATCTAACAACATATGATCATCTAAAATTCAAGAACAACACACCAAAATTCAAGTTCATGCTAGTTACACTAAAACAACGAGATCGAGCATATAAATCATATAATCATGTTAGACTTGAGCCATAGACACTAATTAACACTTTTATAAGTTAAAAACATAAAGAACACAAAATCTAGTGATTTTAGAAAGTTACCCAAACGAGATGAAGTTGGTACCAAAATGAAGAGGATGAAGAGAGGATCACGAATATGTAATTTGTTTTGTTGCTAGCTTCCTAATCCGAATTTAGATGATGAATTCTTGTTGGTGCTCTTGAGAGAAAAAGGGAGTAGAAGAAAGATGGAGATGTTGAAATGAGAGGAGGAGGTTGAAGGTTTGACTAGTTGACCTAGTCAAATCTTTGGCCTCTTGGCAAGTTTAGTCCCTCTAATTTGAATCGGGTGCGTGAATTACCTAAACGAGATAATTTAAAACGCATATCAACGGGAGATGTTATAAACATATAACGGAGTTTAATTTAGTATAACGGAAAAGTAAATGGAAAAAGGCGGGATGTTACAATAAATATATATACTCGAGCACTAGACATGGATACATAATTAATATATAAAAGATAAGATATGAGTGCTTACGTATCAGTATTGAGATTCAATATTGTAGGAAAGTATGTAGACGTAACGGAGATGATAAACACTAGGTTTGATTCACAAATATACCCCCGAACATTACCCATAACCTCCTTGGCAATAACCCATAATTTCCTTAGCTCTATCCCGCTTGAAAACCATTTTGAAAATAACCCACTCATGACCTCGTCGTAGTATTTTATGTATAATACATAATTAATAATACTAATAATAATAAGATTAATAATAATATTAATCTTAATAATATAAATAATAATAATAATAACAATAATAATAATAATAATAAAATAAATTAAATAAATATTACGGAGTAATAATACTAGAGAAAGAGAGATAGATTCAGCTGAGCCACAAATCGCGCAATTTATAGAACCTTTTCTGAAAAAGTACCCCATGCGATTGCATGGGATTTGTGCTTCAAGGCCATGCGATCGCATGGCCCTCTGATCCAGCTCACAAACTTTTAACTTTTTGTTTGTCGACATAATTTTATATAATATATAATATATTTAATTTATATAATTAATTATATATCATATTAAATTCACATGTATAGTTGACTTGTAATTTTTGTTCCGATAAGTCGTACGTCATCACTCGACTTATGTCCCGGTTCTGGTTTTTCAAATGTCCTTTCGTACGCTGAGAAAACTTGTATTTTACATTTAGTGTCACGTACCTTTGTCAAAATATATCCTTAAATTATCCCTAAACTATACCACTCAAAGTATATCTTAAACTTTCGAGTATTTTGATCATTTACTTCTATAAATCATCGTCCCGCTATTTGTTAATATATATATAATAACAATTCGTTTTTATGACCAAGTTAAAATACATATCGCAAGTTATTCATATATCTAATTCCAAGAGTATAATCCTTATTATTCTATGTGTCCAAATTACGTTATTTAAACAAACACTTTACCATTTATTCCGAATACCGTTAAGAATGAATGATTTCCCAAATCAACGTGGACCTTACAACAGAGACCCGTAATAATATCATAATCCTTAAGGGACTCAATAATTATCTTTTAATTCAATCGTTTGGCATAATCTTTTAACTCTATATCTAAATATATCAATCAGATAATCAAACCAATAAGTTTAATGCACAGTATCATATACTCAACACTTTGTTACGTTTTCAAGTTATGGTATATATATGTATCTATTTACATATAATTGTTCACGAATCATTGAGAACAATCGAAAGGTAATTGAATAGTTCAAAAATTTTGAGATTCAACTTTACAGACTTTGCTTATCGTGTCGGAAACGTTAAAGATTAAGTTTAAATTTGGTCAAAAATTTTCGGGTCATCGCATTCGAGGAACTGAAACGACTCTTCAGGTCGAAATTTAGCCAGCAAAAGAAACATAAGAAGAATCACGTCGCTGCCCACAACATCAAGCAGAAAGATGGAGAAGCTTCGAGGGCTTTTCTCGTCCGGTTTACGGACGAAACCCAGCAGATTCCCGGACTCCCCGAGTCGCAAAGGATCTCGGGACTCTTATACGGTTGCAGAACGCGAGCATTGGTGGAACATCTCAGCCGAGATCTTCCTGACACTTATGAAATGTTACTAGACAAAGCATACGTTTGGCTAGATGAAATGGATACTGCGAATAGCTTCGTCTACGAAGAAACACAAGGTTTTAAACGAAAAGAAAAACCAAGCCACCGTGAAGAAAAGTCCGGGCGAAGGAACGAGCGAAATAGGTTCTCCCCCTATAGAAGGGAAAACACCTCTGGTATCCTTGGAACGCTGATGAAGTCACCCAAGGAAATCCTAGCTACCGAGAAGGCAGCCCAAGCTTTCAAAGCTCCACCGAAGCTAAACAGCAAGGGAAAGATGAGGGTCACAAGCAAATTTTGTGACTTTCATAATGACTTCGGGCATGAAACGGACGACTGCATACAGTTGAGGCAAGCCATAGAAGAAGCAGTTAGGTCCGGGAAACTAACGCACTTGGTGAAAGGCATACGTAACCCGAAGGTGCTGAAGCAGGAACCCAGACCCGAAGAAAAGAAGCCAGATGCAAACAATGCCATACTAACGGTTGCAGAATGCTTCGCAGTGGAAAAGATAAGAACTTACAAAAGGGGAAGAAAGAATGGAGTGATAGATTGGGAAGAGATCTCTTTCCCAGCCCTAGATACCATCAATCCCTCCGACAAACCCGTCACAATTAACGGGCGAATCTTTGAAAAAGAGGTACACCGAGTTTACCTGGATGGTAGTAGCGCATGCGACATTATGTATGAGCATTGTTTCGACCAGCTTAGCCCCGCCATTAAAGCTCGCCTGAGTCCACCAAGGGTACCCCTAATCGGATTCTCTGGGGAAAGATGTTGGCCAATCGGAGAAGTTGACCTCGACTTCACCATCGGAGAGCCGCCATTATCCAGAACAGAAACGCTAGATTTCATAGTAGTCAGAGCCGTCTCACAGCACAACATCCTGCTAGGAAGGGTGGCCATGATGAAAATGGGGATAATTGCATCTACCATACATCAACTAGTGAAGTTCTACACACCCGAAGGAATTGGTACCCTAGCTTCCACCTATGATCGAGAGAAGGTTATCATGGCAATCAGGGAAACAGAGGAAAGACCAGGAGAATGTATCTTTGAAACCCGAGAAGAAGGGTCGAACGAAGAAAAGATCTCCGTCAACCCTCTGTTCCCCGAGCAACAAGTAGTTATTGGAGGTTCACTACCTCCGGAAACGAAGAAGAAGCTTCGTAAACTACTGCAGGCCAACATCGACATCTTCGCTTGGGAATACGGAGATATGACAGGTATTCCTCGGGTGCTCAGTATCGACGGGACAACCTTCTCTACGGAACACAAGCTCAACGAATATAAACACCTAGAGCCCATACATCAAAAGAAAAAAAACCTTGCCAATGAAAGAGATGAGGCTGCTTGCAAGGAAGTTGAAGAACTGCTCCAGGATGGTATTATCCGAGAAGCAAAATATCCCACCTGGGTTGCTAACCCCGTCATGGTGAAGAAATCTGACGGAGGGTGGAGAATGTGCGTCGATTTCACAAATATCAACAAAGCTTGCCCCAAGGATTGCTACCCCCTACCGGAGATCGATTGGAAGGTAGAATCCCTAACTGGGTACAAGTACAAGTGCTTCCTCGACGCCTACAAAGGCTACCACCAGATTCAAATGGCCAAAGAAGATGAGGAGAAGACATCGTTCTTCACAAGCAAGGGGATATATTGCTATAGGAAAATGCCCTTCGGATTAAAAAATGCCGGAGCTACCTACCAAAGACTGGTGGACAAAGTTTTCCTTAAGCAACTAGGGAGAAACCTGGAAGCTTATGTCGATGACATGGTGATTAAGAGTCCCGAAGAAAGCACTTTGCTGACAGACATTCAAGAAACTTTCAACACCCTTCGATCGGTCAACATGAAGTTAAATCCCAAGAAGTGTTCATTCGGGGTAGAGGAAGGAAAGTTCCTAGGGTATTATATCACCAAGAAAGGGATCATAGCAAACCCAGAGAAAATAGACAAGCTCCAACAACTCAAAACCCCAACTACGGTCAAAGAAATGCAGAGTTTAAATGGGAAGCTAGCATCGTTAAGTCGTTTCCTGTCCAAGGGGGCTGAGAGGCAATTGCCTTTCCTTAAAGTTTTAAAGGGATGCTTGGGAGCGAAGAAAATAATATGGACCGAGGAAGCTGATAGGGCTTTCGTTGATATGAAGGCACACATAGCTAATTTTCCAACACTGACGTCACCTCAGATAGGAGAAACATTGTACCTCTATCTAGCCACGTCCAAGGAATGCATCAGTGCGGTGTTAGTGGCAGAACGCGAAAGGGTACAGGTCCTAATATATTTCGTAAGCCGAGTCCTACAAGGTGCAGAAGTCAACTACCCAGAGCTCGAAAAGCTCACACTTGCTCTGGTTCACACCGCGAGGAAACTACGGAGGTATTTCCAAGCCCACCCTATTATTGTGTTAACTAACAAGCAAATCAGACAGGTTCTTATGAGGCCAAAAAAGTCGGGAAGGATGGCCAAATGGGCCATAGAGCTCGGGGAGCACGACATCGACTTCCAAGCTCGCCATTCAATCAAAGCTCAAGTGCTGGCAGACTTCATGGCAGAAACAACAGAAACAAATGAAGAAAACTACTCCACCTTCGCACAAATTATCACTCTGAGTATTGAAACGAAGGAATGGAAATTGTTCACTGATGGAGCCTCTAGCTCTGATGGCTCGGGGGCAGGACTTATGTTAATTAATCCAGAGGGACAAGAGTTTACTTACGTGCTTCGTTTCGAGTTCAGCACAACTAATAATGAAGCAGAATACGAAGCTCTGCTTGCCGGGCTCAGAATAGCAAAGGAAATGAAAATTGAACATTTGCATGCCTTCGTAGACTCGCAACTCGTCGCAAACCAAGTCCTAGGTATCTTCAAAGCAAGACAGCCAATCATACAACTCTATCTGTCGAAGGTCAGAGAACTTGTAGAAAGCTTCAGAAGCTTCACAATAGAACACGTGAGGAGAAGTCAAAACAAAAAAGCAGATGCTCTGAGCAAGTTAGCCTCCATCACCTTCGCACACCTGGCAAAGGAAGTGTTGGTTGAAGTGTTAGAAAAAAGATCCATCGAAGCTCAAGAAGTCCACGACCTAATCATCGAAGAAGAAAACACGTGGATGAAGCCACTAAGGGAATATTTGGAGCTCGGAATATTACCGGAAGACAAAAAAGAGGCAAGAAAGATCCGGATCAAGGCACCATCATATAAGATAATGAACGGAGCTTTATACCGAAAATCATTCCTCACCACCCCGTGGCTTCGCTGTGTTGTGCCGAACCAAGCTTCGATAATCATCAGGGAAATGCACGAAGGCATCTGTGGATTCCATGCCAGACCAAGGTCAATAGTGGCAAAGATACTAAGGATGGGGTATTACTGGCCAACCATGCACAAAGATACAGTCACGCTCTTACGAACCTGTGAGCCATGCCAGATCCACGCTAAAGTTCCGAAACAGCCAAAACAAGAAATGATATCAGTGTTATCAGCATGGCCTTTCTCTAAGTAGGGCATAGACCTAGTAGGTCCGCTACCCGAAGCACCGGGAGGTTACAAGTGGTTGGTGGTCGCAATAGACTACTTCACAAAGTGGACGGAAGCAAAACCGCTAAGCACCACCAAGGGAAGCACATAGAAAAGTTCGTTTGGGAGCACATTGTAAGTCGGTTTGGAATACCCCAAGAAATCGTCTCGGATAATGGGAAACAATTCGCTGAGGGTATATTCCCAGGGTTCTGCGAGAAGCTACAAATAAAACAAACTTTTACCTCCGTTTACCACCCACATGGGAATGGACATGTCGAAGTAACCAACAGGGACATCTTAAAAGGTCTTGAGAAACGATTGGGTAAATGCCATCAGGGATGGATGGAAGAACTCCCCCTAGTTCTATGGGCCCACCGAACCACTCACAAGAGGAGTAATGGAGAAACCCCCTATAGTTTGGTTTATGGAACTGAGGCAGTATTACCAGCGGAGATACAGGTACTAATCAATAGGATCGCAAACCTCGAAGCAAATAAGGAAAATCTCCGTCTCAACCTTGACCTTATGGAGGAAAGGAGGGAGGCTGCGTTAATTCGAGAAGCACCATACAAGAAAGCAATTGAAAAGTATTACAACAAGCGAGTCAAACCGTCGGTTTACAAGGTCGGAGACTATGTCCTAAGGCTCAACAGCACTAGTAAAGTGGAATATGAAGGAAAGATGGGTCCGACTTGGGAAGGCCCGTACGTAATCTCCGAAGCTTTTGGGAACGGTTCATACAAGCTTGAAACCACGGAAGAAAAACAGATCCCCAGAACCTGGAACGGGGTAAACCTTTTAAAAGTTTTACTTTTAGATTTCTAGTCGCATGTAAGTAGGAAAACTTGTAATGGGTAGTCGAAACTTATACGCTTCCCACCACAAGAAATTTGAAAGAAATCCTACTATCTTTTGGAAACATCAAGCGTGAATGTTGTAATACTCATTAAGCAAAACATTCCCAAGAGGAATACTTATATAAACTTAGCAATAAGTAAGAGGTATCCCAAGAGGTATACCGAAGCTATTGCAAAACATTCCCAAGAGGAATACTTATATAAACTTAGCAATAAGCAAGAGGTATCCCAAGAGGTATACCGAAGCTATTGCAAAACATTCCCAAGAGGAATACTTATATAAACTTAGCAATAAGCAAGAGGTATCCCAAGAGGTATACCGAAGCTATTGCAAAACATTCCCAAGGGGAATACTTATAAAAGCTTAGCAATAAGCAAGAGGTATCCCAAGAGGTATACCGAAGCTATTGCAAAACATTTCCAAGAGGAATACTTATAAAAGCTTAGCAATAAGCAAGAGGTATCCCAAGAGGTATACCGAAGCTATTGCAAAATATTCCCAACAGGAATACTTATAAAAATTTAGCAATAAGCAAGAGGTATCCCAAGAGGTACACCGAAGCTATTGCAAAATATTCTCAAAAAGAATATTTGTTAAACTCTAGCAATAAGGTAACCCAAGAGGTGTACCCAAGCTATTGCAAAGTACTCCACAAATAAGCAACCTGCATAGGTAATAAGTAGAGTAACAAGCAAACATGTATGATGTGACGATCGCTCCAAATCCATATGAACGAACACGTCATTCATTGATTTCATTGTGAGGTATTTGACCTCTATATGATACATTTTGTAAACATTGAATTCTTTTGAAAAGGCACGCCATAAATGAATATTTAAATCAAAGGTTTTCGACATCTAATGATTTCTACATATAGACAATCACCATAAATAATAGTTTACAACAGTATTTCCGTTGACAATGCAGTCAAAATAAGATACATGGTGATGATTTGGTGAATGCAACGTCTCCTTGAAAAATATGTCATGTAAGACTCCATGCACATAGCTTGTTTAACATCTAAGCAAACAGCGGAAGACTTCTAGGAAACCTGAGAATAAACATGCTAACAAGTGTCAACACAAAGGTTGGTGAGTTCATAGTTTTAATGTTGCGCATAATCTGTATATAAAGGTGGATCACAAGATTTCAGTTGTTCAATCCATAAACGTTTATCAAAATATTCTACGAAATTGAGCACCCTGGTAACTAAACTTAACGTATATATAATTTGTACCCTTTGTATAATCATCTTAATAATACACGCAAACCAACGTGTACGCTTCTCAAAAAGCATACGTCCGTTAAAAGGCTAGTGCTCTAGCTCGGACGGGGATATCAAGTCCTATGGATCCATATACTACTACTCGCGCCCACCAGTTCTTATAACTGGCAGTTAACAGTTACCAAAGCTAAGGGATTTTCGGTTCAAACTCAGTGTAGAATTTAGTATGTACTTGTATCCATTGCGTTTAAAATAAAGTGCATGTATTCTCAGCCCAAAAATATATATTGCAAAAGCAATTAAAAAGGGAGCAAATGAAACTCACGCAAAATCAGTTTTAGCATTTGTATCCATTTAGTAATACAATTATAAAAGCATTGCATGTATTCTCAGCCCAAAAACGTAAAGAGTAAAAGGGATCATATGAAACTCACCTTAGCAGCACATAAATTTGTTCATCGTAATGTGACCGAAACTCGGTATATCAAATAATCATAGATCTCAACGTATTAATATTGAGATTCAATATTGTAGAAAAGTACGTAGACGTAACGGAGATGATAAACACTAAGTTTGATTCACAATTATACCCCCGAACATTACCCATAACCTCCTTGGCAATAACCCATAATTTCCTTAGCTTTAACCCGTTTGAGAACTCGTTTTGAAAGTTACACGCTCATGACCTCGTCATAATATTTTATGTATAATACTAATAATAACACTAATATTACAAATAATAATATTAGGATTAATAATAATAATAATAATAATAATAATAATAATAATAATAATAATAATAATAATAATAATAATAATAATTATTATTATTATTATTTAAATAATACGGAGTAAAAAGAATGAGGAAAGAAACAGAATAGATCGAGCTATTTATACATGTTTACTGAATCTGATGCCCATGCGATCGCATGGGCTTTCAGTGCAAATGCCATGCGATCGCATGGCCCGTCTGGACAGCTCACTTTCGTTTGTTTTCTTGCTTGTCGACATATTATTTAATTATATATAAATATATTTAATTTATATAATTAATTAAATATTATATTAAATTCACATGCATAGTTGACTTGTAATTTTTGTTCCGATAAGTCGTACGTTGTCACTCGACTTATGTCTCGGTTCCGGTTTTTCGAACGCCCTTTCGTACGCTGAGAAAACTAGTACTTTTCGTTTCGTGACTCGTACCTTTGTCAAAATATAAACTTAATCATTGATAACTATGTCACTCTAAGTGTAGCTTTAATCAATTAAGTGTTTTGGTTATTTGCTTCTATAAATCATCGTCTCGTAGTATATACATATACATATATATATATATATATATATATATATATATATATTTTTATTTATTTTGAAATAGTGTTTTACTGTAGCAAAGTCAATTTCACTGTAGCAAATAGTGATTTTCGAAGACAATGTAGCATTTTGAGTACTGTAACAATTTGAAAATACTGTAGCAAATTAGTGTTTTACTGGTTCATCTTAAACGCTTTAGTTATCTTATCTAAATATCAATCGAATCAATAAATGAATGTTACTATCGTTTACTAAATAACTTAAAATTATATATATGTATATATCTTTTTAATATACATAAATCAGTTTTTAAATACACATTGGAAGTTATTTATAATTAATTTAATAATAAATATTTCAACTTATCATATATATTCAAATAGATATTTAAACCAATAAGTTTAATGTACGGTATCAAACAATTAATACATCGTTACATTTTCAAGTTATAGTATATATGTATCTATTTACATATAATTGTTCGCGAATCGTCGAAAACAACCGAAGGGTATTTAAATATATAAAAGTAGTTCAAAAATTTTGAGATTCAGTTTTACAGACTTTGCTTATCGTGTCGAAAATGTTAATCGTACAAAGATTAAGTTTAAATTTGGTCAAAAATTTCCGGGTTGTCACATACGATAATCTAACACCACACAGAAATTGTTCACGGGCAACATAGCCCCAAATCAACAGGCACGCAGGCCTGGTAAAAGTACGATTAACACAAAGTAATTAGAGTACAGATTATCACATCAAAAGAAGGTCATAAACAGACTACCAAGATCATTATTCCGCTACCAAAGCAAGAAGCTCCACAGGCTTAGCATCGGAGTGAGTAGCAATAGAGGCGACATAATTAAGATCAGCATCAGTATAGCGAGCACACGCAGCATCAACAAGGGCCGTAGCCTGATCCGTATACTCTGGATAGCTGCTAAGTTCGAGCTTGCCTTACTGGGACAACTCAGTCAACAATTTACACCTCTCTTCAAGCTTGATAGCAAGAACAACCTCACCAACCAACTCGCTCAACTCCTTGCTGCGGATAGCCTGCTTGCAAACATGTGGAATAACCTGAGTAATAACAGTAGAATAGTCTGTCTTCAACCTCGCATTCTGATCTGTCAACAACTTCGCTTCCTGACGAAGAACCTCATTCTCCTCTTCCAAGTCAGCTATCTTCTTCTCATCCAGCTTCTGCTTCTCCTGCATACTCAGAATCTCACTCTTGGCTGATTTCACCTCCTCCTCCCAAGATGTGTTCAACAACAATTGTGCCTGTAACTTCCTTACAGACTCCTTGGAAGATGCATTGACATTCCTAAGCTCTTCCACCTCTTTCTCCAAACATATAACATCGCCAGACTTCTGCTTCAAACGAGAAAGGACAAGATGATTATGAATAGCAGAACGATAGTTATGGGCGGTGCAAACATCAATGAGCTTAGAGGTATCTACAAAGGCATCCTCGAATTCAGAAGGAATCATCTCATCGAACACATCAAAACAAGCTTCTAAAGAAGGGATGGCAGGAGTATCACCTACAAGGACACATAAATTTGTTCAAAAAAAAAACAAGTTAACAAATACGAAGCTTACCCAAGGGAACGTTGTCACCAGAACCTTCAATCTGAGCTTCATCATCGGTATCTTCATCATGGAGAGCAAACTTCGCCTTCTTCAAAGGGGAACCAGAAGCAACCTCTTTCATCTTCCTGGCAACCTTTTGGCGCCTAGAGGCCCTAACAGGAATGCTTTTAGATACGTCAGGTTCAACATCAACATCAATAGGTTCGTGTTCCGAAGCAACCCTAGCAATGGGTTGCACCTTGGGGGCACTTGACTCCACCTTAGCACGGGATTGAATCTTGGGAGCACTCGACTCAGCGACTTTCTCCAGCTTGTTGTCCACCTCCATAAAACCAGAACAGGAGGGAGAGCCAAGCTCTTTAACCACAGTACTAGCACGGACAACTTCAGTCATCTGCTTCACACCAAAAGATTTGATAACATTTCGCAAAGACATCTCTGCAAAAAATAAAGCAAGGTTACAAAAAATTTGACATAAGCAAGTATGAACAAGAAATAAAACCTAAGACATACAACACCTACCCCGTTCCCCACAAAAGTACACAGGGATAGCTTCGCCTTTTTCCCAGGAAGGTGCCATGCCGAGTTTAAAAAGAAGGGAATCTGGAAGAGTTGAAGGAATTATAGGATGACGACAAATCCTACTAAAGAGAGGATCATCTTTAGCATCTTCAGGGATAGGATCACCATATTGCTTGGGAACAGTGGCACATTTGATGTCAACAACATTAGGATATTTATCCGGAAAGAAAAAAGATTTCTTGATGAAAACGAAGGAATCCTTCCATTTCCTTACATCAGGAACGGAAGAAGCGAAACACATGGGAGTATCAGTAATGCTACCCCTCTTTTTGCGACGCTTGGCAATAGTAACCCAATTCCCAGCGTCCCCGGTTTGAAAGAAACAGCGAAACAAGTCAACTGAAGGCTGACCGCCATAAGCTTTACACATATATTCAAAAGCCAAGATCTTTTTAACGGTAAGAGGGTGAACAATCGAAACATGGACTTTGAAGTAATCAAGAACACTAAGAAAGAATGATGAAATGGGAATCCTAAGGTTGCACTCTGTAAATGATTGAGTGTACATCCCAACGTAATCCGCCGGAAAATCTAGCATAAACTTACCAGATTCCGGCAAAATCATGTCGTCTCCTTTGAGACCTAGGGTTTTACAGAGGCGTTTTAAATGCTCGGGGGTCACGGTACTAGAAATCGATCGAAGCCCTACTTTAGCCATAACAAAATAACAAAAAAGACGACAAGAGGGGAGCAATACCTTTTTTTTTTGAAGTGGAAAATATGATCAGACGATGAAGAATAGCAAAAGAAGAAGAAAAGGAAAATGAAAGAGAAAATCAAAAAGTTAACCCTTTATTACCATAGAGCAGGAACCGTCCCATCAATTACAGAGTTACTTTGGTAACCGCACCTGCAAATTACCATTTTAACCAGCGGTCTTATTGAAACAAAAAGAATTAGCGAGGGCAGAAAGGTAAAACAGCACCCGGGTAATTAATTGCTTAGATTAGAAACGTCAAATCAAGTAGTCAAGTGGCAAATTAAGTTTAATTCAACATAGCTTGGTTAAGAAGCTTCGTAAAATTAAACTGGGGGGCTTGATAGTGTATCTCCCCGCCAAGATACACGAATCTACGTTAACGAAGGTATCACACCTAGCAATGATAGATGACGTAAGGATGGATTACAAGAATACATATGTCGAATACAAATCATAGGGTGGGATACCCTTGAAATCAAATAATGGCGCTCAAAGGACAGAAGAAGAGTGCCACCAAACAAGAATCCCAATATTCAGAGTTGGTGCAAATCCGCTTCAGTGATACGAAGAAATAATAACGAAGGAACGTATTGACGAAGGGATCACGGATACCAATGGACAAGGACCTCTCCTAAAGTCACGAAATCACCTAGACTAAAAGAGAGAAGTTAACGGGTTGACCAGGCTCGTTACCACTAACAGCCAAATGACAAAAGAGGAATGCTGCATGTTAGCTTTCTTGGACCAGCAGGGATCACAGTCAGCCGAAGGGAAAGTCCCCTTTGTCTCATCAGAGATTGCCTCGAAGACTGAATCCGCCTAGAAAACTGGTAACAAGGCTACCACCTAACTCTATATAAAGGGGACATGATCCCTGGACAAGGCATTCACACTCAAGTCATAATCACTCATACACAAACACTCTCAATGAGTTACCTTCGTATCTTGGTGGCGTAAAGTGCAATACCTTCGTACTACCTTCGGGGAATCGCCAACAAGCATACATCCATCATCATATCATCCATTTAGTGATCAGGTCTCAATACCCTTGTTCCACTAACAAGGTTTGCCAAGAATTGTACAAAAAGTTATGATTGCTAAATTGATCCTTCATATTGGGGCGATATATTTTTCTTCATTTTCCGGTTCTTGGATATGGAATATAGGAGTTGAAGATCAGTTTCAAGTCAATTCGACGATACTCTACATTGACCAGGTGTTGCTTCCTATTTGCAATAAAAAAAACTCTTTACTGTTCTATTATTCCTCGAAGATAAAACATATTTATTTGGAGCGTTGTTATGAATAGATTACCGTCCCGACTTAATTTTCGATGAAGGGTATGTTTATTATTGATGTAAGTTGCGCTTATTGTGATTATCGTGTGGAGTCCTTAGATCATGTTCTATTTGGAGGTTGTGTTGCGGTTGAGGTTTGGAGAAAGGTTCGAATTTGGATGAATATTTCTCTTCCGTGCTTTAATGCTTCGTCCGAATGGGTAGCATGGTATGATTCTTGGCAGAGTTCGAAAGAAAGGTTGTACGTGATTTTTGCAACTTATTGATGGCATCTTTTGAGTTTTCACAATAGTATCATCTTTGCTACATAGTCGTTGAAGAAAAGCATCATTTCCGGTTCACTTTGTAATTGTTTGTATACTTGGATTGTAGGAAAAGGAAAATGTTTTGATTCCTAGATTTTAATGCCTTTATAACCGTTTATTAGCCCTTCCTAGTTGCTCGCTTAGGAGTAGGGATGGCAATGGCCACCCGATCCGATGGATATCTACCCGATCCACCCGCTTCGTGATGGATATGGACGAACCTAAATAGATATGGATACGGATATGGATGAACCTAAATGGATATGGATATGGATATGGATGAAAAGTTTCATCCATGGATATATCCATTACCACCCAAAATACATACACAGATACATAAATATAGATATATGCTTACATATTTACTATTAAAAGTTCATTTACCGTTAGATTTATATTTCGCTTTCAACTTTATAATTAAATAACTATAATATATTACAATAAAACACGCATATCTAATAAAATAAACTTACAATTTTCATATTTAATTTTTCATAATCCATATTTTATGGTAAAATTTAACAAATTTTGTTATATCTTCGACAAAGATTACACATTCTTATGGATAGATTTAAAATATGTCATGTTATATTTAATTCTGCTATACTACATTTTTATTTTAATTGCATATTAGAAAATATCATAACATTTTTTTAATATCCATTGGATATCCATTAACCCGCTTAATCCACTGGATATGGATATGGATGGATGACCTGAAACTAAACGGATATGGATGTGGATATGGATGAACAAAAACTAAATGGATATGAATGTGGATACGGCATCACCCGCTCCATATCCGATCCATTGCCATCCCTACTTAGGAGGTGTCTTTTTATTAAGTTGCCTTTTAAAAAAATAAGTCAAATTATGAGTAGAACTTTTATGTTTATCCATAATCTATATATATTTATCCTCTTTATTTTGCTTTTAGTATTTAATAAGTTTGGTGAGTTTTAAGACTTTAGGTTTATGTTATTATCGATTATTACGTGAATAAGAAACAAGCCGTGAGGCATTTTAGAGTGTTATTTCAATTCCACTTGCGTCCTTATTTATTGATTGGTCTCGATCCGATATATATATATATATATATATATATATATATATATATATATATAAAACTCAATTCATTCTTATAGCTTTTAACTTTTATCAAAAATTATATAACAAAAAAATATATATATTTAAACTTATAGTTAAGAAAAAAAGACTTTGAAAAGTTAAAACTTGACTATCATTTTAGGACGAAGGGAGTATATATATATATATATATATATATATATATATATATATATATATATATATATATATATATATATATATATATATATATATATACTCCCTTACACTTGTATACATAGTCAAGGATTCAATTAGAATCTTTTTAGGCTAGAAAACCACGAGAACTCGATGTTCGCACAAAAAAGGGAAGGGCGCACAATTTGGGACGTGTTAGAACAATTTTCGTTCTACAACATAAAATTGTTTTAACACATACAAAATTGTTCTAATTCACCTTTTTTGTTCTAAATTAAATTTTTCCTAAATTAGTCCGATTTAGAGTTTAGGGTTCAGATTTAGGGTTTAAATTTGGCGTTTAACACAAACGGTTTAGAGTTTAGGGTTTAACGATATAAATCCAAAACACTTAACCCCGAACTCTAAACTCTAAATCGGGCTAGATTTAGAAACAAATCTGAATTCAAACAAAAAAAGGTGAATTAGAACAATTTGTGTCTGTTAGAACAATTTGTGTGTGTTAGAACCATTTGTGTTGTAGAACGAAAATTGTTCTAACACAACCCAAATTGTGAGCCATTCCCCCTCTTTTGTGTGAACGTCGAATTCGAACAAAAAAAGTTGAATTAGAACAATTTTGTGTGCGTTAGAACATTCTTGTGTATGTTCGAACAATTTTGTGTGTGTTATAACATTTTATGTTGTAGAACGAAAATTGTTGTAACACATCTCAAATTGTGCGCCATTCCCCCTTTTTTTTTTGCGAACGTCGTGTTCTCATGGTACTCTCCTTAATTGAGTTCTTATGAGATCCTCTCTCTCTCTCTCTCTCTCTCTATATATATATATATATATATATATATATATATATATATATATATATATATATATATATATATATATATATATATATATATATATATATATATATATATATATATATATATATATATATATATAATACGTTTTGGACCTTTTGACAAGAAAAAAAAAGAAACTTATTAATTCGTTAATTCCTCCTTATTTTCAAAAACTACGTTCTTAGTCCTCTACTTTTAGCATTGCCATTATCCACATTAAATTATATATATATATATATATATATATATATATATATATATATATATATATATATATATATATATATATATATATATCATTTAGGCTATTCCATAATTGAAAACTCGTGCTATATTAATTTCAAGACAATAATTTATAAATGTGGTACTATATTTGCATTTTGATCTCATATACACTACAACAAACTTATCAATTGTTCACGCATATTTTTACACACTTATAAGAAAGTGTGAGCTTATTGTCAAATTCCTAACACTTATAAATACGTATAAGTTTGTTACATTTATAAATGTTGACTGTTATTTAAATTTCACAATTAAAATTGTAGAAAAAGTTTGTTCACACTTATTAGTGTGTATAAACACAAATTTAATCACTTTTAAAAATGTGAGTAAATTTGTTACACATCATTTCTTCACACAAGGGGAAGCGTGAACAAATCTAGTGCGACAAAATTAACTTAATACTCTTAAGTATGGTTATATTTATGATTATACACACAAATTAGTGTGAACTTTTTTCCCTACACTTTTATGTGTGAAACTATAATGATATTCTACACTTATAAATGTAATACACTTGCACACATTTAAAAGTGTGAGGAATTTAACAAAAAAGTACACACTTTTTAAAAGTGTGTAAATTTATGCTTGATTAATTAGCAAATTTGTTGTAGTGATATTACAATGTCACAACTCTATAACATATATTGTAATTTACGCAACATTTCAAGTTCAGCAATGTGATTAACTGTTACAATATAAATATGATTTTGTTAAAATATAAAAAAATGTAGAGATGAAGTTATTAATAACACCTTAAATCACTTTTAAAATTTGTCAACACCATACTTTTTTAAACTCAAAAGAACTTTTATAATTTATATATAAAAAGAATAAAGGATAATGTTAAACTTCGCTCTAAACAAATGGTACATTAATTTTGGCGTATTCATGTTTATAAACACAATTGAATGAGTTGCAATAGATATTATAGATATTAAATACTGATATTTTTTTATTTAAATTTAATATTAATATTTATTCATAATAACTTTAAGTTATAAATATAGAATTATATCATATATGGTTAAATGACTAAATTTTGTTTTCTCCAACATCAAAATAATCTATACTTTCTATTAAAATTCTAAAATGATGACATCATTAAAATTTTATTTTTTTTGTTAAAAAAATCAAAAAAAGAAAAAAAAATCTAAGCATAGTTGTGATATCATTAACCTAAATAATTTTAAATTAAAATAAAATCTTATTAATTATTTTGATGATTAACCTAAATAATAAGGATTATTCAAGTTTAAGAAAATTAAAAAATAAAGATAAAAATTCTAACCTCCAATGATGATGTCATTAAAATAATTAATTATATTTAATAAAAATATTAACATGTTAATTGTATAATATATCTCCTTACGGGATTAATTACGTTATATATGTATGCGAAATATATGCCTCAATAAAAGGTTGTAATGTAGACTTTTATGATAAAGAAAATAGTAATTGTGATGAAAATGAATGAGTGATGGGAGAATGAATGTAGTTCATTTATTCTGACCAAGTTAAGTACATCGATGTGTTTGTAAAAATGACGACAAGTTTTTTAGTCGGAATATGTGGTTCCACGAGTCATTAAACTAAATAGCTTTAGCATTTACATTCACTTAATATCTAAAACATATTATTTAACTGTTTCGTTTAAACAAACTCGTAATTTCATAAGTTATTTCACTAGAAACTATATTAAACCGCATGAAAAAAGTAGCCATTTGAACGGATGGATTGGGCGGTGGTTACAGTTAACAAGTTTTTTTAAACGAAAATTTTCATTTTTATTTTATGTAATGCTGACTTCAGCATGACGTCATGCATAATGTATTTTTCTTTTTGATTTCAAACGATTTTGACGCATTTAATTTTTTAACGACTTTCATTATTATATTTTTAAAGTTGATGTTAACATGACGTTATTAATAATATTTTATTAAATGTTTTTATGAATGATTTTATCATTATTTTCTTTTTGGTCAACCATAACGTCATATATAAAAGAAAATTTTAACTTTTCTTCTTATATTTTATTTTTCAATGTAAACGATTTTCTGCAATAACGCGTGATAATCCCGCTACTCGTTAGGTCAGCAACGGATAGATGAAGTGAGTGTGTGTGTGTGTGTGTATATATATATATATATATATATATATATATATATATATATATATATATATATAGGGGTAGGATCAAGAGGGAAGTAACCATTCGGGGGGAAGCGGGGGGAAGCAAAAAATTTTTTTTTTTCGTTTTTTGAAATAACTTTCTTCACGAACATTATAGATGAGATGAAAATATGAACATTTAGTATAGACACTTTGTGATAAATGTTTTTATTTTGGCGGGAAAACGCTCGAAGAAGTAATATATAACAATTATCGTGTTTTTCGAGCATATGTTGAGGTTTTAGCTATTGGGGTTTAGATATTAGGGTTTATAGGGTTTAGATATTAGGGTTTAGAAATTTAGGGTTTAGGGTTTAGATTTAGGGTTTAGATTTAGGATTTAGATTGAGTTTTTAACACGAACGGTTTAGGGTTTAGGGTTTAGTGTTTTGGGTTTATGGAATAAACCCAAAACACCAAACCCTAAACCCTAAACTCTAAATCGGACTAAATTTTACTTCACAAAACATGAAAAAAAGACGTTCATATTCTTCACGAACAATATTATCTTGAATGTTATTTTTGTCGATCGTTTTCCCGCCTAAATAATGACATTCATCACGAAGTGTCTCTTCTAAATGTTCATATTTTCGTGTGATCTTGATGCCGGAAAAAAAAATTCCAAAAAAAACGAATTTTTTTTTGGTTCCCCCCGATTGGTTACTTCTCCATTGATCCTGGGCCCTATATATATATATATATATATATATATATATATATATATATATATATATATATATATATATATATATATAGTGGTAGGATCAAGAGGGAAGTAACCATTCGGGGGGAAGCAATTTTTTTTTTTTGTCGTTTTTTGAAAAAACTTTGTTCACGAACATTATAGATGAGATGAAAATATGAACATTTAGTAGAGACACTTTGTGATAAATGTTTTTATTTTGGCGGAAAAACGCTCGAAGAAGTAATATATAACAATTATCGTGTTTTTCGAGCATATTTTGAGGTTTTAGCTATTGGGGTTTAGATATTATGAAATGTCCCGTTCTTATTGATTAAAAACGTTCCATATTAATTGATTTCGTTGCGAGGTTTTGACCTCTATATGAGACGTTTTTCAAAGACTGCATTCATTTTAAAACAAACCATAACCTTTATTTCATCAATAAAGGTTTAAAAAGCTTTATGTAGATTATCAAATAATGATAATCTAAAATATCCGGTTTACACACGACCATTACATAATGGTTTACAATACAAATATGTTTCAACAAAATAAGTTTCTTGAATGCAGTTTTTACACAATATCATACAAGCATGGACTCCAAATCTCGTCCTTATTTAAGTATGCGACAGCGGAAGCTCTTAATAATCACCTGAGAATAAACATGCTTAAAACGTCAACAAAAATGTTGGTGAGTTATAGGTTTAACCTATATATATCAAATCATAATAATAGACCACAAGATTTCATATTTCAATACACATCCCATACATAGAGATAAAAATCATTCATATGGTGAACACCTTGTAACCGACATTAACAAGATGCATATATAAGAATATCCCCATCATTCCGGGACATCCTTCGGATATGATATAAATTTCGAAGTATTAAAGCATCCGGTACTTTGGATGGGGTTTGTTAGGCCCAATAGATCTATCTTTAGGATTCGCGTCAATTAGGGTGTCTGTTCCCTAATTCTTAGATTACCAGACTTAATAAAAAGGGGCATATTTGATTTCGATAATTCAACCATAGAATGTAGTTTCACGTACTTGTGTCTATTTTGTAAATCATTTAAAAAACCTGCATGTATTCTCATCCCAAAAATATTAGATTTTAAAAGTGGGACTATAACTTACTTTCACAGATTTTTACTTCGTCGGGAAGTAAGACTTGGCCACTGGTTGATTCACGAACCTATAACAATATATACATATATATCAAAGTATGTTTAAAATATATTTACAACACTTTTAATATATTTTGATGTTTTAAGTTTATTAAGTCAGCTGTCCTCGTTAGTAACCTACAACTAGTTGTCCACAGTTAGATGTACAGAAATAAATCGATAAATATTATCTTGAATCAATCCACGACCCAGTGTATACGTATCTCAGTATTGATCACAACTCAAACTATATATATTTTGGAATCAACCTCAACCCTGTATAGCTAACTCCAACATTCACATATAGAGTGTCTATGGTTGTTCTGAAATATATATAGATGTGTCGACATGATAGGTCGAAACATTGTATACGTGTCTATGGTATCTCAAGATTACATAATATACAATACAAGTTGATTAAGTTATGGTTGGAATAGATTTGTTACCAATTTTCACGTAGCTAAAATGAGAAAAATTATCCAATCTTGTTTTACCCATAACTTCTTCATTTTAAATCCGTTTTGAGTGAATTAAATTGCTATGGTTTCATATTGAACTCTATTTTATGAATCTAAACAGAAAAGTATAGGTTTATAGTCGGAAAAATAAGTTACAAGTCGTTTTTGTAAAGGTAGTCATTTCAGTCGAAAGAACGACGTCTAGATGACCATTTTAGAAAACATACTTCCACTTTGAGTTTAACCATAATTTTTGGATATAGTTTCATGTTCATAATAAAAATCATTTTCTCAGAATAAAAACTTTTAAATCAAAGTTTATCATAGTTTTTAATTAACTAACCCAAAACAGCCCGCGGTGTTACTACGACGGCGTAAATCCGGTTTTACGGTGTTTTTCGTGTTTCCAGGTTTTAAATCATTAAGTTAGCATATCATATAGATATAGAATATGTGTTTAGTTGATTTTAAAAGTCAATTAGAAGGATTAACTTTTGTTTGCGAACAAGTTTAGAATTAACTAAACTATGTTCTAGTGATTACAAGTTTAAACCTTCGAATAAGATAGCTTTATATGTATGAATCGAATGATGTTATGAACATCATTACTACCTTAAGTTCCTTGGATAAACCTACTGGAAAAGCGAAAAATGGATCTAGCTTCAACGGATCCTTGGATGGCTCGAAGTTCTTGAAGCAGAATCATGACACGAAAACAAGTTCAAGTAAGATCATCACTTGAAATAAGATTGTTATAGTTATAGAAATTAAACCAAAGTTTGAATATGATTATTACCTTGTATTAGAATGATAACCTACTGTAAGAAACAAAGATTTCTTGAGGTTGGATGATGTGACGACCCCGTCAAAACACTTAACGGATCCGTCAGTTGGTCCCACAGCTTGATCGGACTTAAATGAATTAAATAAACAAAGTTGCATTCTTTTATTTCAAAATGTTGCCCAAAAAGGAAACAAACCCAACTAAGTAGTTTAAAATCAACCAACCATAGTAATGAACCAAAAGTTGACACAAAACATTGCCAACAAACCCACAATTTAAATTATCCAAAATAGAATGCAAACTTAAGTTTCATAAATAGTTTCATAAAATCTGCCCAAATGCATGCAGACTCTTCTAACGACAGCGGAAGCATCAAATAACTCAAGTACCTGTGAAAACATGCAAGTAAACTGTCAACACAAAGGTTGAGTGAATTATAGGTTTAAATAAATAAGTAAACTTTAGACCACAAGATTTAAAAATGTTAGAAAACATTAAACATTATTCCATTATCAATGAGCCACCTGGTAACCACTTAACCCTTTATTTACCCTTGCCAAACACAATAAAAATATACACTTGGACAGTGTATCTACAACAAATTACGAAGTACTAAACATTCCAATTATAAATTGCTAGCGCGACTAGCTCGAAATGGGGTTGTCAAACCCGATAGATCTATCCATAGGATTCGCGTTCACCGGTAGAAACCAATGATTACAGTTACCAGACTAGGGAATATTTTTGTCCAACTCACAATGAATAATTAAATTTAACTGTTACTTGTGTCTAACCGTAAATAAAAATATGCATGTAATCACATCCCAAAAAGTATACATTGAAAAGTATATAAAAACGGGACTATAACTCACCTTAAATAGCAACTGAAGAAATCTCACAAACAAGCGAACAGCAAGTAAAGTAAAGTGATCAAGAAAGATCACAACGCCGACCTATAAATAAAGCAGGTCGAAATAAATAACTAACTTAGGCCAAGTCTTAGTATGATAGCTATTGTACATGTTGCAAGTAGGCATAGAACATTACTCAGCAAGCATCGGTTTGATTGGAACAGCATAAGGACACACACTTTCTATTTTTAGAAAGTTTCTATTTTTAGCAGGTTTCCATTTTTGGAAAGTTTTCTATTTTAGGAAAGTTTCTATTTTTGGAAAGTTTCTATTTTTGGAAAGTTTCTATTTTTGGAAAGTTTCCAAATTTAGAAAGTTCTATTTTTAGAAAGTTTTGAAGTTAGGAAAGTTTCCTTATTTAGAAAGTCAACAGAAGTCAACTGAAAGTCAAAGTCAACCGAAAGTCAACTCAAAAGTCAACCTTGGTCAAACATAGTCAACATTAATTTTAAAAGTGTAAGTTATAATAATAACATAGGTTATAATGTTATTTAAAGTCAAAAGTGTATAATAATGTCTTAACATAAGTTTAATTAAATAAAATAAATTATTAAAGTTAATATAAGTTGAAATGTTATAATTAGTATAACATAAGTATTTAATTAATTAATTAAATATCAATCATAATATAAATATTATTAATTTATAATGAATTTTAAATCATATCATAAGTATTATTAATTAATAATGAACTATTAATCATATCATAAGTTTCTAATTAAAATTATTAAATCATAAGTATTTAATAATTAAATCATAATTAAATAATAATTAAGTCTTATAATAATTAAATAATTATTTAATATTTATTATAAGTCTCTTAATAATTTCTCAAAAACAAATTTAATACTTATCATAAGTATTTTCCTTTAATAATAAAAGTATTATTAATCATAAGTCTAATTAAGATGTTAATTAAATTATAATTAATAATTAAATGATACAATAAATATTTATATCATAAGTTTTAATTAATAATAATTACTTCCTTTATCATAAGTAATTAATTAATAATGAAGTCCATAAATTTTAACATAAGTTTAATCATTAACCATAAGTTTTAAGTTTAAAAGTTCGTCGGGTCGTATCTTGAGCCCCGGGTGTCGGTTTCGGGCAAGCCACATATGCAACTTCACCTACTCAAACCACCCGACACAATTATGAACTCAAGAACACTCCAAGAACAGTCCCTAGGTCGTGGATATCAGCCATGACAACATTTGGGAAATCAATTTACTCAAAACAGTAATTCGGGCACAACGGGTGAACCGTGGCTCGGATTTAGGTGACCCGAACATAAAAATTCATCTCACCATCAGTCCTAACCAAATGACACACCCTAAAGACACCAAGGATGGTCACAAAGTCGGACCCAACCTTGTTCATGCCAAGAACACCTTTCAATCTTTAACAAAAACCAAATTAAGCATATCTAGGGCTCCGGGAATCGAAACGACATGAATCCGGAGTCTAAAATTAATGTCTTGATGAGAGGAACTCATTTATGTACTTTATTTTAACATTCATATCAGTTACAAAGTCAGAATATACGAATCAAACTGCTGTCCAAAATTTACAAACCGAAAACATGTACAAACGAGTAATCCTACGCATCCAAACAAC
This sequence comes from Rutidosis leptorrhynchoides, assembly GCF_046630445.1. Classification (NCBI taxonomy): domain Eukaryota; kingdom Viridiplantae; phylum Streptophyta; class Magnoliopsida; order Asterales; family Asteraceae; genus Rutidosis; species Rutidosis leptorrhynchoides. The sequence goes on from NC_092340.1 coordinate 319,268,779, forward strand.
ATTACAACAACTAATATACATCATACTAATAATATAAACTCAAAATACAGAAATATAAATAAATATGAAAAGTTCTAGGGTTAGGGTTTATACCCAAATCGAGAATCAAAGAGTGGAATCGTTTAGAGAACAAAACAAGGAACGCGATTATGATCTTCAATTCTTAAATCAAGCAATAATTTTTGATGATGATGATGCTAGGGTTGGTGATGGTGACTGCAAAGGGAGAGGGAGAAGGAGAGAAAAATATAAAATTTAGGTTTTAGGGAATTAATCTAAAAATATGAAAAATAAAATGGAAAACAAAGTGTAAAGGGGATACCCCCCCTTGGCTTCGGCCGAGTTTTGCATGGGGGTGGGCCCCATGAGTCCAAATTTGTTAAAAGTTAATTTCCTTGTGGCCCGAAAGCCCGAACGAAGCCCGAAACGCGAAAACACGTTTACGCGATTAAAAATCCGGAAAGATAACAAACGCGCGACGAAAAATAAATATAAATACACCTATTAATAATATGACCTTAAAATATCATATTTAAAATATTTAGGATTTAAAAATCCCGAAAGCTCGACCGTTGGTTTAAAACCCGAAAAGATTCGCCGGATGGAAATCCGCGAGACGTAGAAACGTATAAATTAAAATATGAATACATATATTCACATAACACATAATAATTATTATATATATATATATATATATATATTATTACAAAAATAATAATATAGGTTATAGAAATGACGTGGCACACTAACAGTTAACGGTCGTTAAATAATTAACGGAAAAAGATAACGGAAAAAGTAGGGTCGTGACAGTACCTCCCCGTTACGGAAATTTCGTCCCGAAATTTAAGCAGGCGCAGGGGTTGACTCGGCATCTGAGAACAAATGCGGATACTTCTGCTTCATTTGGTCTTCACGCTCCCAAGTGAACTCGGGACCGCGTCTAGCGTTCCATCGGACCCGAACAATAGGAATTCTGCTCTGTTTAAGAGTCTTAACCTCTCGGTCCAAGATCTCAACTGGCTCCTCAATAAAATGCAATTGCTTGTCAACTTGAAGTTCCTCCAAAGGAATAGTCTGATCAAATTCAGCCAAACACTTCTTTAAGTTCGAAATATGGAAAACATCGTGAACAGCACTGAGTTCTTGTGGCAACTTCAAACGATAAGCCACCGGTCCAACTCTTTCAATGATCTCAAACGGTCCCACAAAACGAGGACTTAACTTCCCTCTTTTACCAAAACGAATAACACCCTTCCAAGGCGAAACTTTTAACATAACACGATCACCAACTTGAAATTCAACATCTTTCCTTCCTTTGTCGGCATAACTCTTTTGCCGACTTCTAGCAGTTCTCAACCTTTCTTTAATTTGAACAATCTTCTCAGTAGTCTCGTGGATAATCTCTGGACCTGTAAGTTGAGCATCCCCAACCTCATTCCAACAAATAGGAGATCTACATTTCCTACCGTACAAAGCTTCAAACGGTGCGGCTTTAATACTTGCGTGATAACTGTTGTTATAAGAAAACTCAGCTAACGGCAAATACTTATCCCACCCATTCCCAAAATCAATCACACAAGCTCGCAACATATCTTATAATGTCTGAATGGTCCTCTCACTTTGACCATCCGTTTGAGGATGATAAGCGGTGCTCATATCCAATCTAGTGCCCAAGGCTTCTTGTAACGATTGCCAAAATCTCGATACAAATCGACTATCTCTGTCGGAAATTATAGAAACGGGAACACCATGCCTCGAAACAATCTCTTTCAAATACAAACGGGTGAGTTTCTCCATCGAATCGGTTTCCCTAATCGGCAAAAAGTGAGCTGACTTAGTGAGTCGATCTACAATCACCCAAATCGCATCATAACCACCCGAAACTCTTGGTAACTTAGTGATAAAATCCATAGTGATACCTTCCCACTTCCACTCGGGAATTTCTGGTTGTACCAACAATCCGGAAGGTTTTTGATGTTCAGCTTTGACCTTAGAACAGGTCAAACACTTAGCCACATACGTAGCCACATCACCTTTCAAATTTGGCCACCAATACCGCTCCTTAAGATCATGATACATCTTTCCTGAACCAGGATGAATAGAGTACCTAGACTTATGAGCCTCATCCAAAACAAGTTGTCGCAGTTCACCAAACTTCGAAACCCAAAGACGTCCTACAAAGTACCTAGTACCATCTGCTCGAATCTCAAATTTCTTAGCCATACCTCTTACGTTCTCTTTCACAAAATTCTCTTCCTTTAAGGCTTCTTGTTGTGCCTCAAGAATCTGCCTTGCGAGGTTTGATCTAACTGTCATATTCAAGGCCTTAACCCTGCGAGGTTCAGTCCTTTCTTTACGACTCAATGCATCAGCCACAACATTGGCCTTACCCGGGTGATACAAAAGGTCACAATCGTAATCATTCAACGTCTTAATCCATCTTCGTTGTCTCATGTTCAACTATTTCTGATCGAGGATATGTTGAAGACTTTTGTGATCTGTGTACACAGTACTCTTGACCCCATACAAATAATGTCTCCAAATCTTAAGTGCAAAAACAACGGCCCCCAACTCTAAATCATGAGTTGTATAGTTCTGCTCGTGAATCTTCAACTGACGTGATGCGTACGCAATAACTTTCTTTCGTTGCATCAAAACACAACCAAAGCCTTGACGCGAAGCGTCACAATAAACAACAAAATCATCATTACCCTCCGGTAGAGACAATATCGGAGCGGTAGTCAGTTTCTTCTTCAAAATCTGAAAAGCATTCTCCTGTTCATCCTTCCACTCATACTTTTTCCCTTTATGCGTTAAAGCAGTCAGAGGTTTCGCTATACGAGAGAAATCCTGGATGAACCTTCGATAGTAACCTGCCAATCCTAAGAACTGACGAATTTGAGTAGGAGTTTTTGGGGTTTCCCACTTTTCAATCGCCTCAATTTTAGCAGGATCAACTTGTATTCCTTGTTTGCTAACAATGTGACCAAGGAACTGAACTTCTCTTAACCAAAAAGCACACTTAGAGAACTTAGCGTACAACTCTTCTTTCTTTAACAAATCAAGCACTAACCTCAAGTGTTCTTCGTGCTCTTCATCACTCTTAGAATAGATAAGGATGTCGTCGATGAAAACAATAACGAACTTGTCCAGATAGGGTCTACACACACGGTTCATGAGGTCCATGAACACAGCAGGTGCATTTGTCAATCCGAACGGCATAACAAGAAATTCAAAGTGACCGTAACGGGTGCGAAAAGCAGTTTTTGAAACATCAGATTCTTTAACACGCAACTGATGATAGCCAGAATGAAGATCAATTTTTGAATAAACAGAAGAACCCTGAAGCTGATCGAACAGATCATCAATTCTCGGAAGAGGATAACGATTTTTAACAGTGAGCTTATTCAGTTCACGATAATCAATGCATAAACGAAAAGAACCATCCTTCTTCTTAACAAACAGAACAGGAGCTCCCCAAGGGGATGAACTAGGACGAATAAAACCTTTGTCTAACAACTCACGGAGTTGACTTGACAATTCTTGAAGTTCAGAAGGCGCAAGACGATAAGGAGCACGTGCTACAGGAGCAGCGCCGGGAACAAGATCAATTTGGAATTCTACCGCGCGTTGCGGCAGAAGGCCAGGTAAGTCATCGGGAAACACCTCGGGAAAATCCCTAACAATATGAACTTCATCAACGTTCTTTACTTCCTTACTAGGATCAACAACATGAGCAAGGATAGCATGACAGCCTTTGCGGAGATGTTTACGAACTTTCATACAGCTAATAAGGTTTAACTGTGTGCATTTCTTATCTCCAAAGACCATCAGTGGCTCTCCAATCACATCAGTAATACGAATAGCCTTATCATAACACACGATCTCAGCACGGTTTGCAGACAACTAATCCATACCAATAACAACATCGAAACTTCCAAGTTCAATTGGTATCAAATCTATCTCGAAATCCCTACCACCCAGATTAATGTTACACTTACGATGTACAGTCTTAGCAGTAAGTTCCTTACCATTAGCTACTTCAACAACATAAGTATTGTCTAAGAGAGTTAACGGCGTTTTGATTCTCGGACTTAATTTACTCGACACGAAACTTAAATCAGCCCCTGAATCAAATAACACATAAACTGATAAATCGTTGACTGAGAACGTACCAGTAACAAGCTTAGGATCTTCCTCCGCATCCTTAGCATTAATGTTGAACGCTCGGCCGCGTGCAGTCTCTGCAGTCTTCTTGTTGGGACAAGCATCTCGGAAATGCCCCGGCTTCCCACACTCATAACAAACCTTTGGATTACCTCCATTATTCGATTTCCCATTACCGTTACCATTACCACCTCTATTACCAACATTATTATTATTACCACCAGTCGCGGGAGTAGCAGACCCCGGCAAAAGCACTGTACAATCTTTAGCAATGTGCCCTTGCTTAGAGCACCTCTTACAAGTAACTGTGCAGTAACCATCATGAACTTTATAGCAACGAGGACACACACGCTGATTTCTGTTGTTAGCACCTGAGGTATCCTGTTTCTTCTGCTGATTTTGGTTTTGATTGCGGTTGTTATCCCACTTTCGTTTCCCATTATCAGCCTTCTTGACAACCTCCTCACTACTTTCAACAACTGTAGTCTTGCTTCTTCTCAACACCTTGTCATTAAGTTTATGGGCCATAGACATAGCTGCCTCAATAGTCTGGGGTTCACTGGACTCAACCCCGTGTTCAATCTTCTCGGACAAACCATCAATGTAAGCCTCAATTTTGCGGTCCTCATCCGCATAAACCCTAGGACACAGCAAAGTTAACTCGAAAAACCTTCGTTCATAGGCATCTAATGTAGCGACCCGACCAAATCATCATTGACGGCGCCGTCTACTTAGGTCCCGTTACGTGGTCATAAGTCTTTAAAACAACGTTTGACCAAAAGATATGTCGCATTCATTTCAAATGTAAAGGTTGTTCAAGTTTACAAGAATAGTTCCACCACAAGTTACGATACAAAGTTTTAAGTACAAATGAAACTTATGCGACACAATTTAAAAGTATCCAAAAGACGCTCCATGTATGCATATATACTCGACATCCAATGCAAGTATCAAAATAATGAGCGGAAGCATGTATCATGTATCGTTCAAGGACCTGAGAAAAACATAGAAATCTGTCAACGAAAACGTTGGTGAAATCATAGGTTTAAGTAAGTAAGTACAAGTGAACCACAAGATTTGCATCAAAGAAATAATAGTAATACATTCCAAAAGTTTGTTTCACGAGCACCCAATTATCAAAGCTTAACATTCCATCCATTGTATACCCCATCCATAGTGCTAGAACAAACACTGATTCTCGAAAATATATTTCATCCGCAGACGGTAGCGAACCGTCAAAGATGAGGGTTGTCAACCCATATGGCCATATAACATAAGTTCTCGCTTACACCCGGCAAGTGTAACTAATGATAATCGAATTGAGGATTTTTGTTCTAAACTCGTATGTAGAATGTTTGTTTTCCCGTTCTTGTGTTCACTTAGTTCAAAAGAATCGTTTATGTTTTCTCATCCCAAATATAAGTTCAAAAAGAGTAAAAGTGGGACTATGATCTCACCTTGAGTGCAAGAGTTAATAAAGTACTTCAACAATTAGACGCGTGCAAAGACAAAGCTAGTCTTGACCTAATCATATAGGTTGTATCAATAACGGTAAACACAAACGGTCAAAGATGTTCAATTAGTCCTATGGCTCGTTACGACTCGATTAATATAGCATGTGAATCAATTAGTCAAGTTTCATGCAAGATACAAGTATAGAATCATGTTAGAAAGATTGCATAATTAATTGGTTAAGTTTGACAAAAAGTCAAACTTGGTCGGGTCAAAGTCAACGAAAAAGTCAACATGTTCGGGTCGGGTCCCGGACTATTTTTCTATGCTAATTATTCATATACAAGTATATTAGAACAAGTTTCATGTGAATCGGAGGTCGGTAGCTAGTCAAACATTTCACGTGAAATGGGACAAAGAGGTCAGAATCTGACCAGGCCAATCCGCGCGCCGCGCGGGGATGGGGCGCGCCGCGCCACCATCTGGGCAGAGAATTCTGGTCAGTTTTTCAAAGTATGCACGAACCAAAACCTTTTCCAACCCAACTCTTGACCCGCAAACACTTATAATACCTATCATATATCGTTGGAAAGGTATTTTGACGAGGAATACAACTAAGCACTTATGGTCCAACAATAACATCATTTACAATAGCCGAAATCTCATCAAGCGAACAATAAAAGTCCATTTCCTAAGTTTCAAGTTCATCAATTGCATTTTGAGTTTCGGGAAACCAATTCACACATATGATATGCCGTTTTGAAGGTAATGAAGCATACATTACTACTAAACACTAACAATTAACATTCCATGACATTCAAGCATCCAAAAATTCATGTCAAGAACTATCAAACCCTAGTCAAACATCTCAAAATCAATAATCATGTTTTTGAAGTTTTCTTAATCAACCTACACATCAATTTGAAGCTAATGATGCTAGTAACACATTTAATACATGAACTTTAACAATTAAACAACTTTTAATCATCCAAAATCAAAGATTAAGCAAGCAATTTTCATATTCAAGCTAGTTACACCAAAAACAACAAATCGAGCATACAAATTACATACACGACATCACAATGAGCCATAGACACTAATTAACACACTTTTAAGTCAAGAACACAAATTTAAAGAAATCTAGTGTTTTAGAAATGTTACCCAAAATCGAAGTAGTTAGCATCAAATCGAAGAGGATGATGAGAGGATCAAGAATATGTAATTTATTTGGTTGCTAGCTCCCTAATCCGGATTTAGATGATGAATGAATGAATTTGGAAATTGGGTGTGTTCTTGCTAGAGAGAAAGAGAGAGAGAGTGAGAGATGGTTGAATGGTGGTAATTGGGGTAGACTAGGTGACCTAGTCAACTAGTTTGCCCCGTGTCAATTTTAGTCCCTCGAGTTTGTAGTCGGGTGCGGAAAATACCTAAACGGAATATTTTAAAACGCGTATTAACGGGAGATGTTATAAACATATAACGGAGTTTAAATTAGTATAACGGAAAAGAAAACGGAAAAAGGTGGGATGTTACATCTAACTCGGTGCCATGCATTTTCAAATTCTTGAGCTCAACCTCTAGCTTCTTAAGCTCACCCCGAGGTCTATAGCGGGTGATCAATCTTTCCTTAAAATCATTCCAGGCCAAACCATAAGCTACATCGCTTCCCAAACTACTAACCAGATTGTTCCACCATGTCAAGGCACTATCCTTGAGAGTGCAACTAGCGAAACTAACTTTGTCCTCTTCACGGACCCGACTGACCCTGAAAATAGATTCGATTTTCTCGAACCAACGAGTAAGCCCTATTGGTCCTTCCGTACCACTGAATTCTTGGGGTCGACCAGCCATAAAAGTTTTGTGGGAGCATCCCACGTTGTTGTTCACATTGGCGTTAACATTAGCATTTGCTGCCATAGCAGCAGCAATTCCTTCATTGATCAGGCGTTGCATACGCGCTTCAGTGGACTCTCTTGGAGGCATGATCTTCAAAATAGAATAACACATCCGTTAGTACCAAGAATAATACTAGTGTCATAAAGGAATAGATCAAAACACGAAAAGACTAACCATTAAGATATTAGTCAACTAACACTATGAGTAATAACATGACAGTTATGATTGTTATAGAAATAACCATCACATGCATACATATTTTATGATAACATCATACAACATACATAGCACCTAACATACATGAACATATATTACGCATAATATAACATGCCAAGAGCCACAACATCAGAAATAAAACATGATAATGATAATAGATGTCATAAAAATAACCATCCATACATAATGAAAAATATCCCATAACAAAATCTTAATAAAATCCTCGGCAAAACGCCGTACATAACCCAAAATGTATGTATAAAAAGGACATTAAGTCTGATGAAATAGATAATCAATATGAATAATCACATCACATTCGCTTAGAGCGGGTGTGATAAGCTGGTCCAGCATGAGTCTCAGCAGGATCCTCATACTTACGCAACTTCTCTTTCACAACATCCAACTCTTCCTTCAACACACGAACAGTGCTCTCGAGAGCCTCGAACTTAGCATTAACTTCTCGATCACGCTTTCGGTTCGCATCCTCAACCCTATGCTTGAAAGTGATAAAGTTACCCATGTCGGCACGGATCTCGTCCATAACTTCATTATGTGGCAAGGTGCGCAAACAATCACTAAGGGCGTTAATACGTGTCACCTCATTATAAGCCCGGTTCATATGAGTAATGGTAGAAAAATAGTAATGAACAGGATCATCGATCTCTGGTTGATTAGCACGACGTCTAGCAGGAGACGGTGGAGCAGGAGCAGCAACAGAGTTATCGCTCGAAGTCGACATCTGCAAACAGCAAAACCGCAAACCACATACTAAAAAGATATGAAAGCTAATAATATAACTTATACGAAATGAAATGCATAATAATGCTATAGCAAAAAGGTCGGGCTGTAGACTAGACTCTAATGCACCCTAATAACCACGGGTTGACCACATTAAGACCGCCTAGTTCCCTACAACCAGGGCTCTGATACCACATGTGACGACCCCGTCAAAACACTTAACGGATCCGTCAGTTGGTCCCACAGCTTGATCGGACTTAAATGAATTAAATAAACAAAGTTGCATTCTTTTATTTCAAAATGTTGCCCAAAAAGGAAACAAACCCAACTAAGTAGTTTAAAATCAACCAACCATAGTAATGAACCAAAAGTTGACACAAAACATTGCCAACAAACCCACAATTTAAATTATCCAAAATAGAATGCAAACTTAAGTTTCATAAATAGTTTCATAAAATCTGCCCAAATGCATGCAGACTCTTCTAACGACAGCGGAAGCATCAAATAACTCAAGTACCTGTGAAAACATGCAAGTAAACTGTCAACACAAAGGTTGAGTGAATTATAGGTTTAAATAAATAAGTAAACTTTAGACCACAAGATTTAAAAATGTTAGAAAACATTAAACATTATTCCATTATCAATGAGCCACCTGGTAACCACTTAACCCTTTATTTACCCTTGCCAAACACAATAAAAATATACACTTGGACAGTGTATCTACAACAAATTACGAAGTACTAAACATTCCGATTATAAATTGCTAGCGCGACTAGCTCGAAATGGGGTTGTCAAACCCGATAGATCTATCCGTAGGATTCGCGTTCACCGGTAGAAACCAATGATTACAGTTACCAGACTAGGGAATATTTTTGTCCAACTCACAATGAATAATTAAATTTAACTGTTACTTGTGTCTAACCGTAAATAAAAATATGCATGTAATCACATCCCAAAAAGTATACATTGAAAAGTATGTAAAAACGGGACTATAACTCACCTTAAATAGCAACTGAAGAAATCTCACAAACAAGCGAACAACAAGTAAAGTAAAGTGATCAAGAAAGATCACAACGCCGACCTATAAATAAAGCAGGTCGAAATAAATAACTAACTTATGCCAAGTCTTAGTATGATAGCTATTGTACATGTTGCAAGTAGGCATAGAACATTACTCAGCAAGCATCGGTTTGATTGGAACAGCATAAGGACACACACTTTCTATTTTTAGAAAGTTTCTATTTTTAGCAGGTTTCCATTTTTGGAAAGTTTTCTATTTTAGGAAAGTTTCTATTTTTGGAAAGTTTCTATTTTTGGAAAGTTTCCAAATTTAGAAAGTTCTATTTTTAGAAAGTTTTGAAGTTAGGAAAGTTTCCTTATTTAGAAAGTCAACAGAAGTCAACTGAAAGTCAAAGTCAACCGAAAGTCAACTCAAAAGTCAACCTTGGTCAAACATAGTCAACATTAATTTTAAAAGTGTAAGTTATAATAATAACATAGGTTATAATGTTATTTAAAGTCAAAAGTGTATAATAATGTCTTAACATAAGTTTAATTAAATAAAATAAATTATTAAAGTTAATATAAGTTGAAATGTTATAATTAGTATAACATAAGTATTTAATTAATTAATTAAATATCAATCATAATATAAATATTATTAATTTATAATGAATTTTAAATCATATCATAAGTATTATTAATTAATAATGAATTATTAATCATATCATAAGTTTCTAATTAAAATTATTAAATCATAAGTATTTAATAATTAAATCATAATTAAATAATAATTAAGTCTTATAATAATTAAATAATTATTTAATATTTATTATAAGTCTCTTAATAATTTCTCAAAAACAAATTTAATACTTATCATAAGTATTTTCCTTTAATAATAAAAGTATTATTAATCATAAGTCTAATTAAGATGTTAATTAAATTATAATTAATAATTAAATGATACAATAAATATTTATATCATAAGTTTTAATTAATAATAATTACTTCCTTTATCATAAGTAATTAATTAATAATGAAGTCCATAAATTTTAACATAAGTTTAATCATTAACCATAAGTTTTAAGTTTAAAAGTTCGTCGGGTCGTATCTTGAGCCCCGGGTGTCGGTTTCGGGCAAGCCACATATGCAACTTCACCTACTCAAACCACCCGACACAATTATGAACTCAAGAACACTCCAAGAACAGTCCCTAGGTCGTGGATATCAGCCATGACAATATTTGGGAAATCAATTTACTCAAAACAGTAATTCGGGCACAACGTTTGAACCGTGGCTCGGATTTAGGTGACCCGAACATAAAAATTCGTCTCACCATCAGTCCTAACCAAATGACACACCCTAAAGACACCAAGGATGGTCACAAAGTCGGACCCAACCTTGTTCATGCCAAGAACACCTTTCAATCTTTAACAAAAACCAAATTAAGCATATCTAGGGCTCCGGGAATCGAAACGACATGAATCCGGAGTCTAAAATTAATGTCTTGATGAGAGGAACTCATTTATGTACTTTATTTTAACATTCATATCAGTTACAAAGTCAGAATATACGAATCAAACTGCTGTCCAAAATTTACAAACCAAAAACATGTACAAACGAGTAATCCTACGCATCCAAACAACATTACAACAACTAATATACATCATACTAATAATATAAACTCAAAATACAGAAATATAAATAAATATGAAAAGTTCTAGGGTTAGGGTTTATACCCAAATCGAGAATCAAAGAGTGGAATCGTGTAGAGAACGAAACAAGGAACGCGATTATGATCTTCAATTCTTAAATCAAGCAATAATTTTTGATGATGATGATGATGCTAGGGTTGGTGATGGCGACGGCAAAGGGAGAGGGAGAAGGAGAGAAAAAGATAAAATTTAGGTTTTAGGGAATTAATCTAAAAATATGAAAAATAAAATGGAAAACAAAGTGTAAAGGGGATACCCCCCCCTTGGCTTCAGCCGAGTTTTGCATGGGGGTGGGCCCCATGAGTCCAAATTTGTTAAAAGTTAATTTCCTTGTGGCCCGAAAGCCCGAACGAAGCCCGAAACGCGAAAACACGTTTACGCGATTAAAAATCCGGAAAGATAACAAACGCGCGACGAAAAATAAATATAAATACACCTATTAATAATATGACCTTAAAATATCATATTTAAAATATTTAGGATTTAAAAATCCCGAAAGCTCGACCGTTGGTTTAAAACCCGAAAAGATTCGCCGGATGGAAATCCGCGAGACGTAGAAACGTATAAATTAAAATATGAATACATATATTTACATAACACATAATAATTATTATATATATATATTATTACAAAAATAATAATATAGGTTATAGAAATGACGTGGCACACTAACTGTTAACGGTCGTTAAATAATTAACGGAAAAAGATAACGGAAAAAGTAGGGTCGTGACAGTTGATCACCTTACAAGATTGGAAGTGAGCTAGCAAACTTGAAAGTATTCTTGATTTTATGTAACAAGAACTTGTAGAATTTATGAAGAACACTTAGAACTTGAAGATAGAACTTGAGAGAGATCAATTATATGAAGAAATTTGAAGAATGAAAGTGTTTGTAGGTGTTTTTGGTCGTTGGTGTATGGATTAGATATAAAGGATATGTAATTTTGTTTTCATGTAAATAAGTCATGAATGATTACTCATATTTTTGTAATTTTATGAGATATTTCATGCTAGTTGCCAAATGATGGTTCCCACATGTGTTAGGTGACTCACATGGGCTGCTAAGAGCTGATCATTGGAGTGTATATACCAATAGTACCTACATCTAAAAGCTGTGTATTGTACGAGTACGAATACGGGTGCATACGAGTAGAATTGTTGATGAAACTGAACGAGGATGTAATTGTAAGCATTTTTGTTAAGTAGAAGTATTTTGATAAGTGTATTGAAGTCTTTAAAAAGTGTATAAATACATATTAAAACACTACATGTATATACATTTTAACTGAGTCGTTAAGTCATCGTTAGTCGTTACATGTAAGTGTTGTTTTGAAACCTTTAGGTTAACGATCTTGTTAAATGTTGTTAACCCAATGTTTATAATATCAAATGAGATTTTAAATTATTATATTATCATGATATTATCATGTAAGAATATCTCTTAATATGATATATATACATTAAATGTCTTTACAACGATAATCGCTACATATATGTCTCGTTTAAAAATCATTAAGTTAGTAGTCTTGTTTTTACATATGTAGTTCATTGTTAATATACTTAATGATATGTTTACTTATCATAGTATCATGTTAACTATATATATATATCCATATATATGTCATCATATAGTTTTAACAAGTTTTAACGTTCGTGAATCACCGGTCAACTTGGGTGGTCAATTGTCTATATGAAACATATTTCAATTAATAAAGTCTTAACAAGTTTGATTACTTAACATGTTGGAAACATTTAATCATGTAAATATCAATCACAATTAATATATATAAACATGGAAAAGTTCGGGTCACTACAGTACCTACCCGTTAAATAAATTTCGTCCCCAAATTTTAAGCTGTTGAAGGTGTTGACGAATCTTCTGGAAATAGATGCGGGTATTTCTTCTTGATCTGATCTTCACGCTCCCAGGTGAACTCGGGTCCTCTACGATCATTCCATCGAACCTTAACAATTGGTATCTTGTTTTGCTTAAGTCTTTTAACCTCACGATCCATTATTTCGACGGGTTCTTCGATGAATTGGAGTTTTTCGTTGATTTGGATTTCATCTAACGGAATAGTGAGATCTTCTTTAGTAAAACATTTCTTCAAATTCGAGACGTGGAAAGTGTTATGTACAGCCGCGAGTTATTGAGGTTACTCAAGTCTGTAAGCTACTGGTCCGACACGATCAATAATCTTGAATGGTCCAATATACCTTGGATTTAATTTCCCTCGTTTACCAAATCGAACAACGCCTTTCCAAGGTGCAACTTTAAGCATGACCATCTCTCCAATTTCAAATTCTATATCTTTTCTTTTAATGTCAGCGTAGCTCTTTTGTCGACTTTGGGCGGTTTTCAACCGTTGTTGAATTTGGATGATCTTCTCGGTAGTTTCTTGTATAATCTCCGGACCCGTAATCTGTCTATCCCCCACTTCACTCCAACAAATTGGAGACCTGCACTTTCTACCATAAAGTGCTTCAAACGGCGCCATCTCAATGCTTGAATGGTAGCTGTTGTTGTAGGAAAATTCTGCTAACGGTAGATGTCGATCCTAACTGTTTCCGAAATCAATAACACATGCTCGTAGCATGTCTTCAAGCATTTGTATCGTCCTTTTGCTCTGCCCATCAGTTTGTGGATGATAGGCAGTACTCATGTCTAGACGAGTTCCTAATGCTTGCTGTAATGTCTGCCAGAATCTTGAAATAAATCTGCCATCCCTATCAGAGATAATAGAGATTGGTATTCCATGTCTGGAGACGACTTCCTTCAAATACAGTCGTGCTAACTTCTCCATCTTGTCATCTTCTCTTATTGGTAGGAAGTGTGCTGATTTGGTGAGACGATCAACTATTACCCAAATAGTATCAAAACCACTTGCAGTCCTTGGTAATTTAGTGATGAAATCCATGGTAATGTTTTCCCATTTCCATTCCGGGATTTCAGGTTGTTGAAGTACACCTAATGGTTTCTGATGCTCAGCTTTGACCTTAGAACACGTCAAACATTCTCCTACGTATTTAGCAACATCGGCTTTCATACCCGGCCACCAAAAATGTTTCTTAAGATCCTTGTACATCTTCCCTGTTCCAGGATGTATTGAGTATCTGGTTTTATGAGCTTCTCTAAGTACCATTTCTCTCATATCTCCAAATTTTGGTACCCAAATTCTTTCAGCCCTATACCGGGTTCCGTCTTCCCGAATATTTAGATGCTTCTCCGATCCTTTGGGTATTTCATTCTTTAAATTTCCCTCTTTTAAAACTCCTTGTTGCGCCTCCTTTATTTGAGTAGTAAGGTTATTGTGAATCATTATATTCATAGATTTTACTCGAATGGGTTCTCTGTCCTTTCTGCTCAAGGCGTCGGCTACCACATTTGCCTTCCCCGGGTGGTAACGAATCTCAAAGTCGTAATCATTCAACAATTCAATCCACCTACGCTGCCTCATATTCAGTTGTTTCTGATTAAATATGTGCTGAAGACTTTTGTGGTCGGTATATATAATACTTTTGACCCCATATAAGTAGTGCCTCCAAGTCTTTAATGCAAAAACAACCGCGCCTAATTCCAAATCATGAGTAGTATAATTTTGCTCGTGAATCTTCAATTGTCTAGACGCATAAGCAATCACCTTCGTTCGTTGCATTAATACACAACCGAGACCTTGCTTTGATGCGTCACAATAAATCACAAAATCATCATTCCCTTCAGGCAATGACAATATAGGTGCCGTAGTTAGATTTTTCTTCAATAACTGAAACGCTTTCTCTTGTTCATCCTTCCATTCAAATTTCTTCCCTTTATGCGTTAATGCAGTCAAGGGTTTTGCTATTCTGGAAAAGTCTTGGATGAACCTTCTGTAGTAACCAGCTAGTCCTAAAAACTGGCGTATGTGTTTCGGAGTTTTTGGGGTTTCCCACTTTTCAACAGTTTCTATCTTTGCCGGATCCACCTTAATACCTTTTTTGTTCACTATGTGACCGAGGAATTGAACTTCTTCTAACCAAAATGCACACTTTGAAAATTTAGCGTACAATTCTTCCTTCCTCAATACTTCTAACACCTTTCTCAAATGTTCACCATGTTCTTGGTCATTCTTTGAATAAATAAGTATGTCATCAATGAAAACAATGACAAACTTGTCAAGGTATGGTCCACACACTCGGTTCATAAGGTCCATGAACATAGCTGGTGCATTAGTTAAACCAAACGGCATGACCATAAACTCGTAATGACCGTAACGTGTTCTGAAAGCAGTCTTTGGAATATCATCTTCTTTCACCCGCATTTGATGATACCCGGAACGTAAGTCAATCTTTGAATAAACAGACGAGCCTTGTAGTTGATCAAATAAGTCGTCGATTCTCGGTAGTAGGTAGCGGTTCTTGATGGTAAGTTTGTTCAACTCTCGGTAGTTGATACACAACCTGAATGTACCATCTTTCTTCTTGACAAACAAAACAGGAGCTCCCCACGGTGATGTGCTTGGTCGAATGAAACCACGCTCTAAAAGTTCTTGTAATTGGCTTTGCAGTTCTTTCATCTCACTGGGTGCGAGTCTGTAAGGAGCACGAGCTATTGGTGCAGCTCCTGGTACAAGATCTATTTGAAATTCAAAGGATCGATGTGGGGGTAATCCCGGTAATTCTTTCGGAAATACATCGGGAAATTCTTTTGCAATGGGAACATCATTGATGCTCTTTTCTTCAGTTTGTACTTTCTCGACGTGTGCTAGAACAGCATAGCAACCTTTTCTTATTAGTTTTTGTGCCTTCAAATTACTAATAAGATGTAGCTTCGTGTTGCTCTTTTCTCCGTACACCATTAAGGGTTTTCCTTTTTCTCGTATAATGCGAATTGCATTTTTGTAACAAACGATCTCTGCTTTCACTTCTTTCAACCAGTCCATACCGATTATCACATCAAAACTCCCTAACTCTACTGGTATCAAATCAATCTTAAATGTTTCGCTAACCAGTTTAATTTCTCGATTCCGACATATATTATCTGCTGAAATTAATTTACCATTTGCTAATTCGAGTAAAAATTTACTATCCAAAGGCGTCAATGGACAACTTAATTTAGCACAAAAATCTCTACTCATATAGCTTCTATCCGCACCCGAATCAAATAAAACGTAAGCAGATTTATTGTCAATAAGAAACGTACCCGTAACAAGCTCCGGGTCTTCCTGTGCCTCTGCCGCATTAATATTGAAAACTCTTCCGCGGACTTGTCCATTCGTGTTCTCCTGGTTCGAGCAATTTCTAATAATGTGGCCCGGTTTTCCACATTTATAACAAACTACATTGGCATAACTTGCTCCGACACTACTTGCTCCGCCATTACTCATTCCGACACCATTTGTTCCTTTCGTTCTATTAACCCCTGGTCCGTAGACCTCACACTTCGCCGCGCTATGACCATTTCTTTTACACTTGTTGCAAAATTTGGTGCAGAACCCCGAGTGATACTTTTCACACCTTTGGCATAGCTGCTTCTGATTGTTGTTGTTGTTGCGGTTATTATTGTTGTTGGGATGATTGTTGTAGTTGCTGTTGTTGTTGTTGTTGTTGTTGTTGTTGTTGTTGTTGTTGGGCCATTTGTTGTAGTTGCAATTGATGTTGCGATTGTTGGGATAATTGTTGCGATTATTGTTGTAATTGCAGTTGTTGTTGTATTGGTGATTCTTATCACCGTTTTCCTCCCACTTTCTTTTGACTTGCTTCACATTGGCCTCTTCAGCAGTCTGCCTTTTAATTCTTTCTTCAATCTGGTTCACTAGTTTGTGAGCCATTCTACATGCCTGTTGTATGGAGGCGGGCTCGTGTGAACTTATATCTTCTTGGATTCTTTCCGGTAATCCTTTCACAAACGCGTCGATCTTCTCTTCCTCATCTTCGAATGCTCCCGGACACAATAGGCACAATTCTGTGAATCATCTTTCGTACGTGGTAATATCAAATCCTTGGGTTCGTAACCCTCTAAGTTCTGTCTTGAGCTTATTGACCTCGGTTCTGGGACGGTACTTCTCGTTCATCAAGTGCTTGAATGCTGACCACGGTAGTGCGTACGCATCGTCTTGTCCCACTTGCTCTAGATAGGTATTCCACCATGTTAACGCAGAACCTGTGAAGGTATGCGTAGCGTACTTCACTTTGTCCTCTTCAGTACACTTACTTATGGCAAACACCGATTCAACCTTCTCGGTCCACCGTTTCAATCCGATCGGTCCTTCGGTTCCATCAAATTCCAAAGGTTTGCAGGCAGTGAATTCTTTGTAGGTGCATCCTACACGATTTCCTGTACTGCTAGATCCAAGGTTATTGTTGGTATGTAGCGCAGCCTGTACTGCGGCTATGTTTGAAGCTAGAAAAGTACGGAATTCCTCTTCATTCATATTCACGGTGTGTCGAGTAGTCGGTGCCATTTCCTTCAAAATAGTTAAATGGAACAAGTTAATCATACAGAATATTAAGAGTAGTTAATAGTATTTCGTAGCATAATATGAACTCATTTATAAAAGCTTTTTCTTCATATTAGCGTTTTATAAGTTTAAATTCGGGTAGCACCTACCCGTTAAGTTCATACTTAGTAGCTAATATACAATTCAACTACTACAATTCTATATGAAAAACTGATTATAATAATATTTCGCGTTCAAACTTTTATACAATATTTTACAAACTTACAATACCGCTTATTTTACATAAAGCATGAAATATAGCACACAATAACTTTGATACAAGATAGTTGTGAAGATAATTCTAGCTAGTACACAAGTCGTTCAGCAAAGGCAATAATGACACGTAATTCATACGTCCAGAAACAAGTCATGCATTCTGGTTTTACTAGGACTACTTCCCATCCTTGGTCTTGTGGAACATAACCGTTATGGCCGTTGATAAGACAGCGTGTTGTAACGTCGTCAAAGGGACGAGGGTTACGTAATGTCCAACAGTCCCGTAACAATCTAAAAACCTCATTTCTGACCCCAATTACCGACTCCGTCACTTGTGGAAACGTTTTGTTTAATAGTTGTAGCCCGATGTTCTTGTTCTCACTTTGGTGAGAAGCGAACATTACTAATCCGTAAGCATAACATGCTTCTTTATGTTGCATGTTAGCCGCTTTTTCTAAATCACGAAGTCCAATATTCGGATATATTGAATCAAAATAATTTCTTAACCCATTGCGTAAAATAGCATTTGGGTTCCCCGCAATATATGCGTCAAAGTAAACACATCGTAACTTATGGATTTCCCAATGTGATATCCCCCATCTTTCGAACGAAAGCCTTTTATAAACCAAGGTATTCTTGGAACGTTCTTCGAATGTCTTACAAACTGATCTCGCCTTAAATAGTTGTGCCGAAGAATTCTGACCGACTCTAGACAAGATTTCATCAATCATGTCTCCGGGTAGGTCTCTTAAAATATTGGGTTGTCTATCCATTTTGTGTTTTTATACTGTAAAATAGACAAGAGTTAGATTCATAAAAAAAATACTTATTAATACAAGCAATTTTTACATATATCATAAAGCATAAGCACACTATATTACATATATTACACCACACGAATACAACTATCTTATTCCGACTCGCTTGTTTCTTCTTCTTCGGTTTTGGTTCGTTTTGCCAAGTTTCTAGGGATATATGATGTTCCCCTAATACGAGCCGTCGTTTTCCACATTGGTTTAGAAAAACCTGGTGGTTTAGAGGTTCCCGGGTCATTGTTACAACTTAAGGACTTCGGGGGTTGACGATACATATAAAGTTCATCGGGGTTGAAATTAGATTTCTCTATTTTTATGCCCTTTCCCTTATTATTTTCTTTTGCCTTTTTAAATTCAGTTGGGGTAATTTCTATAACATCATCGGAATTCTCGTCGGAATCCGATTCATCGGAGAATTGGTAATCCTCCCAATATTTTGCTTCCTTGGCGGAAACACCATTGACCATAATTAACCTTGGTCGGTTGGTTGAGGATTTTCTTTTACTTAACCATTTTATTATTTCCCCCACCGGTTCTATTTCTTCATCCGGTTCCGATTCTTCTTCCGGTTCCGACTCTTCTTCCGGTTCCGACTCTTCTTCCGGTTCCTCTTCGGGAACTTGTGAATCAGTCCACGAATCATTCCAATTTACATTTGACTCTTCATTATTATTAGGTGAGTCAATGGGACTTGTTCTAGAGGTAGACATCTATCACATAATATCAAACACGATAAGAGATTAATATATCACATAATATTCATATGTTAAAAATATATAGTTTCCAACAAAAATGTTAAGCAATCATTTTTAAAGAAAACACGGTCGAAGTCCAGACTCACTAATGCATCCTAACAAACTCGATAAGACACACTAATGCAAATTTTCTGGTTCTCTAAGACCAACGCTCGGATACCAACTGAAATGTCCCGTTCTTATTGATTAAAAACGTTCGATATTAATTGATTTCGTTGCGAGGTTTTGACCTCTATATGAGACGTTTTTCAAAGACTGCATTAATTTTAAAACAAACCATAACCTTTATTTCATCAATAAAGGTTTAAAAAGCTTTACGTAGATTATCAAATAATGATAATCTAAAATATCCGGTTTACACACGACCATTACATAATGGTTTACAATACAAATATGTTACAACAAAATAAGTTTCTTGAATGCAGTTTTTACACAATATCATACAAGCATGGACTCCAAATCTCGTCCTTATTTAAGTATGCGACAGCGGAAGCTCTTAATAATCACCTGAGAATAAACATGCTTAAAACGTCAACAAAAATGTTGGTGAGTTATAGGTTTAACCTATATATATCAAATCATAATAATAGACCATAAGATTTCATATTTCAATACACATCCCATACATAGAGATAAAAATCATTCATATGGTGAACACCTGGTAACCGACATTAACAAGATGCATATATAAGAATATCCCCATCATTCCGGGACACCCTTCGGATATGATATAAATTTCGAAGTACTAAAGCATCCGGTACTTTGGATGGGGTTTGTTAGGCCCAATAGATCTATCTTTAGGATTCGCGTCAATTAGGGTGTCTGTTCCCTAATTCTTAGATTACCAGACTTAATAAAAAGGGGCATATTCGATTTCGATAATTCAACCATAGAATGTAGTTTCACGTACTTGTGTCTATTTTGTAAATCATTTAAAAAACCTGCATGTATTCTCATCCCAAAAATATTAGATTTTAAAAGTGGGACTATAACTCACTTTCACAGATTTTTACTTCGTCGGGAAGTAAGACTTGGCCACTGGTTGATTCACGAACCTATAACAATATATACATATATATCAAAGTATGTTTAAAATATATTTACAACACTTTTAATATATTTTGATGTTTTAAGTTTATTAAGTCAGCTGTCCTCGTTAGTAACCTACAACTAGTTGTCCACAGTTAGATGTACAGAAATAAATCGATAAATATTTTCTTGAATCAATCCACGACCCAGTGTATACGTATCTCAGTATTGATCACAACTCAAACTATATATATTTTGGAATCAACCTCAACCCTGTATAGCTAACTCCAACATTCACATATAGAGTGTCTATGGTTGTTCTGAAATATATATAGATGTGTCGACATGATAGGTCGAAACATTGTATACGTGTCTATGGTATCTCAAGATTACATAATATACAATACAAGTTGATTAAGTTATGGTTGGAATAGATTTGTTACCAATTTTCACGTAGCTAAAACGAGAAAAATTATCCAATCTTGTTTTACCCATAACTTCTTCATTTTAAATCCGTTTTGAGTGAATTAAATTGATATGGTTTCATATTGAACTCTATTTTATGAATCTAAACAGAAAAGTATAGGTTTATAGTCTGAAAAATAAGTTACAAGTCATTTTTGTAAAGGTAGTCATTTCAGTCGAAAGAACGACGTCTAGATGACCATTTTAGAAAACATACTTCCACTTTGAGTTTAACCATAATTTTTGGATATAGTTTCATGTTCATAATAAAAATCATTTTCTCAGAATAAAAACTTTTAAATCAAAGTTTATTATAGTTTTTAATTAACTAACCCAAAACAGCCCGCGGTGTTACTACGACGGCGTAAATCCGGTTTTACGGTGTTTTTCGTGTTTCCAGGTTTTAAATCATTAAGTTAGCATATCATATAGATATAGAACATGTGTTTAGTTGATTTTAAAAGTCAAGTTAGAAGGATTAACTTTTGTTTGCGAACAAGTTTAGAATTAACTAAACTATGTTCTAGTGATTACAAGTTTAAACCTTCGAATAAGATAGCTTTATATGTATGAATCGAATGATGTTATGAACATCATTACTACCTTAAGTTCCTTGGATAAACCTACTGGAAAAGAGAAAAATGGATCTAGCTTCAACGGATCCTTGGATGGCTCGAAGTTCTTGAAGCAGAATCATGACACGAAAACAAGTTCAAGTAAGATCATCACTTGAAATAAGATTGTTATAGTTATAGAAATTAAACCAAAGTTTGAATATGATTATTACCTTGTATTAGAATGATAACCTACTGTAAGAAACAAAGATTTCTTGAGGTTGGATGATCACCTTACAAGATTGGAAGTGAGCTAGCAAACTTGAAAGTATTCTTGATTTTATGTAACTAGAACTTGTAGAATTTATGAAGAACACTTAGAACTTGAAGATAGAACTTGAGAGAGATCAATTAGATGAAGAAATTTGAAGAATGAGAGTGTTTGTAGGTGTTTTTGGTCGTTGGTGTATGGATTAGATATAAAGGATATGTAATTTTGTTTTCATGTAAATAAGTCATGAATGATTACTCATATTTTTGTAATTTTATGAGATATTTCATGCTAGTTGCCAAATGATGGTTCCCACATGTGTTAGGTGACTCACATGGGATGCTAAGAGCTGATCATTGGAGTGTATATACCAATAGTACCTACATCTAAAAGCTGTGTATTGTACGAGTACGAATACGGGTGCATACGAGTAGAATTGTTGATGAAACTGAACGAGGATGTAATTGTAAGCATTTTTGTTAAGTAGAAGTATTTTGATAAGTGTATTGAAGTCTTTCAAAAGTGTATAAATACATATTAAAACACTACATGTATATACATTTTAACTGAGTCGTTAAGTCATCGTTAGTCGTTACATGTAAGTGTTGTTTTGAAACCTTTAGGTTAACGATCTTGTTAAATGTTGTTAACCCAATGTTTATAATATCAAATGAGATTTTAAATTATTATATTATCATGATATTATCATGTATGAATATCTCTTAATATGATATATATACATTAAATGTCTTTACAACGATAATCGCTACATATATGTCTCGTTTAAAAATCATTAAGTTAGTAGTCTTGTTTTTACATATGTAGTTCATTGTTAATATACTTAATGATATGTTTACTTATCATAGTATCATGTTAACTATATATATATCCATATATATGTCATCATATAGTTTTTACAAGTTTTAACGTTCGTGAATCACCGGTCAACTTGGGTGGTCAATTGTCTATATGAAACATATTTCAATTAATAAAGTCTTAACAAGTTTGATTGCTTAACATGTTGGAAACATTTAATCATGTAAAAAAAACAAGTTTGATTGCTTAACAATTAATATCAGCCAATGAGGCCTTGCTTCATTGGTATCCATGTTTCATGGATTCGAGAGTGACCCAAGTTCGAGTCTAACAACTAACAACTAACCTTGCCTTTCAAAAAAAAAAAAAAAATCATGTAAATATCAATCTCAATTAATATATATAAACATGGAAAAGTTCGGGTCACTACATATTAGGGTTTAGATATTAGGGTTTATAGGGTTTAGATATTAGGGTTTAGAAATTTAGGGTTTAGGGTTTAGATTTAGGGTTTAGATTTAGGATTTAGATTGAGTTTTTAACACGAACGGTTTAGAGTTTAGGGTTTATGATTTAGGATTTAGGGTTTGGTGTTTTGGGTTTATGGAATAAACCCAAAACACCAAACCGTAAACCCTAAACCCTAAACCATAAACTCTAAATTGGGCTAAATTTTACTTCACAAAACATGAAAAAAAAAACGTTAATATTCTTCACGAACAATATTATCTTGAATGTTATTTTTGTCGATCGTTTTCCCACCTAAATAATAACATTCATCACGAAGTGTCTCTTCTAAATGTTCATATTTTCGTGTGATCTTGATGCCGGAAAAAAAAAATTTTAAAAAAAAAAACGAAAAAAAAATTTTTTTGCTTCCCCCCGCTTCCCCCCGATTGGTTACTTCCCCATTGATCCTGCCCATATATATATATATATATATATATATATATATATATATATATATATATATATATATATATATATATATATATTGCCACATTGAATGTAGATTTGTGGCATTTGTTTATTTCCGTCAACTTTGATAAATATCCAAAACTGCTTTTCGTACGTAAAGCCATGTCCCCAGACACCAATACATTATATATATACATCAACCTTACACCATCATCAATCAAACACTCATCAAACTACATCACAATGGCATCTCTTGTGTCACCAACAACAACCACCATCGGAAAAACCTTCTCTTCCTCTTCTACTTACTCCTCTTCATTTTCCTTCAAATCATCTCAAATTCCCATTTCAAGAAACCTCAAAAATCGCCATGCAATTTCATGCAAAACCCTAGACAACAACAACAACGATGATCATCAAGATAACTCTAACAAAGTTGACCGGCGAAATATGTTGTTAGGTCTTGGCGGCCTTTATGGTGCGGCCGCCACAATGGGCTCAAAATCATTAGCATTTGCTAATCCAATCATGGCACCTGATGTTACTAAATGTGGTGCACCTGATCTACCAGAAGGTGCTCAACCCACAAATTGTTGTCCTCCAACTGCCTCCAAGATTATTGATTTCAAACTTCCACAATCTGGGCCCACTCGTGTCCGTCCCGCTGCTCATTTGGCCGATAAAGACTATATCGCCAAATTTAATAAGGCGATGGAGCTCATGAGAGCTCTCCCAGATGATGATCCTCGTAGTTTTAAACAACAAGCCGCTATTCATTGCGCCTATTGTGATGGAGCGTATGATCAAGTCGGTTTCCCCGATTTGGAACTTCAAGTTCATAATTCATGGTTGTTTTTTCCTTTCCATAGGTACTATTTATATTTTTTTGAAAAAATTTGTGGCAAATTAATCGATGACACAAATTTCGCAATCCCATTTTGGAATTGGGATTCGCCTGATGGGATGACAATCCCTAATATTTACACGGATAAGAGCTCACCATTATATGATTCTTTACGTGATGCTAAGCATCAACCATCTACAATAATTGATCTTGATTTCAATGGGGTTAATGAGAATCTTAGTAAATCGAAACAAGTGTCTACAAATCTCACTATTATGTATAGACAAATGGTGTCGACTGCAAAAACTGCTAGTCTTTTTATGGGTAGCCCCTATCGTGCTGGCGATGAGGCTAACCCTGGTGGTGGTTCCCTTGAGAACATACCACATGGTTCGATCCATATCTGGACCGGAGATAGTACCCAACCTAATGGGGAAGATATGGGCAACTTTTATTCTGCAGGTAGAGATCCAATTTTCTATGCACATCATGCAAATATTGATAGATTGTGGTCAATTTGGAAGACCTTAGGAGGAAGAAGGAATGATTTTACCGATAGGGATTGGCTTGATGCGTCGTTTATATTTTATAATGAAAATGCGGAGCTGGTTCGAGTTAAAGTTAGGGATTGTGTAGATTATAAGAATCTTGGTTATGATTATCAAGAAGTAGCAACACCATGGATTGAAAGCAAACCAACTCCACGTGTCAAGAGGGTTTTGAGCAAGATCAAGAAACTAGGTTCGGCTCGAGCGGATGAAGTACATCATCCGTTTGCAAAAGATGTGTTTCCAACTAATCTTGATAAGCCGATTAAAGTCCTAGTGAAAAGACCAAAGAAATCAAGAAGCAAGAAACAGAAAGATGAAGAAGAAGAGATTTTGGTGATTGAAGGGATTGAAGTAAAGAGGGATGCGTTTGTGAAATTTGATGTGTTTGTGAATGATGAAGATGAAGAGACGAATGCGACCGCTGATAAAACGGAGTTCGCCGGAAGTTTTGTGAATGTGCCACATAAGCATAAACATGGAAAGAATGTGAAAACTAAATTGAGGTTAGGGATAAATGAGTTAATGGATGATTTGGATGCTGAAGATGATGAAAATGTGTTTGTGACATTGGTGCCTAGAAATGGAGGTGCTGACGTGTCTATTAAAGGGATTAAGATCGAGATTGAAGGTTAATTAAATAATTAAACAAGTATCGATATTTAATTAGTTATCATTTCCGTTTTTAAATAAAGTTATGATCGGTCGAATTTTTAGGTGACAAATGGTGTCCCGTGTTTAACTTATTATCTCATGTATAAAATGTATTGCTATCTATACGTCTCTTTATGTTTGTTATTGTATCTTATTATTATCGATCATATTCTCATACATGCATATGCAGTATATACCTTACATAAGTCAGCCTTCACATTAATTAAATCATCTCCATGTCTGTTTGTCAGTTTGTGTGTTTGACAGGGTTTGTTCAGTTAGTTTTATGAACCATGTTTAATAAGTAAAATATAAGACAATTTATATATGAAGGTTTTAAGTTCGATATAGTTAAATTATGAGAATATAACACAATTTGGGAAAAAAAGAATAGCATACGTTTTTCATGTAATGACACATACAAAAATCTTGAAATTTTCGATTGATTAAATGGTTAAAAGACAATTTTGATAACTTAATACTCCGTAAATGTTACACATTATTTTATTCTCATATATATATTTAATTCAAATTTAAACTTATATTTAAAAAGGCATTTTAAAAAGACAATAAGAATAAGACTTGTTAATTCATTGATGGGCTGTATTTTGAGTGCTATCTAATAGGCATTGCTTGATTTTCAAACTATATTCGGTATAACTTATGCTAGACTACATTATTTGGACATGGGCCTATGCAACTACACATGTTGGCATGTTGCATAGCCCAATAGCTCGGTTGAAAGTTCTTTACCTGATGTATAATGGAGTCGACGCTCAACAATATATAAACTTGAATAATCGAGAATAGAAATTTAGCCTACAACAAACTTCGAAAAGCGGAAACATATAAACTAAGCTAAACATAACGAACGACAAAGTGAAAATACAAATAGTAGTAAAGTGAGCTAAAACAAATAAGGTTAAACTATATACCCCTAAATTCAATGAAAAGGAATAGTAGTGCAATCTTTTAATAAACTTCAGAGACCAAATGTGTATTTTTGACTAACGATTGTTAATGAATTTGACAAAAATTACTTTAATTTTAAATTTTTTGAATACGTAATATTTTTCTTGAACAAAAATAAAATTGAACTCCTTTTTGAACTTAGGCAAATTGAGAGTTACCTTGAATGTCAAATTAGATATCATATGTTACCTTTTCGGGTCATTTGTTCTTTTCAAAATGTTTATAATTGTAATATTTTTTTTCTTTTCAAATCTGATTTTAACTTTAAATAGACTATTCAAATGTTGTTGACAATCTAATCTTGTGAATCATAATGAGTTTCTTAAAATAGTAGAGTAACATTTTTAATTCTCAATACGACACTAAGAATATAAGTATAATTCAAAAATTTCAAAAACATGAACATGTAGCTAATATCTATGAGTAAGCTGTAATTTTATACTCCGTAATTGATTAATAAGTATTTTCATGATCAATTGGCATTTGTTAAATTAATTTTATATAATTAACTACATGCCCAAGCCAACAGATTTGATCCATTGGCCACGTGCAGTCAACTAACAAGCTTTATGTAACTTATTTTCAATAACTTACATAACTTTTAGTATTTGGTTTAGAGAATATAATAATAATAATAATATAATTTATAATAACATACGGAGTATGTAACTATATATCTGTATTTATATATCTATAATAACTTAGGGTGCAATGTGTTTAATATATAAACTTACTAGTTTTATCAGCTCGTACGTTGCACGACATTGTAAAAATTAGTAGTCAATAACGTTAATATTGATACTTATCAAATGTATAATACAATTACAATAATTTTTTTATTACAGATAACATTTGTATTGAAAATATTAGTATTGAATACTAACACATAGATTATGAGCTCGTCCGTTGAAATAATTTTAACTTCAATTGATATATAATTGATAAAACACCAAACATTAGCCCCTAAAAAGTTGTTCTAAAACCGATCGTTAAGAAAAAATTTTTTTATGTAAATCTGTAGTTGTATATATTTTTTTCTATTACAAACTAATTTCATTACGTCAAAATCTCAAACGAAGCATGCATGTATCTAAATATCTATAAGGATTATCAAATAACTATTTTAACTTCAGTTGACAAACATGAGCTCGTGCATTTATATAATATTCTACAAATATTATATCAATGTAATTTTTTAATTTTATGCGAAAAATGTAAATTAATTTTATATTATATAATATCTATCATAAATAATATTATAATGTTAATAAAGAAATATCTATGTTATAATTTTGATTACAATAAAAACACTTTAAATGATTTTCAATATATGACCATTTATATATATAAATATTATTAATATTTATTAAATCAATGTATCGATTTAATATAAATTTAATATTATTATGATATTATCTATTTTGCTATAGAACTAATTTAAACTTTATTAAATTAATATTTATTGTTTAAAAAAGAATAGTTCAATTATTCTCTAACATAATTTTATAATAATAATAATATAATATAATATAATATATAATATTATTAATATAATGATACATCAATATTAATGTAATATTATGTGATAATATAATTTAATATTTTAGGTAATGGAATCTGTATATTAAATTAAATTAGAAAACATAATAATTCAATTAATAGATGAAAAGACCGACACATGGCAAGAATTTAACCAAAAGTTGACACGTGGCATAATTTAATCAGAAGTTGACATGTAGGATTATAATTACGCGTTTTATATAATGTATAGATAGATAGATATATCTAGCTCATGAACACTCAATAACACGTACTGTATACTTGTGAGAGGATTTGAAAATTCACCACGCTTATATATATATATATATATATATATATATATATATATATATATATATATATATATATATATATATATATATATATATATATAGAGGAGGATGATGATCCAGAGGAAAGTGGCAAGTTTGGGGAAAGGGGAAAGTAATTTTTTTTCTTTTTTCTGAAATTTCTTTTACAAATATTAAGATCACATAAAAAATATGTACATTTAAAAAAGACACTCTGTGAAGAATGTTACTTTTTGGCGAGAAAACGCTCGAAGAAATAAAATATAACATTCATCGTGGTGAATGTTATTCTTCAAGCTTTTTTTTAGGGTTAAGAAATTAAAGTTTAGAAATTAAGGTTTAGAAATTAGGGTTTAGGGTTTAGATTTAAGGTTTAAATTGATTTTTAACACAAACGGTTTGAAGTTTAGGGTTTTGGTTTTAGGGACTAAACTCAAAATACTAAACCATAAACTCTAAATAGGTCTAGATTTTGAAAAAAAAAATTAACATAAGATGAAAAAAATGCTTGAAGAATAACATACATCGCGATAAATGTTATCAAGAATAATATCGCCGAATGTTACTTCTTGGAGCATTTTCTTATCAAAAATAACATTTATCACAAAGTATCTTTTTTAAATGTTCATATTTTCACCTAATCTTAATGTTTGTGAAAATTACAAAAATAATAAACAAAAAAAAAATTAATTTACTTCTCCCTTCCCCCTTATGGTCACTTCCTCCTTGATCCTTCCCATATATATATATATATATATATATATATATATATATATATATATATATATATATATATATATATATATATATATATATATATATATAAGTTACAGATAAGAGATATACATAAAGAGTTTAAAAAATAACAGATAATGACTAGAAAAGTGGAGGTTGTACAATGCGCAATTTATCTCGAAAAGACTCGAATAAAGGTCGCGAGAGACTCTTAGTAAATATGTACGCGAACTGAAGAGTTTCAGGATTAGACTTTGTATATAAACGTCCTGAAGCAACAAGTTCTCGAACAAAGTGATAATCAATGTCAATGTGTTTAGAAAGCTTTTGAGAGACTGGTTTTTGACTCTAGAAAAATGGCGCTCTTGTTATCACATAATATAGTTGGACGTGTAGTTTGAATTGTAGCGACCCCGACAAATCGTCAAGTGACGGCGTCGGCTACGTGGGTCCCATTACCTGATTATAAGTCTTTAAGATAACGTTTGACCAAAATATGTCGCCTTCATTTCAAAATAAAGATTGTTTCAAAGTTTACAAGAATTGTTCAACCAAAAGTTAAGTTACAACGTTATAAGTACGATTGAAATCTAGGCGACACGGTTTAAAGTAAAGTCAAAAGACGCTCCATGAAATGCATGTATACTCGACATCGGATGCAAGTATCAAATAGTAAGCGGAAGCATGTTTCACATATCGTGCAAGACCTGAGAAAAACATAGAAATCTGTCAACGAAAACGTTGGTGAAAACATAGGTTTAAGTAAGTGAGTACAAGTGAACCACAAGATTTGCATCAATGAAATAATAGTAATACATTCCAAAAGTTTGTTTCACGAGCACCCAATTATC
This sequence comes from Rutidosis leptorrhynchoides, assembly GCF_046630445.1. Taxonomy (NCBI): domain Eukaryota; kingdom Viridiplantae; phylum Streptophyta; class Magnoliopsida; order Asterales; family Asteraceae; genus Rutidosis; species Rutidosis leptorrhynchoides. The sequence goes on from NC_092340.1 coordinate 319,298,731, forward strand.
AAAGCTTAACATTCCATCCATTGTATACCCCATCCATAGTGCTAGAACAAACACTGATTCTCGAAAATATATTTCATCCGTAGACGGTAGCGAACCGTCAAAGATGAGGGTTGTCAACCCATATGGCCATATAACATAAGTTCTCGCTTACACCCGGCAAGTGTAACTAATGATAATCGAATTGAGGATTTTTGTTCTAAACTCGTATGTAGAATGTTTGTTTTCCCGTTCTTGTGTTCACTTAGTTCAAAAGAATCGTTTATGTTTTCTCATCCCAAATATAAGTTCAAAAAGAGTAAAAGTGGGACTATGATCTCACCTCGAGTGCACGAGTATAAAGGTACTTCAACAAGTAAACGTGTGCATGAAAGTTGCTTAGCCTTGACCTAAACAAGTAAGTTATATCAATTAACCGGTTACGACACAAGGTCGGGTGAAATGTGTTCAATTAGTCCTATGGCTCATTACGACTCGATTAAATATAGCATGTGAATCACGTTGTCGAGTTTCATACAAGAAACAAGTATAAAAGCATGTTAGAATGATTGTATAAAAGTTTGGTTAAGTTTGACTAAAAGTCAAACTTGGTCAAAGTCAACAAAAAAGTCAACGCGTTCGGGTCGGGTCCCGGACTATTTTTCTATGCTAAATATTCATATACAAGTATATTAAAACAAGTTTCATGTGAATCGGAGGTCGATAGCTAGTCAAACATTTCGCGTGAAAAGTGACAAAGTGAGCAGAATTCTGGCCAGGCCAATCCGCGCGCCGCGCGGGGATGGGGCGCGCCGCGCAACCATCTGGGCAGAGATTTCTGGTCAGTTTTTCAAAGTATGCACGAACCAAACATCAAACATTCACCATTTATGATCCGCAAACAACCAAAACATGTATCTTATATCCTCGGAAAGGTATTTTGACGAGCAATACAACTAACCACATATCATCAAACAAAAACATCATTTACAATAACCGAAAACTCGTCAATTGATCAAGAAAGGTTTATTTTCAAAGTTTCAAGTTCGTAAAACGTATTTTATGATTCGGGAATCCAATTTACACATACGATATGCCGTTTCGAAGGTAATTAAGTATACATTGCATCTAAACACTTACTAACAACATTAACAAGCATTCAACGCATCAAAAGATCATTTCAAAGTCTATCAAACCCTAGTCAAACATCACAAAATCCTTAATCGGGTTTTTAAAGTTTTCTTAATCAACCTACACATCAAAATGTAGCTAATGATACTAGTAACACAATTAAAACATGAACTTTAACAATTAAACAACTTTAACTCCTCCAAAATCAAGGATTTAGCACACCCATTTCAAATGTTCAAACTAGTTACTCAAAACAACGAATCGAGCAAACAAAACATATATTCATGTTATACACGAGCCATAGACACTAACTAACACCATTTCAAGTCAAAAACACGAATTTAGAGAAATCTAGAGTTTTAGAATTGTTACCCAAAATCGATGAAGTTAGTATCAAATCGTAGAGAATGAAGAGAGGATCACGAAAATGTAATTTGTTTTGTTGTAAGCCTCCTAGATCGAATTTAGATGATGATTTTATGAAGTTGGGGTTTGTGTGTGTGTTCTTGCTAGAGAGAAAGAGAGAGAGAGGGAGATGGTTGAATGGTGGTGATTGGGGTGGACTAGTTGACCTAGTCAACTAGTTTGCCCCGTGTCAATTTTAGTCCCTCGAGTTTAGAAGCGGGTGCGGGATTTAACCGATCGAATATTTTTAAAACGCAAGTTAACGAGAGATGTTAAAATTAAATAACGAGAATATTATGAACGTTCGTCAACGGAGTCGACGAATTTAAATACGAAAGATATTATTTTAAAAAAAAAAGACAGTGTTAAAATAAATTTAACGGAAAAACGCGGGATGTTACATTATCCACACCTCAAAAGAAATTTCGTCCCGAAATTTAGTTGGAAGTAGTAGTCGATATCTCTTACTCGAGACTTTACGTTGTTCATAATATGAATAAGTGTAGGTACGTCCTTGAGTGTTCTCATGAATCTGGATAGTCAGGGTTTTACGTTGTATTAAGGTTTGGTTTTACGATCCCCGATTTCAACTGGTTTTCCTATGAAGAGAAGTTTGTCATCGATAGTTGATGTACCTAGCAGGATTGCACGTTCCTGTTCCACATGACACGTTTCTAAGTTTGTTACACGAAATGTAGGGTAAACGGAAACTTAATTGAGTCTGAAGTTCTAAACGATAGGAAGCGGTTCCAATACGCCCCAAGGTTTCAAAAGGTTCGATATTGCGGATATAGCCTTTCTCGATTTCCCAAATCGGATTACACCCTTCCAAGGTGCGGGTTCTCAATATTACGCGGTTACACACTGGGATTTGTGAGGTTCTCCTCTAAGTTTGGTATAACTCTTCTGGCGACAATGAGTTGTCTCGAGCCCTTCTCGGACTTGAACGATCTCAATTGTTGTTTCTTGATGGAGTTCACATTTCGGTGGTTGATGCTTTGGTTAAATGAACAGGGGTATGACATTAGCGGTCATATAAGGTTTCGGAAAGTGCGCGTGAACACACGAGTGGTAACTACTGTTGTAAGAGTGATCTACTAAAGGTGACAATACGAGTTTGTGACATGTCTTTCCAAGACGTAAATCGTTCGTTTGCTCGGTTCGTCAGTTTGTGGGTGGTACGCGGTACTCATGTCTAAGCGGGTTCCCAAGGTTTCTTGTAAAACTAGAAGTGAAACGAGTAGTTCGATACGGAATAATTGACAAAGATACACCGTGTTGGAATAGAATCTCTTAAGATACGTTTGAACAAGTTAGTTAGGGTTCGAAAAATGTTCGTTAGGACTATTCACCCTCGTGGCGAATACTTATGTAATATGAGGAGTTTCTCTATCCATGGAGAAATGTTACAAGGAGTTTCTTTAAACGGAAATGCGAACGGTAAAGATAGTAGTGAAATGAGGACTTAGAATAGGATGAGTTTACATCTCGAGGTTGCTATAACGTGCCTCTAGTTGTCAAAAGTTGAAGTCTGAAAGAGAAACGAGGTAGTACACGTAGTTGTATAGTTCGGGGTTGAATAATAGTTGACCGATTATCAGAAACACAAGGGCGTTAAGTCAAAGAAGAGTGAAGTATCGTTGGATTGCGTGTTATCTTAATTTCCAGTAATATCAGACGGTAACGGTGAAATAACAGAGGTATGTAGTGTGGTACGTGATGACGAGAATATTGATCGGATCCACAATTTAGTATTTGAATTCTTCGTGCAAAATAACGAATTTTAGTTATGTTGATTTTTGAGTCGAGAGAGTATGCCTTTCGGCGTTCATGTAGAAATATTTCCATGTTTGAGTTCCATCTGTTGCTATACGATTTTAACTAGAAATGTTGGTGTGAAGAATCACGCTCAAGGTTCGAACACGGAGAGGTTTAAAGTTTTCCCTTAGTGAGTTAACGAGTGTAAAAGTCGGGTAACACGAGAAAAGTCAGAAATGAATCTTCGGTGATAACAGGCGAGATCTAAGATTTTACGAATACAAGTCTGAGTTGGGAGAGTTTCCTGATTACATGTGGCTTGATTTCGAGATTGATTGTAATGCCTTGACCATTAACATCATGGTCTAGAAAATTGGACTTCGTTCAACAGAAATTCTCACTCGGAGAATTTGGTATAAAGTTGCTCTTTTCTCAAAAGTTCGAGCGTAAGATGGTGATGTTGTTCGTTTTCCTTCTTTACTTAAATAAGTTAAGATGTCATCTATAAATACGATAACAGATTAGTCTATATGAATTTGCATACGCGGTTCAAGAGGTTTATGGATACGGGCGAGCCCTAAATAAATCAAACGGTACTAAGAGAGTTTTACAACTAACGTTGCGAGTTCGGAAAGTGGCTTAGGAGACATCGTCTCACTTAACCCCCAATTGATGATAACCGGAACGGAGGTCGATTTGGAACATACGGGATTCGTGCAAATAATCATGAGGTCATGGATGCGAGGGAGAGGGTATCGGTTTCCAACCGAAAATTACTCAGTTCACAATAATCTATACACGATGATGGGGAAACAATTTTTTTTTTTTTTTTTTTTTTTAACGAATAGGTTCCGAGCTCCCTAGTTCTATAGGTGTCAAGTCAAAAGTCTTAACGTATTTCCTCCAATAAAATTTATCGGCACACAATATTTTTCCGTCGGTCACTTAAATCGTCTAAGTAGTATCTGGGGGAAAGAGGTGGAATATAAAGAGCACGAGTCAAATTCTTGGTTATAAAACGTCTAGCGGTAATCGAATCGAACAAGTATGAAATATACGGTTTGTTGTGAAGAAACGTACCCGTTACTAGTCCATCGTCGTTCCGGGCATCCTTGGTGTCGATGTCGAAGGTTCAACGGCGTGCGTTGGGGTTGATTTTCTTATTTGGGCACACATTCCTAAAATGACCCAGTTGGCCACATTCGAAGCAAGCACCCGTTCTGTGTGCGTTGGGCATCTTTCGAGCGACGGGTCCTTGGCGCCGGTGGCGAAACCTGCCACATCCTTCAAAGTGATGCTTGTGGCATTCGTTACAAAAAGGTAGTTTTCCGGTATAGCCTTTCTTGTCGTTGGAGGCGAAAGGCTTCTTGGAGAGGTTGTTGTGGTTGTGGTTGCTTGATTGAGAGGCTTCCCATGTTCTTTTATTGCCGCTAGATTGGTTCTCGACCATTGGTGCCGGCGTTTCCATTTCATTCGCCGTGTCTAAAGTATGGCGGGCCATTGTTAAAGCCTCTTGTAGGTTAGTGGGTTGGGATGCCATTACCCCGTGTTGAATGCTCTTAGGGAGGCTATCCATGTAAAGTTCGACTCTTAGGGATTCGGGAGTCATGAGATTTGGACACATTGAGACTAGTTCGATAAACCGTTGATTATAAGCTCCGAGGTCATTCCCGACCGTTCTTAAATTCCTTAGCCCTTGCTCGAGCCTTCGAGTCTCATTGCGCGGGAAGTATTCGGTGATCATTCTTTCTCTTAATTCGGTCCAAGAGAGTGTAAGGGCTTCATCGATACCCACTGATTGTACATACGTGTTCCACCATGAGAGAGCGATACCGGTAAGAGTGAGGGTGGAAAACTTGACCTTATCTTGGTCCTGACAACCGCTTATGCTAAAAACGGATTCTGTTTGTTCAAACCATCGGGTGAGAGTAACCGGTCCCCCGGTTCCATCGAAAGTGGGAGGATTGTACTTCATGAAGTTCTTGTAGGAGCAACCTTCGTTTGAATTACCGGTTCCATGATTGTTGTTGTTAGAAAAGTGATCGGCCACGGCCGTACTCACGGCGGTGGTTATCATTCGTTGAAGAGCTTGTTCTAGGGTTTCGAGAGGAGTATTGTGTTGACCTTGGTGAGCCATTGTTCCTTCATGACACAAGAATATCGTTGGTTAGTATTTTCAACAATACTAACCGGAGTATGGAATAAGGATAGAGAGGAAATTTTTCCTTGGCTCGCCTTAAATTCTTTACGTCATAATGTCGGAACGTCCATGTGAATCACCGTAATATAATCCCGGAAATTATATTACCCTGATTTACATGTGCATTTAACATTACTTTATAAAGTCAAGGTGGCGCGTCAACAAATTTATCAACGTAAGATCAAGATCGAATACGAGTTAGATATGATAGAAAAGTTCGAGTATAAATGCACAAATAGTCAAGTAATTCCTACTTCAGTCTATATGCCGGTTGTAGTCTAGATTCACCTATGTACCCTATGACTCGGGGTGGACACAAATGAACTCTAAATCCCTACAACCAAGGCTCTGATACCACTTGTAGCGACCCCGACAAATCGTCAAGTGACGGCGTCGGCTACGTGGGTCCCATTACCTGATTATAAGTCTTTAAGATAACGTTTGACCAAAATATGTCGCCTTCATTTCAAAATAAAGATTGTTTCAAAGTTTACAAGAATTGTTCAACCAAAAGTTAAGTTACAACGTTATAAGTACGATTGAAATCTAGGCGACACGGTTTAAAGTAAAGTCAAAAGACGCTCCATGAAATGCATGTATACTCGACATCGGATGCAAGTATCAAATAGTAAGCGGAAGCATGTTTCACATATCGTGCAAGACCTGAGAAAAACATAGAAATCTGTCAACGAAAACGTTGGTGAAAACATAGGTTTAAGTAAGTGAGTACAAGTGAACCACAAGATTTGCATCAATGAAATAATAGTAATACATTCCAAAAGTTTGTTTCACGAGCACCCAATTATCAAAGCTTAACATTCCATCCATTGTATACCCCATCCATAGTGCTAGAACAAACACTGATTCTCGAAAATATATTTCATCCGTAGACGGTAGCGAACCGTCAAAGATGAGGGTTGTCAACCCATATGGCCATATAACATAAGTTCTCGCTTACACCCGGCAAGTGTAACTAATGATAATCGAATTGAGGATTTTTGTTCTAAACTCGTATGTAGAATGTTTGTTTTCCCGTTCTTGTGTTCACTTAGTTCAAAAGAATCGTTTATGTTTTCTCATCCCAAATATAAGTTCAAAAAGAGTAAAAGTGGGACTATGATCTCACCTCGAGTGCACGAGTATAAAGGTACTTCAACAAGTAAACGTGTGCATGAAAGTTGCTTAGCCTTGACCTAAACAAGTAAGTTATATCAATTAACCGGTTACGACACAAGGTCGGGTGAAATGTGTTCAATTAGTCCTATGGCTCAATACGACTCGATTAAATATAGCATGTGAATCACGTTGTCGAGTTTCATACAAGAAACAAGTATAAAAGCATGTTAGAATGATTGTATAAAAGTTTGGTTAAGTTTGACTAAAAATCAAACTTGGTCAAAGTCAACGAAAAAGTCAACGCGTTCGGGTCGGGTCCCGGACTATTTTTCTATGCTAAATATTCATATACAAGTATATTAAAACAAGTTTCATGTGAATCGGAGGTCGATAGCTAGTCAAACATTTCGCGTGAAAAGTGACAAAGTGAGCAGAATTCTGGCCAGGCCAATCCGCGCGCCGCGCGGGGATGGGGCGCGCCGCGCAACCATCTGGGCAGAGATTTCTGGTCAGTTTTTCAAAGTATGCACGAACCAAACATCAAACATTCACCATTTATGATCCGCAAACAACCAAAACATGTATCTTATATCCTCGGAAAGGTATTTTGACGAGCAATACAACTAACCACATATCATCAAACAAAAACATCATTTACAATAACCGAAAACTCGTCAATTGATCAAGAAAGGTTTATTTTCAAAGTTTCAAGTTCGTAAAACGTATTTTATGATTCGGGAATCCAATTTACACATACGATATGCCGTTTCGAAGGTAATTAAGTATACATTGCATCTAAACACTTACTAACAACATTAACAAGCATTCAACGCATCAAAAGATCATTTCAAAGTCTATCAAACCCTAGTCAAACATCACAAAATCCTTAATCGGGTTTTTGAAGTTTTCTTAATCAACCTACACATCAAAATGTAGCTAATGATACTAGTAACACAATTAAAACATGAACTTTAACAATTAAACAACTTTAACTCCTCCAAAATCAAGGATTTAGCACACCCATTTCAAATGTTCAAACTAGTTACTCAAAACAACGAATCGAGCAAACAAAACATATATTCATGTTATACACGAGCCATAGACACTAACTAACACCATTTCAAGTCAAAAACACGAATTTAGAGAAATCTAGAGTTTTAGAATTGTTACCCAAAATCGATGAAGTTAGTATCAAATCGTAGAGAATGAAGAGAGGATCACGAAAATGTAATTTGTTTTGTTGTAAGCCTCCTAGATCGAATTTAGATGATGATTTTATGAAGTTGGGGTTTGTGTGTGTGTTCTTGCTAGAGAGAAAGAGAGAGAGAGGGAGATGGTTGAATGGTGGTGATTGGGGTGGACTAGTTGACCTAGTCAACTAGTTTGCCCCGTGTCAATTTTAGTCCCTCGAGTTTAGAAGCGGGTGCGGGATTTAACCGATCGAATATTTTTAAAACGCAAGTTAACGAGAGATGTTAAAATTAAATAACGAGAATATTATGAACGTTCGTCAACGGAGTCGACGAATTTAAATACGAAAGATATTATTTTAAAAAAAAAAGACGGTGTTAAAATAAATTTAACGGAAAAACGCGGGATGTTACATGAATAACATGAAGCTCCCGCAACAAATGAGTAATCCATACGACTTCAGCCGCCGTGTTAGCTAACGCCTTATATTCCGACTCACAATTAGACCGAGCAACAGTTGGTTGTTTTTTTGCACTCCATGAAACAAGATATCCACCAAGGAATATAGAGTATCCATATGTCAGTCTACGAGTCTCAATGCACCGAGTCCAATTCGCATCCGAATAACCAAGGATAGTGGAGGTCGGCGAGTGAGAAACCGTTAACCCATATGTTAAAGTGCCTTTGACGTACCTCATGATTTGGTTTAACAGCTTGAAAATGATACGTGGTTTGAGATCGAAGAAACTGGCTCACTTGATTTACTCTATAAGAGAGATCCGACCGAGTGATTGTTAAGTATTGAAAAGCTCTAACCACATATCTATAGAATGTGGGATCCGAATAAGGTGTCATTAGAGCTAAATTTCTAGGTAGTTGATAATGGCGTAGTGTAACGACCCAGAATTTTCCGATCGTTTTATACTTATGAGATTAATATTTACACAAATTAAACCTTACCAACATGATAAGCAATTCAAACTGTTGAGACTT